>NW_026125964.1:0-629796 GCF_943737965.1 Phodopus roborovskii | reverse complement strand
AGAAAATGGAAAGCTCTCCCATGCTCTTGGGTAGATAGGATAAACAGTAAAAATGTCAATCTGCCAAAAGCCATCTACAGATTCAATCCAATCCCCATCAAAATCCCAGCAAAATTCTTCACTAAACTTGAAAGGATAAAATTCAACTTTATATGGAAATGCAAAAGACCCAGGATAGCCAAAACATCCCTGTATAATAAAGGAATTTCAGGAGGCATCACCATCCCCAACTTTAAGCTCTTTTACAACGCTATAGTCCTGAAAACAGCCTGGTATTGGCACAAAAATAGACAAGTAGACCAATGGAATGGAATCGAAAATCCTTTCATTAACCCACACATCTGTGAACACCTGATTTTTGACAAAACAGCTAAAAGTATACAATGGGAGGAGGAAAGCATCTTGAACAAATGGTGCTGGCACAATTGGATGATGGTGTATAGAAGACTGCAGATAGATCCATGTCTATTGCCATGCAAAAAACTCAAGTTCAAATGGATCAAAGACCTCATATAAATCCAGCCACACTGAACCTCTTAGAAGAGAAAGTGGGAGGTACCCTAGAACAAATTGGTACAGGAGACTACTTCTTGAACATAAAACCAGTAGTACAGACACTGAGATAGGCAATAAATGGTACGTCCTCAAACTGAGTAGCTTCTGTAAGGCAAAGGACATAGTGGACAAGACCAAAGAACAGCCTACAGACTGGGAAAAAAAAATCTTCACCAATCCTACATCTCACAGAGGGATGATCTCCAAAATATACAAAGAACTCAAGAAACTAGTCACCAAAACACCAAATAACCCCATTGAAAAGTGAGGTTCTGAACTGAATAGCTAATTCTTAATAGAGGAATCAAAAATAGCTGAAACACTTAAGAATGTACTCAAGATCCATAGTTATCAGAGAAATGCAAATCAAATGAACTCTGAGATACCATCTTACTCCTGTCAGAATGGCTAAAATTAGAAACACCAATGACAGCTTATGCTGGAGAGGATGTGGAGAAAGGGAAACACTCGTCCACTGCTGGTGGGAATACAAACTTGTACAGCCATTATGGAGATCAGTATGGCGGTTCCTCAGGAGAATGGGAATCAGTCTACCACAGGACCTGGAAATTCCACTTTTAGTCATTTAGTCAAATTAAACACATCAATTCAACAAAGACAGCTGTTGAACTGTGTTCATAGCAACATTATTTGTAATATCAAGAACCTGGAAGCAATCTAGATGCCTCTCAACTGAAGAATGGATAAAGAAGATATAGCAAAATGGAATACTATTCAGCAGAAAACAAAAATGGAATCATGAAATTCGCAGGCAAAATGATGGAATTTGAAGAAACTATCCTGAGTGAGGTATCATTCATATATGGATTTTAGACCTAGAACAAATGATCACCAGCCTATAATTCACACTGCCTGAGAAACTAGGATATAAGGATGAAACTAAGACTTTCATAGAAGGTCCCTCATAAAAGGGCAAAGGCACAAGATCTCCAGAGCATATGGGGAGTTGGGGGGACAGTGCTTGGAGAGAGAGTTAGGAGAAAGAGAAAGGGAGTAGAGGAGAACATGTGGAACTAGGAAAATTGAGTTGGGGGACGAATAAATGAGACCAAATAAAAGAGATATGATAATTGTAGGTGCCATTATATGTAAAGAGAAAACTGACTCTACAGAAATGTTCAGAGACATACAAGGATGGCACACTCTAACACTCTGAGCAATAGTGGAAAGGCTACCTTAAATACCCATCCCTGATAATGACATTGATAACTAACTTATATGCCATCATAGAGCTATTATCTAGTACCTCATGGAAACAGAAGCAGACCCCCACTGCTAAACAACCTAGTTGCAGAGAGGGAGGAGTGATAACAAAAGTGGTCAAGACCAGGCTACAGAAGCCATGGTGACAGCTGTCCTGAACAAGGGGGATCTAATGGACCCCAGAGTGATAGCTGTGAAACCTGCATTGGACCGAGTTCGACCCCCTGAATGTGGTTTTCATTTTAAGGCCTGAGCAGTCTAAGGGACCTCTGACAGTGAAACCAGAATCTATCCCTTGTGCACTAAGGACTTTGGGAGCACATTCCCCATGTATGGATACTCCCTTAAACTATAGGCAGGAGGGAGGTCCTGGACTCTACTCCAAATAACTTGACAGATTTTGATCATCCCTTCTGGACAGCATCTCACTTCCTGTGGAGTGGGGGGGGGCAGAATGGGATGGGAGGAAGTGTCGGGGTTGGCATGGGAGAGGGAAGTGGAATCAATATGTAAAATAAGAATATATATATACTAATATACTTTGTAGACAAACAAGGTAAAGCCATATTTGTGATGTTACATTTAGATATTGATAAGAGATGAATTCCTTACAAAATTAGATGTAATTAAAGGAATTGATAATTTTTATAACTAGGTTCTTTTGAATCCTCTTTTGAGGCAAATAGCACAAAACATTAAGTATTTGTGATTGAAGTGGGCAATGAAATACATGATTAAGTTCCCAGTTGTTCCCAGTTGAATACAGTGGACCAAAGCCTGCCTTCCTGATGATTCATAGTGTTCTGTAGAGCTGTGGCAGGCAGGGTTTAGAGAACAAGATTGGCTTTTCTGGTCTCTCTGTGTGAATAGCCATCCTTTTCTGCAATAGGAGCTTCATAAAGATTTCTGTAATGAAATTAGGATTCAAGAAGATCCAATACAAGATTTTCTAGATATTTAAAGACTCATAGTGGAATTTCTTTAAGCTAAAGTGAAAATGTCAAATGTCTGGAACTACTTTGTCCATAGTAATATTGTTCTCTCCAAGCTGAAGGTTATTTTCTTTGATTTGTTGATTGACCAGTGGCACAGAAATGCTTAGAGTCACAGAGGATACAAAGAAGTATATGTACAAAGAGTGTGTGTCTCTGGGGAGAGTTTTTTTATAACATTTTTTGCTGTTCATAAAGAGAATATAATGGTTAATCATTGGCAGAGACAGTGGGTGAGAAAGAGATGTTGAAGACCGGGGAGATGGGAATTCTGTCTGCAAAGAATTAGAACACAAAAAGAGCACCAGAAGAAATTTAGCAACCGTAAAATATATTAGATGTTTAAACAAAGTTATTCTCAGATAAATGACATATGACACATAGTGGTCATGATTACTGGTGATTTTTGACCTTGTGTTTAATAGATGCAACATTAGAAATGAATAAACGTACCAAAGTTGGATATAAAGCATATGAGCATATTGATAGAGATAGAGGCTCCAGCATTCTTCAAATCTTAGAAGGTCTTTGACTCATGTCCTTAAGTTTAAGAATCAAATGAAAGAGAATCATGTATAAATTGTTTGGACTTCTAGGATGATAGCTTGTCCTTTTTATTCTTGACACCTATCTTTTGTAATATTTTTTTCATCTTTCTCATTGTGATAAGTTTAAGTTCAGGATAATGTAATCAAATTTGATAGCACGAGAGTTAAGAAGTGAATCTGGAGGTGTAATTCAAGAGCATGTACTAAAAATGATCTCTTTCCAAATGTAATTTAACTGGTGTGTTCTGCCCCTGACTCCTGAACTGGTATGCAGGAAGAAGGCTACTTACCTAGAAGGCATGGACAAAAGGGCTGAGGCTGACCACATAATTGAGTATCAATTTCACATGCAAGAGAAGGGATTTCCCCTTTGATTGTGTAAGATACTATAAATAAGGGAATCCACTGCCAGACAGAACACTTCATGAACTATTTATCATTATAAAGTGGGCAGAATGAATTGACTGACCTTGTGGGTTAATCAGTATTCTGAGCAATGGCTTCATTACATAGCAATTCAGTTCCCAAGACTTATATAGGTCTTGCCTTCATTAATAATATAAATATTTCTTTAAAATAACATCTTGAGATTAAATTCAGAACCATAATAAGATTCTTCCCTTCCCAAAGTGCTAGCAATTGATTCTCACTCACATTTGTACCTTCCCAGAGTCTCTAGCTTTTATAAAAGAAGTTTCCTTTGGCTTCAGTTAGAAATCTCCATTAACAGTCTGGGATTGGAAACAGAACACAGAAGAGTCTGGACTCCAAATAGTGCCTCTCAGTTTCCGAATGTATTCTCAGCAGAAGACTAGTTCTAGTGTAGGAATATCCTCAGTTATGGATAGGTGTGCTTCTGAGAACCAATGTATAGGTTATGAACACATATACAAAAGTGAAGTGATAAGGAATGTTCTTCTGTATATATGTTGGTCTTATTGGTTGATGAATAAAACAATGATTGGCCAGACAGGAAGTGACATAGTATGGCAGAGGTCTGTAGGTTTGTACAGGCATCCGGGAAGTGACATAGCTGGGCAAATCAGAATATTAACAAGTGCAAATAGGAAATTTCTCTCTTTTTTGCAGAGATGTAGCAAGCAAAGGAGATGCAAGTCCAGCATTTCCAGTAAGTCAAGACCACATGCAAATACTTAGATTAATAGAAAAATGTGTTAATAGCTAAGTGAGAACTAGCCACAAAGAATCCATAGCCAATGGCCAACAGTTTCATAATTTATACAGCATGTCTGTATGTTATTTGGGGCTGACATGGCTTGGGACCAGGCTAGTGGGAAAGCACACATAACAGTGAGGATTTAAATTAACTTGGTATATACACTATTGCAAAATAATGTACTACAATGTGAATAATAATTTCATAGTATGAATATCTCCATTGATATTAAATGTGGGTATTGATATTATGAGTATTTTAAACTCAATTATGTTTACATGTGAGTCCATGGATCTGCTAATTACTATCTTCATGCATTTAGATTGAGTGGGTCAATATTTTCATAGGGTCTTTCTAATTTTTTAAGTTAGAAGTAGATGTTCTTTGTACATAATGATAAACTGAAAATTGAGCACATATGTAAAAATACTATTAAAATCAAAACACATTACAATGTTAACATATAATATGTCTACTTGTTATTTGTGTGGTAATTTGGCCCAAAGGTGCTTTATGTAAGTGGCTATAATCAATATGAATCCTTCCTACCAAACATTTCTAAGTGCTGAGGATTTTCCAGTGTGTACTGAAGTAAAGTTGCCAGTTCTCTTACTGAGCACTCCTACAATCATGCCTCTAAGGAGACTTCACCCTTTGTTTCATTCAATGGGGTCTGCTAAATGCAGAAATTTCAAGGAGGTCTCTATTGACAAACATTTACTGTGTCTTACTTAACCTCTTAAATGCAAACCTTAAACAAGTGCATGTGTCAGAATTCTCAGGAGTGCAGCATAAGAAGCATGGACATTTATGCCAACTGCAAAACTGAAGGACATAATATAATTAAATGTGATTGGTTATATGATGGGACATGATAGGAAGAAATATATCATGAATGATCTAAGTTTCTAACTTGATGTAATTTATTGTGCTGGGGAAAGAACCCTGGAAACCAAGTACATTTAAAATGAAGATATTAAGTTCATAGTAAATGAGATGTATTTGTGGTACATTTGAGATATTTAGGTCTAGACCAACAGGTGATTGGATATTCAAAATTGAACCTAAAGTGAGGGTTAGAACTAGGGGAGAGTTTTCCAAAATAGGATGAGTAAAGCTTAAACATGTTCCTAGGCTAAGCAGAAGCAGTCTTTTGTGGGGGATAATCCAGAACGAGTTGCTAGATTTGGCTAGTGAGCGGTAAGATTCCAAACAGTAATCAAGAGTAAATTTCTGAGATTATTTAGGTACAGGTGAAGTCAGAACATTCCACTGTTTGTCTATACTTCTCCTGTAGAAAATAAAAAAAATAGGCTATTTGCTAACAATGAAACATCAAGCTCAAAAATGAAAGATGTTGTTGCTACATTTATATCACCTATGAATATGTGTAAAACATTAGCAGTTTGTGTTTTTCCAAATTATTTTCCTCTAATAATTGTATGTAAATTATGGAGTATACTACCAAAGGAGAAAGTTAAATACCAACCCAGCTACAAACCTGCTGATCTGGAATGGTGTCCTTCCTGTGAGATAAAATGATAAAATAGTGGCAAAAAGCTTGTGGAAGTAACCAACCAATATCTGATTGGATTTAAGGCCCACTCCCTGAGATAGAACCCATGCCTGATACTGCTCAGGTAGTTAAGAACTTAAGACTAAATAGGTCAGAAACCCAGAGGAAAAGTCAAATACTACTACTATGCTGAAGGAACATAGCAATGCCATTACTGTTAATGATATTTTGCTATATTCATAGATCAGGGCCTTGCTCATACATCATCAGAGAAGCTTCTTCCTGCTATAGGTGGGAACAAATAGAGAAACCTCACTATCAGAAAATATACAGAGTGACAAACCTTGAAACATTCAGTCCTAAATGGAATGTCTCCATCAATCCACCTTCCTTAGGGCTCAAGGAACCCCAAGGAAGAGTAGCAGAAAGAGTGTAAAAGCCAAGAGAGGGAAGAGTACACCAAGCAAACAAGGCCTTCTAAACACTGCATGACTGGTGCACATATAAACTCACAGACTATATCAGCATACACACATTGGGTTCTAGAGCTGAAAAGAAAAGTGAAAACAAGCCTCAATCACTAACACACAAACAATCTCCTGTTGATAAAAAAAAAAAAAAAAAAAAAAAAAAAAAAACAAAAAAAAAAAAAACAACTTAGTTTTCTGTAATGGTGTTCCACTGGGGAAACAAACTACATTTAATGGTAGAACCCCTTCCCCAGTGGTAGATGGTAAACAGAAAATGAACTCAATGGCATCTTTGGAGGTTCTCTGTCTCATAATGTTGTGTCAGAACATTCTTTTTTAAATTTTTTGCCTTTGCCTATATTATATTGTGATTTCTGATTTTGTTTTTATTTGTTTTTTGGATTCCCTATGTATTAATGTGTGTGTCTCTGTATCTATATGTGTTTCTTATTCTTTTTCTTTGTGTTCTTCTGTTGTTAGTTGGCTTATTAGCCAAGGTGAGTTTTAAGATCAAATTAAATATGGTTTGCGGCATATACATTAATAGGTACAATATATATATGTATACACACACACACAAACACACACACACACCACATATATATTGATTCACAAGGAAATTGAAAGAAGTAATTGGTGATTAACAAACTTCCTTAGAGTCTTTGAGTTAAAAATATAGAATTTGTGATCATATATTCTAAATGATATACCATAAATAATCTAAATAATAAATTTTCCAATTTATTGTGTAGCTAGGACTTCGTAAAAATGAATGAACACTTTAATATGAATATTTTGCCAGTATTTTCTCTTTTATCTATAGTTCTGATTCATTTGGAAGACTATCAATTGATAAGGATATTAGTCTCATCCCACTATACTGTGCCACTTGCATTTTTACAAATTAGTAATCTTCCCCGCATTTGTACAAGGGGAGAACTTGAACAACCATGTGTTATCATTTATTCAAACTTGGCAGGAATCAGCAGCAAAATAAACCTGAAGAGAAATATTTCTATGCCTAATGAAGTGACCACATATTTCTTGATGTTTTCCGTGACATTTGCTTTAAAAACATACTTCCAGCTTCATTAAATTGTCTGTAGTAGGTAGCAGCTGAGTATTTTCTGCAGTCTACATTTTCACATTCTCCAAAGGTTGACATTAGAATCAGAAAGAGAGGGATGAATACAGTCTTGTGGAGGCAGATTGTTGAAGGATCATGAGCAAGGCAAGGTGTGGCCAGTAGTCTTTAAACAGCAATAAAATATAGAAATTTTCGTAAACGTATGTTGTTTACATGTTTTTCCTGAGATGATAGATGTGCCTTGAAGGTTCATGTTATTCACAAAGACAGAGAACATTGTCCCCATGTTTACCTAACCATATACACTGGGGAAAAGGGAAGACTGAGTCAGGAGAGGACTAGATGTAAGAGAGAGAGAGAGAGAGAGAGAGAGAGAGAGAGAGAGAGAGAGAGAGAGAGAGAGAGAGAGAGAGAGAGAGAGAAAGAGAGAGAGAGAGACCATATAAGAGGGAGCCATTATAGGTTTAAAGAGTGAACTGACTCTAGAGAAATGTCCAGAGCCCTACAAGACTGACCCCAACTAATAATTTGAGCAACAATGGAAACGCTACCATAAATGCCCTTCCCTGATAATGAGATTGATGACTAACTTATCCACCACCATAGAGCCCTCATCTAGTAGCTGATGGAAACAGAAGCAGACACCCACAGGTGAACACTGAGCTGAACTGGAATACAGATGCAGAGAGGGAGGACAAGACCAGAAACCCACAGAGTCAGATTACCTGAACAAGAAGGAGCAAATGAATCCCTAGACTGATAGTTGGGAATCCTGGATTGAACTGACTCAGATCTCCTGGACATGGGTCTCTGTTAGAACACCTGTGCATTCTAAGGGGCCTCTGACAGTGGAACCAGGATGTATCCCTGATGCACAAAAGGACTTTTGGAGTGCATTCCCCATGGAGGGATACTCCCTTAACCAAGAGGCAGGAGAGAAGCCCTAGTCCCTACTTCAAATTACTTGACAGATTCAGATGACCCCTCCAGGAAGGCATCACCCTACATGTGGAGTGGGTTGGGAACGTGGTCAAGGGGCATGGGAGGGTAGGACAGCGAGGTAACTGGGATCTATATGTAAAATAAGAAAAATAAATTTTAAAAAAAGAAAGAACTTTTTTCCATAGTCCAAAGACAGTTGGCTATTAGTCACTTTATGATTATTTTAGATTTGTTATATATCTGAATTTTCAGTTTTGAAATTTTTATTAATTTTTATTTAAGTTACATACAATCTTATTTTACACACCAGTACTAGTTTACTCTCCTTCCCATACTCTCATTCTCCCTCCCATCTCCCTATCCCACCCCCATCCACTCCTCAGGTAGTGTGAGATCTCCTATGGGAGATTATCAAAGTCTGTCACATGATTTGGGGCAGGACCTAGGCCCTCCTCTATGTAAGGCTGAGAGAGTATACATCTGCATTTTCTTTAACATGTATAAAACAAGGAAAAAATGTTTAGCTGTCTTTATTTGTATTCTGCTACTCCCTCTCTGTACCTAAGACACAGGAACCCTCTGTATTTAATACATTGCCTCATAAAGTACATAATATAGGGTGTCTTTAATCCTTCATTAGTGAAAAGTAAATATTTATCTTCATACCAACACTTAACTAAGCAGTCAACAGTACGGTTATTAGAAAAGAATGATGGTTAGAAGTCCTTAAGACAATGAATCATATAGGAACTAGTTAAATATTAATGATAGACCCTTTCGCACATGTTATTCATTCCTAAGTGGCTTTCCTCATTGGAAGTAGTTGAAAATGAAGAAGATACAAGAAAACAATTGACAGAAAAAGACAAAAAGAACTCATTTTGTGGTGTTTCCTCAGTCCCTTCAAAGTGAATTAACCAAATCTCAAGGTTAAATGACTGTTACAATTACAAAGATTGCATTTTGTAATCCCTAACCTGGGAATTACACCTTAAAATTCACACTGTCTAGTTAATATTTAGCAGGTGTGATATATCTAACTATTATTCCTTCTCTCTCTTTGTGTTCCATAAAACTAAAGAAAACATTTGTCACAAAGTTCTAGGAGGGTTTGTTATGAATCTTTTTTGTGTGTTAAGGGACAACTGGCATTTTGAATTGGAGTTTTGAGACTGACAGCACATGTGCATGATGCAAATATCTAAATTATCATTCATTGTGCATCTTTGGAGTTACAGTATTATACATAATTATGCATATGCCTGTAAAAAGGTATGGCTTCTACAGTGACCACATTTCTCAAATTCCAAACTGAGGAACATAATCAGAAATGTGGTTTAAGGATGGTATTAGAATATTTGAAATCTGGGCAATGCTGAAAATGCTAATACATTCTTTGGAAGTAGCTATGCCCAATGCAAAACACTTTTAAAATAAAGCAAAGCAGAATGAGATGTTCTTAAGAGTGAAGAGCTCAAAAAGAGTTCGTGGACTGGTAATCTCAAAGCGTTATGGTTTTTAAGTAATTTACAGCTAGAATGAAGGAAGGTGATAGCAGAGTCATTAGGTAAAAATGGGCAAGATCTCCATTTGGCAAGGAGAGTAGAAAAGAGAGAATATTTTACAGTTTGACCGACAAGCAATACCTTAGGACAAGTCCCACTCTGTCTAGAGAATGGTTTTCCAGGCACATTGCATGTGGAATTGTACACAATAATAGACTGGATCATATATAACAAGTCTATATATTAAAGCACTATCCTATAGTACTTCAGAATGTATAATTTGCTGTCAATAGTAAATAGCAAAATACTAAGTCATTTGTATAACATGGCATAATGTTTGGCTAGGACCTATATGCAACCTCCTTGTATTTAATTAATATTAACATCACCTGTAATACTGAATACACTGTGAATGCTATACAGATAGTTATTATTCTGTATTCTTTTATGAGTAATGACAGAAAAAAACATGTCTGTACTTGTGCAGTGTTGACACATTTCACCAATAATTTCAACCCTAGTGTGTTTACATCTGCAGGCACTAAACCCACAGATCAAAGGAATCAGGAATTTTATTTAAAAAAAAATGGCTCTGTTGAAATGGGACAGTATGGCAGGACCCAAATCTCCCAGATAGGCTTCTTTATAAGAGGATATAATAAGAAGTTGTCTCTTTAGAACCCTAGGAAACAAGCTTCAAAAAGAGCCAACCCTGCAGTTTTGGGGCCTGCAGAACTGAGTAAATATTGCTATTTGTGTAAGCAGCCTAGGCTTTGGTATGTTATTATGGCAGCCTGTTGTAGTTTACAAGCATGGTGCTGGTGCAGTGTGGACCTGCACTCATAAGGGATCATAAGGGATTAAAGCTAATCCTAGGAACAGCTCGTCCTTAGTTGTGTCTTTAGATTGCTACAGAAATTACAAGCAATGACTTATTCAATCATTGGACAATAACTGGTCATGGGTTTTTATCTTCCTTCTAACTTTTGCTTAGAGTAATGTGTGCATCATGAATCTATAACATGGATCCATATCAGGATTTACATAAAACCATCTTACAAATAGCCCAAGAAGTTTTGTGTAAATGATTTCTAATGTAATAGTAGATGGATATGTCTCTCAAAGAGGGCTACAACTTACATCTCAATACTATGTGATGTTAATTATGCATAAAGACACTGTTGCATTGCAATTTAGTGTATTCCTAATCCATCTGCATTTTTCCAAATGAATTGAGACTCAGGCTTATCCAGATGCATGTAATCATTTGCCTATTTATTAGGTACATGTCAGACTGAGAAGCCAAAGCCTTAGAGTAGAAATTAGTCTTGTTATTCTGATAAGGATGAGACAAGAGTAGCTACTTGATAAATCCCCTCTCTCCTTTATGAGTGACTTCCCAATCCGGACTATTCTAGCTATTGCACATGTGGCATCTTATTTCTTATTCACATAAAGCAAATAATGTGTTGTCTTGGTTATTTTTCCTGTTGCCTCCACAACATTAAGCAACCTCAGACAGAAAGGTTTTATTTTGGCTCAGAGTTCAATTAACAGCCCATCATGGCAGAGAAGTCAAGGCAAGAGCAGCTTGTTTCATCTGGTTACATTGCATCCAAAATCAGAAAGAAGATAACAGTGAATACAGTGATTACTTGTGTTTTGCTCACTTAATCTGTTTCATACAACCTAGCATCTCAACCTGGGGAAATAGTGTCACTCACAGTGGTCAGGTCTTCCCACCTAAATTGGACTACTCAAGACAACTCCCTACACAGAGACCTACAGACACATGTATGAGATAATTCTGCAATTGATTAAGTTGACATCTGAGATTTATCATCACATGTGAGTACTAACATTACCTTGTACTTGCGGTCCCAAGACTGAAAGGGGCATCTCTAAATTCAAAGAGCCAAAGAGCAGCAGGGCCATGGAGATTATCCACAGCTATACTAATTAAACTCTAACATCCCTGTAATGACCCTCTCCTCTCGAATGATAAATATATATCATCTAGGGTTTACTTAGTAATCCTAGGATTCAGAAATGAATGCACAACTTCCTTACCTGAATGCTACACGGAATAAAGTCAAGGTAGTTGTCTTCTGTGTCCCAGGGGTAGGGAGTGGGAATAGTAATATTTAAATTTGTAGAGCCTGTTAATATTAGTGTACAACAGTCTCATTAATTTCTCGAGAATAAAAAGAGAACAGGTAGATATACTCAAAGGCAAATATAAATCCTCCCAGATCAAGAATATTTCCATATACCTCACCAAACCTGAAGGGTGCCAAAGCCTGAAGGACTTTATCAATTGTCTGGCACATAGTTAAGACCATCAATCATGGCTCAATGCTATAATATAGGCTCATCTTTAGAGTCAGATTCATTGTCAAGTGCCACATAGCCATTTAACCTACACAGTAACCTTGGGGTAACTACTTTTGTTTCTGTCTTACAGATAAGGATATTGATGCCACGTAATATTGACAAAAATTAATTGAAAGGATCAAGTTACTCACAATCACAATCCACATTTCTAAAGGGGACAGTTGAATATTAGTACCTCATCAATAACCTCAGGATAAAGGTTAATCAAATTAAAAGATTCTTTTTGATATTTCAGAATATTTAAAAATGTGTAATTCTCCTAAAATATTTATAGAAGAATTTTTAAAAATGTGACCCTGATGATTAAAAGATTGTGCCTGGTGAGTAAGTGGTTTAATTTGAGCAATGGCTAATAGCACAGGAGTATTATAAAAATTACTACTCTTTCAGTGTCTGCATCAGTTTCTGCATCAAGATAAACTGTGACCATATTTCCCTTTCCCTAGAAGTCATCACGGCATCTCTGGCCTGGGTCAGAAAGATAAACCATTCTTTTCATATAAAAGTCATGAGCACAATAATCACTTCCCTTATATGACTTGGATACCTTAAAAACATGACAAAATCTGTCTGTATCCCTCTCATACACACAAAGACATATATTGACTTGGCTGGGGTTTCATTCTTTTACTAAAATGTATCACGATTACCTTCTGTTCTACTTATCACAGGCTGTATCCTGCTTGCATGCTCAGATCCATTGAGGGCACAAATCCCAAGCATAGCAACAGTGTCCAGGCAGAAGCAGCAGTCAAATGTCCTTAACTAGCAGAATAAAGGCCTGAGTACTTAAAATCAAGCTCAGAACCAAATCAGAAGGAGTTTCTATCATAGCAAGCAGGACTTCAAGGAGGAATGTGAAAGAGGGGCAGGCAAAGCTTGTCATCTATGTTTTCCACAAGAGCAATACAAACCTCAATCCAACTGAACACACCTTGCCATGCATAAGAAAAGTACTGAGAGAAGAGAATAACTGTTCTACCTCAGTAATACCAGAATATCTATTGAATAATAGCTTGCCATATGCTAGGGTCCAAGTGTACATTTGATTTTATGCAACATTCTATAATAGACACAATTTTGTTTCATTTTCCATATGGGTGAACTTAGGCTCAGAAAAATGAAGAAACTTTCCAAAGTATGATGGTTTGAATGAGAATGATTCACATAGGTTCATGTATTTGAATATATGCTCTGCACTTGGTGAAACTGTTTGGGAAAGATGAAAGTGTAGCCTTGTTGGAGGAGGTGTGTCACCGGGGGGGGGTTCAAAGCCTATGTCATCATTCCTAGTTCTCTCTCTCTCTTTCTCTCTCTCTCTCTCTCTCTCTCTCTCTCTCTCTCTCTCTCTCTCTCTCTCTCTCTCTCTGTCTGTCTGCTTCTCCTCTGCTTTGTGATCATGAATCAAAACTTAAGCTCCCAGGAACTGCTTCAAAGCCATGACTTCCTATCTTATGTTCATGCTCCCTGCCATGATTGTAATCTCTATACCTCTAAAATGATAAGCCTCAAATGAACCCTTTTAAAAATGTTTTCTTGGTATTAGTGTCATATCACAGCAATAGATTAATATGTTCCATCATTCATATGGGAAAAGTGAGGCTTGGAGAGGTTATATAACTTTCTCAAGTATCATGCCTTTAGGCAGAAAAAGTAAATTTTCATTCTATGAAACGCCAAATAAAAAAGGTTTGGGATTTATCAACCAAATAGTCTGTCATAGCAACTCTGCTGTTATAGTGTACAAACAATTGGGAATTATATTATACATTTATAATTATAGCCGTGGTTTTTTCTTCCTTTTTAAATTTTTTTCTTATTTTACATATTGATCCCTGTTCCCTCTCCCTCCCATCCTCCCGTGCCCCCCAAACCCTTCTGTCCCATTCACCATCCACTTCCCAGGGAGGTTGAATCCTAACAGGAGTGATCATCAAAATCTGTCAAGACATTTGGGGTAGAGCCTAGGCCCTCCCTCGATTCTCTAGGCTAAGTGAGTATCCCTCCATGGGGAATGTGCTCCGAAATTCCTTTTCTGCATCAGGGAAACATCCTGGTTCCACTGTCAGAAGTCCCTTAGATGGCCCACACCTTCCAACTGAGACCCACGTTCAGGGAATCTGGGTTGGACCTAGGCTGGTTTCTAAGCTATCAATCTGGTGTCCATGAGCTCCCCCATGTTCAGATCAGTTGTCTCTGTGGGTTTCTGTGCTTTGCATCTTTAAAGAAAGATATTAAAGAAGATACCAGAAAATGGAGAGATCTCCCGTGCTCTTGATAGGTAGGATCAACATAGTAAAAATGGCAATCTTGCCAGAAGCAATCTACAGATTCAATGCAATCCTCATCAAAATTACAGCACAATTCTACACTGTCCTTGGAAGGATAATACTCAACTTTACATGTAAAAACAAAAGACCCTAGGTAGGTAGCCAAAACAACCCTGTATAATAAGGGAACTTCTGGAGGCATCCCTGACTTCAAGTTCTACTGTAGAGCTATAGTCCTAAAATCAGCTTGGCATTTGCACAAAAGAAGACAGATAGACCAATGGAATTGAGTTGAAAAATCTGTTATTAACCCACACACCTATGAACACATGATTTTTGACAAAACAGCTAAAATTATACAATGGAAAGAGAAAAGCATTTTCAACAATGGTGGTGGCATAACTGGATGCTGGCGTGTAGAAGACTGCAGACAGGTCCATGTCTATTGTCATGCACTAAACTTAAATCCAAATGGATGAAAAGAGTCAACATAAATTCAGCTGCACCGAATCTCTTAGAAGAAAAAGTGGGAGGTACCCTTGAACTATAGCCATGCTTTGAAAATACTTTATTTAAAATCACAGGTGAAAGGCCAGATTTTTCAATAGTTTCCTGACATCTGACCTAGTCAGTTAAAATGACTCCTGTTGTTTTTTCCCTAACACATGGATGCCCTAGAATCAGTCTCTGTACAGTGAATAAATGAAACTTAGCTGAAGACTGTGGAGCTGTTCCTCAAGAGCAGTGGTTCTCAACTTGCAAGGTGCAACCTCTTTGATGGTTAAATGACCATTTCACAGGGGGTCGCATATCATATATCTTGAATGTCAGCTATTTATGTTATGATTCATTTCATTAGAAAAATTATAGTTATGATGAAGCAATGAAAACCATTTTATGGTTGGGAGTCACCACAACATAAAGGTTGTAGCATTAAGAAGGTTGTAAAATAGTGCACTAACTTCCCATGGGTAGTTTAACTAGCGCCTTTGGGACTTAATTTACATGTTTATAAATAAATATGAGTATGTTTCTATGTACTTTACTGGGATATGATTTTATGGAGATGGGAAAAATGTGTGGCTTATGCCATGAAAAATTGTTACTATAAAAACCTTGGGTACCCATATTTATTCATCTCAGGGAGCAGGTGTATGGTATCTGGTGCCTTTGAAAAGAGGGATGTCCTTACAGCTTTTCTCATTGAAAGGTAAGTCAGTGGCACTTGCATATCTATCTGAAATTGATTCCTATGGCAATAGAATCATAAGAAGTGCCATGCTGTATGAACCAGAAACTGAAAATTAGAAAAGATGGAGAATTGGAAGAAGAATCAGTTTTTGTGGCTAGTGCTGATACACAAATAAACTGCTGATGTTGATAATGTATTGTTTCCATAGGAAATATTTTCATCAAGTGAGACAGAGCTCTTGCTTTGCTCAACATGTGTTTGTGACACCATTAAAGAGCCAGACGTATATTCCTTCCTCACATAGAGATAGTTTTCTCTCAGAAAAAAAATTCTGTAACAGGATCAAGCACACTCAAGATGGAGTGGTCTATGGGGATGATATTATCCAATTTGATACATTTCCAGTAGAAAAGCTAAACAGTAACTGAGATGGAAATCACAGGACTTCACAAGATGCTGCATCTTCCACTCTTCTATTCTGTACCTGGAATCAGATAAGTCTTCTTAAGCTCATAGATGTGTGTTGCAGTTGCTTCCAATGAATCACCCTGTACTGGCATATGAGTCTAAGGCAAGCATTTCCTTATCAGTTATTTTTTTCTATTCTTCCATGTGCTAATAATTATTTGTCTTCCTTCCTTCCTTCCAAATTAGTAAATATGAAGTCTCTCTACACTTTTCTGTTCACTACTCGAATACTTTATACAATCAGTTTGTAAACAATATCTGGCTCTTTCATCTTTTGTCCCAGACATTATTGCTTGGGGTCAGATGGAAAATATTTTGAATTGTTCTCTTGTAATGTTTTAAGAAAATTAGTGAAAGACAACACTTTAATTTTCCTTTTCATGTGAAACATTCTAACGAATAAATTTGGTTGTTGATGTTACCAAACAATAAAATAACTTTTTTTTTGACTTTTGCTAATCTCAGAACTCTATCAACAAAACCTCTAAGCACTGAAACATATTTTCCTTTCATTAGCTTCTAAGTATCTTCTCCTTTTTCCACAGATCTTTGAGTTTTTATACTTTTTCTAAGTAAATAATTGCCCCACAATTACGAGAGCATCTGATCATATTTTATGTATTGTTTATGTACTAATATGAGAGCAAGTAGAGGTTAAACAAAGTGGTTAAAAATGAAATTTGGAGACAGCAAAGATGAAAGCCTCAACTTTATTACTTCCTAGTA
Organism: Phodopus roborovskii; assembly: GCF_943737965.1. Taxonomy (NCBI): domain Eukaryota; kingdom Metazoa; phylum Chordata; class Mammalia; order Rodentia; family Cricetidae; genus Phodopus; species Phodopus roborovskii. The sequence goes on along the minus strand of NW_026125964.1, from coordinate 612,730 downwards.
AGGAACAATGACCTGAACTTGTCATCTTCAGATTTCTCATCACTAAAATAGGGAAAATAATGGCATCTGCCTTTTAAGACTGGGTCTTGTGCACACAAGATAATGTAGGCAGTGCTCAGCAGAGGTATGTTCAATCAATGTTAGCTACTATTTCTTTGGGGAGGATCAGAAGTATATACTACTTATTTTCTAGGACACAGGAAATAAGTGAAATACTTATTTTGAAGTCATAAATAATTTTAGGTAAAATTATGGAAATGTAAATTGTTAGAATTAACATGAACACCCTTTATGTTTACATTCTCACATAATTCACTGATCTAATTAGAAATGACAAAATACACATGGAGGAACTTAAAAGAGATATTACTTTCAGCACCACAGAAGTTGGAGTAGCATCCTATCCTGTTGATTCTATTAGTGAATATTAACTACAATTATGAAGGTTATAATAAACATACTGATAACTTTGGTAAGCATTTCAGAACAAACTAATATTTGCATAATTAATATCTGGTACACAAACTTTGATAATAATGCTTGCTAATGTTCCCATAACAGACAAGACTTGCTTTAGGCGGCAGATGTTGTGCAACATGCAGGTTGTATGTAAGATTTCATATTGATAAAATTTTGGTAACACAAATGCAAATTCATTTGCTTTGGTCAAATTGGTTCTAGAACATGGGCAGGTCACAGAAATCTGTTTTTGTAGTATCTTATCAGCTATGCTCAAAAGTGTGTCCCTCTCCAAGTACTGTGTTAAAGTCCTAACCTCCAGTTCATCACATACACGATGTGTTACTTCATATCAACACAATTAAAAGGATACATATTTGCCAAATACTTGCTTACACATATTTTTCTTTAACCTGTGGTTTTCCTCACAATTTCTTGGAAGAAAAAAATTAATTTTACAAAGCTTAATTTATCATTTCTTCTTTTAAAATTAAAATTTATTGGCATCCATTTTACGTTTTATACCATGCATTTGAGGCAGTTATCCACTTAGAGTAAATTTTATGCATGGCTTTTGTTTTCCTTGAGTGTGTACAGCTTCTGCATCCAGTATTTGCATGACTACCTTGTTCCTAATATAGTAAATTGTCTTTGTAACTTTGTTATAAGTCACTTGGCCATAATTGTGTGGGTCTATTTCAGATTTCTTTTTTTATTTTTTTCAGATAGCATGGTTTCTCTAATTTGTCCCTCCATTTCCTAAGGTTTTTGATCACTAAACTTCCTTTATTTTTCCATGAATTTGTTAGAATCAATTATTGGCTATCATGACAAAATGACTCCACTAAGTTTCTGGTAGAAATGGGGTTAAGTTTGGATATCAATTTTTGGAAGGATTTATATCTTCATTGTGTAGAGTGCTCCAATGTATGAACATGGTTGGCTCTCCATTTTGTCAAGTGTTTGATTTCTTTCATTTGTATATGTTCAATTACACAGTCTGTTCATTTTCTGTCATATTTATCTCCAAGTATGAAAAGCAGCCAAATTGTGGAGGAGAGAGTTGTGACTTTTACTGAAATTCATTAGAGGTTTTTCATGCTTATATCTATAAAAAGACAATTTGTAATATTAGTATATTAGAATGGAACTTCAAGTGTGGACATATTCCAACACTGGAGAAATAGTGTAAGAAAGATAGTTAACTGGGAATAGCAATGAAAGGAGAGTAGTAGGGGAAGAAATCTGAGCATTTTAAGGTTAAAGCCATATAAGACCTATAGATCAGAACTTATGGAGTATGTTGGCTTTATTATAAGTGATATGGAGGAGTCTGTACACAGGATCATGAACTCATTGTCATTTTAAGAGAACCCTTCCCAAAGCATTATTGAGAATATACTATAAGTAATTAATGACAGAAGGAGCATAGCCATTTAAGAGATTATTTCAGTAATTTTAAGTTTTTATTTATTATTTTGTCTTATTTTACATATCGATCCCGGTTCCCTATCCCTCACTCCCTCACTCCCTCCCTCCCATGTCCCCCAAAACCTTCCCATCCCATCCTCACCCCCCCACACAAACACTCCACAGGGATGGTGATGCCTTCCAGGAAGGATCATCAAAATCTGTAAGTCATCTGTAGTAAGGACTATGCCCTCTCCTGTCTCTAGGATAAGGGAGTATCCCTCCATGGGGAATGTGCTCCCAAAGTCCTTTTGTGCACCAGGGATACATCCTGGTTCCACTATCAGAGGTCCCTTAGACTACCCAGGCCATCTAACTGAGAGCCATGTTCAGGGGTTCTGGGTCAGTCCTATGCTGGTTTCACAGCTATCAATCTGGAGGTCAGTGAGTTCCCCCGTGTTCAGGTCAGCTGTGTCTGTGTGTTTCTGTAGACTAGTCTTGACTGCTTTTCTTTTTATTATTATTTATTTATTTATTTATTTATTCTATATAACCAAGTCCATTTAAATGAAAACAAACAATATTTGGGAATTTGGGTGTCGTTCTTTCCAAACTTCATGCTGGTAAGGGGCGCTGTCATGGGGGATTCGAAGAAGATGCAGAAATCCTGGCTGTAGTCTGTAAGGCTGCTTTGTCCAGCTGTTTTGACTGTATGATCACCTGGTACTCTGTTTCAGGCGGTCTGGCTTGATCAAACCACATTAGTCTGGAAGGAATCCACAGCTTTTCATTTTCTGTGGAAACAAAAATAAAAATCCTTTTCCCCAGTAACTTGAACTTAAATTTTGGAGTCAAAGCATTTTTTTTATTTAATTTATATATAAAATAAAATAAATTACACATTTGGTAGTTCATAAACATCTAATCTGCATCCCCCATGGAGTGATAACTGCCTTAACCTAGAGACAGGAGAGAAGCCCTAGTTCCTACTTCACATGACCTGTCAGACCTACATGACCCCAACTGGATGACATTCCCCTACATATGGAATTGGGGTGGGGGGATGGGAGGGGAGAGTCTTTAGGGTGCATGTGAGAGGGCAAAGAGGGTAAAACGGAGGGAGGGAGGGAAATAGGGAGGGAAGGAAAGGAGGGAGGGAGAGGGAACTGGGATCAACATGTAAAATAATAAATTGACTGCTTTTCTTATCACTCCTCCCTTTGTTCAACTGGATTCAAGGAGTTTGGCTCAGTGTTTAGCCATGGCTGTCTGCTTCTGTTTCCATCAGCTACTAAATGAGAGCTCTATGATGGCATATAAGTTAGTTGTCAGTGTCATTATCAGGAATGGACATTTAATGTAGCCTTTCCACTGTTGCTCAGATTGTTAGTTGAGGTCAGTCTTGTAGGTCTCTGGACATTTTTCTAGAATCAGTTTTCTCTTCAAACCTATATTGGCTCCCTCTACTATGGTCTCTATATTTTTTTTTTCTGCTCTCATCTATTTGACCCCCAACTCAATTTTCCTGGTCCCACATGTTCTCTTTTCCTCCCCTTCTCTTTCTCCTAACTCCTTCTACACTCACTGCGCCCCAACTCCCAATATGCTCAGGAGGTCTTTTGCCTTTTCCCTTCTGTGAGGGACCTTGTATGAATCTCTTAGTTTCCTCCTTATATCCGAGTTTCCCAGGTGTTGTGAATTACAAGCTGGCGATCCTTTGTTCTATGTCTAAAATCCATATATGAGTGCGTACATACCATCTTTCTCTTTTAGTGACTGGGTTGCCTCACGCAGGATGGTTTCTTCAAGTTCATCCATTTGACTGTGAATTTTATGATTCCATTATTTTTTTTTCTGCTGATTAGTATTCCATTGTGTAAATGTGCCACATCTTTATTCATTCTTCAGTTGAGGTGAATCTAGGTTACTTCCAGATTCTTGCTATTACAAATAATGCTTCTATGAATGTGGTTGAACATATTTCTTTGTTGCATGGCTGTGGATCATTTTGTACATGACTAAGTGTGGAATTGCCAGGTCCTGTGGTAGACTGATTCCCATTCTCTTGAGGAACCACTGTACTGATCTCCATAATGGCTATACAAGTTTGCACTCCCACCAGCAGTGGAGGAGTGTTCCCCTTTCTCCACATCCTCTCCAGAATAAACTGTTATTGGTGTATCTAAGTTTAGCCATTCTGACAGAAGTAAGATGGTATCTCAAATTTGATTTTTTCTTCTTCGCCAACGTGGAGTTTATTAAGAGATGGGAGAAAAAGAGGGGGTAGCTGGTGGCCAACCAAAAGCAGGAGAGAGAGAGAGAGCAGGAGAGACAGAGAGAGGGGTGTGGGGCACTTGCTTTAAAAGGGGAGGCTTGCACATGTGTAACTGAGTCCTCTGGCAGCCAGGTAAAGCTTGAGCTGCCAGGTAAGGCTGACATAGCGATGACATGGCCATGAGCGTCCCGCCCATCGTCGGGGTGGGGGTCAGCTGGATGCTAGTTCCTAACATTCCCACCTCTTATGTTTTGATTCATGTTTCCCTGATGGCTAAGGATGTTGAGCACTTTCTGAACATTCTTAAGATGTCTTTCAGCCATTTTGGATTCCTCTATTGAGAATTCTTTCTCCAGTTCTGTACCCCAGTTTTCAATGGGGTTATTTGGTGTTTTGTTGACTAGTTTCTTGAATTCTTTGTATATTTTGGAGGACAGCCCTCTATCAGATGTGGAGTTGGTGAAGATCTTTTCCCAGTCTGTGGGCTGCCGTTTGGTCTTTTCAACTGTGTCCTTTGCCTTACAGAAGCTTCTCAGTTTGAGGAGTTCCCATTTATTAATTGTCAATCTCAGTGTCTGTGCTACTGAAGTTATGTTCAGTTAGTGGTCTCCTGTACCAATATTTTCAAAGGTACCTCCCGCTTTTTCTTCTCAGAGGTTCAGTTTTGCTAGATTTATGTTAAACTTTTTTTGTAAGTTGGATTTAAATAAATGTGAAAATTATGAAGTTTCTGTTCAATCAACTATTGCACAGTATTGGTGGAGGCCGCAGGAAGTTGCTACCGAAGTCATGAAAACTCAGGCCATCATCTGGAAAGTAACAACTGTGAAACCAAATTTGGAAAAAAAAAAAAAGACAACATTAAAACAGCATGAATAAATCATGTAATTATAAGTGTAAGGCCCAATTAGCATTCAGTTTATAACACCAAAGGTGCAAACAGCAGTGTGTGGGAAGCCTAGGATGTTGTTAGACCATCCACTTTGCTTGCATAAACAGCACTGTCTCTATTGTCTGCAATGGGATTCTACAGAAACACGGATGCTGTATTTACTGGTGATAAAAACGTTAAATGGTTTTAGAACTAGGATCTCAGGAATTTGATTCTGCGGAAATAGTTCTATGTAAGAGTTTTATTCTGGGTGGCCCAGGCTGTGCTTGTCTTGCCCCTGCTCAGGGGAGAGGTGATCCTGCACCCCTGACTCAGGCACAACTTATGCTTGCCCTCTCTTGGATCTTCTGGACTGGGAACAGCAGGTAGGATGACTTGTTTGCAGCAGCCCAGGAAATTCAGAGTCTGTTGACATTCTATGTTAGTACAGCCCAAGCACAGGGAAGACATCACCATGGGTCCCTGTCTTAGGCCCAACTTCCCTTTGCCCTCTTTGGAATCTCCTGACTTGGCAACTGTATACAGGGTGGCTTGTCCCCAGCAGATCAGGCAGTCCAGATTCTAGTGGCATTGCTGTGTTGGCCCTGCTGCCACTCAGGGGAGAGGCAGGTCCACTTTCCCTAGAAGGAGTCTCCTGACATCACGGTCTGAGTCCCGTCTCAACCCACCAGGAGAGAGAGTGTCTCAGGCCCACCTGCACCCATAGAGAGACCCATTGGAATATTGGAACTGCTTATACATGGCAGAAGAGAACATTGGACCTCTACCCAGCAGGAGAGGAAGATACCCCACCTGCACTACTGGAAGAAGGGATGGGAAGATGACAATATAAGAACACATTCAACAACACTAAAAGAAATGTGATACCACCATAGTTGGGGGCATGCCCTGAACATCACAACACAGATGAAGAAGAGAATAACCTTACACACAACTTCATGAGAGTGATAGCGACCCTAAAGGAGGAAATGAGAAAATCCTTTAAAGAAATGGAAGAAAAGACAAACCAAGAATTGGAAGAAACAATTAAAATAGCACAAGGTTTGAAAGCTGAAATAGAAACAATAAAAGAAAACACAGTCAGAGAAAATGCTGGAATTAGAAAAGCTGGGTAAACGATCAGGAACTACAGATGCAAGCATACCAACATAAGAAATGGATGAGAAAAATCTCAGGTGTTGAAGATACACTAGGAGAAATAGAGTTACCAACCAAAGAAAATATTGAGTTCATCAAATCCCTAACACAAAATATCCAGAAAATATTTAACACCATGATAAGGCCAAACCTAAGAATAATAGATATAGAAGAAGGTGAATAAACCCAACTCAAAGGTATAGAAAATATATTCAACAAAATTGTGGAAGAAAACATACTCAACCTAAAGAAAGACAAGCCAATGAAAGTACAAGAAGCCCTCTTGCTACATAATAGTCAAAATGCAAAACATATAGAATAAAGAAAGAATATTAAGAACAGCAAAGGAAAAAAGCCAAGTGGCATATAAAGGTAAACCTACCAGAATTACACCTGATTTCTCCATGGAAACTCTAAAGACCAGAAAGTCCTGTATAGATGTCCTACCAAAACAAAGAGACCACAGATGCCAACCCAGAGTACTCCACCCAGCAAAGCTTTTGATCACAATAGATGGAGAAAATAAGATATTCCATGACAAAACCAGATTTACACAATATATATACACTAATCAAGCCCTACAGAAAATACTGGAAGGAAAACTTCAACCCAAGGAATTTAACTACACCCACAAAACCATAGGCAATAGATAATCCCACTCTACCAAAAGCCAAGAGAAAAAGAGGGCTAAATCTACACACAATACCACCACCACCAACAAATCTAAAACAAACAAGAATTAACAATCAATGGTCCTTAATTTCCCTCAGTATTAATGGTCATAACTCACATATAAAAAAGACATTATGTAGCATAATACATATGAAGACAGAATCCATCCTTCTTTTGCATACAAGAAACACACCTCAACTTCAAAGGAAGGTGTTACCTCAGAGTAAAGGGTTAGGAAAAGATTTTACAATCAAATGGACTGATGTAACAAGCTGGTGTAAGTATCCTAATATCTAACAAATTAGACTTTAAACTAAAATCAATCAAAAGAGTTGAAGAAAGTCATTCCATTTTCAACACAGGAAAAATCCATCAGGAACTGACAAAGACTCAGAGAAACATCACACTTTACAATAGCCACAAATAACATAAAATAGCTTGGGGGTAATGCTAACCAAACAAGCAATAGTCCTGTATAGCAAGAACTTAGAGACTTTAAAGAATGAAATTAAAGAAGAAAACAGAAAATGGAAAGATCTCCTATGCTCTTGGATAGGTAGGATTGAAATAGTAAAAATGGCAATCTTGCCAAAAGTAATCTACAGATTACATGCCATCCCCATCAAAATTAAAGCACAATTCTTCACTGACCTTGAAAGGATAATACTCATATTTATATGGAAAAACAAAAGATCCAAGTTAGGCAAAACAACCCCGTACAATAAAGGATATCCAGAGGCATCACCATGCCTTCTTTCAAGCTGTACTATAGAGCTATAGTTCAGAAAACTGCTTGGGGTGTTGGCACAAAAATAGAAAGGTAGACCAATGGATTTGACTTGGAAACGCTGATGGTAATGCACACATCTAAGAACACTTGATTTTGACAAAGAAGCTAAAATTTTACAATGGAAAAATAAAGCATCTTCAACAAATGGTGCTCTTGTAACTGTATGCTGGCATGTAGAATCTTGCAGATAGATCCATATCTATCACCATGCACAGAAATTAAGTTCAAATGGATCAAAGACCACAACATAAATCCAGTCATACTGAACCTCATAGAACAGAAAGTGGGAGGTACCATTGAACGAATTGGTACAGTAGACTACTTTTTGAACATAAAACACCAGTAACACAGACACTGAGATCAACAATTAATAAATGGGACCTCCTGAAACTGAGAAGCTCCTTTAAAGTAAAGAGCACAGTCAGCAAGACAAAATGGCAGCCCACAGAATGGCAAATATCTCCACTAACCCCACATTTGATAGAGGGCTGATTTTCAAAATATACAAAGAACTCAAGAAGCTAGTAATCAAAACACCAATAAGCAATTATAATTGGGGTACAGAACTAAATAGAGAACTCTCAATAGAGGAATCTATAGTGGCTAAAAGACAATTAAGAAAGTTCTCAACATCCTTAGCCATCATGGAAATGTAAATCAAAACAACACTGAGATATCATCTTAGTCCTGTCAGAATTAGTATAGTAAAATCACCAAAAACAGTTTATGTTGGAGAGGATGTGAATAAAGGGGAACACTCCTTCACTGCTGGTGGGAGTTAAAACTTGTACATCCAATTTGGCTTTGGAAATCAGTATGGTGGTTCCTCTGAAAAATGGAAATCAGTCTACCATGAGATCCAACAGTTTCACTCAATCACATACCCAAAAGATGCAACAAAGGCATCTGTTCATCTATGTTCCTAGCAGCATTATTTGTAATAGCTAGAACTTGGCAGACAAAAATAATGAAATCTTTAAGTTCTCAGGCAAATGGATGGAACTAGAAGAAACCATTCTGTGTGAGGTTAACCTGACACAAAAAGACAAACACGGTATGTACTCAGTCATATATGGATTTTAGACATAGAGCAAAGGATCACCAGCCTATACTTTACACCGCTAGAGAAACTAGGATACAAGGAAGATTCTAAGAGATTCATATAAGGTCCCTCACAGAAGGGGAAAGGGACAAGATCTCCTGAGCAAATTGGGAACATGGAGGGAGGAGAGAGAGATTCAGCAGAAAAATCAGAAAAATCAGGGGAGCAAATGGGGGGAGAGGAGGACATGAGGAAGCAGGAAGATTGAGTCAGGGGAAAAATAGAAAATAACAAGAAAAGAGATACAATAAAAGAGGGAGCCAGTATAGGTGTTAAGAGAAATCTGGCACTAGGGAAATGTCCAGAGACCTCCATGGATGACCCCAGCTAACAATCTAAGCAATAGTTTAGAAGCTACCTGCACTTCCCTGATAATGAAATTGATGACTACCTTATAAGACATCCTAGAGCCTTCAACCAGCAGTTAATGGAAACAGAAGCAGATACCCACTGCTAAGCACTGAATCAAACTCCTGGAATCCAGTTGCAGCGAGGGAGTAGTGATGAGCAATAGGGCCAAGACAAGTCTTGAAAATCTCACAGAAACAGCTTACCTGAACAGGGGAACTCATGGACCCCATAGCTGAGTAGCCAGCATAGGACCGACCCAGACCCCCTGAACTTGTGTGTTGTTTAGGAGGCCAAGGCAATTTATGGGGCCTCTGGTAGTCATTCAATATTATCCGTAATATACAAATGGATTTTTGGAGCCCCTTCCACGTAGACAGAATCTCTCTCAGACTAGATACATGGGCGAGGACCTAGGCACTGCCCCAAATGATATGACAGACTTTGAAGATCACCCATGGAATGTGTTACTCTCTCTGGGGAGCAGAAAGGGAATGAGATTGGAAGTTGCATGGGGGCAAGGGAGAAAGAGAGGGAGAGGGAACTTGGAATGACATGTAAAAAAAGCTTGTTTCTAATTTAAATAAAATTTAAAAAATATAAAATGTTTTATTCTGTCATAAAAATCAAAGAACTCAATTACATGGAGACAGTCTTGATCTCATAGAAGAGCAAATGAATTTCATTTACTGATGTTATCTGATATGAAACCACAGACCTTTAGTTTTTGATGCATGGATTCATAACTGCTTGCTATGAAGCTTGATGTAATTAAATGGATTTTAAAATGTTTTCTGAGTTATATCGTCCATCTATACTCAGTCCTATCCCCTATATGATCCCCTATATGATCTGCAGTGACAGTGCGGCCTTTCATGGGGGATCTTCAAAGTCTATCACCTCATTTGGAGCAGGACCTAGGCCCTGCCCCATGTGTCTAGACTGACAGAGTATCCCTCTATGTGGAACAGGCTCCCAAAGTTCATGTGTATACTAGGGATAAATACTGATCCATTACCAGAGGCCCCATAGACTGCCCAGTCATCTTAACTAACACCCACATTCATGGGGTCTGGGTCAGTCCTATGCTTGTTACTGAGCTATAAGTCTGGGGTCCATAAAGCTCCCCCTGTTCAGGTCTGCTGTTTCTATGGGTTTTCCTCCCTCTCTGCAACTGGATTCCAGTTTATCTCAGTGTTTAGCTGTGGTTGCCTGCTTCTGTTTCCATCAGCTACTGGATGAAGGCTCTAGGATGGCATATAAGGTAGTCATCAATCCTATTATCGGGGAAGGGCATTCAAGGTACCCTCTCCACTATTGCTGAAATTCTTAGTTGGAGTCATCCTTATAGATCTGGACATTATCAGAGTGCCAGATTTCTCTTTAAACCTATAATGGTTCCCTCTATTATGGTATCTCTTTTCTTGCTCTCTAATGGTTCCCTGACTCAATTTTCCTGCTCCCTCATTCCCTCCTCTCATGCCCTTCTCTCACCTGTTCTCCCCTTCACTTTCTCCTCACTGCTGCTGCCCTACCCCTGCTCCCAATTTCCTCGGGAGATCTTGCCCTTTTCCCCTTCTCTGGGGGACCATGGATGTCACTCTTAGGGCCCTTGTTGTTTCCGAGCTTTTCTGGCATTGTTGATTGTAGGCTGGTAATCTTTTGCTCTATGTCTGAAATCCATATGTGAGTGAAGATGGTTTCTTTTTTACATTCTACAGTTTTGGCTTTTTTGTAAAAAAAAAAAAAAAGATAAGGTATTCATAGTAGTGTGGGTTAATATTAGGGTCAGAGATCCACATCCAAGCACCAGGCCAAGCTTACAGAATCCAGTTGAAGAGAGAGAGGGGGGATTATATGAGCAAGTGGGGTATCAAGTTTATGACAGGTAAACCCGTAGAGACAGTAACCCAAATTTGCAAGAGCTCATGCACTCTAGACCAACAACTGCGGAGCCTACATGGGACTGAAACAGGCCCTCTGTATGTGGGTGACAGTTTTGTAGCCTGGTCTATTTGTGGGACCTCTAGCAGTGGGAACAGGATCTATATCCTTAGAATATGAGCTTGGTTTTTGAAACCCATTCTCTGTGGTGGGATGCCTTACTCAACCTTAATAAGAGTGGAGAGGGTTGGCCTTGCTTCAGTTGAATGTGCCAGGCTTTGTTGACTCCCCATAGGAGGCCTTAAACTTTCTGAGGAGTATGGGGGTAGGTACTGGGGAGAGGAAAGCCTGAGGAGGGGCGTGAGAGGGAACTGTGTTTGGTATACAAAATGAATATAATTATAAAATAAAATACAAAAAGAAAGGTTAAAATTAACTCATAGCCACCATGTCATTTCACCTTATATCTTATGATTCATATTTAACTCCACAGAATATTATGAACAAAAAAATCATCTCCTCTGACTCAATTAGCAGTAAAAATGTCTTATGAGAGATCCCATCTGAACACGTGTCTAGAGGATGTCTAAGGTCATTATTTAAGAAAGTAATAGGCATAATCTATTTGTGTTTCTGACTGTGTGAAAGGAACCATCAGATCCCAAGAGAGACTAGAAAGACACTGGCTCTCATGGGAAACTCTAGGTACTTCAGTGATCTGAGCATATCCAACACATGCAAAATGCATAAGCCAAAACACTCATTTATACTATTTTGCTAAATTTTTCAACAATAAAACTATGAGATGCACAAATAATTATCTCTGCAAGTGGAAGGAAGCTGAGAGATGTTAGACAAATGGCCTATAGTCCTGCAACAAAATGAACAAAGTCAGGTTTATCCTGTGACCTAGATGCTTACCAGGAACTATTCTAACTTCACGGAGGTATGTGGTGGTTTCCAAACACCAGTATTTGCCTTTTTATTCTTGCTCTATAAAAGCTCTCTAATCAGTTGATTTAATTCTTAGAAGAAATAAAACTAATCTCCTGAGTGCTGTTCTTGCAAAGCTATTTCAGCAGGAATGGTGGCACCACAGTTCTAAGAACTCCTACATTCTCTGACTTGAGAAAATCCAGTATGTGCTGATGCAGATATCCTAAGGTAAGAAAAGACTAATTATTGTGTTGGTATGAGAACTGAATTTTGAATTTAATTAACAGATTAAGTTATTCCCTGTTGCCAACAGGCTGTGTTCTCAATGAAACGAAATATTATGACAATTGCCAAGTTTATTAGACAGTTCATTGTATGAATGTTAAAAGTCTATTTTGTAAGGAATTTCCTCTGAATAGTTTCTCGTCAAGCTGAGGCTTTGGATTTCACAATATACTGCCATGTTAGTTTGGCAGTACTGTAATACTGAAGTTAGGCATTTAGTTTAGGTCTCACCTTTATAAGGTAATACCCAAAAACCTTCAAATCTAAGACTGTTTGTTTTTATTCATGAAATCTTTAAGCCCATTAAGTTATCACAGCAGTAGAAGCATAGAAAAGAAGACACCATATGGTTAGCACCCTTTATTACCTCACCATGTACCAGCAGGACATAGTGGCTGAAGATATGTGGAACTCCAGGCAGACATGGGTAATTTTTCTAGTAGTCTCCCCCAGTGACAGGCTACCTCATCTTCACATTTAACTTAGCTCATTGCTTCAGTGTCTATATTTTGGTAAACTTCACTTCAGCTGCGATGTAGGGATGATTGTTTGTTTCTGTAGCTCAGTGATAGGGTACTTGTTTAGTAGGTGTGGAGCCCAAGTCTCAGCACAAAGAAAGCATGGGCAGAGGTGCTAATAACAGTATCTGATCTTAGCTTTTATTAATTCTCAGCGGTCGAAACCAGAGAAGAAGTGGCGTTTTGTTTTTGTTTTTTTGTTTTTTTTTCATTTGCTGAAAATAAAAGACTGTAACAGTCTACTATGAAAGTTTAAAATGCAAGACAATATTTTTGTTTATTCCTTGACATGACAGAGGGAAGGAAAACTAGAAGTTTTTCAAATAGGTTATAAAGGCCAGGCTGTAATGTATCCCCAAAACTGTTTTTGTGTCTCTCCTGAGTGCTATCTGGACAATCAACATTTCTACTCTTAAGAGTTCAATTTTCTTGTATTCTGAGGAGAGTCCACTAAAAACATCTCCTTTCTGAAGCAACTGAATATTTTCTTGTGTAGATAGTCAATGCAAACAGTGGGACTATTGCCCATATTTAGACCTGAAGAAGAGGTTCTGGATAGCCAGATAGATAATAGGGCAACTGCAGGATCTTTAATTTGCCTAATAATAACCTGTATTACTATTATAGACACACACACACACACACACCTTTAAATATTTGTAAATGTCTTATCTAAAGAAAAGAAGCCCATAGGCTTCTTATAACTAAGTGCGATATAAACATAAAGCAGATCCAAATGACAAGTAAGTTCTTTCAAATTTAGGGTGAAAGGAAAAGAAAGGTAGAAGTCAGGAAAACAAAGTGAGGAAGAAAAATGAAGGCAGGTTTGTGTGCTCATATCTTTTATTGCACCCCTTGTGATGCTGAAGCAGGAAGATTGCTTTAAAATTGAGGACAGACTGGAATACATGGTGAACTCCCTGTAAGCCTAGACTACAGTGTGAGACAATGTCTCAAAATAAAAAAAAAAAAAACTTCATGAGTATGATAAAAGAAGATAGAATAATAAGCATGTGCATTTGAACTATGGAAGTATGGGGAGGTACCTGAATACACACACGCGCACACACACACACACACACACACACACACACACACACACGGATGCAAGAAACTAAACATGCTGAATAGTCTGGGAAGCACCTCAACATTAGATTTTGTAAGTTCACAGGTTTTCACATCTTCAACCTGTTCCCCTGTTCCCTGGGGAAACTGAGACATAACTTCTTGTGTTCACGGAAACACTTGAGAGATATTTTTAAAGTACTGACAACCTACATCTCTATGCTAGGCTCTAGAAGGCATTGCAACTTCCTAGGTACAGAGTTTACACAGCAACAAGGACTCTGCTTAGAATTCATTCATCAGATGGCAGATATATCTCTGTCACTTCTTGCCCAAATATTGGATAACCTCACATAAACTTGTATATTATATTTTGTAAGTAAGGTAGCATTCTCTGGTTGTAGGTAAATGTCTAATAGAGGCCTAGCGTTGATGGGAGATGCCATTATGTATATATGTTTCTCATACTGGTTAATAATAAAGCACTGTTGGCCAATAGGAAAGGAAGATAGGAGGGACTAGGAGACAAGGAGGAAATAGGAAGTAGTAAGGACAGTCAAGATGGAGAGTCTGAAGAAAGCAGTATGCCGCCGGCTCCCCGGTAAGAGAAATACATAGATCAGCAGAAATGGGTTAATAATTAAGGCAGAGCTAGCTGATAAGAAACAAGTAACCGGGCCAACAGCATAATATCAAATACAGAGTCTCTGTGTATTATTTGGGGCTGGTGTGGCGGCAGGACAAGACCAGGCGGCAGCAGGCGGAAAAACCATACTCGTTACATAGGGTAAATAATGTGTCTATAAACACCCTGAAAATAAAAGGCAGCTATGTCTCCACTGACCTGATGGAAGCAAAGACAGTTCTGGATCTTCTGGGACTTTATCAGAATACTAAAATTAAAAATTAGAATTTCTTCTAAAATAGTGGTACTTTCTAGTTTTTTTGAAGGAATACTTCATCCTTTTTGAATATATGCTTGTGCTATGAACAACTCAGTCACACAGCACCCTTCATCTGGTCTAAGCTTTAGCCTCTATTGGTCTAGTTCATATTTTTAATTTCTCTACTCTATTCCAGTAAAAACAAGATTGCTATCAATTTGTTTGATGTCCTCTGAAAGCTGCAATAGTATATTATTCATTTTCCCCCAAGACCTCTCCCCTATCACAAAAGGATATAAACAGAGATGTTCTAAAGCATTACTGTGTTTTGACGTTCTTTGCAGAATAATTACCCTAACCTAGCTATCAGAGCAAAGGAGGAAATAAAAGAGAAGATGGTCATGGTTTAAGTCAAAGATCGGATAAAATATCCAACACTTCTGAAAAATAATATTTGGGGAAAAAGCACACCCTAAAACTATGTTATCCCGATTTCCACGAGATTCAGATTAACCCACTAAGCTTTAGAATGAAAACCTAGATACCTGGTTGCATTTCAATGAAAGGATATTAATGCATTAAGGTGTATATTTTTTGATCATGTTAGGGGTTAGGTGGAGGGAGAGTACAATGAAACAGATAAATGGAAGGGTGGACTTCAGTGAGACAGGTAGAAACTTGATGCAAGGAGAACTCCCACAAATCTATAAGGGTGTTTGCTAGCTAAGACTCCTAGCAATTATGGATATAAAGTCTGAATTTGCTGTCTTTTGTGATCAGATTGATGACTACCCCAATTGTCATCAGAAAGCCTTTATCCAGTATCAGAAACAGATGCAGAGACCCCCAACCAAGCATTTGGCTGAGCTTAGGGGAATCTTGCTGAAGAGGGAGAGGATGGATTGTGGGAGCCATAGGGTTCAAGGACATCAAAGAAAACCCTCAGAAACAATTAACCTGGCTCACTGGAACTCAGAGTCTGAAACAACAACCAGGGATCCTGTATGGGACCAACCTAGGCCCTTTACATATATGTGACAGTTATAACTTGGTCTACTTGAGGGACTTCAAACAATGGCAGCAGGGTCTCTTCCTAAAGTTTTGGCTGGCTCTTGGGAATCTCTTCCTCATACTGAATTGCCTTGTCCAGGCTTAATACAACAGGAGGTGTTTATTCTTAAGACACTTGATATGCATGCTTTGTTGAAACCCATGGGAGGCCTATGTATGAGGAGTTGGAGGGAAAGTTGGGGGAGAGAAGTAGGTAAACTGCAATTAGGATATAAAATTTAAACAAAAACATTTTTAATAAGTAACACTGATGATAGCTTATGTTGGGGAGATGCCAATTTAAACCTTTCACCAAAAACGACAACAAAAAACAATGGAGATAGGATAAATGACATTTACAAAATTGATAAAAAAGGGGACAAGGTTTATTTATATACAATTTTTATTGGTGTTATATTTTAAATTTCCATGAAAACCTCTTAAATTTTACAATCCATAGCACAATGATAAGAGAAATACATTTTTCTTTGAGTTCTATGGCTGAGCTGATTTACATTCTTCTCCTAGATACGGCTCTGCAACACCATTTTGTCATATGTCAACTCTTCTAATTATGTTTTCTCAATGATCTACTAGGCCGTGAACTCATTGGAGGTAGTTGCCTGTGCCTTTTACTTTATATATTACTACACCAGGAATAAGAGATATAAATGCAAGATGATCATTGAACTACAGTACAGAGTAAAATACACTCCCTATGTCTTTTCAAGCTTTCAAAGCTTCTGCTCTGAGGGGCTCATTGTCAGGGCCCTCCAAGGGCAATCACAGATGCTGATAGTTTTTTTTTTTTTTTCATTCAAGCCAGTAGCCTTTCAAACTAATTAAAGAGAAAAGCCATTACAGCATATACCCGTGCTAAGAATAAAAGAAACCTTCTATCACTACCTGTCTTTAATTAGAAAGGGGTGATTTTCCATTTAGCTTAAAGCATGAAACGTCCACTTTCTAACACCTTTAAGCTGCAACTTTGACCTAGCAGATGTGTGCATAATACTTACTTAACAGTATTCTTCTGTTTCTAGATAAATGTAAAGAAATGTTAGAAATGTACATAATGGCATAAGGGAAATATATTTGTGATAATGTGGGTGATGTTTTCAGTGTCTCTTGCCTGTCAATTTTACAGTGAATTTACATATATATATATATATATATATATATATATATATATATATCTCACATAAAATATATTTCTGGGTATCAAAATCCTAATGTTAGAATCTATTCAACCTAGTAATCAAAATTCTATATTATGACAAAATTGAGTAAGTTTGATTGATATTGGTCAAATAATAAAAAGTGCAAGCAGGATGAGAAGTTTGTGACCTTCCGCATAGCATGGCAGCTATAGTTTTAACAGTATGTTGTATTTTTGAATATCAATACTAGATTTTAAGTGTTTTTACTAAAAAGATATGCATATCAGGCAATGTATAAGGCTTGATTTCAGCAAATTTACCATGTATATAAAACATATGATATTATAAATATATGTATATTTTTTCACTTTTAAATTAAAAAACAGTATTTTAAAGTAAAAAGTGCTTATACTCTGCCTGTTTTGAATCATTGTAACTATTAGCTATCATGTAATAACATGGAAGCTAGTCATTCATTCAGTACATAACATACATTCTTAGCAGGTGCACCAGATTCTACTCTAGATACAATGATATATTAGTTACTTAAATATATATATATATATATATATATATATATTTAAAATCTTGACTGCAGTTTCCTGTTCTTTCTCTCCTTCCAGTTACTCCCCCACCACCTCACCTCCGCCACCCCTATCCACAACATTCCTATTCAGAAAGGGGCAGGATATCTACAAAATATGGCATATCATGTTGTAGTAAGACTAAACACCTCATCCTGTATCAAGGCTGTGTAAATCTATCCAGAATGAGGAATAGGGTTTCAAAATTCCTTGTTCCCACTGTTAGGAATCCCAAAAGAGGACCAAGCTATGTAACTGTAACATATATGCAGAATGCCTAGGTCAGTCCCCATGCAGGCTCCATGGTTGTGAGTCAGTTTCTGTGAGTTCCTATGAGTTCAGGTTAGTTGATTATGTGGGTTTTCTTGTGCTATCCTTGACCTCTCTGGCTCTTACAATCCTCTCTTCCTCCCTTCAACAGGATTCCAAGTGCTCAACCAAATGATTGAGTGTGGGTCTTTGCATCTGTTTCTGCCAGTTGCTGGATGAGTCTCTCTGATGACAATTGGGATAGTCACCAATCTTTTGGCATAGCAGATTAGCAGATGCCTGATTTTAGGCATCTTTACATTGACAATTTTCCCTCCGGTAATACTTGGTTCTATCCTAGATGTTACCAGACCATCCAGCCTTTGTGTCCTTGTACTTCAGGCAGTGTCAGTGGTGGTGATGGGAGATGTCATTCTATATATATGTTTCTCTTGTTGGTTAATGAATTAAGCACTGTTGGCCAATAGGAAAGCAAGATAGGCGGGACTAGGAGACAAGGAGGAGAGAGGAACTAGTAGGGAGGAGATCCAAGATGGAGGACTGAGAGAGAAGAACGCCAGCCCCTCTCTTTGGTAAGATAAGACTATGGGGAAGTACTTATATTAATAGAAATGGATTAATATTTAAGACAGAGCTAGCTGAAAAGAAACAAGTAACTGGCCTACAGGTTTTTATCAAAAACAGAGTCTCTGTGTGTTATTTGGGGCTGGTGCGGATCTGGGCCCAGTCGGCAGGTAAAAACCTTACTCATAACATTGTGGTTTAATAAGGATCAGGATAAACAAATAGGCTGAATAGGTGTTTATTCAGGGAGAAATAACTTACAACCTAGACATATGAACATCAGCAAGTTCTACCAGATGCTCTCATCTTGGTGTCCCGACAGCAAGAGAGCATTCCCTGGCTCCTCCTCAGACCTTGTTCCAATGGTCACTTCCTCTCCTGGCTCCACCCCACATTGGACGTGGTCAGTGCCACAGAAGGAGACAAAGTGAATATCTCACTACAGGGTGGCATGGATCTCAGACTGGACCAGTCATTGTTTGGACAATCCCACAATCTGTGCTTCACCTTTACCCTAGCACATCCCATCAGCAGGTAATGTGGCTGTGTTGGTGTCCAAATTTCTTCACAGGAAGACTTGACTGGTCACATGACCAGTTCAGGCTACATATCTGCAATTGCATTTTTTTTACTTAAAATTTTAATTTTAATTATAAATTTAATTATAAAAATTTAACTAATTTTAGTATATTTATTTATAAATCAAGTTCCTTAGGACATTCCAAAAGATGTTCACAGATCTTCAATACTGCACTAAAGTTTATTACTCTCTTTGTCGCCAATATTGTCTTCTGTTGCAATAAGTAGTAATGATTATCTAAATAATTTATAATTATCTTCAATTCAATTTCTTTTTTATTTTTATTTTACATATCAATGCAGTTCCTTCTCTCTCCCTGTTTCCCTCACTTTTTCCCTCCCCCTCTCATGCCTTCAGACCACACTCCCCTCCCATCCCCCCCAACTCCACATATAGGGTGATGCCTTCCAGGAGGTGTCATCTAAATGTGTCAAGTCATTTGGAGTAGGGACTAGGCCTTCTCTCCTGTCTCTAGGTTAAATAGGTATCCCTCTATGGGGGATGAGCTTCCAAGACCCTTTAGTGCACCAGGGATACATCCTGGTTCCACTATCTAAGGTCCCGTAGACTGTCCAGGCTTTCTAGCTGAGACCCATGTTCAGGGTGTCTGAGTCAGTCCCATGCTAAATTTCTTTCTTTAAAAACACAAAGTTCTGATTATATAGGTCTTGCCCTTGTTTGGAAAGTGTTACAAAAAGAAACTTTATGTTGTTTGTGGATATTGGAAAGGGTGATGTTTCTCTGATTTCTTTCTCAGCCTCTTTGTCTTCTGAATAAAGTAGGGCTACTGATTTTTTTTTTAGTTTATCTTGTATCCTGCTAGTTTGCTGAAGGTGTTTATCAGCTGTAGGAGTTCTTTGCAGAGTGTTTTGTGTCGCTTATGTAAACTATTATATCATCTGCAAATAGTGAAAGTTTGACTTCTTCCTTTCCAATCTGTGTCCCCTTGATCTCCGTTTGTTGTCTTATTGCTTTAGCTAGAACTTGAAGTACAATATTGAAGAGATATGGAGAGAGAGGGGAGCCTTGCCTTGTTTCTGATTTTAGAGGAATCATCTTAAGCTTCTCTCCACTCAGCAGTTGGCTGCTGCTTTACTGTATATTACTTTTATTATGTTTAGGTATGTTTCTGTTATCCATGACCTCTCTAAGACCTTTATCATGAAAGGGTGTTGAATTTTGTTGAAGGCTTTTTCAACATCTCGCAGATGATCATGTGGATTTTCTTTTTCAGTTTATTTATATGGTGGATCACATTGATAAATTTTCAAAAGTTAAACCATCCCTGAAAACAAATATGAAGCCTACTTGGTCATGGTAGATTATTTCTCTGATGTATTCTTGGAATGGGTTTGCCTGCATTTTATTGAGTATTTTTGCATCAATGTTAATATGGGATATTTGTCTGTAGTATTCTTTCTTAGTTGTGTCTTTGTGTGGCTTGGGTACCAAGGTTATTGTGGCCTTGTAAAATGAGTTTGGTAACGAAGCTTCTGTTCTATTATGTGGAACAATTTGTGGAGTATTGGTATTAGCTCTTTCTTGAATTTATGGTAGAATTCTTCACTGAAGCCATCTAGCCCTGGTCCGTTTTTTATTGGAAGCCTTTTGATGACTGATTCTATTTCATTAGGGGTTATAGGTCTATTTAAGGTGCTTATCTGTTCTTGATTTAATTTGTTAAGCGATAATTATCTAGAAATTTGTCCATTTCCTTTGAATTTTCAAATTTTGTGGAGTACAGGTTTTCAAAGTATGACCTAAAAATTGTCTGGATTTCCTCAGTGTCTGTTGTTATGTACTCCTCTTTGTTTCTGATTTTGTTAATTTGCATGTTCCCTCTCTGCTTTTTGGTTAGTTTGGATAAAGGTTTGTCTATCTTGTTTATTTCCTTGAAAAACCAACTCTTTGTTGCATTGATTTTTGGTACTGTTCTCCTGGTTTCTACTTTATTGATTTCAGCCCGCAAATTGATTATTTCCTGGCATCTACTCCTCTGGGGGTGAGTTTGCTTCTTTGTGTTCTAAGGCTTTCAGTTGTGCTGTTAATTCTCTAATGTGACTATCTTCTGTTTTCTTCTTATGGGCAATTCCTGTAATGAACTTCTCTCGTAGCACTGCTTTCAAGGTGTTCCATGAGTTTGGGTATGTTGTGTCCTCATTCTCATTGATTTTTAGGAAGTCCTTAATTTCTTTTTTTATTTCTTCTTTGATCCACATATGCTGCAATTGCACATTGTTCAGTATCCATGAGTTTGTACATTTTCTGTTATTTATGTTGTGGAATTCCAACTTTAAAGCATAGTTGTCTGATATGATACAGAGGACTATTCCATTTTTTTTTGTATCTGTTGTGGTTTGTTATGTTTGTTATGTCACCTAGAATGTGGTCAAATTTAGAGAAGGTTCCATGTGAAGCAGAGAAGAAGGTATATTCTTTCATGTTTGGATGGAATGTAGTATGGATATCTGTTAAACCCAATGAGATATAACTTCTATTTGTTCTTTTGTTTCTTTCTTAAGTTTCTGACTGTTGGTCCTGTCTAGCAGTGAGAGTGGGGTGTTGAAGTCTACCACTATAATTGTGTTAGGTTTTATGTGAGTTTTGAGTTTTTGTAGTGTTTCTTTTATGAATGTAGGTGCCTTTGTATTTGGGGAAATGATGTTCAGAATTGAGACTCATATCTCTCAGCAACTGTTATTTTTATCAGCATCCAAAAAAATTCAAAATCAACACAACATCTTATATAATCCAAATTTCATTTGTTTTTCCCATCTTTACATGGCTTATTTTTTTATATTTATTTACTCTCTCTTTATAGACTTTAGTGTTTTTAAACTTTTTTCCTTACGACTTTTTATACCCATTTTCTTCTCTTTCTTCAGTGTCTATGCACATTTGTAAACACACTGAAACCTTTTCAAAGCTTTTTTTTTTCTTTCATTCTGGCCATGCTTTACTGTGTACCTGTAGCATTCTATGATTATGTGAGCCCAACTTTAAATTCCCACAGGGCTTTGAGCTGACAGAAGCTGTAGTCACCCTACTTGGATTTGTGGGAACCACATATGAGGCCCCATGAGCCTGATTGAGAGCTGGTTCACCTGGGAGCAAAGTCTAACCAGGAACTGAATTCAACCACCCCAGCTAGGGAGTTGGTGTCCATACCATAGCAGGAGTTTTACTTAGCTTTTCTATCTACATAGTATGCAGTTGGCTCAAGTGCTCTCTGCTGCACATCAGTGCCTCTATGAGGAGCTATATCCATATTATACTTTTTTCTGCATTCTCAGCCTCTACGTGGAAATCCAGGCCTCATGCTGGGCACCAAATGTAGTAGGCTTTTTTAGATTACCACCCCCCAAACCATGACACAGAGACTTATTGGTTATGAACACTCACTCTTAGCTTATGCTCATTTCTAGCTAGCTCTTATAACTTAAACTATTTCACTTCATCTATATTTTGTGCTGAGGCTTTTTAACTTTCTTTCATTCTGTATATCCTATTACATGTCTGTCTGGCTGGTGGTTACCTGGATGACTGGTCCTGTCTTCTTCTCTCTTTGTCCCTCACTCTCTCTTTCCTTCTATCATTCTCCCCAAGCCTAAGTTCCTCCTACTACTTATTTTCTCTGCCTACCAGCTCCATCTATCCCTCTACTACCTAGCTATTGGTCATTTATGTTTTTAATAGAAAAATCAGGCAAACCAACATATCTTTACATCATTAACAAAGTGCAGCATAAAAAATGTAGCAAAACTTTACAGTTAAAGTAATATTCCACAGCATAAACAAGTGTAGCACACCTTTATATCAGTTAAAGTAATATTCCACAACATAAACAAATGTGACATATCTTTACACACTTAAAGTAGTATTCTACAACATTTCCCATTGATACACATATGCCTGCATATTATTGAGGTCATTAACCAAATGATATCATCTAAGTAAACCCTTCCCTTGTGATCATTTTGAAAGTGCCACCTGCCTCTTTATTATACACTCCATTAATTCATGTTAAGTTTGCAAACAGTATTTGTCAACTATCAACATAGCACATATTGTACATTTTTTTGTCTTCTCTTCTCACCACTCAGAAACCCTTGTAAATGTGGAAAACTGGGAGAATCAGGGATCCTGCCTTTTATTCATTATTGAACAATGTCAGGTATATGAGATGCATTAAGTAACTACCTTTTAAATACTTGGATGAATGGATGTGTACTTATTCTTAGCAATGTTTAAGAAATCCAGTGATTAATAAGACATGGTCCTTGGAAATTCAAAGTACAAATGCAGTGAAATAAATAATGTAGCTGAATTTTTATTCAATATATTCAATGCAATATTATCTTTATAAGCCACAGATTCAATGAGAAAACATGGTAGGCAATAACTGGTAACTAAAAGTTGGATGAGTGTTATCTAGTTAGCTTCATTCATGTCAACAAAATATATTTCTCACAAGACAATGACTCTTAATAATTTTAAATGTTTTATCCCTTTCAGCCATTGGAATCTAAAGAGTTGGAATCTACAGAAGTACAATTGATATAATGCAGTCCAGTTTTATCCTGCCCCTTAAAACACAATGCATTAATCTTTTTTGCTAGTTAAAATAACAAATGAAAAATAGAATTAATCTGAAAGCAAAAGGAAAAGAATTGTGTCAGGATAGGTTATGTTCAAGAGAACATATTACTTTCCATTAAGATGTAAATTATGAAGTCCTTTGGGCCTACATTGCCTGATTGTATATTTCTTTTTAGTAAAGGTGAGTCAGTTTTAGGAGGAAAAAGAAAATAACAAAAACGTGAATTACTGAAATGGAACATTCTGCTTGCTCATAAAGCTTCACACTAGTGTTGTGTCTGAGAACAAAGCAATAGAGTGAAAAATGAAAAAAGTGAGTGAAGCAATAGTTCTGGGTGCAAGACACATATTCATTGACTTCTTTCCCTGCTAAATTGATACTGTGCATTCATGGTTTGAAAGGAGAAAATGGGCTGTATAGGGGAGAGTATTATGAGAAGCTTGTGGTCCTATATGTTTCTCTCTATCCTGCTACCTATCTGTTCCTGGGGAGGTGGGTAACAGGCATCAGCATAAACTGCTCTGCAGCTATGCTCAACATGGTATGGAATCAGAGTCCCAAATATCCTGTTTCATGTTAATCTTACAAAATCAGCAGCAGGATCTTTGGGAGTTGATAATATGTGCTCACTTAAGTAAGAAATGATCAGAAAATAAGATGACAACAAAGACTGAAACTGCTACTTTGGAGCAGGCTAGAAGGGAAAGAACAAAACGGTAGCTGTTAGAGACATTATTGAAAAGAGTGGGTCATTTCAGCAGTCAAAAGAGGAAGGATTTAGGGTAAGTAGATGATTAGTACTAGCCATAAGGTGGAAGCAATGTACATGTCCTTCAACTGGTAGATTAATTGATAATCAAAATATAATAAATCAATAAAATGGAATATTCTTTAGTTTTCAAAGGGAATAAAGAACAAATAAATACTTTCAAGGTACATAATACTTGAAAATGGTATTCTAAATGAAACATGCAGACACCAAAGAGCACAGATTATATGAATTCATTACATGAAAATATCTAGGATAGACACACCCACAGAGACAAAAGGTAATTTATCAGGGCTAGGAATGGGAAGCAATGGAGAAAAACTCTTTAATGCAGATGTTGTCTCCTTTCTGTGTAATAATAGTGTTGTATGCCTGCTGAATGTGCTAAACACCACTAAATTGTATAGTTTAAAATGCTCATGTTAATTTTCCTCAATTAAAAAATAAGACAAGAACTGAGAAATGCCCACTGGATTCAGAAGCCATCAAGACTTTGATGGGAGCAACATTAAGTTGAAGTGGGAGCATTAATCCAGGTGGGACATGGTGTATTATGAGAGAGGATGCAAAGAGGACAAAGTGGGAAGGTTGGGATTTGTGCATTAAAGGGATTCATTAGTAATTTTGCTCATTGTTAAAACCAAATATCTGGTAAGAAACAACTTAAGAGGAAGAGGTTGATTTGGGCTATGATTTTTGAAGGCTCATCTTGACAGGGAAGGCATCACAGTGGGCATGGCTTAGAGCTCTGATGGCATACGTGAGTTTGCCTACTCACTTCCTAAGAGACCAGCAAGCAGAGACTGAGGTGGAAACAAGGCTGGAGAACACACTAAGCCTGCCCTTCAGTGACTCACTTCCTCTAAGTAGGCCCTTCCTTCCTAAAGCTTCCAGCTGGGGATCAACTTATCACATTCATGAGCTCTTGAGAGGGGCATGTCATTTGCAAACCAGAACAAGAAGTTTATTTACAGAATTACTGAGAAGACCTAAACCTTTGTATTGAGAATGAACAAGGAGCCAGTGAAGATAGGAAGAGGTGGAAAGAACACAGAGAGGCACTAGCTGCTGTACAGAGTGAGGTCCCAATGGAGGACATGCTCATGAGAATGAGGGTAAGGGTACACCTTAAATAGACTTTAGTTAGAAGGCTGGATTTCACCTTCTCTTATTTTGAAGGCAAAAAGTAAACAAGACAATATAGATTGGGCATGAAGAGGAATATACCATCTATTTTTGTTGTCACCTCAGGACATTTTCATCTATTCATATTGTCTAAGGTCAGAAAGAAGAACAATGCATAGAAAAATTATTAAAACCTGCTTAAAATAGCTCCACATAGTTATCAGAAATCAACCAACTTCCTTTCCTATAACACTTAATGAGGGAACAAAGAATAGTACCAAGAGTCTTTAAGTTTTATTTATTTCAATTTTCTATATTGGGCTCATAGGTTTTTTGTTCTATAATCCTTTTCTATAAACATGGATTTAAGTTTTAAAGTATGATTTTCTAATAAGTAAATGTAATTGTAATTGTGAAACCACAGTAAATTCAATGTGTTCTCCAATTCTAAATATAAAGTACAGTGTCTGAGGCATCTTTAGTACCTTTGAGAGTTAATTAAACCAAGTTAATTGGAAAAGACCTAATCTCCACATAGGTAACATAGTTGATTATCTTCTTTATGCTTAAACAGAGTAACAGAGATCATTACAATACTTTTTAGAACATATTGATTAATATGTAATTTCTTAATTAATTTTGATTGACAATTTCTCTTGCTGTTTGAATCCACATTTTCTTTGGTATGTCTTTAGTCCAATTAATCTACTATAATTAATGTTATTAAACAAACCATTTATTTACATAATATAACAGCATAAAACTGCTGGCATTTGGCATTTACTGACACTGTACACCAGCACTTTGCCCATAAACATGTTGCCAATAGCTTAAGTATAAGGACAGAAGTTTCTGGAGGAAATAGTACTACAAAAAATGTGATTTGGACTTGATTTTTAATCCATTGAAACGTCAAGATACTCTCTTACTTTCAAGCTATTTCAAGTTAAAGTGTACTCTAGTTTTAAAGTTGTACTTCTATAACTGATTTAAGCTCTAAAATGTCTGTCCCTAACTTTACCTAACATCCACTTTGCAGACTTCTAGCCTTTGTTCTATATAATGCTGGAACTATTTCTGAATGTTTTTTAGAAGGTACCCATATCTTTTTGTTTATGTTTTCAATGTTTGTTTTTATTGGCATATATTCATTGTATATAATACTAGGTTCCATAGACTGATAAATATTTTACAAGTGTACCGTATACTTTTATGATATTCACCTCTTTCCTCTTTCTTGCATCATACTTATTTCCCTTCCCTAAATCATCTGTCTTCTCCTTTTATATCATATATATATATATATATATATATATATATATTATAGATATAGATCATGTGTAAGTCTATATAAAATCTAAGTTAGTCAAATAAGAGAAAAATTGCATTTATTTTCTCAAGTTTGACTTATTTTACTTAATATTATAATGTAAAATTATACCCTTTTTATAGCTAATGGCATTGTTTCCTTTTGCTGGAACTGAATGAAATAAGTAATAACTTTATCTGTGATGAAAGAGAACTAGAAGAGAACTAATCTTCAGAGTCTATAGAGTTTCTAGTTTCAAAAAATTAATATGTTTTTCCTGGGGGTATTCAATTATAGTCATTAACTCAATGTCTTCCATAAAGAGAAACCCCAAAGAAATGCCAGGGAAACATTAAACTTATTCACTATATATATATATATATATATATATATATATATATATATATATATGTGCATGATATTTTAGTAGTGTAATATTGTAACAATCAACATATCTAGATCTTTATCTTTTCCCCAAAATATTAAGCCTTTTCTCTCTTTCATTTCCTTATATTTTTCTAAAAGTATATTTCCAAATAAATCTTGAAGGGTAGTTATATTCCTTTGCTGTGATAGTTCACATAGTAAGTCTAATGATTTCAAAGCAATTATCTGGAAAAACATGGCTTTTCGAGAAAAAAATAAACACACTTGTATTGATTGTAAAGCACTTCAGAATGTTCCCTTACATCTTCACCAAATGTCTGCTGTTCTCACCATTTTAGAAGCATAAAAGGTAGAGCTCTAAGGTAGACCTCAAAGTGTCAAATTGAAAAGAATGGAGGACGTTGACAATAACACATTAAACAGCTGTGTTTAAATGAAATCATCTACTATTCCCCTACCTCACCACTGGCACAGCTGTAGAAGAAACTGCTATCACTGAAAATGTGCATTTGAACAGTATAATGATTTTCCCCATGGTACTTAAGTAATTAAGCTTTGGTGGTTTTCACAGATGTTGTTTTCCTTGTTATAGTAATAACATACATACTTGGGTCACCTTAAATATAGCATAGTATGATATATATCTTATAACTTTAACAAATTACCCAGCAATTTCTATTGGTCAGGCCTCTGCTTCACTCTACACTTGATCTCATTTATCCTTCACCACAGGCCAATATATTAAGGGTTGTGATCTCAATTTGTGGATGAGCTGACTTATGGTACCATAAGTAAGTACCTTGTGTCTGGATCGATTTATTATCAGGCCATAAAATAGAACTTTGCTTCTGCTTACAATCCAAATGACCATAGCTCTTTATTACAGTATTTTCTGGCCTTTGAAATTTATCTTGTCTTCCTGTCTTTTTACATCCTGCCTCTTATTATCATGTCCCTTTTTATTTAAAAGTAGTTTTGTCAGTCATTATAGGCACACATCCATAAAAGAAACTAAATTATGATAGTCATAACAACAAGAATTACTCAGCTAAATTGATTATTTCTCATACTGACTGGGAGTTTTAGATTCTTTGTCTATTTAAATGCCACATATTGTCTGTGTCACATTTGAATCTCAGTCCTACAAAGTTGGCAGAACTAGCCATCAGAGATAAAACTTGAGATAAGAACAAGACCAAGAGTCCCTTTGACATTACTGGATATTCCTAAAGTTACTCTATTAGGAAAAATACTGAAGTCAATGCCCCCAACTTCCTGATAAACAATTTTGTTATATTTCACAAATACCAATGTTTGGCCACTTCATACACAAGCTTATAACCATTACATTTATTTTACCAATTTATTTCCAAAGCAGGAATGGATATTGCAGTAAAATTAATGATTGTGTCCCTCATTAGTGTTCTTCTATTCAAATTGTTTCATGCCCCAAGGATAAGCAAGCAATGGTTTCTCTGTGCTCTGCATCTCTTTTTATATTTCATCTTATTCCTGAAAACAAATTGAACTTCTTATGTGGAGAAATAAGGTTCTGACTCATTGGGCTACAAGGTAAGAATGACTCACTAGAATGACTGTGTTCTTAGTGAAATCTAGAGAAGTGATTTGGGGGAAGAAAATAGCATGTATTAAGAAAATGACGTCTGTCTTCAGGATGAGTCATGGTGTCAACACCTTGAATGATCTAGTCCAATTTCTTCTTAGTTCTGAGAGTTAGTTTTCTATTTTGATTCCTTTGCCTAGGGTGAAATATGTTGTAATGACAAGGACATGGGCTACAGGCAGGATTGATTCTGTATGTTTACCATTTAATACTATAGAACCCTTCCCTTTTTAAGTTTTCACTGTACTTGCAAAGGCAGGCTGCTGACCTAAGTCATACATAATGCTTTCTGATACAAGAATAATTATTGTTAACATTTACATAGGGCCTTCTTTACTCTATTCATGAACCCCATTATATTTCTCACTATACATCTGAAAGTCAGGGGTTTATCTTTCACCTTTTCCAATGAAAATGGAGGACACCAGGAGAAGAAGACATAAACAATTTAGCAAAGCTCATATGTATTCTCAGAGACTGAAGCACCAGGCACAGGCCCTGCATGGGTCTGCACCAGATCCTTTGCATATTTATATACTATATTTTCACTTTAGTACTTTTATGGTCCTTCTTGATATTTAAATGACTGGATCTCTGCTTTTTGTGCCTTTTCTTGGGGCTTTTTTTTTCTGTTGGCTTGACCTGCCCAACTTGAATTTGATTATTTATGCCTTATGTTTTATGTTATCTCCTAGAAGTCTGTTCTTTTTTAATGAGAGGCAGAAAGGGAATAGACCCAGATGGGAGTGGAGGTGGGGAAGAACTTGGAGAATTAGAGGGAGGGGAAACACATTCAAATTACATTATATAAGAAAAGGGGAAATTAATTGCACCTAGTAAGAATTTCCTGTATTTATGGTTGAATTCTTGCTTAAACCCAATAATTCCCCACAAATGTTCTTTTCCATGAAGGATCAAACAAGCTACTTCTCAAACCTTTCCAACACAAAAGTTTGAGACAGACTCTGATAAGTAGCTGAATGACCATATTTAATCCTGAAAACCTGGATGATGCAACAGTAACTCAGAAAAAATCCAGACAGTCCTTTTGTTTCAATTGCTTTGTGTATTCTTTGATAGAGACATTTATTACACCTTTACAAGATGAAAAATATATATCACCTTTGATTTTTCTTGGAAGGACCTAAGACTACAGATGATTGGGTTCGGTTACATTAATAGTGATGCACCATTCTTCTAGAATGCAGGCTCTGTGCCAAATACGGAGAAGAAGAAAGGAAGATGTATACAAAGATTTCTATTTAGATGAAGATTGGAACTGAGTGGTCAAGGAAGCTTTGTAGAGGAAGTGCCATTTGAGCTGTGTCTTAGGGTCACAGTGGAGCATGTCACAGAGGCTTTGGTGTGCATGCTGATATTTAGACTGTCCTGGATTTCACACCTTAATTACTCAGTACTAAAGAGATATGGTCCGGTTGGAGGCATGTGATAAATGTGATCTGTCTTGGTTTAAAGAATGACAGCTTTAATAGTGGTATGGAAGACAGATTGAGGTCATGAATAAGCATTGTAATTAGGAGGTTATGAAATGATGACAAGACAGAAGGAGCCTGGATGAAAATGGTGACAAAAATGAAGTGCCACATAGAATATTTCAATATTTCAGGTTGAAAATGGAATTTTTGTTCACATACATAGAATATCTTCTAAGCTTAGAACTTTGGGGACTGACTAATTACTCCCCAACACTAATGTTAGCAATAATGCAAATAAACACAGAAAAATCTCTTATATGAATCTTCTGTGTAAAAGGCTTCATTCTAACTGCTTTGTGCAGATTAACTTGTTTAATCTTCACAGTAAGTTGCATGAAGCATGAAGCAGAGACAATTATCAACCCCACATTAAACATAAAAATTCAATAACCAAGATGAACACTTTTCTGTCCAAATCCCGAATTTATACGTTTCCAATGTTCTACTAAAATTCTCATTTGAATCTAGTAACTTCTGCTCTTAAAGTCTTAAAGTCCATGCTTTTTGGTGGGGTTATTTTGAGTATATGTAGATGAGTATGAAGCGTGTGTGTATGTGTGTGTGGGAGTGTGTGGGAGAGACAGAGAGAGAGAGAGAGAGAGAGAGAGAGAGAGAGAGAGAGAGGGGGGGGGAGGCAGAGGACAGAGGACAGAGAGGGAGACAGAAACAAAGAAGAGTATATATTCTAAGCTAAGGGAAGTGGATGATGGCATGTTCCAGGTTAAGTGGTGAGGCAGAATAAAAGATACAAAATACTGTTCTTACTATGTTTTATTTTATTCAGACATTCTATGGGTTAGATGATCTTAATTCCCATTTAAGACAGATATTGTTTTAGCGGGCCTTCTTACTCAAATGTTAATCTTGTCCAGAAACACACTCATAGATACATGTGGAAATATTTTTAGTAAAACCACCTCATTATTCAGTCTAGATAACATACAAAATTCAGAGAATTAGTCATGACTCGGATCCTCACTTATTATTTTCATCTTCTGCCTTTTCACTATTCTAGTCATTGTTTCATGAAAAGCGAGCCAGTCAAATGATTGTGATTTTTAGAATGTACACAATAGCAGCACCATTTCTTCTTTTCTTTTTGGAATTATTAAATGGTTACATTTCTCTCTTCTCTTTCTTCACTTAAAGCCTTCCCATGTAATTCTTCCTACTTTCCTACAAATTCATGACCTGTTTTTGCACAAATTGTTATGCCATGCATGTGGATATAATTATATTCTTACATACAGCCTGTTAAGTTGATATAAGGTTATTTGTATTTTTGTTTTCAGGACTGACTCTTTGGCACACCAGTGGGTGTGTTCTTTTCTGAGGAAGCCTAGTTCTTCCTCTCCCATATTTCCTCAGTTGCCTATAGTTCTTTGCATAGAGTGGAGGTCTTGTGGGCTTTTCCCTATCTACTTTGTAGTGCCCATTGATATTATCCTTGCTCTTCTCATGTTTGGACTTTCATATACAGGGTTACTGAAGTTATTGGTCTTAGAGCAGGACCTACCTACAATTGCCATTTTACTAAACAAGCCCAATCCCTAAATACATACTGAATATATGTTCTTATAACACATATTTAATTAACTTATAATTACTTAAAGTATAATTCAGAGATAAGTATAGACTTTACCCCTTATCAAGGAAATTTCTCTTTACAACAAATGGAGACCACTGCAGAAAATCATGACCAATCAAAATGTAGAGTAGTGGAGTCCCATCATAGTGGATACATATATAAAGCATTCCTCCTTCTATAACTAACACTGGAGAAAAAGGGGTAGTTGAAAGATTGTATGTGCCAGCAGATCAGGGAATTTTCTGTGACATTTGGCTCCTACTAATATCAGTAGCACCATTTTTGATGCTTACTCTATGCATACAGGACTCTTGTGTTGATCCTAGTGAATTAAATGTTGAATAGTATTGAGTAACGAACACCAGTATTATTTGTGGTGTTAGTTGTGCATGTAGTCATCACCTTTTAGGATGTATGCCACACTATGTTGAGAAACTTCTGAGAATGGGCCAGAGAGGTGGCTCAGTGGGTAAAGGCACTTGTTGCCATAGGTTTGATCCTCAGAACTGCTATGGTAGAAAGAATGAACTGAGTACCATAAGTTGTTCTGTGCTCTTCACCCTTATGCCAAGACATGCATTTGTACACTCACACAAATAAAGAAAAATACATAAATAAAATAAAGTGTTGAGATGGTTATTCTTAAATATATTAATGTTCCTAGTATTATTGATAGAGTTATTACATATTTTTTACTCCATACATTAAAGAGATTTCCCTCTCTCTTTTTTTTAGGCATATCTGTACTCAATAGTGTGGCAGATGTGAGAAATCTTGCAGATGGAAATGCACTACTCCTTTGCTTTTCTCATCTAACAAAATGATTGATTTTTCCATATTTGGGAGTATCTAAGGGTTTCTTTTAGCTAATTATGGCTCACTTTTGTGCCATATTCTTAGAACTGAAAACTTCTCCAATTAGAATTTTTTTTTATGTATGCTTACTCAATAGTAAAAGTGACTAACACCTGCTGAAAAATCCAAGATCTTTGTGAGAGTATCACCTGTATCACCTAAAATGATAACAGAAATTCCCTTGTAGAGCATTATAATTCACTGTCGGATAACAATGCCAAAGGGCTGAAAAGAATTATCTCAGGTATTTTGTTAAAAAAAAAGATAGGCTTAGTTTTTCACATCCTGAATTATTAATAAAAGAATAATACCAAAAAAGTTTCAGCAGATAGACATGCTTGCACACTTGGGACCAATTAAATATTTTTCCTTCATGTTAATCAGAACAGTGTGGCTTCTCTCTTTCATAGTGAATCCATATTCTATTACTTTGAGGGTTATTATTTTAAATGCCATTTTTCTTCTTAAATGCCATTTTTAACAAGCTAACTTTGCTGATATTACCATGGGATGTATTAAAATATATGAATGACTGGTCCCAATAGTAGTGATACTATATGTGTACGGATTTCATAGATTTTAAATGACATTGGTCTTCTCCTCAGGTAAGTTTTTCTAACATACACTGGCCAAGTCTCATTCCTATTTTTAAATAAAGAGTTTTAGTCTTGTATCAATTTACATTAGCAACAAACCAGATTTAAACGATGTCATTTATTTGCCAAATGTATGTTTGCCCTGTTCTTTGTCATTCTTTGTTTTTTGCTTACTTATAATGATATGTAAACTGCATCAATTCCACATACTGTTAAAAATATTACCAAAACTTAGTGGTTTAAAATAATATTAATTGATTTTGGCAAAGTTGTGAAAACCAAGATCCAAATTCATTGTATAGGTGGGATTACACTTCCTTTGAAGACTTTAGGGAAGGATACCTTTGCCTCTTTGTGGCTTCTCATGGTTAGCACCAAAAGAAACTGACTTTCCTTTATGTAATAGTAACATTATTTCAATCTATATCTTTGTTATTACATGCCATTCTCTACTAACACATCTGTCCCTTTGTCTAAAATTCTTTCTTTTCATAAGAGCACTGATCATGTTATAGTATATTCTCCCCATCTTTCTTTTCATAAGAGCACTGATCATGTTATAGTATACTCTCCCCATGCAAGTAAGATGTCATTTTGTCACTAAGTACATCTGTATGACTATATGTCCAAATAAATTCACATTCTTGAGTTACCAAGGGATAGGATGGCATCACATCTTTTGGTGGGAACAAATAAACAAAAAACTCATAAATTATTGAACCATGAATTTATTCTGGTATACAAATTGATAAACTATACTGAAGATTGTAAAATGTTCCCATACTAGGATACAAAAGATAAGTGATAGATAAACAAATGATATATAGGTAAATATATTGCCAAAAAACATAAAATATCATATCTCAGTGATATGTTGTTTGGTGATTGAAATCTATATTGCAAGTGGATAATGAGTTGATATTTTTATTATACTTTTCAGAAAATTTCAAATACAAAAATATTTTATCAATAATTTATCTCCCATCTTTAAAGAACACAAAAAACTATTAGTTCTAAGAACAAAGAAAGTTAATTAAAATTGGAAAATCAAGAAATTATCTTCAGGAATATGTTGGCATGTTTCATAATATATATCTGCATGTCACAAACACTGAACTTAAGCCACAGTGTGAGGAATTAATAGGAAAATTTGCTTTTGGAGGGCACATTGACAGATATTTTGATTTGCAAAAAATTGTCGTAAGCATTCCTTCTCAATATGCAAAGGACTAAAGTTAAATCCAGGTAGTGTTGGTGACACTATTTCTAACAAGGCTGGTAGATTGATCTTCTGATTACTTATTGGAATTTTCTATGGCCTATTTTCTAACTAGAAGCCAAAATCAGTGTTTTGTTTATTTTTAATTTATTTTTCTTATTTTAGGTGTTGTTCCCAGTTCCCACTCCATCCCTTCATATCCCAACACACACACGCCACATGTAGGGTGATGCCTTCCTGGATGGTCATCCAAATCTGTCAAGTCATTTGGAGTAGGGACTAGGCTCTCCTTCCTGCCTCTAGGTAAAAGGAGTATCCATCCAAGGGGAACATGCTCCCAAAGTCCTTTTGTGCACCAGCTATACATCCTGTTTCCACTGTCAGAGGTCCCTTAGACTGCCCAGGCTTTCTAAATGAGACCCATGTTCAGGGGTTCTGAGTCAGTCCAATACTGGTTTCCCATCTATCAGTCTGGGGGCCCATTAACTCCCCCTTGTTCAGATCAGCTGTCTCTGTCTTATTATCAAGGAAGGTGATTTATGGTAGTCTTGCCACTCTTGGGTTAGTTGGGGTCACACTTGTAGGTCTCTGGACATTTCCATAGAGTCAGTTTTCTCTTCAAACCTATAATGGCTCCCACATTTGTGCTCTCTTTCTCTCTCTCTCTCTCCCTCCCTCCCTCCCTCCCTCTCTCTCTCTCTTGTTGTCTGTTTCTGTATGTTCTCTTATCTATTCCTCCCTTGACTCAATATTCCTAATCACAAATGCTTTCCTCTCCTCTCCTTCTTTCTCCTAACCCCTTTTCTACTCACTGCCCCCCACTCCTAACATGCTCAGGTCCCTTCTGTGAGGGACCTCGTATGAAGTCTAACTTGTTAGATATTAGGATAGCCACACCTGCTTGCTTCTTGGGTCTATTTGATTGGAAGACCTTTTCCTAAACCTTTACTCTGAAGCAATGTCTGTCTTTGAAGCTTAGATGTGTTTCTTGTATGCAGCAGGATGGATTCTGTCTTCATATCCATTCTGTTAGTCTTTGTCTTTTTATAGGTGAGTTAAGACCATTAATGTTGAGGAGGGAAAGATGGGGAGGGAGGTAATGAAGTGGACAAACCGAGAGACTTAATATAATACAAATTATAAAAATGAGAATGAATGGAGGAAGACAGCTATTGTTGACCTCTGATGTTATGGTAGGTTTTTCCCCTCTGGTCTGGTCCCACTACAGCACCAGCCCCAAATAACACACAGAGACTCTGTATTAGATATAATTCTGTTGGCCAAATTCTTATCGGCTAGCTCTATCTTAAATATTAACCCATTTCTATTGATCAAAGTACTGCCATGTGGTCTCATCATACAGGCGAGAGAGACTGGCATTCTTGTCTCTACGTCAGCTATCTTGGATCTCCTTACTACTTCCTCTCACCTCCTTGTTTCCTAGTCCCGCCTATCTTGCTTTCCTATTGGCCAACAGTGCTTTATTCATTAACCAATATGAGAAACATAGTTACATAATGACATCTCCCATCACTCTGGTCTCCATATCCACACATGTATGTATGTACACATGCACACACATGCATGTACACATGTACACATGAACATACATACACACAGAAGAACCTATTCACAATACACTATAGTACAATCTTTTATTTGTAAAAAGATAAGGATTTTTTACCTGTTTTCCATACAAAATGTATGAATGGGCATGGAACTTAACTCAAGAAAACTCATTCTTTAGCTCAACAGATACAAAATTTCTGTCTTAACCCTCAAAGTATTAACATTCTGTCACAAGCTATTAATTTCTAAACAATAGAATTTAGTTTCTCATTTTGGTTTAGCTAGATGTCTGAGAACAAAGAATTAAGAGGTTTAATTTTCTGATGAGGATATAGACTCAGTTTCAAATATGCCTCCTTGACTAACTGTACCCTTTAGAGGTTGATGGTCTTTTAAAAGGATACCTAATTCTTTCTATTCAATATTGTGCAGTGTGATGGAATGTCCTCACCATTTCTTAAGGAATCATCCTATTGATAACATAATATTAACAGCTTTTAAATGGTGAAATTTGAATTCTGAATTCCCTGCTGTTAGTATTCAAGCCTATGTACTGGGCCTGTCTTTGGGGTTCTGACAGAATATACTTTCAGCTGCAGTCTCTAAAACCACCAAATGTTCATATTCACTATATTGCCCTTTAAAAGGTCCATGCCCACCTCCCATCCTCTCCCCTCTCTTATTTTTATCCCTCTCTGTCTCCCCCCCTCTCTGCCCCTATTTCCCCTCTCCTGCTGCTCCTATCCCTAGAGGCTGGTCTCACCTTTCCCCTTTTTATGGTCTTTTTCCCTAATAAAACCCTCTACTTGAACCCTATTGCATGGCATTTTATTCTCCCAAGAACTGCTTTCCTTAAATTATAGCAACTGCATTGTACCTTCTGTATAACATCTACTCATCTAGTCTTCTATAGTCTGGTGATAAAGCAGTGAATAAAACACATAGAAACATTTGCCTTAATGGAGCTTACATTCTAGTAGAAAGAGGTAGCCATGGAGCTAGAGGAGAAATAAGAAGAGGAGCTACACTGTAGCAATGATCCCCATAAAAGATCATACCTCTAGTGGTATTGCCATGATTATAAGCTATAAGATTTGGACATATTTTGAATTGTTGTATATAGGAGTTCCTGATAAAGTGAATGTGAAGTATACACATATGATAAATAATGGATGGCATAGACTATTTTTCGAGATATTAGAAAATGAATTTGATGTTAACTGAGGTAGGTAGATAACTGGATAAACTGGAGATTGAGGGGCACATTGGATGAAGTAAAGTAGGTTGTCAGGAATTCAACTGAAGATGTTTAAATTTGACAGGCTAGTAAGAAAAAGGATAGAGATGTCAAATGGGCAGTTGGTTATGGCAGCTCAAAGCTTAGGTATAGATTAAAAGCATAAATTTAAGAGTCATCAGTGTACAGACCATGTTTTATATCTTGGGACTAGAAACTATGAGTGTGATACTCTCTGTAGTGTGAGGAAAAAAGAGGATGAACAAGTGAATGCTTACATATGGGTGTACATGCTGATTAATAAAAGAGGAATAGCTAAGAAAGCAGAAGCAAAACCCTCATTAATGGTTTTGGGCAGGTCAAATGAAATGTTTTTTACTGGAGCATAATCAGTTTTGTCAAAGGCTTTAGAAATGTCACCTTAGGGAGAAAAGGAGAAAAAAAAAACCACTAGATTTTGACACGTGGAAGCCATAAATATTTAAATAGTAGAACTTTGATGGGAAAATGAAAATAATAAACATAGCTAATATTTCAGAAAAGTTTTTAGTATATGGAAGAATAGAAGTCAAATAGTAGCTGGAAGGAGAAATCAGAATTGAGTTGTTTATTTTGTATTTATGATGGAAGAAATAGTAGCTCATTTATAAGAATAGAAATGTGATCTTTGACTGGAAGAGAACTTAATGGGAACAAAGGAGAGAGAAATGTGGAGATAGAGACAGAGACACAGAGGCAATGGTATATATTTATTGGAGCAAAGTCGTTAGATTAGTGGGGGGTGTAGTGTATTGGCACAGAACATTTATAGCAACAAGGTATAAGACACAATATGTGAATGCAAGGATAGGAACATGGAAGTTTATAGAGTATACTTATGAGGTAAGGGACCTGTGGTATTATATATAATGGCAATATATTTTGATGTATATTTCAGAGAGACGCAGATAAAGGGAAAGACAGAGATGAAAAGAATGGATATTTATACATATGTATGTATTGTTTTCTCTAATCCTAACTATATAGAACTATGATTTGACTATCTACAAGCATCCCAGTTCAAACAGTAAAACATTGAGTTTGAATTACCTGACATTTTTACTTTATTGGATGATGTTAAGCTACATCATCCAGTACACATAAATGTTCTTCGTTCAGCCCATTAGTTCAAGTTAGTTCAAGTGCTAACTTTTTCCTAACCTTCCTCACATGTAACATCAGAAAGTGTCTTCCCAGCTATTTGTGTATCCCTTAAATAAGTCAAGAGGACACATAAAATCATAATCTACATGTGTGAGAAGCAATAGACTAAGGAAGTATGACTTTAAATGTTCACAATTCATGTAAGTAAATGAGCATTAGTTTTATGTAAGACTGCTCCTTTTTCTTCTCTTATCTCATCCAGCAAGTGGATCTAGGATTATTGAGAGATGGGTAGAGTGAGACGGGAGCAGCTTACTTCAGAATTGCTTTGTCTAGGAGTAGGATTCAAAGCTTTTATTATTTGAGGTGGATACTCTCCTAGACAAAACAAATCAGTGTTTATAAAATTGTGTCTAATGCCTTATATTTTGTATGAGAGACTGAGTCACAAGATATGACATACAAATATGTTACCAAAAACCCCAGCAAAACAATTTGTTTTGTATTAATGCCTGACAAATTGTTTTTTTTTTTTTAAATCTAGAAGTTTAGGGTGATATTCTTTGACAATTACTTATATTGGCTATGATTGTTTACTATTTTTCATAGAATGGCACATAAACTGTTTCTTTACCATTGATTAAAATTTCACTTGTAATCACTGGTAATTTAGGAACAATACATTTATCACCCCAATTTGCCAGTAGTAACATTAGATTTCTAGGAATGTTGTTCAACTTTAGAGAACCATATATATTGCATATATGATGAAAGAATGGCTTTTACAGTTTCTTGAATGGGCATTACTATTTGAATTGATGGTACTTATAAACAAAGTCAAGGAATGGACTCACAGTAGTGGTAAATTTAGATTTTTTACAGTGATTCTCAATGTCATCAACTCATAGAAAATCATTGCACCTGACTAATCTCCCTTCATTAAATGGAACATCAAACAATACAAAGCTTTCTATTGATGTTGTAATGAAAGTATTATATAGCTATAAAAGAACATTATGATTAATATAAATGAAGAATAAAATGTTCCACCTAGTTTCATATATTCTTCAACGAATTTTTTAGGTAAGCTTTTAGCTCTGAATATTTTAAACATTTTTCTTCAATATTTCATATGTCTTGTATTATTGATGGTAGATAACACAACATACTGTGATATGGTTTCTAACAAGTGCCTTCATTTCTATACCATTTCTAATGTCTTCTGATACAGGAAGTAGGATGAGGGTAAACATTTCAGGCCTGGGAAAAGATTGTGGCTTTAACTAAGGTAATTCAGATATTTTTGTTACGTTTTCAAAAATAGCTTGATCTTGGTAGATGAATCAGTTGGTAATAACACTTGCTATTAAAGTATGAGGACCTAACTGAATCATCAATATCCAAGTCACAAAACTGGATCTGGCTCTGTATGCTGAACTCCAGCATTGCAGAGTGGCACAGAACAGGTCACAGAAACTTTTTTTGTGAGCCAGGTTATCCAAGATGGCAAGTTTTTTCACAAGGAAATAAGGCAGATAAAGCTATAAGAAAACACAGGATGTAATCTACTGCCCTTGGTATACGCATGTGTGTAAACATGTACTGACATGTCATGTGCTTGTGGCACACACACAGAGAAAGACAGACAGACAGAGACACAGAGACATATACAAAGACAGATAGACACACAGAGAGACAGAGTAAGAGATAGAGAGACAGAGACATGCATAGAGACACAAAGACATACAAAGACATATATAGAGATTCACACAGACACACACACACACACACACACACACACACACACACAATCATGATCTTGCAATTCAATTGTTGGTCCCTTCCTAAAGATTTCAAAGGAACATATATTGAGGAACACTTAAACTACTGACGTTTCATTTATATCAAACCCAACTTCCTCTGTTTTTATGAAAGATGCAGGAGAAGATTTTTCTATCATCTTCCTCTGGCTTTTGCTGTATCTTCCAAGGACATTGCACATTGCTGAAGCATATTGTTCCAAGAATAATATGAACCTTAAAAATTGATGTAAAGTTGGAGACTGCTTGGAATTTTGAAGATAGCCTTGAGATATTTATGAACAAATCTTGGAACCTACCTAACTTCTATATTTTTACCTATTAAATAAGACAATAAATTACCATATTCTTAGAACATTTCTAAATTAGAATTTGTAATATATACTAGAGAAAACATTTTAATATCATTTATTTACTATCTTTTCCTCTAAATGTATGGTATTCTCTAAGTTTTCTTCTTGATTTTTGTCTAAATTCAAATTTTATAAGATATAATCTTGCTTGATATGTTATTTCCAAAATTAAAAAAAATGAATGTCTATCTCAACGGAGTTCAGTAAGTATTTGATGAATTAAATGAATGGTTTTAACAGTAAGTACATGAGGCTGGATATAAGTCCTTGAGCTTATATCAGTATGTTTTGCATTCCTAGCTATACATGTTCTCAGATAGGATTCCTTTGAAATGAAACATTCACTTGATTTTGTGTGCTCAACATCTTTTAATGTTTGACTTATGTTTAATTATCCATTGATTCCACTATACCATCAGATACCTGGACATTCTGATGAATGAATGTACAATGACAGAAGTAATATTGTCTTTTCTCCTTATAGTGATAAATTATGAGATATCTAACAGTTAAAAGAGGTAGACCTGTTAGCTAAGAAAGGAAACACTTAGGAACTTTTGGCACTTCAGTATGCTTTGTTCCTCAAATCCCATCTGTCATCATGTTCTGACATTTCTATGAACAGTACATCATGTGTGTTTGCCCTCTTGTGTTTATTCATTAAGGAGGCACCATCCTAGAGTTATCCAATAATTGTTCTTTGTAGAGCCTTCCTGGCTCTTTGAGCCACTAGAGCTTAAGGCTACATTGGTTTCATCTTAGCTTTGTGAAAAATATTATATTCCATGGAGATGACAATTGAGGCTAAAGTTTTAGTGCTAGTGATGATAGTCAGTTCTTATCAGCAGCATAATTCCATTCTATAAATTGTAGAAATATGTCTAAATGTGTTTTCATTTATTTATTCATTGTTCCTTACTTTATTTGCTTATTGGATACTTGCCATGTATCAGGTATTCTTATGTAACCCAAAGATATAAGATACAGCCCTTGCCTTCAAGATTCTAATGGTTACATAAAAGAAGCAGAAACATAAATGAGTATTTATAATACACTGAAATAGAAGCATACATTTGGTGTCATGAGAGTACTTAGAAAAGGCATTCATCTTACTCATAATGATCCAAGGTAATGCATACAGAAGGTGATTCATGGTAAACTATTAAATATGAATATGAATTAGCCTAGTTTTGAAATAATATTGTTAGAAGGTACTCAGGAAAGAGAGAATGCATGCATATTGACTTAAATGTAAGGAAATATACAGCCCATTCAATGAACCAAAAAAATCAGTGTGGCTGATTGAAGAGCTGGGAAAATAAGCTTGGTTGAAGAGGAAGTAATATATGCAATGAGGAACCAGAATATTAAAAGTATGTTCATGAATTTGGAAAAATATTGTTGTATATTGTCAGTAGGAAAGTGACATACTCATATTTACATTTAGAAAATATTAGTTTGGCTTCTAATAATTCTAATAGTAAAAGATCAAGTTCAGAAGATGACACATTAGCTTGTACAGAAGACAACTGTGGCTTGAGCTATACAAACTTAAAAGTGGATATATAAAGGAAGAACATATTTGGAATATAACTTGGATTCATTTTTACATGAGTTGGTTACCAATTACTTGCCACAGATTTATAGGTAATGGAGAAAACTAAAAAGGATAGGGAATTAAACAAGTATTGTTTAAATTTTTATTTATTTTATTTTACATATTGATCTCAGTTACTCTCCCTTCCATCTTCCCATTCCCCCTAAAGAACCCTTCATCCCATACCCCATCCACTCCCCAGGGAGGGTGAGGCCTTCGATGAGGGATCATCAAAATCTGTCAAGTTATTTGAGGTAGGGCCTAGGCCCTCCTCCATGTCTCCCGGCTTAGGGACTAACCCTCCATGAAGAATGAGCTCCTGAAGTCCATTCCTGAAGTAGGGAAACATTCTGGTACTATTGTCAGAGATCCTATACACTGCCAAGGCCTTCTGAGACCCACGTTCAGGGAATGGGGGTCAGTCCTATGCTGGTTTCCCAGCTATCAATCTGGTGTTCATGAGCTCTCCCTTATTCAGATCAACTGTTTCTGTGGGTTTCTTCAGCCTAGTCTTAACTTCTTTGCTCATCACTTCTCCCTGTCTGCAACTGGATTCCAAGAGTTTGGCTCAGTGTTTAGCTGTGAATGTTTGGTTCTGCTTCCATCAGCTAATGGATGAGGGCTCTTGGATGGCATTTAAGGTAGTCATCAATCTCATTATCGCAGAAGGTCTTTTAAGGTAGCCTCTCCACTATTGCTTAGCTTGTTAGTTGAGGTCATCTTTGGAGGTCTCTGGACATTTCCCTAGTGCCATATTTCTCTTCAAATTTATAATGTCTCCCTCTATTATGGTATCTGTTTTCTTTCTCTCGTCTATTTCTCCCCTGACTCAGTCTTCCTGTTCCTGTTCCCTCATGTTCTCCTCTCCCCTCCTCTTCTCCTCTATCCTTTCTCCTAACTCACTTTCCCCTCCCCACCATTTGAGGCTCTTTGGGAATGAGAGATGCATCTTCATGAATGGATTTTATCAAGAGGCTAGGTTAGTTCTCCTAGGACTAGATTAGTGATTGTGAGAATTGATACAAAGTGTATGTGTAACTTTAGAGGGCCAGATTCTTGCTACCTGTATTTGTATATTATTTCTATTACATGTTTTCATGTCAT
Source organism: Phodopus roborovskii (assembly GCF_943737965.1). Classification (NCBI taxonomy): domain Eukaryota; kingdom Metazoa; phylum Chordata; class Mammalia; order Rodentia; family Cricetidae; genus Phodopus; species Phodopus roborovskii. Next base: position 569,474 of record NW_026125964.1, on the reverse strand, counting down.
GTGATTCCATGACCTACATTAAGACTAATACAAAAGACCCCTCACCAGACATTGAAAAGAAGATTCATTTCACTTAGAATTTCTACCATCAAAGTTGCATAGTAAATGAATCTTTTTCTTTATATAGTAACTGTATTTATATTTTATTATAGCGACACAAGTACCATGATAACATACCAAAGTTAAAATTTGGGTAAAACACTGGAATAGTCACTTTATAAGAAGATTAATAAAAGTTGATAAACATGAGAAGTGCTTCATATTAGATATTATATTAGTGACTTGCACATTTAAAGTTCAGCATAATATTATTATACTTGCAGAAAGATTGTTCAATTTATTAAAGCTGACATTATCAAACACAGACAAAAATCTGAAATAGATCTTTTGTGTAATGAAATCAGGATTATAAGTAACTAATAAAAGCCTGAAAAAATGATTGACAATATCTGGTAATGTTAACCAAATTTAATATTCTATGTCTCAAAAGAACTCAGACATTTCACTTTTGAATCAATTAATTCTGAATTGTGACTTAACACACTTATATATAACATTATACACTTGGGAGAGAGAAATAGACTTAATCCTTCTAGAGTTGCTTCTGTTCCACAAATTTCAAGGTCATACAATATAATTATGGAACAAATAGGTTCAGAATTATGAGTGATATTTGCTTTTAGAAACACTAAAAATAATCAGCATGATACTATTGATACAAAACAGTGAGGGTAGTAGACGAAGGGTTCTACATATTTTAAATTATTTACTACATTTTTAATTTGTCAATATGTGAATGTGTGTACTTGGGTATGTGTGTGTATGTGTATGTGCACACATGACATGGTACATATATGGAGATCAGAGGACAATTTTAAGAGTTTATTTTTCCTTTATACCATGTGGGTCCTGGCTGTTGAACTTAGGTCATCAAGCTTGGTAAGAAGAGCCTTTATCTACTTAGCATTCCTGTCAGCCTGGGTTATGAATTTCAATGTGAAAACTTGATAACTGATTAGAGATGTACCAAGAAGCCATTATGTGTGTTTGAGCCTTTGAGCAATAAAGCCACAGTGCTTCTTAAAGCCAATTATTCTTTTGAAAATATTTTACTTGGTTTTTAGTAATCATGCAGTTACCTTATATTACCTCATGTAAGTTGCACAGTGACCTTGTATATCAACAAAACTCCTTCTAGAATTTTATCATTATAAAAAGATTGACATCACCTCTGTTAGCTATATTCTTTTTTATTTACTCTTTGACATTTTAATACATTAGCATATGTAGTCAATATATTGTAATTATATAGATCTCAATTATCCACTGGTATCTTCCTTTCTTTATGAACTGTGAATACTTTGTATGTAGTCTGCTTATAGCTATACTATGAGCAATAATATTTCTCCATCCAGAAACCATTAACAGTCATTTGCTCCTGAAAAAGGCTTATGGCCTCAGAGGCACCTACTATTTGCATAATGGAAAGTTTGAGAATTTAATTTTGTGTAGGTAACTACAGCTATTTTGTGTTCATGGTTGAAATATCTGGATTATAATGATTCATGAATCTCTTCCCCAAACATCTTTTAAATTCTTTCTGCCCTATATTCTCTGATATTCTCTACAGACACTCCTTAGAGAATGGAGTAATATAGATTTGCTATTTAAAAATTAGTGTTCAAGTCTATGGTCTATGATGATACCAGGGAACACATTGAGGTTTTTGTCCTGTGGCTATTTGGATTTCCATGGTCTATGCTCCTCTCAGAAACCATTTGGAATTCCATGTTCCTGGCTGTTATGAGCAGAGAGACTTCTTTTTCAGTGATGTCAATGATAGCAGCCTCGAAATTGAGAATGAGAGGAATTGAGGGCTTCTGTGGCAAGTTGTCCCTCCTAAAAAATAAAAAATGGAAGCAATCAAGACAGAAAGCCATTGAAGACAGTCCTTAAAAATACGTTGAAGATGATGAGTTAATTGATTCTACTGGGGCAGAGATGGGAAAGGACTCAGTTGTCTTTAAGGGGTTGACCACTGGGAACTTGACTGTTCTTCAACAAGCTTATGTATAACACTAATTGGATTTGTTTTCCTCGTTCTTTCTTTCTTTCTTTCTTTCTTTCTTTCTTTCTTTCTTTCTTGCTTTCTTTCTTGCTTTCTTTCTTGCTTTCTTTCTTGCTTTCTTTCTTGCTTTCTTTCTTGCTTTCTTTCTTTCTTCCTTTCTTTCTTTTTAAAACTGGGGTAGTATTCAAAGGTGGGAAGGTATACCTGGGGAGAATGGAAGATGAGTGTGGTCAAGGTGCATGGTATGAAAAAAAAATGAATGGGAATGCCCAGAGAAATACAAGGATGACCCCAACTAACAATCTGAGCAATAGTGGAGAGGCTACCTTAAATGCCCTTCCCCGATAATGAGATTTATGACTACCTTATATGCCATCCTAGAGCCTTCATCCAGTATCTGATAGAAGCAGATACCCACAGCAAAACACTGAGCCAAACTCTTGGAATCCAGTTGCAGAGAGGGAGGAGTGATGAGCAAAGGTGTCAAGACCAGACTGGAGAACCCACAGAACCAGCTAACCTGAACAAGGGGGAGCTCATAGGCCCCAGACTGATAGCTGAGAAACCAGCATAGGACCAACCCAGACCCTTTCAACATGGGTGTTGGTTAGGAAGCCTGGGAAATGTATGGGGCCTCTGGTAGTGAATCAGTGTACAAATGGATTTGGGAGCCTATTCCACACCCTCAGCCTAGTCTCATAGGGAAAGGCCTTAGTCCTGCTCCAAATGATATGACAGACTTTGAAGATCCCGCATGGAAGGTCTCACCCTTCTTGGGGAGCAGAAAGGAGACAGGATAAGGAGTTGTGGGAGGCAGGGGAGGAAGAGGGACCTGGGATTGACATGTAAAACAACCTAGTTTCAAATTTAAATAAGAAAGGGAAAAAAAAAACCCATTGGAACTCTAAAGTAATATCATGCATTCTTTAGTTCCAAGAAATACCTTGACTTGTTTTAAAATAAATTTTAATAACTTTGAAATAAAAAAGAATGGGTAATGAAAAGTCACATATTCTCAGTACTTTGACCAAATATTAGTGTCCTTGAAACTGATTACTCTAGTAATAGGACAGTTCTGGAGAGAAAAGCTAAATGGGAAACTAGCTTCTGTTGTTCAGGCTTGACCAGAAAGACTTGACCATGGGTTTGTCTCTGGAAAGGAGGAGAAGATGCGAATCCAAGAAAGTGTTAGGAATATATCACCAGGACTGTCTGGATGAAAGTATGAACGTAAGAGAAAGCTCTAGTGGAAAGAGTTAACAGGATTCTTGAAGCCAGCACTTGAATGGATTTCATAGTTATTGAGCACATTTAATGAGGTAACACATGTAAAGTACTTAGCACAGTGCCTCACACATCCTAAGTATTCAATTAGGTTAGCTGCTATTATTCTATCCACAGCTGCTCACTGTTGGAGAAATTCACACAACTTAGTATGTTGGTTCTACTTTAAATTCAGAGTTACCAAGCTAAAGTAGGCTATTGACAGAGCTTGTTCCTTCAGTCATTGTCTCTACTGTTTCAAATCATTTCTGTTTTCCTTGGGCTCCTTGCCACAGTCCATCCTTTCACACTTAACATATGATCAGGAGTTTTAGCACTATAATCTCCCTGAAGAGTTCACAGAAGAGTCCACATGTTTGAGTGTCCTCATGCTTTGCTCCTCACCTGCTGTTACTACTAGGAAGTGTGATAGAGAAGGCTACTACCCTGGAGAACACCACTGCATCTGGATTATTTGAAAATTAGTGGTCAAGCTGACACTTGCCTCATTAGCCTTTCTATCTATAGAGAGCAAAAGTAAAAGCAAGAGCTATTGCTGCCTGTACTTGTATTCTAGCTCCATCACTTCTCATCTGTGAGACACTGGACAGGCCTTTCAACTCCTTTGCTTCCCCATGCCTTCAACTGTGAAATAGGGATAATAAAAGTACCATCTTACAGGGATTCTGTGAAGCTTCAATGAGATGATGCATGAAAAGTGCTTAAACAGTGCCCAGCATGTGTTAGCTAATCACATTATCAATTATTTCTCCAGTATTTATATTAGCATTTATATATTCTTAAGTGTCTTCTATCAAAAAGAAAAATAAATGCCCCTGTGGAGACTGCATGCTCTATAAAATACTTTCTCACTTATTTGCTGCAACATAACAAATGGACAAATAAACTTGATGCCCTATACTGTTCCTTTTTCTCTACATTACATTCATCTTCCTCTTCTGAATCCTTTCAGTCTCATAAAGATGACCAAGTACTGGGATGTTTTGGAATCCAACAAGCCTTCCACCTTCTTATTATTTACCCTGTTAGCAGGATTTCTATGTCTCCAGGTACACTATGTGCATCAATTCTACATTTTCATGTTTTCAGAAACACGACTTGGGCCTCTTTGCCAATCATTCTTCAAGATTTTACATACTCTTTGTTTACAAATCCTACTCTACTTACTTTGGCTATCACTGCTATCAAGATACTGTGTTAAACTAGTCATGACTTGGGTTATGCCTGTCAATAGTATTTCAAAACCACAAATTAGTCATGAGGTTTCATAAATTGAATGTAAAACAACCTTTTCTTTTTCAATGAGGGGCCCAGCATGTCATTTTGTCATGTCATCATATCAAGTCACAGGTTTAGTGTCTACCACAATTGTGAGTAAAGGACATAGAAAACTTTCACTTCTTTCTGGCCTCTAACTACATTAGCATAAGTACAAAAGGCTACATACTATCCAAACTAAAAGCAAAATGTCTAGGCAGTCTTTCCTTCTATTCTTCTTCACCTGTAGTTCATCAGTCGAATCCACAATTATACTAAAGATTGTACCTGTAAAAACTTGCACATCATGTAAAGTTTTCCTACTTCACACACAAACACCCAATTTTGAAGTCACAATTTGTTGCAAAACATAATAATTTCAGCAGTGCCTCCAATGTTTTGACAGAAACCATTGTGGACCTACCAAAAAAGTTTCTCTTTGCTTGAAATATCCAACCCATCCCCTATAATTTCCAAGGCTTTTAGTACTCCAGTAAATGTGTTTCTCTTTGACTTTGTCTCATATTTCATATTGTTCTTCCTTAATGTACTCTATTTCTATCATGATGGCATTCTCTAGGTTCTTTGCATACACCACAAACTTCCCTGGGGATTTTGATTTTGGTTCCTGAAATACGCATTCTCTGTCTCTGACACTCTCTCATTTCATAGGCATTATGGCATAATGATGACAAGGCTGGTTCTACATTGGCAGATCTTGCAGAACTCACTAACTATACTCAATAACGCAGGTTCTTCCTTTGTACAATTATGTTAAATGACTTTTATGAGAAAAATGGATTTGACTATGTAAAACCTTTCAAAAACTTTGTGAGACAGGGAACATGTCAATTGATATATCACCTCATTATACATTTTTTTCAGGTTCAGAAAACCTTTACTTGAGACTGACTGATATAGATATATGGAGATATCTTTGGTGAATAGTCTTGTGTCCACCTTAGGTTTCTTTTCTTTCATGATCACGCTTGTAATTTCACTAACCCTGAAGTTAGAGATGATCCATTTCTTGGATAACCTCCTCTGATGACTAAACATAATGAATCAGCATAAATAACTGAAAAACATGTACTGTGCATGTGACACGGTGTTAGTCTGCACTCAGAAACACAAGTACACAAGTACACATACACATATGCAACTCTGACAACAAAATTTTGAGATTCATAATTTATTAAAGTAATACATGTAAAAATGTCTCAACATTCTATTTAATACGTCATACAAATATTATCATGAATCACCTGTGTATCTGCCTCAGATTATATGGTTCAATCATACAATCTCCAAAAAAGTATACATATCGCATGTTTTGCTTAATGATATTGCACACATGGATATCATTCTAGTGAGTTATTCACACACATACCTGAGTAAAACAACTTCAACATACACTGTAAAGAGAGCAGTACATGACACTATTCAGAGACCATGAGCTATATAAATCACGTATCTTTAGGAGGTATATTAGAGGGAAAGATAATCTATTTCTGAAGTCACTTCTACTCTGTCTTGCTTACATGTACTTTATACTTCCATATTTATGTCATTTCATACCCTACAATTTCTGTGGTATTACTGTCGCTGTAGTAGGTTACAAAATCCTTTAGAATTATACATGGGAGCTTTGTTTCTGGCCCATATAGTAGACCTATTTCTATTCCTTGAGGAACTTACAGACTGATTTCCAAAGAAGCTACATTGGTTTGCACCATCATGAACACTATGTTAGGGTTCCCCATCCCTCATATCAATGTCACCATTATGACTAGTGTGATGTAGAAATTTAGAGCAGTATAATTTTCATTTACTTGATGCTTTCAGAATATTAAGTCCTCCATTTTTTAATATCTGAGTACCTTAATATTACAATATCATATAAAATTCTGGCTTTTTATTGTCCTTTGGAAGACCAACTCAAGACTGGTATTTTCTAAAATATCTTCTTGGCCCTGACCTTGTCCTTGCGTTTTAGTGTGTGTGTGTGTGTGTGTGTGTGTGTGTGTGTGTGTGTGTGTGTGTGTGTGTGTTGTGGTTGCCTGGTTCCTCAGCAATGTCATCCCCAAATAATACAAAGAGAAGCTGTATTAGATATAAAGCTGTTTGCCAGTTACTAGTTTCTTATCAGCTAGCTCTGTCTTAAATATTAACCCATTTCTATTAATCTAAATATTTCCATGTGGTATCATCTTACCAGAGAGAGGGGCCAGAATTCTGCTTTCTCTGTCTTCCATCTTAAATCTCTTCCCTATTTCTTCCTCTCCTCCTAGTTTTCTAGTCCCGCCTGTCTTCCTTTCCTATTGGCCAACAGTGCTTTATTCATCAACCAATAAGAGAAAAATATTTATAGAATGGCATCTCCCATCACCTTTCTGTATTCTTTTCAGCTCATTACCATGAATGTCACTTCTGTCGCTTGAAAATTTCTAAAATTTGTTTTATTCTCATTGCTGCCTCTCCAGAATACATTATATTTCCTTGTTCAGCTTTATTATCAGCTCATCCATTCAAAGTACCTGTTAATTACATAGTCTGTGTGGAGCACTTAAAAACTGATCAGTTTCATTCAGAGGCAAAAGATACAGCTAAGCACAGAAAACATATTTATTATTAATGTTTTACTGCATTTGGACCACCAGAATAAAATACCATAAAAGAGCCTTGAACTCAATATCTCCTTGCCTTGTTCTCAATAATGATGGATTTACAGGATTTTGACACCACATTAAGGTTTACCAGTTAGTTTTCTAAAAGGCATACAATTATTTCTTACAGTTCTAGAGGCTGGTGAGTCCACCATTATCCTGGCATATTATGTGTCTGTTGAAAGCTGGTTTACTGGTTATTAGAAGCCAGCTTCTAGCTGAGTCTCCCAGGGAATCTGTGATCTTTTCTGAAAACAAAGATACCAGTTACATTTATGAGAACTCTGCCAATATGGCCTATTCACCTTTGAAAGTTTGTAATTCCTAATGTGATTACTATAGGAAGTTATGATTTCAACATTTGAATTTTGAGGGAACATAAACCATAGGAATTCAGTATTTTTCAGAAGAATGAAAAGGAAAGTAGTTGCCTTGTGGATGCTGATTAAGTAGCTAATTCATTTTCTAGTAGTTAGTGTAGACTAACTATTTTGGCATTTTGTCAGATCTTTTTGTATGACCTCAAATACAGTCTTCTGATAAGTTTTCCACTGATAGAGAAGCTAGCTGTTCTTGTTAAAGGTCATCATAATTGCAGACTGCTGCAGGTTATTGCTCTTAACCTGGGAGAGTTTCCTTTAAAGGGTTCAGTTTTCATAAAGTCTTTTCTGCTCTTTGGAGCAGCCAAAATTTAATGCCCCCACTTAATTGAGAGAGCTAAAATTTCATACATAGTTAACTACGCTTTCAATCAGTATTTGGTACCTAGAAAATAAGTCCCCAATGGACCTTTGCCCCTGCACCAAAGAAATTGGTGCCTTAACTCAGGCTGTTTCTCCTTCAAATGTTCAAGTTCAGCAATGATAATGATCAGTGGAATGGAGAGTGTTTCCAAGAAAAAAAGTGCTCAATGCTTCTCTGGGGTATCTGATAGAAATGGGAACAACTTTAACTTCCTCTAGGTAGAAGAGTCAATGGCTATATTGTCTACATTTTAACCTATGCTAAGTGAGTGAGGGTCCCCAAGAAACTATACATTCACCTCCAGTAGGTTGTTACTGTTAGGCAGAAACCATTACTCAACCAGATGCTGACAGCCCTTCATCAACCACAGACTATTCAGATATGACAGTTTACCATATATATCCTTTCTAAGCCTGTGGAAAGAAATACTTTTTAAACAGAATTTTCAGTAAGATTGCCATGATGAAAAAGAGCATAGTTAAGACTGGGAAGACTTCCTTTGAAAGGAACTGCTTTTGTGAGCATAAGCATGTCCTGCCCTTAAATTCTCCCCCGTTACATAACTTCAACTATTGTCTACAATGGTTATAGGATCTATGATGGTTCCCCAAATGGAAATAACCCACATTCTACCAACAGGCAAATGGTTAAGTGAATTACAGTGTGTCTATACAATAGAATATTGTATATAAATAACAAAAAATAAAGTATTGATCCACACTAAAGTATAGATGAATATTGGAAAGATTATGCCACATTATGAGTGAGGCATAAAAGATTATATAGCACATAATTCTGTTTATGTTAAATGCCTAAAGCAGGCAAATCCTTCAAAAGAAGATAAATTATCGTTTAGGGAACAATGAATGCAGAAAATTCCTTAGTAAGTAACCGATATCCTTCCACATGTGATAAAAATGTTCTTGAATTGACTAGTATTGAGGAGTATAATAACTAAATCCACTGTTTCATCTACTTTAAATCATCAGTTGTTCATTTAAATTTTAGAAAAATCACACAGTTGGTAATTTAAATAAAAATTCAAGCATTTTCTCTCCTAGATATTATGGCAATCACAAAACCAGAACAAGGAGACAGATCATCTATATTTTGTCTTTTTAATGGTGAGCTAGCCTTTTTTAAAATTTAAATCAGAAACAAGCAGGTTTTACATGTCAATCCAAGTTCTCTCTCCCTCCCTTCCTCTCCTGTTCCCCCACCAATCCCCATCCTATCCCTTTTCTACTCCCCAAGGAGGGTGAGGCCTTCCATGAGGGATCTTCAGAGTCTGTCATATCATTTGGAGCAGGGCCTAGGCCATCCCCATCTGTCTAGGCTGAGAAAGTATCCCTCTATGCCAAATGGGCTACCAAAGTCCATACATATACTAGGGATAAATACTGATCCATTACTGAAGGCCACATAGACTACCAAGTCCTCCAAACTAACTCCCACATTCCGGGGGTCAGGGTCAGTACTAGGCTGTTTTTCCAGCTATCAGACTGGGGTACATGATCCCTCCTTGTTCAGGTCAGCTGTTTCTGTGGGTTTCTCCAACCTGGTCTTGACCTTTTGGTGAGCTATCCTTTAATGGCTGAGCCATTTCTCTAGACCTCATATAAATTTTCTAACAGTGATCCATCCAGATGGCTAATGGACAGCTACTTTGATACCATACTGATAAAATACTTTGTCTTAGGCCTTTTCTAGGTTTCTCCCCCCTTGATTCATTTTTTGGTTGTTGTTGTTATTTTTGTTTTATTTTGTTTTTTGATTTTTTTGCTTAAATTATTCTTTTGTCCATGTGCTATGGACTGTACATTTGAATATACAAAACAGACAGCTCTAAGATCAGATAAAGACGAGTGATATTAATAGCTCTTGCCCTGTGCGGCTTATTCTCTGGAAACAATAGACATTTCTAAATACAGTTTGAACTTTAATTTATATTCCCTTAAACAATAAAACAAACTACTATATAAATCCCTGCACATCTACTTTGGAAAGTCTTTTTAAGGTGGAAACAGTCAGGATAGTTTCCAGTATAATTTCCAGTCAAATTATCCCCCTTGGATCTATTCCTATGGGGTCCATGACTGGCTTTCACAGTCACTTTGCTTAGATTAATAACCAGGAGATTTGATGGTATTTCAGAGTGCAATAACAGGGGAAGACTCCATGCTGAGACATCATTTCTGAGGCAGTGTTAGTCCATGGCAACACAGAAGGCTGAATACATTTGAGGGTTTGGGGGAAAGCCTTCATAACTTGTGAGTGAGGGGAGGAGGAGGGGGCCTCACAGCAGATGCCTCTGTTGGCACTTGGAAAGGACTGCTTCTCACACTATCACTTGCTGTCACAAAGCCTTGAAGATTCTGAGGTTGGCCTTGAGAAAAGAAATGAAACCACTACACAATAGTGTAATTCAAATTTTAGAGAGGATGCTACAACAATTACTGTGCATGTTTTGGAGACAAATTGCCTAAAATGATGCTAATGGTTTTGAATGCAATAGAAAAATTTATATTCTCAGTTAGGCTCTGTAAAAGTCTTTCTTTTCACTTAACTGGAGCACAGAGTGGCGGGAAAAGTGAAAATTCTCTCATATATGCCTTCTGAGTCTTGTGTATTTTCCTGCTGCCTGTCTTTCCTGCATTTGAGGAGTTCCAGTGGGCTTCAAAGGAGTCTTCTTATTATAACAGGAACAAGAAATTAATGAGGAGGGGGTATGATGCAACTAAATAACTTACTGTATATATAGTATTTCCACTTTGTGTAGAAGTTGATTCCGTTTTCATGGTAGATTAGAGGAAGTTTCATGAAGCTGTTTTCTTGCAAATATGGGAAGTCTCTTGGCTGAATGAGCAGGGCATACTTAGAAGTAGCTTGCTAAAACATCCATATATTGAGCTGACTTCATCAGAGACTCACACTCATTCTGTTTACTCCAGTCCTCTTCCCTCTTCCCTTTGTCTACACTAACTCAGAGTTTGTTTTAGGTTATAAGAAGCCTGAAAGGAGTTTGCATTATGCCTGTCCTCAGAGTGCTGGCAGTCTATAGAGATAAAGAGTTAGCAAATCTATAAATAGTAGGCCAAAAATTTCATGAACAGAGGCAAAATAGGAAGGAAGAGCACCAATCAGAGCTGTTGGTCATGGGTGACAAAGACTTTCCCATGAGGAGGATTACATGTGAGAGTGTAGCATGAGTCTATATAGGGCAGAATATTAGCACTATGGTCTTCTGTGTTGGAAGCATAGTAGTATTAGAGAGCTTAATGTTCATGAACCATTAATATGTTACAATTACAAATATCCAGGCTACAGACACATGGGGGAGGGCCTAGGCCCTGCTCCAAATGATATGGCAGACTTTGAAGTTCCACCATAGAATGTTCCCTGGGAAGCAGATATTGGATGGGATGCCAGTTGGGAGGGGGACAGGAGAGGAGGGGAGGTTGAGGGAACTGGGATTAACATGTAAAACAAGCTTTTTTTCAAATTGAAATAAAATATTATCATAAAAAACAAATATCCAGGCTATTGTGTAGGACAAGGGCCAACATTTAAAAGCTACTCTGAAGGTAACTCCAATTTTTTAATGAATAGTAGCTGTTCAAGTCTTATTTAATAGAATTATTAATATTATTGAACTTAAAAAGTAAGGGTTGGGCAAACTTTGTCCTGTCTTCTTTATGGAGCTGTTATTATTAAATAGGTCTTTTTTATATAGTTTAATTTTACCATGTATGTTTGGGGGAATATATATATACATACATACATATATACATATACATGCATACATACATACACACACATACACACACACACACACACACACACACACACACACACACACATATATATATGGAGCAGCACCTAGGCCCTTCCCCATGTGTCTAAGCTGAGGGAATATCCCTCTATGTGGAATGGGCTCCCAAAGTCCATTCTATACTAGGGATAAATACTGATCCACTACCGGAGGCCGCATAGACTGCTCAGTTCTCCCAAATAAAGCCTACATTCAGGGATTCTGGGTTGGTCCTATGCTGGTTTCCCAACTATCAGACTGGAGTACATGAGCTTCCCCTTGTTCAGGTCATCAGTTTCTATGTGTTTCTCCCACCTGGTCTTGACCTCTTTGCTTATCACTCCTCCCTCTCTGCAACTAGATTCCAAGAGTTTGGCTCAGTGTTTAGCTGTGAGTATCTGCTCCTGTTTCCCCTGTTTCTATCATCTACCAGATAAAGGCTCATTTTCAGGGGAGGACATTTATGGTATCCTTTCCACAATTGCTTAGATTGTTAGTAGATCTTTGGACATTTCCCTAGTGCTAGATTTCTCTGAATTCAATTTTTTTTTCAAAAAGATTTTTTTCCTATTTTTACCATTTCTTTGAAAATGCAATATTTATTTATTTATTTGGTGTGTGTGTGAGAAGGAGGGGGAGATGGAGATGGAGATAGAGATAGATAGATAGATAGATAGATAGAGAGAGAGAGAGAGAGAGAGAGAGAGAGAGAGAGAGAGAGAGATCAGTTGTGCATGCCATAGCCTGCCTTTGGAAGTCAGTTGACAAATCTTCCACCATGTGCATCCTGGGGATTGAACTCATGTTGTCAGGCTTGTTAGCAAACACCATTTCCTACTGAGACATCTTGCCATACCTATATTTAATTCTTTCTCAAAATATTTCACAGAAGCCTACCACAGCAAACATGTAAACAGGGACTGCTCTGTTAGAGCTGATTTAGAAGTTCATATAGACCCCACCCATTCATTGCCTATGGAGGTACTTTGGCCAAATGCCAGTAACTTGGTTTATTAGAAAGACTTGAATGTACAAAATATTTCTAATCCTCTCTTCATCTCTTGTGTAGAGTACCATATTTGCTCTTAGGTCCGGGAGGGAGCCTGAATGTTTAGCTCACTGTTCATAGGCTCTGTCTGGAAGCCTACAAACCTTGGCAGCAGGACATGAGGCTGAGCACTGAGCCTAAGAATTCAGAAAGATATCCATGTCAGTTATACCACCTATCTACAACCAGAAGAACATTCAAGTTGCCATTGTGTTTACATTATCAGTAACTCATCATTTGTAATAAGTCATTTAAACTGAATTTGAGAAAGTCACAGCTGTATAAAGTTCCCTATTCATTCTAAAATATATTAAGTGTTGTAAAAACAGTTCAACTATTATTTCAGTATGAAAATTATAATAATAAAGCATAATGAAACACAACTGAATATTAGTTACAAAGTTACCACCTAAATATAAAACAAGAGTGAATGAATGTGGTCAGTGTTTTATAAATACAGTTTTCCTGTTAATGATTTTAAACAAATTTTGGCCAAGATATCTAGGACATAACTGAATAGGTAAGAATATAAATCTATCTATATTTGTGTATCCTTGTCTCAGCTTATGTATTTCCTTATATCTCACTGATTTTCAGGCTTGGCTATTTCTTGACTTTGGGGATTTACAAGTTAAACATGTCTCTGTACTGCCTTGTAGGAAAAGTTAGGAAGATGGGAGTGCTCAGAAGAGCCTGGTTATCTATAAGTGTTACATAGAAGGGGTTTCCTGCTGAAGACTCAGTATAACAAACAATAGCCCTACAGGGCCACTGAATGATATATATATATATATATATATATATATATATATATATATATATATATCAAGAAAAGTAGTCTCGTGCACTGAAGTATCCTCTGTGTTTGGGTACTATCTAATTCCTTTGGCTTTTTGTACAATCCTAGATGGTAGAGTCACCAAAGATAACTGAGTTTGAATAGTCTACCATAAAATCTTCTATGCATAAAATCTCAGAAGGAGAATCAAAAGGTTTAAACAGATGTGGGAATCAATGCTTCGTTCTTTGCAAATGGTTTACTTCTGCCATTGCCTTTCTTTCTTTTTTTTCAATTGAATCTATTATACTATTTAAATATACTCTAAAATACATTCTTAGATAAAATGATAAAATTCTAGCTTCCATAACTGCTGTTGAATCTTGAGTAAATATATTTTATATAAAAAAATATTTTTTTTCAACCTTGACTCTTGTCTGTTGCCATAATATCTACTTCATTAAACTGTGAAATGTTGGTTTGTCTCTTACTATTCATGGCCATTAGATATCATTTAGAGAATATTGTAGGGTTTCCTTCATATACATCTCTTTCTCAGTTCTGTATCTTCAAGCAAATTATCACCTTCTCTAGAGAAATGATGAAAATATAATGGCTTTTGTTTCTTTAAATAAATATATCCTCAATTTAATAAGTCATAGCCCTAGTAGAGAGACTTCTTAGTACAAAAATATTTCAGGAGCTTGTGAAATTAATGAACAACTTAATTATATTTAGATGGAGATATTTCTAGCCAGATTTATAAAAGAAAATCCTCAAAGACACAAGCATAAAAGCTATATGACCTTCAATAACTTTGTACCTGATCTAGAGTCTTGGTTTCAAATAGATTCGTTTTTCCCTGCATTACTCTGTTTGTCCTTTTTGTCTGAAACAAAAAGGCCATTGTTAAAGTCTACTGTAGCCATTTAAAGTCTATCTTCACTCTTTACATAGATTCTTGTTTGAGTCAGTCTGTGTAATATGGCTTTTCTCAAAATACACCTCAGTCACCCAGGGAACTTTAAACAATGCAGATTTATGAGTCTAATCTTGTATGACAGGCAGATCTTCATAACAGGAAGTAGTATGTGCAAAGTCATGTACCTATAGAGAAGCTATTCTCCATATGTTCACAATATTGCATATTTTATTAGTTTCAATGCTACTTATTGCATGTATTTTACATACTGGATACAGAATGGTAGCATTAAGTATGAATTTTTATCTCTATGGTGTTAAATAATGACATGGGCATTATGGTTTTTAATTATTTGTACATCTTTGTAATTTATCACAACTGGTAAAGGGACCCTATAGCTATTTGTTAATATTTTCCTGTTCATCATAACAGTAAGCCAAGTCAAAATGAAAGAAAGACATCTTTTATTCATTTTTTATTTTTTTATTTAAATTAGAAACAAGCTTTTTTTACATGTCAACCCAGTCCCCTTTCCTTCCCCTCTTCCCCTGCCCTCCCCTATCCCATTCCAATTCTGCTCCCCAAGGAGGGTGAGGCTTTCCAAGGAAATCTTTTTTTCTGTAACATTTAATGAACACCTGTGCTAGATCTGGGGATCAAATAGTAACCAAGACAAACATGTTTTTTTTTCTTTCTAGGATATAATAGGCAGACAGAGGGTACAGGCAAGTCCTAAATAAATAAACATATGAATCAATTATATATCATTAAGTGTGTAAATTCAATGCAATTAATAGCACAGTATATTCTAAGAGTAGGAATAGAGATAAAGAAAATGATATGTATTTTTTGGAAATAAAGCTAATCTGACTTACTGATAGATGAAATATGGGGAAATGACAGCTTCCAACCTTCATAAATAAAGTTTGTTCCTAGTTTTCTTACGTGGGCAACTATGGAGGTAAGAGTATTATTTGCTGGTATTCTAAAAGTCAATAATTTTGAAAAATGTAAGAGGAAACTTTCAAGAGTGTGTATAGAATTCAAGGAATAGCCAGAGCTAGATACAAAATGTTGTATATCATCAGCTAGTTTCTATGGTAGATAATATTTATAGGAAAGAAGAAAAATACTCAATCATTAGAGAAAATTTGAAAAGATGTGTAAGCTCAAACTCATTAGTTATCGGAAAAGTACAAAATAAAATAACAATGAGATTATTTAATATGCAGATAAAATCTGAAGAATGGACAGTGGTAACTTCTCATGGAGACATGGGGTCAAGGAGTCCTATTGTTGCTGGCAATAGAAACAATATAGCAATATGATAGGTAGTTTTGGACAATTTAAACATATACTCCATAGCTGCATTCAGTTTCTGGACTTTCTTCTTCAAAATTATTCACATATATGAACACAGAAAGATGTTAATGGCCATATTGGAAATAACAACATGGTAGAAACTTAGGGATGCTCTAAGTAATGTCACTAGAGGAGTGGATTTTCAAAATTTGGAAAAATAAATATACAATGGAATATGACACATTAGTAAATAGTAAACAAGGTGGACCTCCCAACTGCTCAGGAAAATGCAGAAAATTGCATGTCACATATCGTACAGCATTATTTATATAAATGATAATATGTACATGTGAGTAGCTCAGGGAAATGATGGGTACATTAATTTGCATAATTACAGTAATAATTTTACAATGTGTACATATATCAAACATTACATTGTATACTAGTATACATTGTATACTAGAAATATATGCAATTTTATTGCTCATTATACCTCAATAGCATTGGTAAAAATACACATGCAGATTGATTCTCTTTGCCTTATAAAGCAATAAACAAAAGATACCACTTAATGCATTACAATAATTGTTATTGAGTTTAAAGTGACTTAAGAACAGAAAAGCATACATAAATAAAAGGGAATAAATATATAAATAAAACAGTGAAAGAACCTTTTTTAGGATAATGATAATGGGTGGTGGTTTGAACATTCATAAAACCTCTTCCTCCCTATGTCCAGATCAGGGAAAGGATAAGAAAAGTAGGCTCTATACTGAGAATCACTAAAATTTATAACATGTGAACATGAGTTTCAGCCTTCATGTACCATGTCCTAAAACTACATTCAAAGTACCATAACAAATATATTGCTTCTTGATGTTGGAAGTTTTTCTTTTTTGTTGTCAGAAATGCTAAGCTGTCCTTCCTTGCCCTATTAAAGTTTTTGCAGGTTTTTAATGTTGGCAATCTAGAGAACATAAGTCAGAATGAATAATTTTATTTACCTCAAGAGGTACTGTGACTTTACAGCTGGACAGGAAAGGGAAGAACAATGACATATCATGTCTTCTTTTTTTTAAAATGAGTGATGAATTGGTGCTCATATACTTCTAAATGGCCTATACCAATAACATCATAACTAACTTGCTTGTGAACTCTTCTCCAATATATCCATTATGTGGCAAAAATGCAATTTGTAAAAGCACAAATAGGATTAAATTATTCTGCTCAACAAAAGTGTTGGGCATCACACTAATGCCTTCATATAACTGTCCCTTGTAGGAGTAAGGTAGCGTGACACAGGAAAAAGGTAATGGACTTGGAGGTAGCTGAAATAGATGACAATTAGATATCCACCATTTAGCAGGTTATGGTACATAATTAAGTTTAGTTTGTAAAACTATGAAATACTGATATATTTGTTAACAGGTAGAACATTGGTTAAATTGCTTTAACATGTATTTGGATTCCCAAGATTTTGTTAAAACAAAGGATGTTGAGGCTCATCCCTGGAACCCTTGATTTTGAATATATGATTGAAATAAGAAACTGTGTTTCTCAGCTGGATATGATGGCTCACAGCAACAATTTAAAAGGATAAGGCAATTGAATTATTTTAAGTCCAACCTGGGCTACAGATTGAATTTTAAGTCCAGCTGGGCTACACTACTAAACCCTGTCTTAACACCCCCCCACACACACACAAAGACAAATTAAAAAAAATGAATTAAATTTTCTCATATGTCTTCATGTGATGCTGTAGCTGTTGAGCCCTAGGGATATAATGCAAAGCTACTGTTCTGAAGATTCAAGGCTAATTGCTGTCAAAACCCTACATTCTACAAGATAGGAAATTGGCTTTGTTGTTTTCATGTTCTTGAAATACTTGTGCTCCAGTTTGCCAGCTCCATTGCTTATCACTAGCCTGCCCGCATGCCATGTGCCAAGCATAGCAGAGCCCATACTGCTCTCTTAAGCTTTGGTGTAGATTAGCCCCTGAGATCCTTCATTCTTGTTTTGCCTTCTATTTCTTTTGCATTTTTCTCTTCCTCCCACTCTACCACCATTGTACTTCAGATAAACTTCCTTAAGTCCTAGCTCAAATCCCCAGGAATTTTTGCAAATCTTCTCTAGTGGAGATTGATTGATCTTTCTCACAATATTTCATCCATCTGTCACTTCATCTATTCACTTAGAAAATAATTATTGTATATCTTTAAGTGACAGACTCTGCTAGCTGCAATATTGAAAAACAAGTACATAACAATATTTCCCCTGGTCTCTATGAACTCAAAATCTTTCAGGGGAAAAAGGTTGTTATTAGAATAAATAGAAATTAGTATACAAGTTCAGTAGTGACAAGCAATAAGAATGAAAGATTATTGTACTGCTTTGAGCACTTTAAATACTTAGAGTAGCTAAGATTTCTATTTTTCTGTGTTAATTGTATTGAACTTTATAAGGAGAGAATGGGTGAGCAATTAAAAATTAGCTTAGGTTTGCTTTTTATAATCAACTTATTATATCCTGAGCTATTATGGATATGGTTTCATTCATTCTTATAATATCATGATTATACTCTCCCATAAATAACAGTCTTACACACTCATAGATAACAGTTATAGAACTCGTGCTATGCTCACACAAGTATTATAGCTAGTGTTAAGAGCTGTCAAAATAAACAAGGAAGAGATTCTACTCTCAGATTGCTCATACTCTAGTGGAAGAGGTTATATTTTGTAAGAAACTCAAACCCAAATCATAGCACATGAAAGACATAATCATAAACTTTTTTTAAACCACTGTGTAAATAGTGGTATTTCCTCTTTTGAACACCAGTCTTTCCAGGGAACAGAACTGGTAACTAGCTTGTAACAAAAAAGCAATGATATCTTTTAAATGAATGAATACAACCTTATGATTACTAGCCTACTTTAGACTTTCATCATTGTTAACTGGTCTGTCACAAACTTGCCTTCCTGACTATAGCCATGCCATTTTCAAATGACTCCCATACTATATCTCCAAAGAAACACACAGCCATGGATCTTTCCTATTAAAAACATGTCAATAAATATTCACACTGGCATCTGACTATATTGCAGTTATCTTGGAAGCTAAGAAAGGAATCTTTGTTGAGACCAGCCCAGGAGATATGTTGAGATCCTGTTTCAGAATAAAAAGGGAGGATAAAAGAAAAAAAATATTATAAAAAGTCTATAAGGGATACCCTCTGTGATATCATATATGGTATGAAGCTCTTTATAATGCATATCTGGTATATATACAACCAGTCTTTGTTGATTTCTAACGTGGAAATCACCAGTGGTACAGCCATAAAAACAGTGGTTGTGGTTCATTTAATGTGCCAAACTTTATCCCCTTGAAACTCTATCCTTCATGGTTTCTCTTACTGAATAAATACAAGCTAAAAGTTGAATTCTC
Source organism: Phodopus roborovskii (assembly GCF_943737965.1). Taxonomy (NCBI): domain Eukaryota; kingdom Metazoa; phylum Chordata; class Mammalia; order Rodentia; family Cricetidae; genus Phodopus; species Phodopus roborovskii. The sequence goes on along the minus strand of NW_026125964.1, from coordinate 550,150 downwards.
TGAGTCTGTAATGAACCTACCATGACTTTTCTATATAATTTCCTATAGCTTCAATTTCTTATTTAGAGATAGATAGATGGATGGATAGATGGACACATGGACAGACAGATGGATAGGGTTCTTGTTAATGATGATACTATTAATAATCAAAATTAAATAATTGTATAGGTCATTGCTAGAACAACTTGTAGACTAGAATATTTGTGTAGTATGGGTAAGTAATAGTGAACAGCCCTTGAAGTTTGTCCAATCTTTGTATGAGGAAGCAAATGTTTTGTCACTTGTGACTTTACTAGACACAGGCCATGTGCCTACATTTGGGTCTTCTTAACAACCCAATTGAAAATCAGAATATCCTTAAGAACATAATGTATAAGAATTTCAAATGAGTCAATTGTATGAGTTCCAAGCTTTTTCAAAATACTTTGCTTCTGTTATTAGAACTGGGAAGCCATGAAATATGAAAACAGCATGTAAATTAAACATCCAAAAGCATGATTGTGAGACTTCTTCAGACCCAAGAAATGTACCTTTTGGTCCGTACTTTGGTTTGGTGGCACTCCATATGATTCCTTTCATTAACAGTAAAGGATCTATTCATTTTCTTGAATATCTTCCTATTTTTTATTGTGAATATTCTGTGTACTTCTTTTTCACAGGATTCAGCAATTTTTACAATGGCAAGCAATGGAAACACCTATAGAAAAACTTGCTTCTATTCTGAATGGCCATAGCCACTTTTGAGTTATGATCAACGAGCTAAGTTACTCTGGGAGATCATAGCAAGATCCCATGAAGAACTTGAGAAACAAGTTTCATAATATGGTTTTCTCCAGGTGAGTCTTTTTGGCAATTCTCACTAATACTTCATACTTTTTCCTAGCCTCCTTTAAACACCCTTCCTGTTTTCTCCACTTAAATTTATATACTATTCCTGGTACAATGCTTTTTGGGTCTTCAGAAAAATTGCTAAAATAAATCTTATCTTATTAACATGTTTGTAAGACTGAGCTGCTGTGGCATCTTATCACATACTGACCCAGGTTTGCTATAGAATGGAATATCACTCTTTGGGTGTGGTAAATACTAATGCATCAGGAAGACTTCTTAAAGCATAAGTCTTGAGTACAACTTAATATTGACATTTCCAATCAGAAAAATGTATAAGTTTTTTTGTAAAATATTGATTCAAATTAATCTATGAAGATGGTTCACTTATTTCCTCCTTTTAGTAACAAAAGACATTCATTTTATCCATTTATGAATAAAATATTGATTAGATATCATGACAAAATATCTTTCTAACTTCTGAGATAACTGCATCCTATTTATGTAATTAATTCTTCTGAAAAACATATCACTTCTTTCATTCCTTTCCTGCTGGTCTGACAGATCTCACATGAGTTCCTGGAAACATTCAAGCAGGAATGGTAAGCATAGAATACTCCAGAGTTGTAAATTATGCTAGGAAGCCATTACACAAGAGCCAGTAGGGAGAGACAAAAACAACCCTGAACTCTTTTACTGTGATAATATATTTGCAGCTGAAACTTATGAAGCACCCCAATTGTTCTCTCTTTTTAAAGAAAACAGGTTTATGATTATTAAAGAGCAAAATATAGACAAATAACTGATTTCTTCTTTCAAGCTTCCATGCTGGCTTGAAGTCTGGTTGGATGCAGAATTCCTTAAACATACTTTCAAGAGTCAATTTTGGAAATTTGAGCTTAACATATTCTTGGAAGGAAATTCAAAACTTAAGAAGCTATTGATTCAGACATAATCTGATAATTCATATTCTTACTATGTTTCTTGAAAATAGAAGGTATTTTTGATATTTTGGGTTTCTACTTTGCATGGCCTAAAGATCTTCAAATGACTCCTCAATGTCTTTATGTTACAAATTCAAATCATAAGAGAATCCTATGGTCTTTACCCTAAAATTAGCCAAATACCTGAAGAATTATCTTTTTCCTACTGCTACCTCAGTGAAGACCCAAAGTAACATCTACTATGATTACTAAAAAAGCATCATTTTGGGATCAATAGTGTGGTGGTTTTAATAAGAATGTCCCATTCATATACTTGGTCTTCAGTAGGTGGAACTGTTCAGGTAAATACATTTAGAAGGTGTGCTCTTGCTGGAGGAAGTATGTCACTATGGTGGCATTTGAGGTTTCATGGGTCTCCTGTCACTCCTTGTTCGTTTTCTGCTTTCTCATGGCATTTTAAGGTATGAACTCTTCTGAGCTTGCTGCTCCAGACAATATGTCTATCTGCTGTCATATGTTCCCCACCATGTGTTGAGTTCACTGAAACTAAAAGCCTCAAATAAACTTTCTTCTATAGGTTGCCTTGGTCATGGAGTTTTCTCATAGCAATAGAGAAGCAACCAAAACAGAAGGTGATACCAGAAGTGGAGTGGTGTTGAAGAATCTGACCATGCTCTTCATTCTTTCTTCTTCCCTCCCTCCCTCCTTCTCTTCCTCCCTCTCTCCCTCCCTTCCCCCTCTCTTTTTCTTTCTTTCTAGAAAACAATTGAATGTTGTAATCAGAGCCTCATGGGGCATCCAAATAGAATCTTTGAGGATAATACTTCTCAGCTCAATATAGACTGTGGAGGCCCAGGTCAAGAGTTTTCAGAGGGGAACAATATTTACAACCAATCTAGAGACTGTTCTTATGTTGATTTTTTATAAGATATTTTCTTATTTATGCTTTACTCCTGGTACAGAATTCTGTTTTACTTAAGATAATACATTGACCAAAGCTACTTGGTGAGGAAAGGGTATATATCAGCACACAGCTCTTGGGTCATATTTCATGAACAAGAGGAGTCAGGGCAGTACAGGAACATGGAGGCAGGAACTGAAGCAGGAGCTATGGAGGAGCTTTCTGGTTGTTTATTCCTCATTGCTTCTTCAGCTGGCTTTCTAACATATGCGATGATCACCTGGGCAGGTTTGGCCCCATATTCTATACACTGAGCATTTCCATAATCAATCATCAGCCAATAAGATATCCTATAGACTTTTCTACAGGACAACGTTATGGAGGCATTTTCTCTATTGAGCTTCAATCTTCATAGATGATGTTGATTTTTGTCACATTAACCAGGATATGTATATTTATATTTTTCACTAAAATTAGAAAATATTCAGCCATTAACTCATCAATTATATATCTTTCCCTTTCTGTCAATTAGAAAACCCAGTTTCATGTATAAAAAGGAATATGAAGTTGTTCAACAGTTTAGTGATGCTTTATTTTTATTGATTACTTCTTTCTTTTATTTTGCATAATTTCTTTTTCTTCATAATACTAATTTGTTAATATTTTCTCACGCAATCTTAAGTCTGCTATTAATCACAGTCCCAGGTACATTTTATTTTATGCATTACTATTTTCTTACCTTTCAATTCTTTTCTCTCCTTTTTTTGGAAATTCAGTTTGGAGCTATCTTGTATATTCCATTGTGAACATATGCATTAGCTTCTTGACCATATAGGATACCTAATGTGCTTATCAACTAGTTCTATCATCTCCTCAGTATAGGTGGCAATTTATTTCCTTTCTTTTTTGCATCAGACATTTTGAATTTTTTGTATTTTGGAGAGATATGCAAGTTTGTATTTCTCTCTCTCTTTCTCTATATATATGTATATATAACATATAAATAAATATATAGGGGATATGTTTTATATACAGCATATATATATGATATATATTATACAGCCTATATATTCTATATATAGTATTTATAGGCTATATTTTATGTGTATATATATATATATATATATACATATATTATTAAGGCACAATTAAACTTCAGCTTTTAGAGAGACTAAATTTGTTGACTATGATCACCAAGTTACCTTTGAATCTTTCTTCCAGAATGTAGATATTTTGACAAAAATGACTCCATCAAGTGTATTTTATAAAGATTTATTTCAAATAGGATCCTCATTTTTAATGCTCTTTTATCACTTTTCACATTTTGAGTTGACCAAGGTTTATATTGCCACTGAAATTACCTTATTCATTACCTCACTTCTGTTTATTTAATACATTTTTACTCCTTTGTGTCCTTGCAATTGTACAGTGGCCCATGATTACTTAGTAAACCTAAGTAATGCCCTGTGCAGAGTCAAACTCGATGATAGCACACATACATATTTGGTATTCTTTAATGTCCCAAGAATATTAGGAGTTCCCATTATAATTAGAGCAATCAAGGTATCATTAAACAAACAATTACATGTGGATTGCTAATACAAAGAACATGTGTATAAGCAGAAATTTTCAAACCACTAGAGAAAATCTATTACTCTCACTTTTGATATAATTTGGGGGGAAGTTGATACATGGTTTCTCTGCATAGCACTGACTATCCTGGAACCCAGGCTGACCTTGAACTCAGAGCAATCTTCCTGCTTCTGCCTCCCAAGTGTTAGGATTAAAGAAGTGCACCAACACTGCCCCACTGCTTCTGTTCTAATTTTAATAATGTACAATCTGTTCATTAGCAAAGATTATGACTTAGATACATGCTACTTTAAGCAAGATTATAGGTCATATTTATTATGGGACAAAAGAGTGATAATAAATAGAATTTGACCAAACCCTTCCTGAATCGAGACTATTGAAATATGAAGAAAAACAGACAGAATTCGTTAGCATGGTGTATTTTATCTTGAAAGATGTTTGTTGTATAATATTTGCATTGAGGATAGGAAAGGAAGATAAGTGACACCTAATACTTTTCTATTAAGTGACAACAGTATCTTGAGTCTAGCAGAAGAGAAATTGTCAAACAGAATTTTCATCGTAGTTGGTTAGATTCAATAAACAATTATAATGAGACACTCTCAACTCAGAAATAAGCATTTATTTGGTGTGAAACTTGAGATAAAATGATGAAAATGTCTGTTTAGAAACTCTTTTTTTCCTGATATTTGGATCATTCTTTTTTAGATTATTTTTATTTGTGTACCTTCATAAGTTTACATGCACTGACTTCATGCAGTGTCTGCAGACTTCAGAAGAAGATATCTGGTCCCCTGGATGTGCACTTACAAGATCATTACTCATAACTTTGTTATATTACTAATAATTGTCAATCTGCCCATAATCCCATACAATTCATTTCATCTCTTACACTGATCCTGATTTCAAAATGATGAAACCCATCATCTTTCTTGGTAACAATCCTTAGCAATTATAGAACACTTTTTATTTTACATAATTTTACTTTATTAAATCACAAAAGATTATTTCTTTTCAATTTTTCAGAAATGAATACTAATGTTCAATGTGTTCATCACAATTTTTATACTTGATGAGGCAGTATATTGATTAAATGTAGTGTTACTGACACATTTCCCATTCATTTCTAGTCATCCAGACACAAAATACTTTTCCTCTTGTTTTTGTTTTTAGATAACAGGTCTTGCTTTATATCCCAGGCTGGCTATCATGCTAGATACAGGATACTCTGTGATACTCAAATAGCATTGCTATGGTTTGGTTTGCTATTTGTCTTGCTAGTGTTCTTGGTTATCTCTACAGGACTGAAAACTAAGCTATAAAAAAAAACATTGATTGACTCAGTGAATTGAATCATTTAATGTTTAATTATGAACTACTTGGAGATTGTTAAAAATTCATGCAGTCTTGTATTCATGGTGGTACAGGTTTAAAAGTCATTAAGAAACAGCATGACTAGCTTAGATAATTAATATTTGGCTTGAAAAAGAAAAACATTGCAATTATGAACAGCATGACCCATGGTCAATTATCTATCACATCTTTTCAAGTGAACTCCATAATCCAAGTGTATTTGTTGCGAAATTACCCATTTATTCATTTATTCAATAAATAGTCTATTATTGTTAGGTACTTAATGTCAGGAGTTCTGCCAGAAACTGTAAAGGATATAGAAATGAACAAATTTCCTTGTCCTCAAAGAGCTTATTATCTAACAGAGACACTATTATCTCTGCCTAAAATACCTTTTAATTCAAGGTGCATTTGGGATTATTATTTAATTGGGAAGAATATAGAAGAACAGAGAAAGTGTGTGTGTGTGTGTGTGCATATGTGTGTATTCTGAAAGCTATAATGGATTTAAAAATCCTATCAAACAAAGTATTAAAAGATAATGTACCTTCAGAGACTGGCACTTAATAATTTTTAACAACTACAAATACCCTGAGATAAGGTGATTTTGTTTTCTTTTCTTTTTAATTAACTTTCTATGGTATTCTTTGGATGGCATTCTGCAGGGGTGAGGGGTAGGGCTGTGAGGTGAGCAGGATTGGGGTGCATGATGTGAAATGTCCAAGAAAAGCAATAACAAATTATGCTTAAGTGCAACTAAATCTGGAAGGCAAAAAGATGTAGAGAGCTTACTTAAACATGTTATAGACTTCAGAGATTTTAGTAGGAAAAATACACTGAGCAAATATAAATACATGTGACTCATACGGGCAAGGATAAGCAGACTAGTTGACTGTTGTGGAAACTTTGTGAAGGGGTCAATAATAGGTAATAATGTTAAAAGCACAGTCAGGATGGTGTCATGGAGAAACCCAAGTGTCAAGCAAAGATGATTCAAGATCAGCTATAATTTAATATTGGCATGATAGAGATATAGCCTTCAAATCCAATAACAATACCCTAAGGGGGAGAAAAACTATCTTGTACAATGTGCATACAGCACCGAGTTTCCTTGAGGGAATACTTCTAAAGATTTGTATAAAGCTACCGTGTGCAAGGCAAAGGAAGGCTTGTAAAGTCACTGGCTGGTTTAAGACACTATACATGGTGTTTATACTAGTATTTAGTAATATAGTATGCCAGTAGGTACAATTAAAATATTAAAGACTGGTGAAATGTCAAGTGTGGAGGATTGGCATTTGGTAAGCAATGAGATAGTCTTGGAAGATGATAAATTTACCCAAGTTAGAAATGTGGAGTACAATTTCTTAAGCCCCTTTGAATGCTAATTAAAATTATGTATATTATGGCCTAGACACTGCTCCAAATGACTTGACATATTTTGATGATCCCTCCAGGAGGGCATCACCTTCCCTGTGGAGTTGGGGGGATTGTAAGGGAGGGGCTGTCAGGGGGCATGGGAAGGAGGAAGGAAGAGGGAACTGAGATAGATATGTAAAATAAGAAAAAATCATATATGAAAATTATGAATCCTTTCACCCAAACACATAGATGCACAAACACAATATGATATAAACTCATAGAGCTTTCCTGTTGCCTATAAAGTTAATTTTATTTTTATTTGGAATTATCCATCCTTCTTATAAAGAAGAGAAAATTGTGCCACTACAAAACATTAGAATAGGAAGAAGAACATGTATGTAAAAATAAAAACACAAACATAAAGGCCCCAGAATGTAAAGGGGGCAAATATAACAGAATGTGATTGCATAATTGAAGTAAAAATAAATTTTCAAGAAGGGAAGGTCAACACATCAGAGGAGCATATTAAATTAGGCAGAATTAAGGTTGGAATAAAATGAAAATCATAGCATATGGAGAACATGTACATGCTTCTCATTAAGGAGTGAATAGAGACTTGAGGTAGATGAAAAGAAGATTATTAAAATGAATATGTGAGAGAATATAGGTAAGGGTGTTGAAAATTCTAGGATAAAAGAAAAGAAACTGAAAGGAAGTTAGAGTCAGTGTAGTAGGTTGGAAAATTGTTGACCCAAGCATATATTTAGATTTCACAATTTGAGAAAATATTGGAATGGCATTTCCTAAACATGAGGAGTCTATGAGATGAAATCAAGTTTTAAAATCAATATGTGATATATTGTTTGGATGAAATATATTTTCTTTTTTGAGAATTTTTATTTTTCTTTGAGAATCTCATATATATATATATATATATATATATATATATATAATATTTTGATCACATCCATCATCCACTTGCCTTTTTCCAACTTCCCGACACCCACACCAACATGTCCCCTTCCCAAGTTTATGTCGTCTTCTCTTTTTAAGACCCAATAAGTCCAATCAGTGCTGCTCATATGTGCATGGTATGGGGCTATCCACTGGAACATGGGAATCAACAAGGGAATACCCTCTAAAGGAAACCGACTCTCTCTCAGCAACCTCCCATTATCAATAACATTTTAGTTATCTGTGGAGGTATCAGGATCCTCTCCCCTAACCATGCTGGAATCAGACTGTCTTGATCACAGTCAACCATAGCTGCTATGAATTCATAGATGCAGAAGCCACGTCACTTCCAGAAGACATGTTTTCCTGGTCTCTTGCCCTTCCCCCCAATATTTATACTCCCTCTTCTCTGATGTTTGCTGAGCCTTTCAGGGAAGAGTTTTGATATAATATCCCATTCAGGGCTGAGACCTCCAAGTCACTTCTGTTCTGTACTTTGGCCAGTTGTGGTTCTCTAATAATTGATTCACAGTGAAAAGAGGCTTCTTTGTTAAGGGATAAGATATAGGCTAATCTTTAGATACAAGTGTAAGTAAGTATTTAAAGGATGCTTTGATATTATGTCTAATTGACTATGAGATTCCCAGTATAGATTCTTGGCTAGGTTTATAGTATCAAGAAAGAGTCAATTTGAGCAGGCCTCAAGCCCATTGGTAAAGTTGTTACTTACCTCCTAGATATTAGTTCCTTAATATACCATTGTATCATGGTTTAATAAGTATCAGGAGAAACAAATAGGCCAAATAAATGTTTAGTCAGGAAGAAATAACTTACAACATAGACAGATGAACACCAGCAGGTTTCTGGTCCCAAGGATGCCTCCGGATGCTCTCCTGTCCATGTCTCACCAGCAAGCGAGTGCTCCTGGGCTCCTCCCCAGACCTAGTTCCCCCAGGTCACTTCTGTCTCCACCCCCAATGGGAGTGGTCAGTGCCATAGGTATGGACAAAGTGAATATCTCACTACAATTCCCCTTTTAGTCTAAAGAAAAGATTTAGGCTTGATACAAAACTATATACAAAACAGTGAATAACAAGTGTGCTCTAAGAAAAGGAAATTCGAGAACATACAAACTTAAGACCTATATATCTTGTCCTAGGGTGAAGGCATAACGGAGTTTACAATAGAGTTGTCCTAAGTTGGAAAGCTTAAGTCTAGTACCTAATACCTAACTAGGAAGAGAGAATAATAGTTGTGATAGTTTAATCTTCAATCTCATCTAAGACCGGAGAAAGAAAATAACAATACTAGGGTAGACAGGAAGTGCAGATGGGCAACTTACAAAAGGTGCAGTGAGGACAGAAATAGCAAGGTACCTGGACAGTCACCCAACGTCTCACTGGTACAACCAGTTTTAGCTAAGACCAAGATAACCTGACAGACCACAACAAAAGCAGGGAGTAGAAAGGCTGTCTTACCCTGACTTGGCAAGGCTCAGCAGTCTTTTATGTTTGTCTTCTACAAGCATATAGGACCACATGTCCAAAACAGTGGTCAAGGTGGGGGCAGTTCTTTGCTCAAGAGGCCATTATCCAAAGCGAGGATGGACTCCAGAAGGAGAGACAACAGTATCCAACATATTTTCGGGAAAGTGCATGGTGCTTTCAGGAACAATAGTGTCTCATGTTAACGGAGTACTAATATTAAAATATTTAAATGCCATGTTCTGCAAGTCTATGAAGTGTTTGAAAATTAAACATCTATGTTTGACTAAATCCGTAATATGCAGGAACTTAGCTAAAAAACTGAAACTTCTCTAAATAAAGCAGGAACAAATACCTAAGCAATATAACTATGTACAGATATATACATGTAAATCCCTAAAACAGAGGGAGAGTAGAAATGTCTAGATCAGAAGTAGAACTATAAAAGGCAGCATGATAAAAATATCCTAAGTTGTATCAATATACAAAATGATAATGTGCATAAAACATGATAAATGGAAAGAATTTACACAATATGACAAAATATGATATACAATTCTTCCGGAAAGGGAATATAAGCTTAATTATACATAGTTTACCACATATAAGAATATATAGCAAATAATATCTCATTATTACTAAAACAATTCACAAGAAGATAGGCTAATCTGCCTATATCACATCTAAACCAAACCTTTCTCAACCATACCCTATCCCTGTCTAAAACAGATACCCAAGTCTAAGCATCACCTTCCATACCCAACCCTAAGTTACTAAAACCATACCTAAGAAGATGAATATTATCCCTAAATGCCAAGACTAGGGAAAGGACTCATCATTATCATAAGATTACTTCCTTTTGAAATGGGATGATGATTGCTTCATGGGATCCTGTAGAAGAAAATTTTTAAACAACCAAATTTCTTGACAGGACTGGCTATGACATATGTAGCTAGTCACTGTGTGGCAGGAAATGCTTGACTGGAGTTCTATCTGAAACTCTGGCCAGGGTATAATAAGAAGGTGTATCTTACTGGATAGTTAGTATTGTAGTTTTCAGTGTTTACAGTTCAGTATGACTTTTGAAAATTTCCTCCCCTGCTATACTTCCATCATTGTGAAAGCTAAGGTGAGACTGACTGCTTGTAACAGCTTGTTATTTTTTCTAGGTGTGTGAATGAAGAGAATAGTATCTTCATCAAAGTACCTTGGCCTCAGTCTTTGGAAACCAACTAAGAGCAATAATGATAGCTTTCATTATTAGTGGGGGGGGTCTCTTGAATACCCTGACCAACAACATGAAGGGAAATGTCCTATACCTTGTACCAGACATTTCATTTTTATAGTTTCTGGCTTCTTTGTCCACATACGTGTATAATGAAATTTCGTTACTCTCACACTGTTACTTTTATTCTCCTCTCTGTCCTACCAAGACCCTTGTTTTTCCCCACAGGTCTCCCCCTACCTTCCTAATTGTCTTTCTATCCACTGATTTTAATCAGGATTACTTACATGAGCATATGTGGGAGTTTAAATGGTGTTTTGAGCTTGCTGTATTTTTCAGAGTGCCAACTGTTCCTGAATGATTGATCATTTATGTCTGGTGTGGTTCAATAATGTAGACCAAATTCTAGGCATCAGTTTCAGTCTATCACCTTTTTGTCTCACTATAAAACCATTTTCACCAAAGAACTAAGTTTCCAAGGGCAGTTACATTTACTGTCATACTATACTCTTTCTGTGGAGATGCAATGTTTTATGTGGAGCTCATCACTGGAGACACAGCCACTTGTATGAAATAAGCTAAATATTGCACTTAGTTCTCTTAATAGGATATATATACTCTACCATCCAGTTTTCAAGAATTTGTAATGTATAGAGTTATAGAGTTTTTCTTTATATTTCTAAGTTTAGTAAAAACATTTCAATCTGGAGCATCTGAATATAGGCCAATTTTTGTTTCCTTCGCTAAGTGTCTAAAGGTCCTAAGAGAAGTTTTATGGAAGGGAGAGAGACGGATCCACGATAACATGATGCAGTACAAACACATTTTCACAACCAAAATACAAGGTTTGTTTTAAGCCTGCCAAAATTGTAAATGGGTTTCTTAGGGTTGAAATGTAATAGATACTTTTACTGTAGATAATAAATATCTAAACCATTCTCTCCCTCCCTCCTTTCCTCCCTCCCTCCTATCCTCCCTCCCTCCCTTCCCCTCCTTTCCTGTTTCTCCCTGCATGTGTGTGTGTGTGTGTGTGTTTGTGTGTGTGTGTGTGTGTGTGTGTGTGTGTGTGTGTGTGTGTGTGTGTGTGTGTGTCAGAGGTTGGCATTTGGTGTCCTTCCTGTGGCTTCTCCATCTTATGTATGAGAGATTTCTCAGTAAGACCATCAAACCAGGAAGTCCCAAGGACCTTCCTTTCTCCTGCTCCCCAGTACTTAAATTATAGGTACAAGTTACCACACCTGGCTTTTTAAGTGGGTTCCAGGGAACTCATCTCATGCCCTTGTGTTTACACAGAAAGAGCTTTACTGACTGAGCTGTCTCCTGTCTTCATTGGTTTTTACTAGCTCCAATATGTGACATTTGCTGAGGTTGCAGGCAGAAAGCACCTAGAACTGGGCATGGTATGTGGTTGTTTCTTGTGGCAGCCAGGTGCCCCTCTTTTCTTTTTTTTTGAGTTACTGAATGTGAGACATAAGCAATACTATAGTATTGCTAACAGCACTGTGAGTCCAGCCTTAGTAATTAAGGCTTCTCCCCATAGGAAAACTTTAATTTTAATTCATAAATAGTGAGTTTTTTGAGACTTCAAGTGAATTTTGTTGACATTAGTCCACATGATCAAAATGTAATGCCATATGACGATTTTGGCACTCCATCTAATCTCCATGTGAAAGACAGGAATTGTAGTGAGGAGTTGTCAGAGGCATATGTCTGCGTTTCTACTCATTGTAGCACCCAGTTCATCTTTGAAATTCCCAAAGCCATCACTTATCCTAGGCTGTGAGAAAGTGGTCTGGCTTTCTAGAAAGCCAATGTTTCCCTGTAACCAGTTTATCCAGGACCCAGGAATATACTGGTTAGTCATCTATGGAACTTTAATGAAATCAACAAACTGTAAATTATGAGATTTTTGGTCTAACACCCCCTCAATCAATACATGTAATGTGTAAGCAACACCATCGACATCAAAAATGAGCTTTCCTAAAACCCTAATTGTTCTTCTGGGTTTATTTTAACAAGGGATTTTAACAAGGGAATGATTGTGAATATATTCCTTGAAGGAGATAGACACGAGTTTTCAGACATTAGAGGTCATAAATTCTACAAGAAGTCAGTTGAGAATACTTAAAAAAGAACAGAAGACAGCCACATGGAATGGGCCAGTCAAGCGTGGGATAGAAATCACTTGTTCATGTGACAGCTTTCCTCTTTGTGGTCATCTTCTAATCAATCAAGCACTATTTTATAGGACAATTGTGTGGGCACATGCTTACACAAGCAGTTATCTATGTCAATGGATAGACTAAGAAAGGATAACACAGAAGCTTTTACTATGACCAGGTCTCCTCACACTAGGATTTCTTAGTTTTGTTTTGTTTTTGTTTTTTTTTTCTTTAAATGAGAAGGTGTTACTATGATGGTCATGAGATCACTGTTTGCTTTAATCGCAGATAAATGTATAATCAGAACTTTTGCCATTAAGGAATTAAACACTGGCATTAAAATATTTTGTATAAAATTTACTTTTGTGTGGAATAAGATTTTCTAAAAGTAAACATTATGATGAAGCATTTTATTTTTTTTTTTACTTTAAAATTTTTATTTAAATAAGAAACAACCTTATTTTACATACCAATCCCAGTTCTCTCTCCCTCTGATCCTCCCATGCCCCACACCAACTTCCCATCACATCCTCATGCAATTCCCAGGGAGGATGAGGCCTTCCATGGGGGATTATCAAAGTCTGTCACATCATTTGGCTCAGAGCTAAGGCTCTCCCCCATGTGTTTGGCTGAGAGAGTATACTTCTATGTGGAATGGGCTCACAAAGTCCATTTCTACACTAGAGATAAATACTGGTTCCACTACTAGAGGCCCCTACACTTCCCAGACCTCTTAACTGACAGCTGCATTTGGAGGGCCTGTTTTTTTTCCTATGTTGGTTTCCCACTGTCAGACTGGTGTCAGTATGCTCCCACTTGCTCAGTTCAGCTGTTTCTGTGGGTTTCTCCAGCTTGGACTTGACCCCTTTGTTCATCACTCCTCTGTCTCTGCAACTGGATTCCAGGAGTTTGGCTCAGTGTTTACCTGTGGGTGTCTGTTTCTGCTTCCATCAACTATTGGATGAAGGCTCTAGGATGGCATATACGGTAGTCATCATTCTCCTTATCAGGGAAAGGCATTTAAGGCAATCTCTCCACTATTGCTTAGATTGTTGGGGTCATCCTTGTAGGTCTCTGGACATTTTCCTAATGCCAGATTTCTTTGTAAACCTATAATGGCTCCCTCTATTACAGAATCTCTTTACTTGCTCTCCTTCTCTTTTCTTTCCCCAACTCAGTTTTTCTCATCCCTTATGTTCTTCCCTCTCCCCTTCTCCCCTCCTCCTTCTCCTACCACCCTCCCCCACACCCTGTGCTCCCAATTTGCTCAGGAGATCTTGTTCCTTTCCCCCTCCTTTGGGGGGCCATGTATGTCTCTCTTAGAGTTCTCCTTTTTTTCCTATCTTATCTGGGTTTGTGGGTTGTAGGCTCTTAATCCTTTGCTCTCAATAGAGCATTTTAAGAGGGATGGGAATTAATGTATGATTAGCTGTTCTCCTGTTGTGATGCTTGAAAGTAGCGATGCTTGAAAAGTATGACAGAATACTGATTATGAAGTATTTTGCTACTCTTTCAGTGTGAGGCATACATGTTATACTGCATTCTTGTCCTCTTCATTGACATATGCAAAGGATGTCATTACTTAAATGGAAAGGAAATAAGAGCCAAAGCTATGGCTTCTGAATCACAAGTGCTGAGATTTACGAGTTCTAAACATGTCTGAGGGGAAATGTGATGTCATTTTCAGGACAGGACCATAACAAACAAGCATAATATGCAAATTCCACCTCCAGCACATATTAGTTGTGTGGCTTCTGACGAGAGGCTCATCATCTTCGTGGCACCTCAGTTTCTCCTTCTGCAAATTTGTACAAACTGTAGTAGCCATATCACTGAGATAGTCTGAAAACGAAGTTCGTAAAGTGTTTAGAATAGTGTTAGTAAGTGATAACAGCCATTATATAAATATTAGTTAGTCATGGATGGAAATAAGAAAAAGTAAGTTAAAGTGGCTATATGCTCATATGAAGACTACCCCTGTAGCCTTTGTTAAGGACAAAGGAAGTTAAGATGATAATAAATTTAGCCAGATGTTGAGATTATAGTGACTGATGGGCAATAGTGAGTTTCACTGTGATCTAGTAAGCTCATTATTGCTCAGGGGCAATAGATTACAAACTATATGCCCCACCCCTAGGCAAAAGATGTGAAGGCAGCCTCTCATTCTCCACATGTAAAGCCGTAAGCTAAGAAACATCCAAGGTAAATGAAGGTCAGAACAGTGGCAACTTTTTAAAACATGCTACACTTAGATTGTCCCTTCTAAACCCTGTGTTTAAACTGAGCAGTATAGTGTCTGTATTAAGAAGTGAAGTCTATGAGAGGTGATTAAACTATGCAAACTCTATTCTTATAGGCAATATTGAAGCCTCTGTAAAAGTGTAATTTCAACTAGGCATATAGTTCAGCAGTTTAACATATCCTTCCTATGCCTTAGTTCTGATACCTAGTCACTAAAAAATGTAGTGAGAAGTTCAGTAGTCTTGTTATGCAATGTAACATGTAAGGATGCCACAAGGACCACATGATTCAAGATACTAATGCATTCTTAGTGTTTCTAGCTTCCAAAACTGTGAAAAAGTAAAATTATACTCATAATAAATGAATCAGACTTATTTATTCTATTATAATAAGGCAAAACATGCCAAGGCAAGGTACTAGGGTGGAAGGAAGATAGCCATTGAAAATCAGACAAGCTTGATTCTGAAATATGGTTGCTAAGTGAGAAAGATAGCTGATGGAAAAGATGAGCCTGTTATCTAGCCAAACAGGAAACAATGAAAAGGAAATATGATTTAGAACAAAAGGAGTTATGCATTTTATATACATAAAATTATGGCTAATATAGTTGCTTCTTTTGACACTATGCATAATTAATGTTATGTTCACTTTGTAAATAGAGAGCAAAACTCATGTAGGTTAAATAACTTAAAGTGACAGAGGAATAACTTCAATCAGGGCTTTCTGTCCAAAGTTCATACCTTTGGAGGCGCTCTATTTCCTGAGAATTTGGAAGTGGTGCTTAAGTCTGACTTTCAAAAGGACAAGACCAAGCTAGTCTCCATCAAATGAATAGACAAATATTGTATACTTCGCACACAGATCTTAAACAGGTTGCTTCTATGTACCAGAGTAAACTTTACTGCCAGAGTAATCACCTCAGCCATGCTAAGCTTTCAATGTTCACCTGGCAGGTTTCCCAGCAAAAAAAAAAAAAAAAAAGCAAAACAAAAAAAACCAAGGCAGAGTCATTTATTGCCAGGAATGGAGTTAGATAACATAGATAACACTCATAACACTCATTTGAGCTCTTTTCACATGGTGTTAGTTCTCATTGTATGAAATAAATATGTCAGGCATCAAAACCTCAGTTACAAGAAATCTCTAAGAACATCTTGGATACTTTTTTTTGAGAGAAAGTTTAATCCAGAGACTGGTGTGTCCTTGGAACAAAGATACCTTAAACCCTTAATCCTGGAATTGTTTTGGCAGCTAAGCTTCATGCTGCTTCTGATTTAAACAGACAGTTCCTTAATTGATTTACATCTTCATTGGCATCTATACCCTTAATGCTGTATTGCCTTGACTTTGTTATTGACAATTTTTTTTTGTGGCAAAGCATGTACACATAGTACATTAAAATTAATTTTAAAATACCGTGGGTTACACAGAAGGAAATTGAAGTGAATGTACTGATCTGAAAACAAAGTAACACCCAATTCCAAGAGCAACCCTGCTAATTACAGACAATGTTAAAAATGAGCTCCAGGAAGGTCACTGCAGGCACTGGAGGCCTCCACTGCACTGGAGCTTGGCTTTGAAAAAAATCCCTGATACAGAACCTTTAAGAGAGTGGCCTTTGCCTTCTCTTCATCAAACTTTATGTAGTAGCTAAACCTCTGGATTGAAGCACTCTGTAGAAGCACATATAATACAGGGTGTGCTTTCATTTAATTTTACAAAATTTCTCCTTTCTGACATAAAGAACGTTGAAACCTCACTTACTTTCTATGTTTGAAATTCTTGCTGACATTATTTGCATCTTTACTGCTATGGCTTTAAGCAGTATCCCATTTTAATGCTAATATGACAGTTTTATTTGATTTTTTTATTATTGTTTTGTTTCATTTTGCTTCTTAAAAATAGCCTGCCAGTTTAGAAAATAGATGTTAATAGGCAAAATAATGCAATGTAGAGCTGAGAGCCACAGAAATTCGGTATTTTCTATAATCCATATACAGTATGACTTATTCCACAGATATGAAGATAGTGAATTAGGAGACAGAATGATTGCCTTCACAATTCAGCATAATTAAGGCAACTCTTGCTGATTCCCATACAACAAATTATGTTATTGAATTGTTTATATTTTTCTTGTATTGCTTGATGCAGGTCTGGTATAGCCCAGGTAGGCCACAAATTCAATATGTAGCTGAAGATGACCTTGAATTTTTAATCTCCCTGCTTCCCCTTCCTATTTATGAAAATTTTACATAGATGTCAGTGCCTCTTTCAGTGTATTATCACCCTGTTCAATCTTATTTATTCATTGCCTAGAATTATTAGGAATTATTAACATTCTCATTTTCTGGTAATTATGACTTGTTAAATATAAAACTAAATTTGAAAGCTAGTTTAAGTAAATTATATAAATACTCTAAGCTAAAATACATATACTTTCAAAGCACAGTAGGATGGCTTAAATTTTTATAATTCTGGTGTTATCTGAAGTATTATATACCTCCCCTCTATTCATTATCAAGAATTGACTGTAATATCTAATTGGTATTGAAACATGTTTATACAGGCAGACATAAATAAAATAGCATATAAAGCTTTTATATGTGTGCATTCCAGAAATTACTGAGCCAATAATGAAACATTAAGAGACCATCTATAATCTTGCTGGTTACTAGCGATGATGCAAAGTCAAAAGAAAACAGAATAGAAACACTGACATCTATTTTCTTGTTTTTTATTTTCTTATGCTGCCTATTCAATTTTTTCAAATTAGTTGTTCAATGTAGAGATTTGTTGCAAAATGTATATTTTGAGTAAGTGCCCTTGTAACACATGCATTTACCTGTATGTTTCTCCTGAATAACATCTCATAGTGATCCAAACAATGCTTATGCCATGCTGAACCTGTAAAATGATTCTTTAGATAGCTATGAAAATTTCAAATGCTTATTCTTAGACTTATTTTTTTTACATGAAATTGAATTTCATATTTGAGAAAAATGTTGATAAGGTTCTTGGCTTGTCCAAGTGACTTGTGAATCCTTAAACTGATAGTTTTTTCATGGAATCTAAGTATTGTATTTTGTGACATTACAGACTCAAACTGCAATACGGTTATGTTCATGTTAAGGAAATTAGAAACTAATTTTAGTTGTAAACATTGACTAACTTTATTCCTACTTTTTACTTTTGGATCTTCTTAGTAGTAGATTAAGACATATTTGATGCTGGGTTAATTACTTTGAAATAGCAGTAGTCCCAAGTAAATCACAGATTTAAGGCTTCAAGTTTACATAGCACAGTGGGAATGCAACCTATTAGGGGCATTCTGTTTCAGAAGCCTGGACTTGAGAATAGTCCCAGAAATATCCTGAAGAGGAAGAAAGCAGTGGAACAATACTCTGGAAATTTAAGGCCAACCCTGCTACTTTCAGGAAAAATCTAGGAGATTGTGGATAAGTCATTTCCCCTTTTGAGGCCACATATTGCATGTGAAATTCAAGAAGAAATAGTTGTGTTTTATTGTGCAGAGCCAATGAAATAGCTTTCCAAACCAATAAATTTCAGATAAATATTCAGGATTCATACTGAGAAATGTTATTGCTAATCTCCCAAGAGAATGAAGAAACTGTTGGTTGTTTATGTCATGAGTAATATATGATTTGTTATTGTTTAATACCTATAGGATATTTGTATTCTGTGAGGATGCCAGCTGGCATACTTTATACTGAGGTAAATACAGATAAACAAGGAGACGTATGATATTGTAATGAATAATGAAAGGATTAGTAAGTGTTCTAAGCTCATGGTTCTTCCACAATCAGTTTCCATATGTAAATTTTTCATTTAAGAAGAGATTTGGAGAACTGAGTTTCTTAATTCTATTTAGAGAGTCTGTTCTTCTGTCCAAAGTTGGGAGAAAAGCAACAACAACAAAAACCAAAACAAAAGAAAGCACCAACACTAACAGCAACAATGAAAATAATGTGTCAGCAGCCTTAGAGCTCTGTGACTAGCCTCTGCCTTATTTGCAGACTCTGAACACTTTCACTGAATACCCCATTCTACCTTTAAAAACACCCATGGATGTGACCATAGCTTTGAAAGCCATGTGAAGAATAAGTATAACTGATTAACCAGAATGAGAAAATTTTTGTAACTTTCTACCCTCTTTCTTAGGTATAACAAGTATTATTATTATTATTATTATTTACATTTGAAACAAGTTTGTTTTACATGTCAATCACAGTTCTCTCATACTTCAATCCTCCCCTATCACCCTCACCAAACCCAAGCCCATCCCCTTTCTTCTCCCCAGGGAGGGTGAGGCCTTCCATAGGGTGTCTTCAAAGACTGTCATATCATTTGGGGCAGGGCCTAGGCCTTCCCTGATGTGTCTATGCTGAGATAATATCTCTTTTTTTGGGATGGTCTCCCAAAGTCCATTCATACATTAGGGATAAATACTGATCCACTACCTGAGACCACATAGACTTCCCAGTCCTCCTAATTAACACCCACATTCAGAGGGTCTGGATTGGTCCTATGTTGCTTTCCCAACTATTAGACTGGGTTTCATGAGCTCCCCCTCGTTCAGATCAGCTGATTCTGTGGGTTTCTGAAGCCTTGTCTTGACCACTTTGCATATCACTTTTTCCTTTCTGTTTGACTAGTGTTTAGCTCTGGGTGGCTGCTTCTGCTTCCATCAGCTACTAAATGAAGGCTCTAGGGTGGCATATAAGGTAGTTGTCAATCTTATTATTGTGGAGGAGCGTTAAAGGTAGCCTTTCCACTATTGCTTAGATTGTGAGTTGGGTTTATCCTTGTAGATTTCTCTAGTGCTATATTTCTCCTTAAATATACAATGGCTCCCTCTATTATGGTATCTCTTTTCTTGTTCTCTATTCTTTCCATATCTCAATCTTCCTGTTCCCTCATACACACCTCTCCCCTTCTCTTCTCCCCTTCCCTTTCTCCTAATTTCATCTTCCCTCCATGCTCAAAATTTGCTCAGAGATCATTTCCCTTTGCCATTCTCTGGAGAACCATGTATTTCTCTCTTAGGGCCCTCCTTGTTTCCTAGCTTTTCTAGATGTGTAAAGTGTAGGCTGGTAATCCTTTGTCTATGTTTAAAATCCATATATGAGAGATGCCAAAAATGGAAAGACCTCCCATTCTCTTGGACAGGTAGGATCAACGTAGTAAACTGGCAATTTTGCCAAAAGCAATCTACAGATTCAGAGCAATCCCCATCAAATTCCTGGCACAATTCTTTACAGACCTTGAAAGAACAAGCCTCAACTTTATATGGAAAACCAAAAGACCCAGGATAGCCAAAACAGCACTCTACAATAAAGGAACATCCAGAGACATCACCATCCCTGACTTCAAGCTCTATTATAGACCTGTAGTCCTGAAAGCAGTTTGGTATTGCCACAAAAATAGATGGGTAGACCAATGGAACTGAATTGAAAACTCTGCTATTAATCTACACACCTATAAACACATGATTTTTTTTATAAAGAAGTTAAATTTATACAATGGAAAAAGGAATGAATCTTCAACAATTGGTGCTGGCATATCTGGATGCTGGTGTGTAGAAGACTGCAGATAGATCCATATCTATTTTCATGCACAAAACTTAATTCCAAATGGATCAAAGACCTCAATATAAACCCAGCCACACTGACCCTCTTAGAAGAGAAAATGGGGGTACCCTTGAACAAATTGGTATAGGACATGGCTTCATGAGCATTACACCAGTAGCACAGACACTGAGATTGACAATTAATAAATTGGACCTCCTGAAACTAAGAAGCTTCTGTAAGGCAAAGGACACAGTCAACAAGACAACACAGGAGCCCAAAGAATGGGAAAAGATATTCACCAACTCCACATCTGACACAGGACTCTTTTCCAAAATAAACAAAAACCTCAAGAAGCTAGTTACCAAAATACCAAATAATCCAATTAAAGTGCCGTACAGAACAAAATATACAAAGAACACAAGAAGATAGTTACCAAAACAACAAATAATCCAATTAAAAAATGGGGTACAAAACTAAATAGACAATTCTCAATGGAGGAATTTAAAGTGCTTGAAAGACGCTTAAGGAAGTGTTCAACATCCTTAGCCATCAGGGAAATGAAAATCAAAACTACTCTGAGATACCATCTTACTCCTGTCAGAATGGCTAAAATCAAAATAGCAAAGACAGTATATGCTAGAAAGAATTGAAGAAAGGGGTCCAATCCTCCACTGCTTGTGGGAGTGCAAACTTGTACAGCCACTTTGGAAATCAGTATGGCAGTTCCTCAGGAAAATGGGAATTAATCTACCTCAAGATCCAGCAATTACACTCTTAGGCATATACCCAAAAGATGCACATTCATACATAAAGGACATCTGTTCAACTATGTACATAGCAGCATTATTTGTAATAGCTCGAACCTGGATGATGGGAGATGTCATTCTGTAAATATGTTTCTCATATTGGTTAATGAATAAAGCAATGTTGGCCATTAGGAAAGCAAGATAGGTGGGACTAGGAGACTAGGAGGACATATAAAGAAGTAGGGAAGAGATTCAGAATGTAAGATGGGGAGAGCAGAATTCCATCCCTTCTCTCTGGTAAGATAAGACCACGTTGAAATACAAAGATTAGTAGAAATGGGTTAATATTTAAGACAAACCTAGCCAATAAGAAATGCTAGTAACTGGCTAACAGCTTAATATCTAATACAGTGTCTCTGTGTGTTATTTGGCCTGGCGCGGCTCTAGGTACAGGCAGGTGGAAAACCTGCTTATAACACCTGGAAGCAACCTAAATGCCTCTCAACTGAAGAATGGATGGAGAAAATGTACATTTACACAATAGAGTAATACTCAGTGGAAAAATGCAATGGAATCCTGAAATTTGCAGGGACATGAATGGAACAAGAAGAAACCATCCTGAGTGTAGCAACCTAGCAAGTAGTCTTAAACTGTGACTGACAACTGCCACTATTTTGGAAGTACTTGATATCTTTGCTAGAGCTGTCAGTGTCAAATATATGGAAATCATTGGCAGACATTGATGGGTGACAAATTTAACAGTTGTTTTCAATTTTATTTTTGACTGTTGTCTTTAAATCTTGGAAAGTTATGTATTTGTACCTATATTTGATGAAAACGTATTGCTTAGAAAAATGCTCATGGGTTTCTTGTGGTGGTATATATGTGTTTTATACCCCCCTAGTAGTAAACAGACATAATATAGTAAGCTACATCAAACTTATTGTGACTATGAGTTGTCATAATTTCACAAAGTATAAAATTAAATAAAAATAACTGAGTTTTATGTCATAAATTCAAAACCAAGCAGTAAATATGAATTAAAAACAGAGAAAGACACCATGATTGGCAAAGTGGAGTGAAATGGCAAAAAGCAAAGAAGGAGGCTGTGGGAAAGAAATACAGCACATAATCTATGGGACTTCTGGTTGTGATCAGTATTTATCCTTAGTGTACAAATGAAACTTGGGAGCCCATTCCACAGAGAGGGATACTCAGCCTAGACACATGGGGGAGGGCCTAGGCCCTGCTCCAAATGATATGACAGACTATAAGGAGTTAGGTTTTCCCCTGCCAGCCTGGGCCCACCACGGCGACTGCCTCAATTAACACACCAAGACTCTGATATAATGCTGTTGACCAGTTACTTGTTTCTTATCAGCTAGCTCTGTCTTAATTATTAACCCATTTCTATTAATCTAAGTATTTCCATGTGATCTCATCTTACTGGAGAGATTGGCTGGTGTTCTCCTTTCCGGTCTCTACATGCTGACTCCTCCTTACTCCTTCCTCTCTCCTCGTCTCCTAGTCCCGCCAATCTTGCTTTCCTATTGGCCAAAAGGGCTTTATTCATTAACCAGTATGAGAAACATATTTACAGAATGACATCTCCCATCAACAGACTTTGAAGATCCCTATGGAAGGCCTCACCCTTTCTAGGGAGCAGAAAGGGGATGGGATATGGAGTTGGGGGGACAGGGGAAGAGAAGAGGAAGATGGAAATGGGATTGACATGTAAAACAAGCTTGATTCAAATTTAAAGAAAAAGGGGTGGGAGAGAAATATAGCACAATGACAAAGCATTATTTATAAGTACAAGAGAAAATAATTTCTACCATGTAGAATGCTCCATGTATACGTCTGTCATTAGAAGGAACATTTTATTAATATCTAGTACTTAAAGTGGATTTACACTTTTATTCAAGTTAGCTGCCTTTTTTCTCCTTGTTATATCTGTTATTGAGGGACATTGATCATCCTGGGAAGGAAAATTAGATATCTACTGTACTTTTGATCAGTTCTTACAGAGGTGTACTGAACATAGGCAAATTAATTTTTTCTTTAAAGTTATTAATTTCTATGTGAATTTTGAACTTCCTTTATAAAGTTCATGGTTAAGAGGATTTTCTCATACTGAAATAAACATTCACCATTATATAATATCCATTTTTTCTAATGGCATTTTGAAGTCTACTCCTATGAAATTGTTTCCTTTTCTTGGGTGTTTACATGCTATTCCATTTTCCATTATTTACTTTAACCTGTCCATTTAATTGTATTTAATTTTTTTGATTATAGACAAGAACATACATATTAGTACAAAAAGCCATAACTCATAATCAAGATGTATCACTTATGGGTATTTATGGACTGTGGGACATAGCAACCACATTTAGGAAGTAAAACCTGCAGGAGAGGTGACACTAATAAAGAGAGAGACCAAGAATATAATTTCCAGAACAAAACATTATGTGAACAAAAATAAACAAGGGAATAAAAATTCTAAACATCATCTGTAGAATGTGTGATTTAGACATATTGGATTTCTATTTTTTATTTCTTATATTTTATTTTTAACTTTTTTGAGATTACAATTACGACATTTCCCCTTTCCCTTTTCTCCCTCCAAACACTCCTCTGTACACCTCCCCTCCCTTCTTCAAATTCATGAACTCTTTTTGCATCCATTATTATTGCCTGTATAAATTTATTTATATATACATATATATATACCTATATGTAATCTGTTGAGTCCACATAATGTTATTTTTTCATGGTAAATATATGACTTGATTTATTTTTTCTTATTTCACATATGAATCCCAGTTACATAAAGTTATTTTTATGTCTGTTGTCAGTGATGGCAATTTGTCACTAAATAACCAATTAGTATGCTCTTCCCTGGGAACTTCACCTCTTCTCCCCTCTTTGCTCAGATGCATGTGGTACTTTGTGTAAGTTTGAGGACAAGTGCACTTTTTCCTGTGCAGTTTGGCATATTTGTTAGTATTCTCCTTGTTCTTCTATAATTTGCACACTCGTGTTGGCGAGACTTTGTGGGTATAGCTTCTCAGGTTATTAAGTCACAATCTCAGAGCAAAGTCTCTGATCCTCTGGCTCTTAAAAAATCTTCCCAACCCCTCTTCTACAATGTTCCCTAATGACTGTTGTAGTTATGTTACAGGTGTATCCACTGGGACTGGGATCTACAACTCTGCAGTTTGATTAGTTGTGGGTTTCTGTAATGGCCTCCATCTATTGCAAAGAGAAGTTTCTGAGATGAGGGGTGAAGAACACGTTTACCTGGGCTTATCAAGACAAAAGTTTATAGATTGTTTTGAGAGATTATTATGGTTTAGTAAATTATTACTTGTAGATCCTTGTCTGATAACCATGTTTTCAAAAAAAAACTTACTAGTTAACCAGGCTTCCAATTCCAGGTATTTCATTCTTATTGTTGAGCAGGTTTAAGTCTAGTTTGATAACAGCTGATTTTTGTCAAGTTATGTGTGTCACTACTGCATCTTTATGGTTATAATGCCAAGCTGTTTACTGTTGTGCTTCAGAAGCTAAGTAGGGCTATTGGTTTCCTCCCTCATTCAGAAACTTGCATGACACCTTCTGATACCATGAAAGCTTGTACTCAGTGAGGTTTACATCCAAATTAGTTCAAGTTCAGTGTACCTGGGACTTGTTTCTGAAATTCATAGTGTCTTCAGCAACAGGTAGTTGCATTCCATCTCTGGCAGATTACCAAGGGCATCAGCTATAGACTATATGTTTTGTGAGTCTCTTGGAAAGCCCTGACAAACAACTCTAAAGAGGGCTTCTCATGTGTTGTACTTGGGTTATTTGTTAGGTTGTCTTTGACTTTTGGAGGAAGTACCATCAGGCCAGACATGAAAAGCTCATTAAAATTATATATGCATAATAGAGGGAGCCATTATAGGTATGAAGAGAAATCTGGCTCTAGGGAAATGTCCAGAGACCTACAAGATGACCCCAACTAACAATCTAAACAATAGTGGAGAGGCTACCTTAAATGCCTTTCCCCGATAATGAGATTGATGACTACCTCATATGCCACCCTAGAGCCTTCATCCATTAGCTGGTAGAAGCAGAAGCACAGCTCACATTCAGGGGGTCTGAGTCAGTCCCATGCTGGTTTCCCAGCTATCAGTCTGGTGGTCCATTAGCTCCCCCTTGTTCAGGTCAGCTGTCTCTGTGGGTTTCTGTAGCCTGGTCTTGCCCCCATTTTCTCATCACTCCACCATCTTTGAAACTGGATTCCAGTAGTTTGGTTCAGTGTTTAGCAGGATGGGATGGGAGGGGGGTTAGGGGCATGGGAGGGAGGGATAGGGAACTGGGATCAACATGTAAAATAAAAGAAAGAAAGTGCTCAACATCCTTAGCCATCAGGGAAATGAAAATCAAAACAACTCTGAAATACCATCTTAGTCCTGTCAGAATGGCTAAAATAAAAAACACCAAAGATAGTTTATGCTGCAGAGAACCTGGACAGAATTGGAGAAAGGGGTCACTCCTCCACTGCTGGTGAGAGTGCAACCTCATACATCCACTTTGGAAATCATATGGCAGTACCTCAGGAAAATGTGAATCAATCTACCAAAGATTCAGCAATTCTACCCTTAGACATATACTCAAAAGATGCACATTCATCTATGTTAATAGCAGCATTATTTTTAACAGTCAGAACCTGGAAGCAAACTGAAAGCCTTTAAGATGAAGAATGATGGAGAAAACAAGGTACATTTACACAATGGAATACTGCTTAGCCAAAAAACAAAACAAAACAAACAAACAAAAAGATATCTTAAAATATCTTGAAATTCACAGGCAAATGGATTGAACATGGTCCCCCAGAGAAGAGGAAAATGATAAGCCCTTCTAAGCCCTTGGAAGCATGGGGAGAGGAGAGAGCAGAGAAGAAGTTAGGAGAAAGAGAAGGGTAGAAGAAGGGAGAAGACAGCATGAGGGAGCAAGAAGATTGTGTCAGGAAAAGAATAGAAGAGGTCAAGAAAAGAGATAATCATAATAGAGGGAGCCATCATAGGTTTAAAGAGTAATCTGGCACTAGGGAAATGTTCACAGATATACAAAAATGACCCCACCCAACAATCTAAGCAATAGTGGAGAGGCTACTTTAAATGCCCTTCCCCAATAATGAGATTAATGACTACCTTATATGCCATCCTAGATCCTTCATCTGGAAGCAGAAGCAGACACCCACAGGTAAACACTGTGCCAAACTCCTAGAATCCAGTTGCAGAGAGGGAGAAGTGATGAGCAAAAGGGTCAAGACCAGGCTGGGGAAACACACAGAAACAGCTGGCCTGAACAAGGGGGAGTTCATCGATTCCAGTTTGATAGCTAGAAAACCAGCATAGGACCAATCCAGACTCACTGAATTTGGGTGTCGGATAGGAGGACTAGGTAGTCTATGGGGCCTCTGGTAGTGGATCAGTATTTATCCCTAGTATACGAATGGACTTTGGGAGCCCATTCCACATAGAGGGATACTCTCTCAGCCTAGACACATGGGGGAGTTTCTAGGCCCTGCTCCAAATGATGCCACAGACTTTGAAGATTCCCCAGGGAAGACCTCACTCTTCCTGGGAATCAGAAAAGGGACTGAATGGGGAGTCATGTGGGGACATGGGAGGGAGGGAGAGTGAGGTAACTGGGACTGACATGGTAAATAAGCTGGTTGCAAATTGAATTTTTTTTTAAAAAAATCAAAGACAATGAGAAATTTGAGAAAAAATACATACTAGAAGTAAAATCTGAGGTAATTATACTTAATAAAGTCTTAACATTAAAAAGCAAATGACAAGGATCACTCTATAAAATTAAGAATAAGACTAAAATAGGCAATATATTCCTTTCCAGTTTCAATGTTAAGCTATACATCATTAAAAAACAAATTCAATCACTCTGTTTAATATTATAATGATGGATTGATGACATTATGCATGTTCATATCCATAGTCTATACATCAGTCACCAAGAGTGAAACTGAATGTCAACTCTGGATACCAAGTGATCATAATGAATCACTACATACTGATCAATTTTAACAATGCACTACATGAATAAATGATATTGAAAATAACAGTTGCTATCAAATTTTAAGAAAAGATTATATGAGCAATGTCTGTGATGTTTGTCCAGTTTTTCTGCAAATCTAATTTCTCTAAAAATAGTATACAAAATAACTAAACAAATATATTCTGGCTTCTGTGACTTCTAAACTCTAGCTCTAGCATGCATGGCCTTTCCCTCAGTCTTCAGTTTGCTAGACTTCTCACTGGAACTACACAAGATCATCTCTTACATACGCAACATGCCAGTTTTCACAATCATGAGGCTCAGTTTCTTGGAAAAATATCTATAATCTATGTGTATGTGTCTATTTGTCTACCTATCACAAATGTAGCTACAAATATTAAGCATGGTGGATTTTAAATTGGTGAACAAGGATTTAGGAGATGTTATTTTTGGTATATTCTCCAGATAGTCATTACAATGGGAAAATTGTCATATTGGATAGATATAGTTGATAGTGTGGGATAATCTTCTTATGAATGCTTTTGATTTGATCATAAGAAAGCAGCAGACACCTAAACTGAAAGGCACCCTGAAAACATCTGGTTATCATAGAAGAAGTCAAAGAAAGACTATGAACCATCACAGAGTGGAGACTAAGGTGATAGGAAGAAAAATATGAGATGATATCTTGAACTGGGCTCTCAAAAAATGAAATTGGAGGCGATATTAAATAATTTGTATAGCTGTCAGAATGTGCCAATTTAATTTTATAGTCTTGATAACTTTGTATGTTTATATAAGAGGTAATATTAAAGGGTAATTGATGGCATAGTGTCAATATTTTGATGTAAGATATTATGTAGCTATACAAAGTTATCAGAAGTATAAAATTAAATTTAATGCAGAATAATAGAGAGAGAGAAAATTATCCCACTCCTGGAGGCTTTTATTACATTTTTGTGAGTTTTGCATTCTAGTCTTCCTTCTGTGCATATGATTTACACAGTTTAGGAGCATCATGTTAATATAATTGTATAGTACATATTTTCCTTTAAAAATAAAACATACTCAGTTATGAACAACATTTTAGAAACATAACTATAATGGCTGAACAATATTTTTTCACGTGACTATTGTCTATCATTGTGCTGTGTTTGATTCATTCATATAGAAGACTGGTTTGTTTGTTTGTGATATTTAGGAGTTGTATCACTCTTGTCTTAGACATTGTTATATTTTTCTGAAGAGACACTATGACAAACACAATGTTTAGAAGATAAATCATTTAATCGGGGGCTTATTTACAGTTTCAGAGTTTTAGT
Organism: Phodopus roborovskii; assembly: GCF_943737965.1. Lineage (NCBI taxonomy): Eukaryota > Metazoa > Chordata > Mammalia > Rodentia > Cricetidae > Phodopus > Phodopus roborovskii. The sequence continues at coordinate 521,378 of NW_026125964.1, read as the reverse complement.
CCATTATTATTATGGCATAGAGCATGGTGGCACACACACAGACATGGTGCTAGACAAGTAGTTAAGAGCTAAATCCTGACCCTCATGTGGAGGTGCAGTGGGAGTAGGGTGAGGATTGGGTGGAGGGTATTGTCTTTTGACTCCCTCAAACAAGGATATATCTACTCCAACAAAACTATGCCTTCTAATCCTTTCCAAAGATTGTCACTCCCTGGTGCCTATACATTCAAATATTTAAGCCTATGGGGGCCATACAACAACCTACTGCAAGACATCACATATAGGTATGTTTTCCAGAGAGGCAGTTTGATGGAGAGGAACAGAAATTCTAGTCTTGTCACATGCATTTGAAATCTTTTCTGTTCCCTATAAACATTTAAAAGATGCATTTATTTTAATTATGTTCCTGAGTGTTTTGTGTGTATATTTAGCAAACCTATACTTGTGGAAGTCATAAATGATCACTTGGAACTCGACTTACAAATAGTTCTGTTCTAGCATGTGGGTGCTGGGAAACAAACCTGAGTGCTTTTCAAGAGCAGTATGTGCTCTTGGCATCTGAGTTACATCTTTAGTCCCAGATCCCACAGCTTTTAAACTTTCACATGCTTATTTTACTTTTCAGTTCCACCATTTTGGCTGAAAAATATCTCGATTTATCCATAAGCCTCAATATCTAAATTTCTATGATAAAATATTTTACTGTTCAAACCTGTATGGTTTTTAGCAATGCCCAGTATTGTATGTTTCAAAATGCTCCATTTTGAATCATAGTATAGACATATATTATCACCTGAGAACACCATAAAACTATTTGTAAAGTTTCATATATTATCTCTATTTGTAAAGGAAGCCATTGTTTAAACACTGCAATAGCCCATGTACTTTTAAATGTATTGTTTACTGATTGAAGTTCTGCTTATGGTTCAAAGGAATACAAGGCCCTTGACTAATGGGTTCAGAAGGAGAAAATGTTACTTACTTCACAGTTTCCTTACAAAGCTCATGAAGATTATGAACTTCTTGTTCCTATAAATTGTCCTGATGCTTGTTCAACCTTAAAATGTTAACTACAAACACGAATCTAGCAGAAAGTTTTTGTCATGTTTGTTTCACTGAATTTCTGGAAACTACATTAGTGAGTATACTGCAGAGCTTCCAACTGGCTACTTGGAAGCCTATTAGTAGTGGTTAATGAGTTGAAATAACTGCTTATTTACATGTGCTTTTCATGGAAAGCTAATTCAGTGAATAGAAGTCAAGCGCATGAAAATTGTAGAAGAGAAGATTGTATTTTATGATTTTTGTTTTCTCATTCCTTTTCATATCAAAAGATTGTCTTTTGCCTGTGACCCTTTGGGCCATGATGAATTTGAGATGAGTGAGTAAAATAGGCAAATGTTGTCCACTCCAGATATAGAATGTAGTTTTCATCAGGCCTATGTGGAATATTTATATTATCAAAATCCAGCCAATTAGAATTGATATAAGCATTCTCTCCTGGTGGAAATATAAACAGTGTGTTTGGAGATATGGGTTAGTGGCAGAATGTTTGCTTAGCAAGAGTAAAGCTGTGGGTTTGTGTCCTCATCAAAATGGGGGCAAGGAAGAAAGGGAAATAATACAGCAGAGAAGAATGGTGAAGAAGATGGCATGAGACCTGAAAGTAGATTTTACATTAGCTATACAAAAGATACCATTTTGGAATAAAACACTTTATTATTGAAGATAATGGAAATACAAAGTATGGACAGAACATTTCCCTTCATAGAGCTGTGGTTTTAAACTTTGCTTTTATTGTTGTAATTGAAAACTCTGTTGGCACTTTATATTCAGTTGGACCAATATAATTCATTCTAAGAACACTGGCTTTAAAAGAGTTGACTGTGTGTTTCTCTATGTGGTGCTTCCAATTTTCTTGTATGATGTGAGCTGCATTTTTTGCTATTTAAAGCCTACATGATTTCAAGCAGTAGTATGACACCAATATTTGCTTAGACTAAAACCTCTTGGAGATTAATGGATATCTGCTGATAATAACTTATTAGAAAGTTTACTAATTCTAAAATAACTCAACTTGTCTCTCACAGACTCTTAAGTTAAAATTTATGTTCTTCACCAAAGAATATGGCCTTTCTTAAGAATTTGAGTGGCAAATATTTGATGATGTAAAATGTTACAAGGAACAATGGCTTATGACTTCAGGAGTGCATTATGTTGACACTAAAAGACTTGCCAATGACTCTGGATCTGATATAACTTTCTGTGTGGTCTTGATGAGTGTATAGTAGTCTATAGACAATCACAAGTTTCCTGATGGAAGTGATATTTTGATATATAAAACTAGATAGTGGAAAGTAAAATGAAATATCTTGTAGGCATCATCCTGTTGATTGAGTTGACTTTAAAGAATAAGACATCATGACCTAACAGATAAAGTCATATAAAATGCCAAAGTACTATCAGGCTATGCTGGTCGGTGGGAATCAAGTGTGACAACATGAAGTACAAGTTTACAAGGGATGTGATCCTCTTCTAGTTATAGTTTCTCAGGTTATTGAAGAAATTTGGGGCTTAAGTAGATCTTTAAATGTGTCAAAATATATAAAACAGGTGTCTGATTAGAATGGGTATCAACAGGAATTATTGTAGCAGACCCCAGTACCTTTGTTAGTGAATACTAAGGCAGTGGGTTCATTAAGAATGTTTCAGGTTCAGAGTTGAAGGAGCCTAATATGGAATCTTTGGGCAAACGATGGAAAGTCTGCTTAGTCATGTAGCAGCTTAATTTTAGGTTGACTCTTTGTTATTCTGATGTGGTTCAGTTGCTGAGAAAGGAGAAGGGATCAGCTCTCCTGTAACAGAACATCAAGGTCTCCTCAGGACAGCAATGCCCAGGAGATCAATTAATTAGACAAATGTTCTCAGGGTTGAGGATCACTGCCATCCCTTCACCCATGAAACACCATAGACTCTTTGTACCTTTGATGATCACTCCTAGGCCTAGCATCAAATCTTTCAAGAATAATTCCGATCTTCAATAGCTTAATGAATTCTATTTCCTCAAAAAGTAGAAAAGTAGAAATCATTATGTGGTCATTTTAGGAACTCATTTTATTTCTACTATGGGTATTGCTAAGGTTTTCTATTGTAAGCACTTTATTAGACAAAGAGAAAAATTCTAATTATACTCAGAAGCAAGATGCTTCAAACAAAACACTGAATTAAAATGTTTCTGGTATCTTAATGTGAAAACCAATGACCAGCATGTCCTCCAAAAGTGATACCAAATTTGAAATTTACCAGATACAGGAACCCCTATTCTGACAACACTTTTGCAAACAAGCAAAAATTCCTAGGAAAGTCCTGCAAACACTGAGTACTGCTGATCTCACCTGCAGAGAAGCCTCTAAAGATGCCTGCTCTAAAAGTGATGAGATCACACGCTGATTTGGGGCTTTTGTTGTTTGCAGAGCACTTTCATATACAATGGTTTTCTTCACTGACCACTATGAAAATGACATGGCACTAGAACCTAGTCTTGTATCTCTGGGGAATAGAATCAGTGAGAGGATTGAACAGGGCAGCCCAGTATAATTCATCGAAGCTCCAGGAGAGAGAGCTTACTCTACAGAGTCAAGAATTGAAATACCTAATCTGGGTGACCAATGTCACTGACTCTTCATAATGCCTACACAATCATTGTAGTGTGCAGTCTATATCAAGTCAGGAATTTGGATAATGCCCCTTTCTAGGAACTTCAAATCTAGATGCCATAGACGGGCATACTTGAACCATTCCCAACCTTATCTATCTCTCCATAAGGAAATGGATTGCTTATTAAGTTAAGAAAGAGATAGCTGTGGATTTGTACTTAAGTTTGTTGTGATTTTATGCAGAAGACAATTCCCCATGGAAGTCTTACTGAGCACCAACTACCAAAAAGTTGACCAAAAAGTTTTTCTAGCTCTAGATTTTTAATCTTCAGAAAAAGACATGTCTTGGTATTCTAATATGATGAAGCAAGAATTGCTCAACCATATTCTTGCTTTCTGTTGCCTGTCATACTGGCTTTCTTTAACATAGCAATTAGCTCAGACAACTGACTTCTGAAATTCAACCACACCTGAGATCAGGGAAAATGCATTATGAGAATATATGTTTTTTTAATGTAACAGCTAACTGATAACACAATCAAACTCCCAAACTCCTAGGTTGTAAGACTATAAAAATAGAAAAGGAAAATAGAAAAAGCACTATATGTGGCTTGTAGAGAATATCTGAGTCTCAGCTACTCAAATGTGCAAATATGTGACCTTCATGGGGTAACTTAATCTGAGTTTTCTCAGCTGTCAATTGGAAATAATGCTTTGCATACCTTACACTGATAGAAATCCTCTCCTAACGCCAAATGGTGGCTTTGTGTAAGTAGGTATTAATACAGGGATTTGGTAGCAAGTAAACCCAGGTACAAAACCTGGTTATAACACATTTGAGATCAGTGAGTTTAAGTAGGTACTTCTCTGAAAGAGAGACTTAATAGCAGTATCTACATTAGAGAATCATGTGGAAGTGTAAATGAAATGTATGTTTAGTCTAATACCTGGATTTGTAATAAAGACTCAGTCAAGTTTATCTGTTTACTACCATGCAAATATGTCCATGGAACTACATTAATCTGTATTAAGAACCAGAATAGCATCACCTCTCAACTATCATAAACTGTTATTAATGGCATGTGTGTATCTGATATATAAGACTTAGCATGAACCCAGAGAAAGAAACTTTGGAAGAGCTTTAAATGCAGGTCATTGTCTATGACAAGCAGAAAGCTGGAAGGTAGTGACTTTCAATTAGAATTCATGGTTGAGAATGAAAGTATAAAGTAGAATGGTGGGAAAAATCCATATGTATATTCTTAAGTTGCATCATCACATTCTTAGACAATTACCCTGAGCCACATTGAAATCAACTCATAGATCACCATCACTGAGTGGTTGGATGAACACTTGGAGGTCCACTAGACCTCAAATGCCATGCTGAGATCGATTGCACATTCTCTGTCCCTGCCCTCAAGAGGCTTATGTTTCCTTAATACAGCAGATATTGAATAAGTAAGTACAGATATCTAGAAGATATAAAAAAATAGATACACTCTTTGAACAGATTATTTTGGAGGTTGCCTCCTATTTGAGAAAACTGCCCCATTGATAATTATGGTGTCTCATTCTAAGCAAAAGCTTTCATCAAGTTTTTATCATAGAGATCCTTGGTGTTCCCAAAGGAGTTCATGGAATTATACACAACAGTCTTACTAACATGAGCTAACCCAGATCATAATTTCTTCCTAGGAGGTCAATCAGCCTTACTACACTCCTGGTCAGAAATAAGTATAGAAATCTGAGTTATGGCAGGATAACATATATATCACACTCTGTCAATATGTTCCTTTCCTGAAACTGACATACATGATTAAAATAGTTTGAATTGATGATGGGAGATGTCATTCTGTAAATATGTTTCTCTTATTGGTTAATGAATAAAGCACTGTTGGCCAATAGGAAAGCCAGATAGGTTGGACTAGGAAACAAGGAGGATTCCTGAAGGAGTAGGGGGGAGATTGAAGATGGAGGACAGAGAGACAAGAATGCTGGGGCCTCCAGTAAGATGAGACCACGTGGAAACTTAAATTATTAGAAATGGGTTAATATTTAAAACAGAGATAGCCGATAAGAAACTAGTAATTGGCCAACAGCTTTATATCTAATACAGTGTTTCTGTGTGTTATTTGGGGCAGGCACAGCTCTGGGACCAGGATGGCAGGGAAAAACTACTCATAATAAATTAATTTTAATTTTTAGATACTATCAGAATTTATGTGATGATAGCTTTAGTAAAACTATAGAAATGGAGGGTTTCAGGATCTTTGAAATGAAGATTAATACTTGGAGACTATGAATTAAACTTTAAAAGTAAAAGGAAAAACAATCTTCCTTTTGAAGATCTTAGAGTCAGCATTTATCTAAAATCACACTTCTTAGTAATAACCTGTTTTACCTAAGTGGATTGAGATATGGATTCTCATTTTTGATCTTGTGTTTCCTGCAAAGGCTGTTCAGTGGTCATGTTAGCAGGCTCCCTTTGGCTTAAGATTTTGTTAATGAGGAAGGTTAGTGAAGTACAGTGTACAAGGTAGACAAAATGACAGCTGCCAACAGAGAAGAGGATTGAGCAGAATGGAGAGTATGTGCAGCTTTCAAATACTGAATTGAACTGACAGCTGTGAAGCTGTGGCCTGAAGTAGGAACTTCTAGGTCAGGAAAGCAGGAACAACTAAGGGGCTTTGCCTACCAAATCCAGGACAACAACTAGCCTGGAGTAGCCTTTCACCTTGGAGAAGTTGGCTCAATAAGTGGAATGGGAGGAAAGTACCTTGTCCCCTGGAGACTAGATGGTCTTGCTGTTAGCATGAGAGTAGCAGGGAGCCCTGAATCCATGGAGCATCTTTGAGCAAGTTTACTTCTTGTTACCATATCCTTTGAAACCTGTATTCCCTTTTTGCATTGCCAGCTTTTGGTAAGGAAAGCTTGATTTAGATAAATCGTGCTTGCGCAAGTATCTGGGAGCCAGCCATAGTCTCATCTTTTACTGCTATCAGATCCAGAGGTTGGTAAGTCTACCACTAAGGAAGAAAAGTAGCCTTAAATCTAAGATAACAGAGCTTCACCTAGTGAGTGTGTGCTGGGCCTGGGCTGGCTGCCATCAGGGATAGCCTGGCCTCTTCTATGTTGCCTCTCTAAGCTTCTTGCTGGTTGGAGGAGGTATTTGATCTCAGGAAGGGAAAGCCCCTGTCTCTCTTTAAAACAGCAGCCATGCCACTTGTCTCTTCTCTCCTTCCCTCAGGCACTTCTGTTCAGAGTGCTGTCTCTTGCTGGCTCCTTCTGCTTCTGCTCTGTCCCCCTGCTGATTGGGAAGACAGTGTACCAGTGGGGTGATCAGGAATGGAATTCTTAAAGGAACAGCTTTATTTCTGTTGATAATTTATTTAGAATATTGCTTGTATGTCCTTTCCCAATTAATAGGTCATTCTGATGAAAATAAAACACTTGTACATAATCTCCAGTTAACTGTTAATTGTAGATGTTCAGGGATTGCATCCACATTTTAAAGCAAACCAAGCACGAACCCATAGTGACAATCATTATAGCAATCAAATGAAATTTGAGTGTCAATTACTGACAGCATAAATTTTGAGGGCCACAAGTCTGAATGGGGCACTTCTTTTCACCTATAGGACTCATAATCTAGGACAGAACATAAACAAGGCACACAGATAATTTTAGCCCCTGCCCACTGTTTTTAAAAGTTGTAACTCCTATCACAGCAGACATTACCCAGTGGAGTTGACATGTAGCCAATTAACAAGCTGATTTGAGGTGTGGTCTCCCTTAGCTGTTCATTGGTTAATTTTCTGTCAATCCAATAGTGTCTGTTGAAGATTTGGAACCATGCAAAATAGATTTTGGGTAGACCCAAGAAACTTAGATCGCAGCACCTTAGAGCTTTACTTCCATGCACCAAACAATGCACTTTCTTTCCCTCACAACAATGTAAAATAAACTAAACCCTGGGCACAAGACAAGCAATATAAAGACAGAGCAGTGACATTTTCTAAAGTTTCAAGGTTATGAAAAATATTAGATCTTGAGCAAATTGCCCAGTGGGGATTTCAGTTCACGGGGTTCAAAAGCAAAGCTATTTGGATGATTTTGAGTGCGTGAAATGATTGAACACAAATATTCAAATAGGAAAGGGGAAAAGAGCAGGATAAACCAAATGGCTAATAGTTTTAGTTGTACAGATGGTAAAACTGAGGCTTAGAGTTCTATCAATGTTGTCTATACCTGTGCTCACTTCCAGCCCTATGACTTCAATAGTGTGCCAATAAAGCTTCTCTCTTGTAAGGACAATAAGGAAGCAAATCAGATGACTGGACTCCAGACCGAATAAGCTTTTGTAATTCCCTATAACCGTTTCTCTTAGGTAGGCAAGGAATCTTTTCTGTCGAGAAACTGGCTAAAGGAATTGATTCATCCTTTCCTGGGCTAGAAGTACAGGCCGAAAGGAGGAGAGGGGTGTGGTTAAGCCCTCCGAGTGCAGAAAGACTATTCTCAAGTCAGAAGAGAGAGAAGCAGCTGGTGCGTGGGATAGTGGGCACACACCCAGCGGTTTTCCCGTTTTTCAGAGAAGGAAATGCAGGAGACTTTTGCCCAACACACGGTAGCTGTTGGAGGAAACTAACACTGTAAACACTTATTCAAAGGATCGCTCAAGGGGCTGCCCTTTGTCCCTCCCATTGCAGCATACTAAATCCAGGGCCCCAGCTTGCTGACCTATTGAGGGACCTATAACCCTCCCCCTACACACACACACACACACACACACACACACACACACACACACACACACACACACACTTCCTAGGAGGATACTGCAGCATGAACTTGAGCTGGGATATGCAGTACAGCAGAAATTGCTGAAGGTGACCGCCTTGTCCTCCCTGAATACCTATGTCCCATAATGCCTGCCCGAGGGATGCTGGGGAAGCAAAAGTTTGATCCAGTGGTCTGAGAAGAATATCTGGGCAGGGTTCACAAGCAAGGGCAGCAGGGTTCTACCCCTTCCTTGCAGCAGTTTGTGCACTCTTCTCTGATGGCAAACACTACATTCCAGTGGTAGGTTGGGGGTGGGGGGGTGTCTCATTCTCTAGCTTACATTCTGGTCCAGCGAGACCCCCTTCTGTGTCCCTGTAACCTCCAATGGGTCCTGGGATGAGTCTGAGTCTTGAGCTCTGCATCTGCCCCCATCAGCTGATTTTGACAGAATGAGGGGGTCCGGGATTATAGGAGGGCGGGGCTAGCCCCTGCCAGATCCAAGGATGATAACGTGTCTGCTCCATGTCGCGGCTTCTAGCTGTCCAGGCTCCGCCCCCTGTGAGTGTGTATGTGTGTGATGCTGCCTCGGCCGCCGCCGCCTGTGCAGCCGCCGCCGCCGCTGCTGCCGCCCCGGCTGCCGCGCCGCGCCGCGCCACTGTCACTGCCTCACTCGCCCCCGCCTCTGCTGTCGCCACCCGCTTGCAGGCTGCCAGGCGGGCGGCCCAGCCAGCCCCAGCTCTAAGCGGCCCCAGCTGCAGCCTGGGAGCGCTGGGCACGCGGGAAGCTGCAGAGCAAGTGGACCCGAGCCGGCGGTCAGGCGCTTGCCTGCCGGGTGCCATCTCCTTCGCCGCCTTGGCTGCTACTGCTCTGGAGCGCAAGACCAGGTACCCCGGGCGCCCGCCGCTGTTGCTGATGCGGCCCGAGCACTTTTAACCAGGCGGGAGGGCCAGGGAGCCGAGCTGCCGACCACATCGAGAGAGCCGCGCAGCTTAGAGCCGCGACACGCAGTGAGCAGGAACAGAAGGCTGCCAGCCGCCGCCGCCCGACCGCTATGGATCTATTCGACTTTTTCAGGGATTGGGACTTGGAACAGCAGTGGTAGGTGTTAAAATGTGCCTTCTCTTTTGATGAGCGGGATCCCCTAGTCTGGTCTGGGCTTTTCGCCTTTGTTAAGAGGAACCAGAGCTGTTGTGGGGGGCGCCCGGGACACCCTCCCACTTGCTCCCAGACACCTCTAGCTTTGGCTTCAGTGACTCCTTGGTTGGGAGCTAGGATGGGGGAGGTGCAGGGACATGGAGGGATGCCCGCTAAAGCATCCCTTTGCACCCCAAGCCTAAAGAGTTGCAGCTGGCCCATAGCAGATTCCATGCCACCCACCCGCACAACCTTGGGGGCTTTTCTCTTCAGTGGCTCACTGGGTAGGATTCAGTCTGAAATGCTTTAACTTTCCAGTTGCCAGTGCCTGTAGCCAGTGGCGGGAGAAATAACGACATCCAGGTACCCAGAGGCCACCCTCAGCTTGCTTAGCGGCCACCGCCCACGCTGCCGCCACCTCCATCCCCACCCGGAAAGGCATAGGGTCCAAAATCTTCCCTAAAGCATATCCAACCTAAGTTCCTCTTAAAGCAGCGTCTTCAGTGCTGCACTAGGGATCTCTGGCCCAGTTGCCTTTAGCGCTAGGCTTTCAAGAGAAAGAAGGGTGTTTGAAGTTGCCCCCTGAAGTCTGGAGCTCCTAAGTCAATGCACATTTAATTATCCTATGGACCCCTGTTGGTCTCCCAGTGCGTAATGGGCACACAGCTTGAAGGTTTAAACAAATATCCTAAAGTTGCTGTGGGGAGCACTTTAAAGGTGGTGCAAAGGTGATGGGGGAGGGGGTCAGAGAGTTATTCCTCTGGGTAGTGTGAAGGCAACTATACATACTGATCCTCAGATCTATTAACTTTAGAAAAACTTCACCTTTTACTACAAATGTTAATGTCCTTTTTTGTCACATTTTTTTTTCATCCCTCACCCCAAGCCCTAGTATTTAGAGAAGGAAGGAGGCAGGCTCAGCAGCAGCAGCGACTTTGAATGACACTCTTAGCTCTTGCCCTTTAAATGTAGTGAGATTAATCTGTGGTGCCCACCAACAGTTTGAAATCTTTTTGCAGTGTTCAAACTACTAGCTGCTGGCTACGAATTCTCTGCATTTTTGCTGGGATTTCCATTGTCAATGTCATGTTTTAAGCAATTTCCTTCTTTAAAAAGGGTCAGATCTTTTAAAAAGGGCCAATCGCTTTATTGTGCCACTCATGAGTGCTTCGTTTGCAAACCCAACATACATTACATATTATTTTATAGCAATTCTAAATAAACATTCGAATTTATCAATACTAATCTATAGGTTTTTTTTTCTTTTTGCAAAACTGTGGCATTTTATCAGCTATGAGGAAAACATGTTACGACTAAAGAATCTATTCTTATTAAAAGTAGAAAAAAATCCTGAAATTATTGCTCAGTGTATGCTGTGTTCCTGTATACAACCTTTAATGTGCTTTAGTAATTTGTTTTACTGATACCTGATAACTACAGCATTATCATTTACATACAATTTGTCTAATATGTGCTTTAGGTTATACTTGATTTAACAGATATTTTCATAATTGATTTCAGGGGTTGACTGAAATTTTAAACATATACTAGACATTAGGTTTCGGAATATATGCACCACAGATATTAGTATTTTAATTCCAGTTGAATATCGTGCATGCATTGTTGAATATTTAAAGGGGATGTGCCCTTTCTGCTTAATTTCTGTTTTGCAGGAACATGTGTCCCTGTTCCCCTTTAGAGATGCTATCTATTCTTAAAGAAAATACAAAACCATTTTCCTCTTGATCTGTAACTATGTCACATCCATTTTAGAGCATGCTGACCGATTTGCCTATTAGGTTGAAGTGATGGAAAATATTGATGAAATAGTATAACATATCTGCACAAATCAACCTGCCTTCTTCTGTATCCATAATCTAGGACAATTTCTCCTTCTTACTGCTTGGTTGTGAAGGGCAAGTTTTCTTATGAATCCCTGTCTATAAATATTTGTGATATGGCTGTGCTTCTGTATTTTAAGCACCTACACAGAGAAAAGAAACACAAATATGAACATGGTGTGCAAACTGGAAAGCTTGACATTGCTCTTAGTGATAATCAATATATCCTTCAAAATGTTTTGGACATCATGGGAATACCAGTTATATTATGTTTACTTCCATTTCATGAAAATTACTAGATGGTTAAAGTGAAAATAGACAAGTGTGTAAAAAAGACAGAAAAGGAGAGAAGGCATAAAAGTTAAGAAACTCATTTGCATTAAACCTATTCACTTGTGGAATAGCAGGCTTGGGAATATATCTCTGGTAACTCTACTAGTTATCTATCAATAAATACATCAGGAGAAATAAAGACTTAAATGAAAACAAATCATTTTCCTAAGCTTAATGAAGAATGGATGCACATAAACAGGTATATGCATTATTTACAAACACTAACCTGTGGTAAATAAAAAATAAGTGCCCACTGATAAACAAAACCTGTATTAGGACAAATGTGCACTCAAAAGATGGAGTATGAATGATGCTGCCATGTGCAGGTATGTGCTGTATCTGGGAGTGCTCATGTACCTTACAGAATGCATCACTTGTTTCTTATAAACTATAATGGTATATTAATGGGTCGTGCTCTGGACTCCATTAAAGGGCAAAAGCTCAAGTTCTTTATGATTTCTGGATGTATGAACAGTGTTTCCCTGAGTTGAAATTTAATATGAACCATTCTGTGAAGGAAAAGGAAGGCACATACCTTTGTACTTGTCAAATACATTATCTTATCTTTTTAAAAAGAAGGAATAAAGATATGGGAGGGGGAGCATAGTCCATGGTTTATCTTTCTTAATAAAGAAAATGAATTATTGAGTTGTCTGGAGATCATGTAGCCATATTTGAACTTCATTATCAGCAATGCCAACGTCATTAATATAAATGCAAAAGCTTACAAATTGTACAGGTTTTTCTATCCTGTAAGCACCTAGGTGCTGCTTTGTGGCATGCCAAATTTCTTTTTGTGAGGCAGTTACGTTTTTACTAAAAAAAATAAAAATAAAAAAAATGTTGGGTGGAGAAACTACGAAGAAACAGATTTTAAGAACAGAAAAGTAAAAAGTCCCATGACCGTGAACCCCAAATATTAAAAATCTCAGGGAAATACATTCTTAAGTGATTGTGACAGTGGCCTGATTCTCACTGCCTCAGTTTGTAGATTTTATGTGATGTCTCACAAGTAGCCTAATTAGAGACAAGCTTGCAAAGGGGCAGTTATACAGGAAGAGACATAAGCTCACTAAACTGTTATATAAATAGAAAGTTCAAAGGTCCATGTGAGGCTGAGAAGGGGCCATGTGCCAGCCAGGCTTCTTCTATTTGGATGAAGGCAGCCCCTAGGGCTTGCTCCAGCCAGGGCCTGCTCCAAGAGCTAACACTTTCCCAAGTTTTCTGGACCTCATGGGAGCTGGAGGGAGGGGACCTGCTTTCCAGACAAAAGTGAACTGTTCCAGCTTCAGCCAGGCATGGCGTGCACCACAGAAACCCATCTGCCACCACCCACTCCAGTGTTTCACACAGGTTCTCTGGAGCTTTCTTAGCTGTAGTCTACTAGAAGAGTGGAACAGGACTGTTTGTGTGGGAAATAGAGGGAGTTCAAACTTCATCATGCTGGGGGCTACTAGAGCAGCACTGGGAGGGGGAGTTGTCCCATTTTCTTTAAGGCCTGGAGGTTCACAGAACTGTTCTCTGCTATTATCCATTGCTCCTTTTCTCTTTATAGTCTGTGGTGCATTATACAGAAACTGTATAATTTGTGTTTTTACCTAGTATGCATGCATTTTCTAGTATACTTGAGTATTTACTCAGCAAAGCATTTTGGATACACCGTTTTAAGGAAATGCATCTGGAGAAGAGATTGAAAGTTGTAATATTTTCTACCGACAAGATCCCCTCTACAACCTCCAGATATCCCTACAAAGAGTTAAAGCTGTCTCAGTAAATCTTAAAAGTTTCATCTATTGGACAAAGAAGAAAATTATTTCATGTTTGAAACCTGTTTAATGATAGATGAATTGTTTTGCCTATGGTTTAGTCAAGCATTTAACAACTTTAAAATATAAAAATCAGGATAGAGAATGACTGTCTCAAAAATGAGCCAGTTATAGTCATTCGTGACCTTCTAAACATTTAAACATTGTATAGAAGAATGAATTTTTTTTTTTGAATTCAAACATGTTAATTAATGTTAGATAGGAGTGTCTTAAATGTGTTTGAACCATTATTTTATGTCCATTGTTTTTAAGAAGTGACTATTTTTTTGTGTTAAATATTTGCACATATTGAACATGATTTCTAAAATTTTAACAATCCAAAGAAATGGCCATCTGTAGAACAATATAGAAGCTGCTTCCCTAAGAACTTGGAACTCTAGGTCACACTTCAAAGGGTTCAATTGCCATATAATAGATTAACTTCTCATGTAGACAAAACAATTTAGTGATTACATTTTTTCCTTTTAATTTTGTCTTTTTGTGGTTGCTATGAGATAGAGGAAGAACATCTTAAAAAAAGAACATATTCACTCAATAATGAGAAGACTGTGTGCTGCAGATTAACAAAGTCAGGAGTTGAACTTGAGGGAATGATTTTGAGGGCATGTGCATGTGTGTGTTTTGCAGCTGTAGTAGAACTCAAGTTCATTACTCTTGTAGTTTAAATATTCATTTATTTTTGGGAGGCTCTCTACTCCATATATTTAATACTCAACTTCACCTAATTTTTCCAACAACTTTCTGTGATATTCTATCCTAAGATGATAGTTATTTTCAGGACTATCAGCTACTTAGTTATGCAGGTCAGGTTTTACCCAACATGGAACAAACCCAAAGGACATTTTTGGCAGAATATTTCTGACAAGTTTATTGCTATTACATACGACATGTTCTTGTTTCGATTTTTGGTTTTTTTCTTTTTCTATTTTGAGTTGTAAATTACCAGAGTTGTTTCCATTTTACTGATGAACAATATGGATTCTAGAGAGGGTGTACACATTGCCTAAGTTCACACAGCTTGGTGGTCATGATCGGAAAGTCTTATCAGGTGCTCTTTCACAAAACCTTATTGACTTAATTTATTGTGTATGTCAGAGGATATTTAGCTCTCACAGAACTAAATGGATTGGATTCTATATATTACACTTTTAAAGAAAAAGATTCATGCAATCACCATGTACTTGAACAGCCATGTAACTCCGATTTTTATCTTTTGATTGAAGAACAGTTTATATATTGATATTGTCTCTTGATCTCCTTGTCTTTTTTCCCTTTTTATTAGCATATATTAGTTGTGGGAAATGATGGGTTTCATTGTGACAGTTTTATGCATGGATCTATTTTTGACCATAATCAATCAATCATCTCATTTCTAGTTATTTTCATGAATGTCCTTTTATGGACATTTATGAGTATTAACATTTACATGTATGTATCAACACATTTTCTAGAAGTACAGAATACTGAAATTACATAGTTGTGATATGCATATATGTATATCACATATACATATATGGCAATGAAAATTGAAGTTTGAAAAAACTGAAAACTTTGAGAGTTGCCCATATAATTTTAATGCTAAAATTGTCCAAATTTGTTATTGAACATAAAAATGACCACAATACATTTTTCTGATTTTTGGAGCCTCGAAGCTAGATGTAGGAAATTCATAACACTCCTTGCCAAAGCTTTGCCCTCTTTCTCATCTGTTCTTTGTTTTACTCCTACCTATAACCTTGAGGCTTTGTAAGGATTGGGATAATTAACACTAATTTCAAGGGTACAAAATTGAAGTTCCAAGAGGTTAAGTGAATTACTGAAGTTTATGCAGTAAATGAATGGTCAAATGGAATGTGTTGATTGTACTTTTCAATGCCTCACAACTGTTACATTAAGGAATTTATGTTTAAGATTCTTCCTAAATGATGGTGTATTACCCCCCCTTTCATGATCTAACATTGTTCATTTCTATTGGAGGTACTCAATAACCATCTGTTGGTTTATATTAGAGCCATATTATGCCCAAAGACTGTTCCATACAAATGCACATCTTTTAAAAAATAGTTGCTTAATTACTCTATGAGATAATACTGGCCTCTGACTGCATGGTAGTATTTTAATTATTCCTATTCCTGCTAGGTCGTTTAGCATTCTGATCTCTTTTGCAGAAAATAATGAGAAAAAGTAATGGTTACAGAAAAACTTAATAGGAAAGACAGAAATAGATACCATGCTGTGGGTGCAACTTTTAAACATAATTACTATGAAATAAATGATTTGTTTAGCACTGAAAAAAAACCATGAAGGAATACTTTTAAAATCACAAGGCTATATAGGAGTCCTTGTTATTGTGTCTCAATTTGTACAGAGAAAATTAAAAAAGAATGTGTGACAAAAATATGAAGAAGGATGAGTGATTGGAAGGTTAGGATTCCTTCAGCTTTTCTTGAGTTTCACCCTTTATGACTTGTATTTCATCTTGAGAAAGCTGTTTTTCTACTTAACTGTAGCAAATCTATGCCATAAATTATCATGACTCTTAAACAAAGGTTCAGCACTGGTTTCATCTAATGTTAAACTTTTATGTTGTACTTTCATGAAATTTTATATGCTTCTTCGAGGCATGCCACATTATGGAAAAGTTGATGCTCTGAGTTGTTGAATTTCCTAAAAGTAAATCTTTACAATGACCTTAGCTACCAAGACATACTAACTTACTGGAATGAGAAAAATTATCAATAATCTTAAATAAAATGGGTGATTTAAGCAGAGTTTATAATAGTACTATAGATTGAATCTGATTTTGATTATTGATTGCTTAGGTTATGGATTTTTAAAGAAATATACTTGTACATTGTTTCATTTAAAAAGGAATATCAGCTAGTTATTTAATGTAATCTTTTAGTCTGTTCTTCAATAGGCAAGTAATGTATATCAGCTATACATTAGGGAATATGATAAAGAAATAGGCTTGTTTGCTTCCCAAGCTCAAAGTCACTCATCTGTTTATTCTTCAAGGTTCCTTTTTGGCCCAAAAGTATCACTTTCATCAAGTGAAGAATGGTTGTATTTTTTTAGCTTTCCAAAGAATAGTTCTCAGCATCATTTATCCTCCTCTGTGAAAAGCACATCTCAGGAGCAGGTACCATTTCTCTTGGTGACCTTTTTGTACTCTATTCTTAGAGTCAGAGACTTACTTTTGGTAGGCAGCATAACTCCTTGAAATAGAGTTGAAATGGATTTTTATTATATATAAACAACAAAAAACAAAAGAGAAACAATGCATTATTATTTGAAACTATAGTTTAGGCTTTAACAAACATTGGAGGAAGTTTTCTGGGAGTGATGTCTCCTTACTATTTGGATTTCTTGTTTGGTCAAATCAGCCACTCAGAAGAAGCATATTATGAGGTCAGTTTAACCTCCAGACTGTGGCAGCTTGTACAGGATGACCTAACTATCTGTTGAACAACGTAAAAAACATAATCACATGGGCTTTATTTCCCTCTCCAGGATGTCAGTCAACTAATTTTTTGAACAAATTAATTTTCCAAAGGGACTGATTGTTTTCATGCCAGGTCGGCACAGCCACAGTAACTAAATTAGATTCAGCATGATGGATGTCTCTGATGAAGTGCCATGGAGAAGTCTCATCAATTAGCTATTATTTATTTGCTGGCAAAATGCTTGGCTCTGGTGCAGAGACATTAATCAATTCCTAGAACCTACTGTTTCAAGGCTAGGGAGCTCTTTAGAATCCTTTAGTCTTGTATCTACATAATACAAACAAGGAGACTGAGACCCAGCATGGAAAAGTGACTTTCTTAGTCTCTCTGCTAGTGTCTCTTTTAGTAGCAGATTAAGAGAGTGTAAATGGCTTCTGTGGCCTTAGAGACCTAACACTGCAATACAGATTTAAATGTGGAGAAAGGATTTTGTACAGGTTTGTAACTAAAGAAGAATTTACAAAGACTTCCTGTAGATGAAGCAATCTTCTTTTGGCCCATGAATTGCTTTAAGTACTTTTAACAGTGTTGGAGAAGAAATGGAGTGGCTAGCAAGGCTTGATAGTATATGCCTATAATCCTAAAGCAGGGGGATTACAATGCTAGCCTGGGCTACAGATAATGAACCTGTTTCAGAAATAAAGAGTCAAAATTAGGACAGCAGAAAGCTGCAGTAATTGGAAGTTCTGGAACACCCAGCATTCAACGTGAAAAGACTGACTTTGAACATGGAGTTATTCCTTTGGCTGACATTTATCTTACAACTGCCAGAGTTCTGTTTTTCTGTGTAGTTGCATACTCTCTTTAACACCAAATACCATTTGAAGAAAGATGGCCAAAAAACTCATAAAAACTATTTTGACTGTCTGAGATGTGAAAACACAGATGCAAGTATTTAAAGGACTACCAAATGAAAATTTGTTTTCCTGAAACCATTAAAAATGTTTGTAAACTGGCAACTGGTCAAATAAATGTTTTCAAAAG
The DNA here is from genome assembly GCF_943737965.1 of Phodopus roborovskii. Taxonomy (NCBI): domain Eukaryota; kingdom Metazoa; phylum Chordata; class Mammalia; order Rodentia; family Cricetidae; genus Phodopus; species Phodopus roborovskii. Next base: position 503,319 of record NW_026125964.1, on the reverse strand, counting down.
ATGTGTATGCCATAGCTTTTAAAATACAACCAGATACATCTACTTTTTATTTTTATTCTTTTCTTTAAAATTATGCTGTTTTTCTTTTGGAAGTGTGTAGCAAGATTTCATACTATGAATATTTTTACTTTACCTTAAATGTAAGCTAGCATACCATCTAACTGATGAGTGTTTCCAAGTGTGTTTATGATTGGGTCTTTGAATATCAAAGAATTATTTAGTTATTTGATTCTTCATGTATTAACTCTACATCTATGGAACATCTATATAGGAACATCGCCCAGGTTTCTCTCTCTTTCAACTCAAATACTCTTGCCCAATCTTTTCAAATTGTGTTCTTCTGTGTTATAACTGAATACAACTTTGTCTTGGCAGCAGGTAATTTCTATCTTTCTTGATGTGTTTATTTGTCTGTGTTCTTATGCAGGATGAGAACATGCCTCTTTTTTTGCATTTCTAATAGCCTAGAGTAATAATAACTTCTCATTTCAGATAGAATATCATGTACTTACTAAATTCAGTCATTGAACTATGTCTTCATAATAGTAGATTTGGGTGGGATACTAATAATACTGATAGTCAAAATAAAACTACTAATTTCCTATGTGATAGGCTATGATTTCTGTTGTCTGACCTCCATCTTATATAGTACAAAATCAGGGTACAAGGGATTAGTAACTTAATGAACTTAGTGAATCCTTGGCTACCCTGCTAACCCACAATGCTTCCCAGGGATGGAAGTATAATAAGGTAATCCTGGTGACAAGGCTTTTGCTAATCATTTTGAAGATATATATGCATGTATATAATATATACATATATAATATATATCTTTAAATGTATAGGATATATATATATATATATATATATATATATATATATATAGCTTTGGGTTTAAATTCATAATCAAATATGAGTCATAACTAACCAAATATCCACTCCAAGAAGAGACTTGTTATTCTGTTCCTCTTTGCTTTGTACAGCAAGTTTTGGGCTTGGGGATTGTTTACATTGCTCTATAAACTTAAGCATAAGTCAGACATCAGAACTGAATTCAGCAAGTTTAGAGATTCCAGTTATACCATGATCTTTCTCAAATACATGGGGTGAGAACTGATTCATACTAAGTTTCAGTTATACTTTTTGTGTCTATGACTGTATTATTGTACAGTAACTTGCTTCATACTTTATGTTATAAAATTTGAGAAGAGATAACAGTTTACAGATCACAAGTGGTTACAGGAAGTAGAGAGAGATGTCTTTCTTTCAGTAAGTTTTTTCCCCTGAATTTTATAAATAAAATGTTCCTTAAGTACATCTCACTTGCAAGGATTCTTAATGAGAATTCATTGTTGGCAAGCAGAATCTCTGTAAAAATAGCTTAGTTTATCAGATTTGTTATTTTACAGTTTTATATCTACTATTTTCTTCTGATAATATATAACTATATCCAGTATCAGAGTACTTTACGGGTTAGTGTTCTGAGTTTTAGTTAAGGTGCCTTTGGCTAAGGTTCAGTAGAAGAGTTCTTACCTAACATGCTTAGGGATCTAAATTCCACAGACCAAACTGAAGAATAGAACATTAATTTGTGAGGGAAAGAACAGAAAGGGTTGAAAATTGAAGGAAGAGGCAGGAGTGGTGTATGATGCAGCACTCTTGTATGGCATTTCTCAAATAAATTAAATTTAAAAACAGAAAAGTTTATACTTTGGAAATGTTATAATTAAAAGTATCTTTGCATGTTATCACAGAATTAAGGGTAATGTAGTACCAATGGAGGCAAAAAATGCCTTGAACTTCTGCTGAGTAATTTCTCCACACTGCACCAGTTGCAGTTTTTCTATTTTTCCTGCTTGAGAGGTTAACCTAGGATTTGGGTTTTGAAAACATATATTTTTAGAGGGACTACATCTTCTATTTATGCCTCTGGAGGATTCAGGTGACAGATGACAGTTTCATCTCAAGGATGTGCAGAAGTGTCCATGTTTTCATTCTTAAGTTTAAGAAGATGTTTTTATAGTCAGGAAAAATCACAAGAACATACAGTGCACTAGGTCATACAATTTGTAAACATCACCCACTAATCAAACACCCTAAATGGTAGATGCTTTTACCCCTGAGAAATTGAACATCAGAGAGAAACACACCATCTTCCACAAATTCACTTAACTAGTAAACTGCAAAAACTGACAGAAGTGCAGGTTACTCGGAAATGAGTCCTGTGTTCCGACCACTTCCTGCTTTTGCAGATATGTACTTGATAAATGACATAAAGTAATAAGATGGTGCTTCGAATCCCCTGAATATTATCCTTTTCACATTCCAAAATTGAAGGTGATAACATGTGTCTAGAAGACAGCCAGAAAGAGGAAAGGTGATGAGGATATCTAGGAAATTTTAGTGACTCTAAAACACCCATCTGGTTAAATTAACCAGATGGTGAAGGATATACTAAGAAGGAAGTTAATAAGTACTTAGTGGGATTTTAACTAGAGGTCAAACACATGCATGAATTAAAAATCCTGCAGAAATGTGCAAAAGCCTTGCAATGGCCACCCTTCAAAAAAATTGTTAAATTTCTCCCTTTTGCTACAATTAGACTCTTTAGCTTTTTGTTTGGTTTTGTTTTAAAGTTCTGTGACAGTTTAAACTTCAATAATGCAAATATATTAAGACTGCATGTTGTAGAACTTCCCATTAATAATGATGAAGACCATTTTCATTCTGTTCTGATTAGCATCTTACCTAGGAATTACAATGAAATGCCAATGCACACAATAAATGCCATTAAAAATGTGGTCATTGCATACTTCTACCGCAAAGGCTTTTGTAAAACAGTTGCTGTGACTCATATATCTTGAACAAAGAAATCTGATGAACTCAAATGGCTTGAAAAGTTAAAGTGAACCCTAAATGTAGATTAGTAGCAAATGATGACAGCCAAGCCAGTATTGCCTCAGTTGATTAATTTATAGGGATTCCAGTCAATGATTTTAACCAATAGCTATGTGTAGTAGATTCCTAATGGGATCTGTCTTTTAAAATTACATAAAGTGTGGCATTTGATTTATTTCAGAGTTTCTCAAAGCTCAATTTTAACTTCATACAAATAATGCATTAGTCATTCAGGGTAAATGACACATTGGATGAAGTTGTGATTCTGTCTGCTTCTCATAATCAGATTTTTAAAAAGATTACATCTGTCTTTGTAACTTATTCCTGTCCCCAGTGCTTACAGGTAGAGTAGAATCTTTATGTCTCCATTTTGCTTTCCCACTCAATGACACCAGGCTATTGAGTCCTTTCCATTCCTTCAGGTTACTGGGGTATGTAAAGAAGATTCTAATTTGGGGGTCAATAATAAGAATTACTGCATCTACAGATATAAGACACTGATGTTTTACTATATGTTCCATTTTGATATTTTGTGATTACTATTATAAAACTAAATTAACAGCAAAAAACAACTCATATAAAGTGTATTATCAGGAACAACAAGATTTTGTTGAGGCTCACAACAGCTCACCATGAGCTGGGTGGAATATTTCTTGTGTTGTAAACATAACAGTATCAGCTATAGAGGCATACATCCCTCTGAGCCTCTTTTGTCATTCTAAATATGATTGTAATACTAGAACCTGGTAATTTTTATACTCTAATCACTTGTTACTTCCCACCTCTCATTAGATCCTTTGCCTTTGTAAGTCTGTCCTTTCAAAAACCTTTGAAATCTGTCTAGCTTGTGTTCACATACTAAAAATGAAAAGCTAGTACATTAATGGTTGGATGGAAATATGCTTTAAGATATAAAAAACATGATCCTGAAAAAGTTCATAGGAGTTCACAGACATCACATAACTCTTAAAACATAAGGTAAATGATGAAGCATGGGGTAAGTTTCCTTAAATTGAACATAATCATAAAAACTCAAGGAAAAGCAATATATTCTGCAAAATTTATGAGAGGTTCCTTTTGTGGGGAGTTCACAAAGCTTGACAAACCTCAGTTCATCTGGCCTGGCACATTCCTGTCTATAATGAGAACCTTATGGGGCACTGGGTCTTGGTTTTCTTAGGGAGGGCCTGTTTCCCAAGGGCATCATAAATGATACACAAGTCAGAAACTTCATGGCTCATGGCATTTCTCAGAAGGACTTTAGGTCAGAAGATGGGAAAGGGTTTCCTAGCAAATATTCGTGGAGCTTTGACTAAACCACACTATTATTACAATTTTTATATTGTTGTGATTATAGGAATCGAAGGGAGAATGGCTATGACTAGAAGACTTCACAGAAATGCTCCAAGGCCTTGGGGTTAACAGTGATTCTTATTTTTGATCTGAATACATTTGCTTAACAGTGGTGACAACCAGACACCACAAAGGTGTAAACACCAGGAATGAAAAGATGAAAACCCAGAGACCAGAAGTGAAGAAAATGTATGCCAAAGTGATGGTTATTTAGTCTCTGATGTCTCATCTGTCTTCTTTTCTATACATGCTGGGAACCTTTGGAATTGAACTTACTTGTGAATTTGAGTCTTTTATTATGGCATGAGTGGCATAGAAAAGGTAATATATCATAAAATGTATCCTTGTAAGTGTATTTTGTCACACATTTTTTAGCACCAATACATATTTTTGTTATAATTTTATTCTCAGAGCTAAAAATTCCAGCAATGATGGTGCATGTTGGTGCTAAGGGTAGGAACTGGGGAAATTTTTAAGTTGGATTGAGCTATATAAGTTTGATCTTTTAATGTGTTGCTCCTGCCTACTTTGTGAACCAACTTCTAGTGGATTTTAAAGGGCCTTGTGGAAAGCTTGTTGTTCCTCCTAAACGTATCCCTTATCTTTCACCTACTCACCTTTTTCACTATCTTGTAAATTCCTGAAATTTATTTATTTTCATAAACAACTTCATAGTTACTGTTTCAGTCGTGTCCTTGGGTATTTCTAAAAGCATCAGGAAAATATAGCCCATGACACCAGCATCAGTTTTCCTTTTAATTGCATTTCTTACTTGTGATAGACTTGCAGAGTTTGTTCCACCCTTTGTTGGATGATTATATCAGATATTTCAAATGGGAAAATATCATCACTGTCTTGGAATCATTTAACTTATTTTTCCTAAATATTTTTTTTTTCATTTTATGAGCAAAATGTTTAAAATGCTGTAGTGATTGGAACAGTCTATGCTGAATAATTTAGGGGACTGGACAAAAAGAAACTTTATTTTAGAAGAAAATAGGTAATTTTTACTGTTCATACACTGATTATGAAAGGATGATGAACAAATTTTTTTTCCTCAGTGGAGAGAAGGGGAAATAACATATTCAGGTGGCAGAAGATTTTAATATCTTACAAATTGCTTCACTGCATTCTGAAGTTCAGGTACTAAGCCATGATTTATGTGATTTATGATCCATCAATTAAAAAAACAGAGGTATCTTAAATTCAAACTGTTAAATTATTAAACCTGAATTTTTAACTAAAAGGAAAGCACTGGATATTCCAGTTTTATTACTATGGAAAATTGATATTAAACTTGTTTATATTTCTAGTGTTTACAATAAGACTGAGTTTTCATAGACAAAACATCACCAAGCATTTTTAACTATAGTGCTGATAATATGTATTTTTCCATTGTATTTTAACAAGAGAATTAAGTCTCTGCTAGCTAGCCGGTCTTTCCATGATGATAATTTCCCATTTACAAACAAAATGTTAAAATCATAAAAGTTATAAAGGTATGAAAAGATCTATGATCACTTGTTCTGAAATTGTGTGAACTGGTTTCAGTTGTGTGTGGGCATAGCAATAAACGTAGCAGCTGTGGCTCAATTCTCATTTGGTGTAGATGACAAAGAGTATATAAGAAGCCCCTACTGGATTTAGCATTAGTGGTTCTGGAGCCTTGTTCCAATAGCAATGGAGTATTGCAGAGCTTTCAAATTGAAAAGGAAATTAAAGATTTCCAGTGGTAGGCCATATCCTTTTTCAACATCCCTACCAGCAGTTGGGCATCTATCGTCTACTTCTCAAGGCAGTGGATTTCTTTCCATTTGGGCAGTTCTGAAAGAAATTCAGCTTTGGGCTTGGAAAAAAGTTTTACAGCTTCAAACTCTTCATCAGAGCTTTGCTGTAGAGGCACTGAAGAATAATCTAATCTCTTTAGTTCAAGTTTGCCTCCCCAAGCTCTGTGGGCAAGTACCCCTTCTGCATTCCCCTGTGTTTTCTTTACTCAAGAAAAAAAAATGTTCCAAGCCTGCAAAGACTTGAGAATCCTCTGGAAGTATGTGGGTTGAAGATAGTTGCATTTTATCTTTAAAGATTCTTGCTCTTCTTTTACTCATTTAGATAGACCACTGTGTACTCAGCTAAACTTGGGATGAGAAGCAGGTCTCTACCACTTTCTCTTAGGGCAGACTCCCTCCATATTGTGTCCCCTCTAATTGTCATAGGAAAAATCAAAAGACAAATGTCAAGCCCTGATGCCTCCTAGGAAATTGTTTATATACATCAGCATAACTGTATATCTAGAAGACAACAGTGGCTCCCAGAATTGAAGAATTGCTACATACCAGATACTAATCGGTATAATTTGTATTTTCAAACCTTGCTGAAATTTCAGTGGACTAGTATACATGCTTACTATTGCTAATTTGATGTCAATGCCCAGAAAGAATGACTCATTTGCTTAAATTCACAAAAGTAGATAATAGACAAGATAGTATTTGAGCCTTGATGTTCTAACACTGTACTGTAATGTGGCTTTCCAGAGATACAATTTGAGATGTTGTTCCTCCATAGCGACATTTTAAAAAGCTACTACTTGATAGTTATAAAAGCTGTGCTTCCTCAGTGATTATTGCCCATCATCCTGCAAGGTGAAGTTTGGGTTTCAAGTGGCAGCATTATGACACTACAGTCTCACGTAGTGATATTCTTTATAGTCTGTATGACACATGATAGTCTGAACTAGAATGAGTGAAATACTGGCATTCCATCATTTATTTATTCATTATCTGTATTGTGGATGTCTATCATGGTATAGACACAAGATACATCATAGTAACCTTTGTGTGAGTTCCCTATGATCATTAAGTAATTTAAGAAGTAATGAAGGTTTGGCAAATGTCCTGTATTTCTTTAAGCCATTCAAGGTCATTCATATGGATCCTTCTTGTAAATACACAGTAGAAATTCATGTGATCAGCATTAAAGGGAAAGATTTATTTGGAACCACAGAAAACCATTTTCAAAGATTCTATTCCAGAAGAGATGGACTCATCAGTCATGTGGAATCTAGCTTTGTGGCATGGGGCATCTGGCTTTCTTTTGTGACTGCCAGGAATCAAGGTTGATTCAATGTTGCCTTGAATGGTTTTGTCTTGTGTCTAGTCCTCAAGTTCTTACATTTTTTTACTTGTTGCATAAGAAGTACCTGAAGTAAAATATTCTAACCCCCATGACATTGTCAATTACTAAAAATCTTTCAGTCATTATTCAACAAGCCATTACTTTTGCTTTGTTATCAATGAGTTATTAGAAACCCATGAATTAAACTTCACAATATTGATTTTGTTTGTCAAAGCAGCTGATTCTTTCCAGTGATCCACTTTGTCAATAAGTATACATGACAGATGAGGGCCTTTGTGATGAGAGTTTTATTGTATTTAATTGGACCGCAGCTTTTTATATGTGTAATACATCTTGACATGGTGGTTGTCTTCTGTGAGAGAACAGTACATGACCATGTGTCATTTATTAAATCAATAATCTCTTTGCACTGCCATAAATCATATCTGTGCTTGATCATTAACCAAGAAAGGAAGGTCTTCACTAGATATTTGGTCATTTTCTATGTGAGTGGAGGTAACCTAGTATTTAAGGTGGAGTGGCACATATGTCTTTTGCTTAAGAGGATTCTAGCATTAGATAAACATTGAAGTAGGTTATTTTGGAGTTACTTCAGTCACTGAATTTTTATAATGCTTTTTAACATCTTATAAGAGAAATGCTGTAATATCAGTCTATTTTCTGTTTGTGACTTTCAAGTTGAACTTACCAGAAAAAATACACAAAAAATATTGAATTTACTTTAAATATTAGAAGTAAATGAGCTGGAATGTTTTTCCCAATGGGAGAGTTTAATATTGAAAATAAGAAAATGATTATCCCAGTATAAAATATTGGAGTGGTGGAGCTATAGCCTTCATTTACATTTGTTTCATTTGTGAGCTTAGTAAATGAATGTTATTATTTGCTATAACCTCCTGGTGACATTTCTATGACATCTTATGTAAGTTATGGTAGTGTAGCTAGTCACTGCTCTCCCAAACTGCCTACACCTCTCTGACATTGTACAGTGAACAATCCTCCACCTGAGTATTAGCATCCTTCTTAGAGAACAATTATTCTTCAATTATGAATTCAGATGGTCATAATGAAGAATATATTTTTATCTCCCTTGTTTCTACCCACTTTTTGCATGGTTGTAGAATAAGACTTGTGTCCTTTAGTCTTCTTTTTTAGAATATATTGGAATAGAGACTTTCTATGTGTTTAGAAAAATACCCAAACATCTTACTGTTCTTTGTTAAAACACTTTGGAATAAATATTCCAGTCTTTGAAAACATTCATAGTGAAATCACTTGCAATGATTTCTGATTCAGTTTCATTTATAGTAAATATCTCACACTCGTGTAGACAGAGTTGTACAAAGCATAGGAAATTTCATGCAAAATTAAGTGAGACAAAATGAGAGAGCTTAAAAATTCAGAGAACTTAAATTTTTGTACCTGTGTACTAATACATATATATGCATGTATATCAGTTAAAGAGATTAAAGAAACTAAAATTTGGAGACTTGATGAAGTAAGTTATTGCTAACAATTACAAGTATAAGCATATATAAATATGTTGTTATATATACATTTACATGTTAACATGCATACATATGCATATACACATGTAATCATGCTTTTGGACGTCTACTACTTTTAAATTCTAGGCTTTGGTGTAACAACCTCTTGAGAACACATCGCCCATGGAGGGATTACTGCCTTAACCTAGAGACAGGAGAGAAGTCCTAGTCCCTACTTCAAATGACCTGTCAGATCTACATGACCCCAACTGGATGACATTTCCCTACATGTGGAATTGGGGTGGGTGGATGGGAAGGGATGGTGGTCATGGTGCATGTAAGGGGACAGAGAGGGTAAAAGGGAGGGAAGGATGGAGAGAGAGGGAACTTGGATTGACATGTAAAATAATAAATTAAAAAAAAAGATACATGGTCTTGATACACTGTCCACCTATCCTCTTTACCATATATAAAAATAAGCTTTCTTACTATTAACCATTTTGTCGGTTTGGGACTGTTTGGGACTGTTTTGTTTTAACAAATCATGCTATTATTTTATTTTTTATTTATTTTATTTTTATTTATTTTTTAAAGGCCACTGATAATTTTATTAATTTATGATGCATGAATCTAGAAAGTAAAACTACAAAGGTTTTCTACATATCAATAAGAAAATACAAATACCCTATATTAATCAGGACAGAAGCCAAATACACAAAACTTTAAAGTCCAGAGGTAGGGCAGGCTTTAGGCACAACTGGATCTAGGGCCTCCAGAAAAATGATGTCTTAACTTAGTTTTCTCACCGTCTCTGCTAGCCTCTTGCGTTTCCCCTCAGATACTTTCTCCATACAGTAAGTATTCAGGCTCACACAGTCCTTGGGTCTCCAGCATCTGCAAATCCTTCTTTCCAGTAGTTGAAGTTCTGTTGATAACTCTCCTTAGCCTACTTCACATTGAATTCCCACTCTCTAATCTCTGTGGCTAGTGTGGCTCAGGAGGCTAGGCATGTGCTCACCAAAGCTGTATGTAATGGGTTATTGTTTTATTTTAAGTATTACTTTATACAATAAAATAATCAATGTCAACTTCCATAAGCACTTGTGCACTTACAGGGAAAAATCATATAACATCAGCTTATGTAAGAATGGATCTTTAATTATCCAACATTTTTTAAATCTATAAAATGTCTCACTGTCCATGATAGACACACCCAACTGTGCTGTGGGCCTCCCAATTTTTGGACTATTCAAGTTCTTTTAGATTTAGCAAAACTCCAAATGCATGTTGCCTGAAGCCTTTCTTTCCCTCTTTAATTTTGAGACCCCAGTGCATGTGAAGGGAAATGTAATCCACATGTTTCTGATTCATTTACACTGAAATCATCAAAATGTTCTGTAGAGCCATTTAATGTTCTAGAAGCTAGTTTGGGTTTTTTTTTCTTAAATCAGCCTTTAAAAACTTTCCTTACTACCCAAACTCTTCTTTCTATCAGAAAGTCTGATTTCACTGAGGCTAAAAAATCCCAAAACCCCCAACATGATTGAGTTGTTCAATTTCTTAAGCAGAGTATGTCAGAGGGTCCCAGGTGGTGGGCAGCAGGCTCCCACATTTCTATGCTGGCCTCACTATGCCAGTAGGTCATGTTCTCTTGGTTCTGCTTACTACTCCCCCAGAGGTATCTGCTTTGGCTGAAGTCAAATACATTTTCAAATATATTTAACACAACAAGGAATTTCACCATGCTGACCAAAGTTTCAGTGAACTTTTCATAAATGATAGGCTATTCTCCTAATTTGTTATCTATTATAAGGGGAAGAAGTCTTAAATAGTGAATAACATTCTTTAGCCTGTATTCTGTTTTAGTCATTAAATAGCTGTTAAAATGTTGGTCACTTCGCCTACAGTTAATTTACTTCTTATTTAATAAGTAATCTGATATACAGTAATCAAGAGCACTTTTGAACTAGTCCTTTTATTGTGACTAGTATCTGTGGCCTGTTTCCTAAAGTAATTTGTTTATGTCAACAATTACTAAGCTCTTTGACAATTCCATTCTATAATGACTCAGACATTGGCCCTGAGAAGAGGTCTTTTTGTGGAAGTCAAACAGACTAGTGAAGCATAAAAGAAGTTAAGTTGAGGATGGCCATTTCTTAGTGCATGGCCTACTCTGCACTGAAAGCACATTTAGAATAAAATCTCCTCAAAATCCTTTGCCTCATAGCAGGACTTTGGCTTGAGGAAAATCATCCAGACTTTTATAGTATCTAGTGGCTCACTAGATACCTTCTGAAAAGAATCTAAATGGGAGATTTTCACGAGTTTTGCATCTTATGATAATGGAGGGGAATAAGTACAAACTCGACATAACCTCTAGTAATTACTGGAATTAAAGATACATTCAAGATTAATGCAATATAGTTTCCCAGCCTAAAGAGAAAAAAATATACCTCAGTTTTACAAAATGGGTTTGCTTTAAAAAAATAATTGTCTACCTCCTATAATTAACATTGAGATAAGTTTTATATAATATTGTTTGAGTTATTAAGATATAGACCCCATGGTCTCATACTATTTAAGAACACATTAGAAGCAAATTATATTGCGTAGATTATATACTTATATGTGAGTGTCTGTGTGGATTTCTATGTCAGTACATCACCACATATTGTATTTGTCCTAATGTATATGCCATAGCTAAGAGCTAAGTGACCTTATAGCTTCTCTCATCTGGGGCCACATGTACTTACAATGAACATTTCATTTTTTATATAATATATGAATCTGTGAATTCAATGTAAAGGAAGGAAGAAAATACCAAACAAGTTTATTTGGGACTCTTGAATGGATTTAAAAGGCATGACACCTGAGGAATTGGCCTGGTATACTACAAGGACAATGCCATCCTCTCCATTCATATCAGTTATCTGCAGAGTTCATGCCTTTGCCAGTACTGGAAAACAAATGGAGAAAGGGCTCCCAGAGAAACCTCTGCCAGAGTGTCAGTATTTGTTATTATACTGCTGAAAAGCCAAAGTCATTGCCTTCTCTCTGATGGTGACACAAGGTTAAACAGGTGGCTCTACTGTACACCAGTTTGTTATAGCTTGCCTTTAGGCTCTTACAAGATCTCTGTGATTCAAAATAGTCAAATCATTGCTGTTATATGCTGGTCACCTGTCCCAATGACAAGAGGATACATTGGTTGCCTCTACTTGACTTAAAATTTTCACTTCTTCTCCAAGGACTGCAGGTGCATGGTTGTTATATATAACTATGTGGGATGTCACCAAAACACCTGAGAGTTTCAGTGAATGCATTTGTTTGAGGCAGAATGATCAGCTTCTGTCCATCTGATAATTAACATAATTCCACACAATTTGAATTCTCTTGGCCCTTTTTATTAAGAGGAACTGAGCATGTTTTCTTGCTCATATAAACAGGAATAGATTATTTCTACAAAACAGTAGTAGGAAAAGGCTTTGGAGCAGTGGCTCTCAGCCTCCCTAATGCTGCAACCTTTTAATTCAGTTTCTCGTGTTGTAATGACCATAAAATTATTTGCATAGCTACTTCATACCTATAATCTGGCTAGTTATAAATCATAATGTAAATATAATATGTGACCCTAAAAGGGACCTCAAACCACAGGTTGAGAACTGACTGATTTGGAGGATAACTACACTTCAAATATATATAAAAGAAATGAGAATTCAATTGCATAAATGTTCTTTGGATATATAACAGTGACATTATAAACAATCCGCATCCACACACGCACAGCCCATTCATATAATTAAACCAATTCATCAAGCATATTATTGAAGAATCTTGAAAATGTGTGGAATACAGGATTAATTAACTCAGAAGCATGTAAACTCTAAAAACTTTGTCAGTCTATTCTCATTATGCATATTCTCCTCAATGTATGATTTGTGACAGCTTACGGACAGATGGCCATCTAATTTACAACTCTGACTTCAATTATATACTGTGTAGTTCAAGTGAAAATAACTCTCTTACAGCACAGGTGAAGTTGTTATGAACCATTTATAAGAAGTATTTGCATTTAGGATCAAAGATGAAGTATACTTTGTTTGATTTCATGCAAAAAAAATGGAATGGCTGTTCATAAAATAATTTCTAAATATTAATCTTTCTTCTTTGGCAGTTTTTAAATTGGGCAAGTCACAAAGTGAATTGAATTATATCTCTTCCTTCTCTTTCAAGTTGTTCATATCAGATGTTTCAGTCTTGTCACTTCTCCAGAAAGTCCTTCAATTTGGCCTCTCCAGACTGAGGAACTAATGACATATTGTTTGGTGTAAGATTTTGGGCAGAGATAAGGAAGTGGTCAAGGAGAGACTAATCTGTGCACTGACTTAGAAAGGGAGAAAGTGTCCCCATTTCTCTGCTAGTTTCAAAGGTGCTCTTTGCCATGAAACAGTATAATCCTCATTCAAAACACAGACAACATGGAAGAAACATTGCTCCTTGTTATTTCAACTTACTGTTAGATACCTCAGTACCGTGTATACTTCTCTTGACATCTATATGAGAGCACATATATGAGAGCAATTGGTGATGATTATGGTATTCTGACAACAATCTTTACCCTCACTGCTACCTCATTGCCTGTATACTATCTGTTTAATGCGAGGAAGGAACATTAAAAATAGAGACAAAAAGGTACTGTATTATTTTATTTATTGGTTTTCTGGGTGACATGTTTCCATTTGAATTTTCCTACTCTACATAATGTTTCAGATGGATTTTTATGATTTTATATTTTTCAGAAAATTTATTCTGTGTGGGGAAAGTAAGAGTTCTGTTTACTTCTCATTTCTTCTCTGTCCTTTAGTTAAACATGTCCCCAGGAACTAAATGTTAAAATCTGTTTTCCAAAAGTGCCATAAGGAATACCCAAGGGAAATTATTTTTAAAGTGTCAGTCTCACTCATTAGTTTGGATGTAGAGTTGAGATAGTTTCCTAGCACCATTCCATCCCCAATATAAAACACTTTCATAAATAAAGAAGCATAAAAGTGGACCTCAGGATGCTTGTTTTCCATTAATATCTCGCTATGCAAATATTTTCTAGAATATTCCCATTTCTAGAGAAGATGCAAAGACAGTATCTGAGAAGATTAGGAATAAAAAGACCAGATATAAAAAGTGTTTTCTCATTATCAGGGTTTCATACATAAATACAAAAATATTGTATGTCTGTCCTACATATGCCTCACCTTCCAAAGAGCATGTTAGATGCAGTATACATGTCCTAGAAAACTGAGGTTCCCTTCCTCTTTACTGGGAACTATACAACCACATTTCCTATTGGAATCATCTTTGATAAAGCAGTAGATCTATTTGGTTGGCAAAGGACATGTGACAGTCTCCCTTTTAAATGTTCTTTTAAAATAGCAGTTTTTGATAAAAATTAGGTCAATTGAATTTTCTAGTGTTTTTGGAAGGCAAATTGACTATTAAAATGCTTTGACTACATTTGTAATTGTAGTTTATAATGGAAAACAAGATATTTTGATTCTATTAGAAAAAAATAATGCTGGTGATATTTTTTTTCTACACTGGCTCTGGTCACTGTACGAAAGCAAGTAAGTATACATTTTCATCTGTGAGCATGTATGTGTGTGGGTACATGCCTGTGTGCCTGTGTGTGTGTCTGTGTGTGTGTGTGTGCGCACACACACGCATGCTCGTGCATGCACAAGTGTGTCTGACTGAGAGATCCTGTAGACAGTTTGTGGCATATATCAAAGCTTTTTTACCCTTTTCTATTACTAAGCATAAGAAATTGAAAGAGCATTGACATAACTTTTAAAATCTGAACTCCAACCATTGTCAATATTGTATAGCTAATATTGACTTTAATCAAAAAGGTCTGACTGATATTAAAACTTTTAAGAGCAAACAAAATTGTAACACTTATCACTAAATTACAACTGTACAAGCATATGGGGATAACCTCAGCCTAGTAAATGAGCTGACTCTTAAAAGATAATGGCACTGTTAGTCACATTTTGCATCATGGCTATGTTATTTATTAATAATTTATGTTTATGTAATTAGGACAGAAAATTTTATAAATATGTGTATTATGATTCTAGTTTTAGGACTCATCCTCATTCCTTATAGATAAAGCTATAAAGAGACAGACATTTAATGTTATAAGATAATACTTAAAGAAATTTTATAGCACGATTAAGGATGGATCAAACCAAGCCATAACTGTAAAGATTTAAACATGAGAAAGATCACTTGAATTGTGAAATCTGTAATATTGGGAGAACTTTCTGATTAATTTATTTATTTTGAAGAAGAATTAAGAAACACCAAATGTTGTGTATATGTATGCACACATACACATGCATATACATTGTGCAAAATCTAGTGTTAGTATGCTAAAATAATAACCAAGACATCTGAGAATTCCCAGAGCTACATGCAAAGGATATCAGACTTCCCTGAAGACTTGTATTAGTGTGCACATTTAAAGCACACTAAACACAGCTTAAAACTTTGTTTGACCCAGTGTAAGCATCAGCTCTTCCCCAGCACAATCATAGTAACAATTTTGACTAAATAAAATAAATGTCAGTGAGTGACAAGTCATTGGCAGAAGTCAAACACAAAACATGAAAAAAGTTCACATTCGATTAAAAAATAAAACCACAAAACCTTCCCTATTTAAGCTTATTTCTTTTTTAATTTTATTTTGAATGTTTTTTATTTAAATTTGAAACAAGCTTGTTTTACATGTCAATCCCACTTCCTGCACCCTCCCATCCTCCCCTGTTCCCCCACCAACTCCCATCCCATCCCCTTTCTGCTCCCCAGGGAGGGTGAGGCCTTCCATGGGGTGTCTTCAAAATCTGTCATATCATTTGGAGCAGGGCCCAGGCCCTGTCCTGTGTGTCTAGGCTGAGTGAGTATTCCTCTATGTGTAATGGGCTCTCAAAGTCCATTCATGTACTATGGATAAATACTGATCCATTTCTAGAGGCCCCATAGATTGCCCTGTCCTCCCAAATAACACCCACATTCAGGGGGCCTGCATGGTCCTATACTGGTTTCCCAGCTATCAGGCTGGAGTGCATGAGTTCCTGTTGTTCAGATCAGCAGTTTCTGTGGGTTTCTCTCGCTTGGTCTTGACCCCTTTGATCATCACTCCGTCCTGTTTGCCGTTGGATTCCAGGAGTTCAGCTTATTTTTCTGAAGAGTATATTCTTGTTTTAAAGAGGGAAGATACATTATTACCATTATTTATTTTAAAGTTTTTAAACATTATAGATTTATGCAAGTAAGCCAGTGCACATTTTGCAAAATTTACACACAAGGATTTTGTGGGACCTTCACTAGTTTTATAAAAACAGAACTATAATGTAATATCTAATATCACATCCTCATGTTTTTATTCGACACTATAGCTCCAGGCTTGAACATGAGGAAACACTTCAGTCTGTTTGTTATGTCCTTTTGGTCTTCCAGTACATTGTTCATTTCCTGATAAAAATACTCTGAATTCACCTTAGATTTTCTTTGCTTCAGTCCTAAAATTATTGTCCTTTGAATATCTGATTGCTTTCATAGGAAAATGGGAGTTAATTAAGAAGATTGGGGAAATATGCACATTTCAGGGTCCAGGTATCACTTATTGAATACAGTGTCATCAAGAAGAGTTAGAAAATACAGACACAAATATGCATACATGTATATACATCTATGTTTTAAAATGTAGCTAATATATATATATATATATGTATATATATATATATATATATGACTATGATAGCAAAATCTAAGCCTTCCCTTTTGTTATCATTGTTCTCCATAAAACTAACAAAACTGTATCTTGTTATCCACAATTTACTTGCTTATTTGCTCCATCCAAATAAACTAATAAAACAATGGTTTCAGGCAAGGCTCACCAAGTAGAAGGAAGTATGAAATATATCCAAACACTAATATAACTTGGAAGTACATTAATGCAACTAGATATTCCTTGTAAGAAAAGGTATAGTGCCTTGAGAGTAGACATGAAAAGATCTAGACTTAATCTAATGATCAAAGTTACTGTCTCCAGCAATGCAAGCTAATAGCCACATGTGTACTTTGATGCCATATACTGAAGGAACAGAAAATCACTTTTGTGTTGTTCCTGCAAAAACTATACAATACTAATCTAACCAGGCAGAAAGAGCAGACAACAAACCTAGATAGATGGATTTTGTGTAAAATGAGTGTCTGTCTTTAAAAAAAATGTCATTGTCATGACAAAGAGAGAACTGCAGGACTGCTGCTTGTTAAAGGAAACTAGACAGACATCACAACTAATGGAAGACACAATCTTAGATAATTCAGATTGGATCCTGGATCTCAGACCTTTTCTCCCTGTCCTTTGTTATTCTTGTAGCTAGTAGGAATATTGGTAAGACAGCTGGTGAATTTTAAATAAAGTAAGTAAATTAGATAATAGTTGAATAACACCATTATTTATTTATTGTGGTTATATAGAGGTATAAACAATTCTTTTTAAGACAATACATATTGAAAGCTTAAGAGATATTGTGGTATGTCTACAACTTGACAATATGTGAAGGAAGTGTGTTTCTGTACAATTTTTTGAAAAAGTTTTAGAAGCCAGATTTATTTTTAAACAAAAATGTTCAATAAAGACATGAGAAGGATTTTGCTTTTTCTGTCCCTCATAATCCTCATTATATTTGTTAATTTACTTCTGTCTTCTTCTGGAAGATCAAACAGGTCTCCAGTAAGCCACCAGAAGCCATCATATCTGCCCTACTCCAAAGCTGGTATATCTTTTTCTACTTTCATGCCTTAATTTTTTTCCTGGTGATTTAATTATTTTATTAACTGCAAAAACAAACAGGAGGAATTGCTTATGTCCCTTTCTTTACCCTCTACCAGCTCTCCTGTGACCATTTGCTTCTATCTGAACAGAGAAAGTGATGATACTTCCTACCGTAGGTAGTGTCCTGTATTGCAGACTTCAGTTTCTCTAACATATCTAAAGTATCCCAAGACAAAAATGAATGTGTAAGTTAGGGAAGAGAGCAAAAAGTATAAGAATTCACAAATATTTTCCTTTCTAAGTACTATAATAGTGTAACTTACATCTATACATACAACAGCTTTCAAGAGATGAAAATAAAATCATGATCAATCCTGACATCATCATATAAAGGATTCCATATTTGAAACAGCACCAAATACCAGTGTCTATACAGAAACTACTAGAAAGCAGTATACCTATTATAATTTACAAGAGGATGAACAGAAGTGTGGAACAGTGCATGCCACCCCAGGACTACCTTTGGAGGGGTGGACAAATAGTGCGTTCCTATTCCACTGAAACTCTCTTTAATCAACAATGAAAAAAGGCATATGTTGTAGTTGCACATGCATTGAGAGGTTCTTTAGGTAGATTTATTCTGTCTATGAAATGGAGCTATAATATGCAAACATATATATATATATATATATATATATATATATATCCTCAAAAATTTGCTACTTATTAAATGAGTAGACTGTGTCTGTGTTGACATCCTTGTTTTCAACCTAATCATTTATTTAAATAACTGTTGGTTGCTAACTTATCAAAACTGAGCTCCAAAATGTAATAAATTAGGTGTGTGCTTATTCTCTTATCTCCACTTGAAAAGGATTATTAACAAAAAGCTTTTGATGTACACAGATTGTCGAATGACATTGCATGTATAAATAAATTATCACATAGATATCAGTGTCCCTACCACTTGGAAACTGACTTTCAAGTTTATAGTACCATCACACCCAGGCTTTCAGACTAAAGTATGAGGTATGTTTAAAAACCCACCTAGATTCACTCTGCATTTCCATGTGGCTGTAAAGATTACTGAAGGAAAAGGGTCCATTTTGCTTTACCAGTGTTTTGAGGAATGAGACAATACAGAGAATTTCTTGGAGCTGCTGAAAGAATGGGGAAATAGTAGACAAGTAGTCACCAGGTTCCAGAGCCATCCTTCTACGGCTCAATGCGACCTTATTTATTACATGTGCCCATTTCTTACACCCTAAAAGAAAAGGTATTTATGTTGTCTGGACACATTACTATGTGAAAGGGTTTCAATGAGTGTCTGGCATGTGGTATCAACCATAGCTGTGACTTTCCAAAGCAACCGTGAACACTAAAAGATTTCTTATTAGCAGAGTATACTGAGATAATATTTGACTCACTTTGAAAAGTCAGGAAATGTTAGCTACTCTACGAAGTGTTGTGATTATCAAGTCATGAGTGGAACATTTTTTCATTTAAACACTAGATGTTCAATATCTAGTAATTATTGCTATTATAATATGACTCTATGCCTGAGACATACTGCAGTTAATAAATATGCATGACATCAGAATATAAGAATACATCAAGAAAATGTCCAGTAATATTTTATTTTTTTAATATTTTAATATTTTTCAAGTTACAATAAATTTGATGTATGTTACCTTGGAGTGATGTTTTTGAGTTACTCATAACTCCAGAGTAGCAGTTCATCTTCGATGCTTTCCCCTTTCTATATGAATGAATTCTAAACATTGGTATCCAGGGCAAAGCTTCTAAGTCACCTCTTCTTCTTTTAAAACTGCTTAAAAAGTCTTTCGTATTATCAACGTTTCCATATATGAGTATAATAACTGTAGGGACAAGTAATTATCAAATCTTAAAACATTTAGACAGATATTATCAAAGCTTTGTGCCTAGTCTTGTTGCATCTTGTTATGGTGTTTTTAGTTCATATTTTTGGATCGCCTGTTATTTTCTGAAGGGAAATAGAGGAGCAATGGATCTTCTGAAAGGAAATAGAGGAGCAGTGGATCTGGAGGATAGGAGAGGTGGGGAAGACTGGGAGGAGTAGAGGGAGGGGAAGCTGTGGTCTGGATTAATTGTATTAGGGAAGGAAAAAATTAAAAATTAAAAAAAATCTCCTATACTTAAACTACAATTCTTTCCATCAAATCTCCTATACTTAAACTACAATTCTTTCCATCAACAGCAGGTGCTGACAACTAGCACATGATGTTTCCTTTTCAAATGTGTAAGCCTTGAAAGTTGGAATTCATAAAGAAAACTAGTGTGATGCATAATAAGATGGGTATATTGGACATCGTGTGAAATAAATTGGCTTGTAACAAGCAAGGTCTGAGTATGCTAGGCTGATTTTATTGGTGCACTGAAAACATAGCACTACCTAATAGTGCCCATTCACTTTTTTATATTCAGCAGAAGCTTGATACCTATGCGGCACAGCTTACTGCTATCAGGACCAAGCAGGAAGAAGGAAAATGGAAACAAATAGTAAATTTGCCTTAGCTTATTCTTTTTGTTACGTTACACAACAAACAATGATCATAAAATTATTTCAGTGGTAGCTTCTTAAGAAAAATACAGCCTCTGTGTATTCAAGAGGGTTTTGTTATTAAAGGTATATTAAAATAATAACACAAAGAAATATATTGCAAAAGTATGGACGTAACATTAATTGCACCATGGGAGATGTGGAGGCAAACACAGGTGCTGAGATACTCTTCTGCATCTGAGATAGTCTTCTAAGGACACTATTTTCTAGGAGGGTTACATATTCTGCTTCACAAAAGAACGAAATTAAACTTAGTGTTGATTAAAATAAAATGAAATATCCTGTTCTAGAGTCCCTAATATTCAAGTAAAATGCTACGTGAAAAGCAGGTGGAAACACATGCTTCATTTGCTACTGCTACAGGGAAGACATAGTAGGAAAGTGTTTAGACTTCTAAAATATGAGATTTCACCTTCAGGTAAGTCACTTTGAGTGCTGCTGGGGCAGCGAGAATGTAAGCATATAGTCATTTATGCATGAATGCCTGCTTTACTTAACCCACACAGGAGGCAATTGCCTCAGGCTCTTCATATGAGGAATGGAGTTCTGACGACCTTAGGGGCAATACATATGAAAGCACTTGTAGATGGTTGGATGGTTAAGAAGTGAGTGTTCTTCCATCTTCTTAATTATTAGGAATATTATGTCTATACAACATAATCTACAAAATAAATTATGAATATCTTTATTCGTATTACCAGAGATATAGCTTATTTTAAATGTGTACAACTTAGCTGTATTTCTTCACAACTTTTTGTTTATTTATGTTACAATAGTTGCATACAAATGTGGAAAGAATAAGCATTTACAAGATATGAATTATCTTTTAAAAAGACATAAATTTGTTGGAATAGTATCTGTTCATAGTATTTATACACGTGTTCACATTCTTTACTGGTAGTTTTAAATTATGTCATTATTACTACCTGAAAGTACATCGTTGAAATCTAGATCCAATAACACAGCATAGGCAGAACATACAAACTGGCATCTGTATGTTTTCTTCATTCCAGTTTTGTGCAAAACTAACTTAAGACGGCAGTGACTCACAAAACATATTGTTTAAACATGTTCAGATTGCTAATAGACCATACTGTTATGCCTTTTAGATTCCAATAAACCATATGAAAATGCTAATTATTGAGTCTACATTAATTTGTATAAATTATGCAAATTGAGTAGCAATTAAGCACTACTGTGGTTGAGGTGGTTCCATGCTATTTTTTAACTTAATGTTGGACTGACACAGACTCTGTTCACTAAAATAAATTGTTTTATTGTTGAGTGTTTACAAAGCAATTGCTGATGGTAATTGGTTGTAGATGACACTATTGTGCATTCCAGTAAGATTTATTTAACCATATGCACACAACCAAAATCCACACAGACACTGAAAAAATAATCAAGGAATGACTTTAATGTAGTTCATTCACAAAAATGGAGCTTCTCTCCATAAAAGCAGGCATTCTTTATGAAAGTTACAAGAATGTATAAATCAACAAATGATAAGTTGAAGTCACTTTAAAAGATGTAACTACAGAATAATTAAAGAAATAGACTTTATTAAGGAGAGATTTAGCTACCTAATAATTAAAGGAATGAAATTTATTAAGAGACAAAGCATCCATATACTTTTTGGAGCAAAATACTCAGAGGCAGCTGCAATTTAGATACCTTCTGCATGTGTGAATGGCAAATATGGCTATTTTTGTCACACCAATTGTATGTTTTTGCCATGGCATACATTTTTTTTTCTAAATAACGTGGTATATAAATATTCTTACTGAGAAGAGAGGAGTTAGGGAAAGGAAAGTGGATACAGATAGTGATGGGGGGAGAGGGTGAGGCAGAGAGAGGAATATGATAAGGAATATAGAGAGCAGAAAACAAGAATGAATATGAATATTAAGTGAAGAATGGAAAACTTACCTTCATACACTATAAAATTTTAGGTAGATTTTGAAGTACTAGATTCTGGTGAGCGGCTCAGTTTCCAGTGATGTTTTCCAGAAGGCTAAATCTACAAAAGCTCATCCCAGCACACTTCTCTAGATAGCAGAAAAGTAGTCATATTCTATGGGCAGCAACTAGAACTCAGGTCCAATCAATTCTCTGTCAGAGGATGATGGGATTTTGAAGATGCAAAGTTGAAACACATTGACACAGTTATTATGAAAGGATAATAAATCTTCCATTTCACTAAAATTCATTGTGTGAAAGCACGTGTAAATTATGATTTGCTGGGACAATAACAGCTTTAATGCAGAAACATGGCCTCAAAGTGATGAATTGGTTGTGTCAGCCTTTGGTAATTTACTTCATTTTAGTTTTTCTAATTAGTAATGAATTTTGAAAATAAGATTCATAGTAAGTGATCTTTCTGAAAGTAACTCAATAAAATGACTGTTACTGTCTTAGCTTTTTCTTCCTATGGTAAGACACCATGACCAAGGCAAGTTATAGAAAGAGTTAAATTTGGAGCCCATGATACCAAAGAATTAGAGTCCATGACCATCATGGTAGGAAGCATGGCAGTAACAGGATAGGTACCCCATTAGAGCAGTAGCTGAGAGTTCATATCTTGATCTACAATAAGGAAACAGAGAGGCTCAGTGGGGATGACTCCAGGTAAGACCCTAAGCATTAGTGGAGAGAGTACCTGAACTAGCCTTCCCCTGTAATCAGATTGATGACTACCTGAATTATCATCATTGAACTTTCATCCAACAACTGATGGAAGCAGATGCAGACATCCACAGCAAGCACTGAGACAAGCTCCCAGAGTCCAGTCAAAGAGAGTGAGGAGGGATAATACTAACAAAGGGGTAAAGACCATTTGGAGGATACCCATAGAGACAGCTGACCTGAGCTTGTGGGATCTCACTGCCTCCAGACTGACAGATGAGGAAACTTTATGGGACCAAACTGGGACCTCTGAATGAAGATGACAGTTTTGTGCCTTGGGTAGTCTGTGATGGTACTGGCAGTGGGACCAGGATTTATCCCTGGTGCTTGAACTGGCTTTTTGGATCCCATTCTCTTTGGAGGGGTACCTTGATCAGCCTAGATATAGGGAGGAGGGCCTTGGTCCTGCCTCAAAGAGACGTGCCAGACTTCATTGACTCCCCATGGAAAGTCTTACCCTCTCTGAGGAGTAGATAGAGTGGGATAGGGGGAAGGCAAGGAGAGTGGGAGGACGGGAAGGAGCGGGAAGTGGGATTGATATGTAAAATGAGAAAAGATTATTTTAAAATATTAAAAAATACCTAAAAAAGCAAATAATAGTATGCAACTCATAAGATTATAAAGATCGAATAATATTGGAACATAAAAGATATTTAATAGAGGTTAGTTGTTGATATTGGAACATATTGTGTTATTAAGGACAAAATTAAAACATTTTTTCAGGTACTAAATACACCCAGCAAAGTTTTAATCTTCCTTTGTGTTTTCCAGAAGTTTGGCTCTTCAATTCTCTATATAGTTGTCTAGGCTATCTTAGATTCATCTCAAGAATGGTTTTCTATGAATTGTGTATCTAATCTTGTGTTCATGCTTAATAGACTTGGATGACTCTACCAATTGCTTTGTGTGGAGTTGAGCAGGGAAATGATAACAAATGTGGCTTTGTGGTCAAAGGCATTGATTCAGATTACAACTCTTCCCCTTATTTGCCATTAATATGAATGTATATACTTATTGTTTTTTTTGTAGATGAAAAGAAATTTAAGTAGTGATGTTTAAGGTTTTTTTCAAGAGAATAATCAATATTTTCATGGGAAAAATTGTCAAAATCAAGCTATGGTTTATTATTTTACCTTGCTGCTAAAGTTAAGCATGAATTATTTCAAGAACAAAAGAAACATCAATGAAGTGGCCTAATTACCAATTGTGAACATTAAAAATTGTTGTTTATATATATGAATATTGAATACCCAGTGTAATATTTGAAATTTATTTAAAGAGATTAAGCCAATGGATTTTAAAAGACCTATAGCCATCACAATGAAACTGTTTGTATCATGTAATTGAAACTATTCCCACCCTTGCTAAAGTTTCTGAGTACTGTTCCTCTGGCTGGTGTAAACAATTTACTGCTAAAGTCCTAGAATATTTACATTTTAAATAAGTAAATGTTAGATTAAATTTATACTTTGCTCAAAAAATTCAAGTTTGAGCAGCTAATAAACTCACATGTTAAGAACCTATTTGGAAAGGATATTATACCTCACAAATTGTGTTTGGTGTTACATAAAAAGCAGAATAGTGTATTTGTCCTGCTTATTAAATTATTTAAAAATACCTTCCAGCTGCTATTGGAGTACTGTCTATAGGAGCTACAGATTAATAAATTTACATCTACTGAGGATGAGAACTGTTTTTTACTAGCATATATTAATTGTATATAGCATTGGGTTTCATTGTGGCATTTTTATTCATATGTATGTATTGTCATCATATTCAGCCTTAAAACTACATTTTACAATACTGTTGGTAATTTCTCAGTGTGACCTACAGGTATGAAAGTAACTTTGGATGTATCATCAGGGATAATCCTGACGTTGAATCTGCCATTTTAGATGTGACTGACTGTAAGCAGTGTGACAAGAGATTGTAGACCTACAATCTCTCTAGTCTCATATGCTCTTGCAGCCACCTTCTCAACCACGTATCTTTGTATGTGTTATCCAACTTTCAAGTTTACAATACTAATATGTTAATCTTATATTAGACCAAGATTACTATGTAAGTTGGCCAGGGAAGTTTTCTAACAATGGTTAAAAATCCAAAAGTTTTCTTAATATCCTGAAAACAAGTACAACCCAAATGAGAAGAGATATCAAAAAGAAGAGGATGGTAGCTTGAATGAGAATGACCCACATGCATAGGTTAATATGTTTGAATACTTGGTCCTCAGTTTGTGGAACTATTTGGGAAGAATTAGGGAGTATGACCTTCTCAGAGGAGTTGAATCATTAGGGGCTGACTTCAAGGTTTTAAAAGCACACTTCATTCCCATTTTGCTATCTTCTGTCTCATGCTTCTGTGTCAAGATGTGATGTCTCAGGTCTGATGCAGTGTCATGCCTGCTTGCCTGCTACTATGTTCCCTGTCATAATGTTCATGGACTCAACCTCTGAAACTGTGAGCCCCAAATAAATTCTTCTATAATTTTCTTTGGTCACAGTATCTTACCACAGCAATAGAAAAGTAACTACAACACTTAGGATCAAAGAGGCATGCACATTCATGAAGCATTTGTGGGGTGCTGGGTGCTAGGTATTGGGTCACGTTAAATTGTAAGATGAATTGTGTTTTGCCCAATCCCCCCCATCAATGCCAATTGGAGGAATAAAACCAGAGCCAAACAAATAAAATTTTTAAAAAAGCCCTGAATGTTTCCAATCTAGAAACTATCAAGAAATTAAATCCTGCCAGTCTGGTGGGAATTTGTGCTGAATATTTTCTGTGTTCCTGGTGTGTTGCCTGATTCTGCTGTAATCAATAACAGTGGAACATCATAGTTCCTGCTTCACTAACAAATACATGGCTATAACACAAGTTTACAGTGAGCCAGAGTCTATTCTGCTGGTATTATACCACACTTAAAGCAGTGGGGTCAAAGAGTATCATAAAAGGCTTGGCCTCATTTTGAGTATGGACATGAAAATAAAGATTATAACTCAAAAACCTGGCAAAACACTGTCTGGCTGCACCTGATAGTCTGAGCAAATCATATTGTTTTACTCACCTGACTTGGTTTCTCAAGAATGGCATTCCAAAAGACAATAACACTTTAGGCCAAATGGCAATCATGTCTTACATTCTTATAAGGTTCAGGGTTTTATGCTACATCCTTCTCACATGTCTTATCCATTTGGTTTTTACAACACCCATAATTGAAGACAATCCCCATTCACCAAGGAAAAAATCAAGGCCAGGGAGATCACACAAGTAACATTAAGTGACAGACCTCAGATCTAAATCAGGTGTGGTGTTCAGAGCTCTGTGAGTTCTCTTTCCTACTGAACTGTATCAACCTAATAGCTACATTAAATTTATATTCAAACTGTTTTTTTTTATTCTGTTAATCATGTTTCTTTCTGGCCCTTCCATGACTTGTACTCTGCTTACCAGTATATTTTATATTCTCCAATAAGCATGTTATATACTATAGAGTAGTAATTTTCTGTTACCCTCTGGCCAACCTTTCAACTGAGGTTGTCTCGGGAGCTTACAAGAGGACAAAACAAAGTAAAACTTATTATGCATTTGTTAATTTACCCTGTGCTCCCATTATCTATTTTTCCTTTGTTTAAATGTTCTGAAGGTAAAGATTATTCTCCTTATTTTTATATATATTTTGTGTCATTTACTGATCTGTTCAATATCACACAATTTAAGAGAAACTTGTGGTATTAAGTACCCCAACACTATGCTTCTAATATTCATCTGCTGTCACACAAGGGAACTAATATCTCCACTACAGAGGCAAATCATTATTCCTGGTTTAGATTAGTTATTCAGTATATGGTAGCTATTTATTTTAATTTTGTTTTTTATACAGAATATCAGTTTATATGATATTGTTCTCTCTTTTCCTTCACTCAAACCTCACAGAAATTGAAACACACTCTACATAGGCCACAATTTTTACACAAATATTTTCAGGTTAATATCCTTCACCTTTCTCTCACAGTTTCAAAGATTACCTTTACTTTTCATTAATTAAAGGACAAATACAGTATATAACTTTAAAAGTAATGGTATTGAAATATATATGTGTTCCTGGTTTAGAAAGACATACAATTTGTTTGGTATAAAGCATCTTTTTTATTATACCAGCCTTAAATATCAACTTTTTAAATTAGGAATAACCATAAGGCATCTGCAGAAAAAAACTGCTCTTTAGTTAATCTGGGGTTACTCAGGAGAATGGAAAAGGGTTTCTATATTACATTTGTTAATAAAGGGAAAAGTTAAATATAAACAGTGTTTTCAAGATGGGGATGAAAATGAAATACCTAAACCCTTTCCTGGTCCAGCTGCTTCCTATTTACATTGCTAGAAGGAGGGATTAAGGAAGCACTGCAAGCACACAACACCTTAAAGGAACAAATGATTACCTGGGATGAGCCGAGTGCCAAGAGAAAAGATAACAACATCAGCAGGGACAAAGACCAGTTAAAGATTGACCTTTCTTTTTTTCTTCATCTTCTCTGAATCTAAATATGGAGATCCATTAATGTCCTTATAATGTAGTAGTAAAAGATAATAAAGAAAAGAAACACTGATGGAGTGTCAGGTGCTGAGTTTTCACTCTGCACAGCAGAGAGGATATTTTAGCATCTTTCCTATAAGTTCAGCATCCCCATGAGCAAATACCCCTTCCTGGGAGTAAATGAACCATTTTTGGAAGCTATTGTCCTAGTTGATTCCAGGTCTTTTGGGTCCCATTAAGTTAACTGTTGCTTTGGGACCCTGACTGGTTTTTTAGTGTCCCACAAATGAATGCATATAGTACCTAATATAGCCAAAGTTCCAGGAGTAGCTTTTGTTCAAGGAGAATGCAAAATACACATGATTTGTACAATATGATTGCTTATGATACTTCCTGAATACAGTTACGCTAGTGTAAAACTGTGAGTCAATTACATTTGGTAGCTTTGATTAATACAAATCATTGACATCTTTGACAAAAACTAAACTGCCCCCCGAAAACTGGTATCCCCTCTCTTTAGCCAAAATGGGAGAGAGAAAAAATTAACTGTATAAAAATGTAAGATTTTTTAGCTGCACCAGATGCTTCAGAAATGAAACAGCTCAGTCATTCAAACAGCTTGATTTTATGAAGTGACATTTTAGATTATGACATGACATTGCAGATTTGACAAGATTGTGCTAATTGTGAGAAAATATGTTACTTTCATCAAAGTAAAATGAAGGAAATAAAAAGGCATTGTGGTTCAACTTGTAATAAAGAACAGCTCATCCTTGCAGCTTTTTGAGTGTTGTCATAGTTATCTATTCAACACAAGATGTAGAGTACAGTTAACATTTCATTTCGAGTAGCCTGTTGTGTGCTTATTGTTAAGAAGAACTTAACATACATGCTTTCAGATGAGCTTTTCGCCTAATTCTGATTCCTGCTGACTGGAATGAGACAGGGCGCAAAAGTGTATTTAACTGGTTTTATTATGACGTGACTATGATGGATGTGATGAGGGCCTTTATTATTCGCTAGGGAGTGTGACCATTAATGAAGCCATTAGCTGAGCTAAGGCAAGTGAAAAAAAATGGAAAAATACCATTATTCTGAAACCATTAAGTTGTAATCCACTACTTTCTTTCCTTACTCAAAAATGCATCTTTTTTAAGGCCTCCCTGACTGTCCTTTAAAGATTAATTAACTCATTAATTTTCCAGGAGATGAAGGTGTATGTCATAGTTGAAATCTTAGTCAGTCCAGAATAGCATATTGTTAACATTATGAAAGTGTCTGTGTTCATTGACAGACCATATAACATTACTTTTAAACAAGCCACATTACATTAAGAGACATGCAACTCTATGCTTAAGAAAAGGAATACTATAGAGTTCACAAAGCTCCTTCATACTTCTCAGTGAACACACAGGCCAGATACTGTGCACTCTTATTTTATAGATAAGTGAACTGAGGCTTAGCAAGACTAGAAGTTGTGTGGAGATAAGATTTCACATTTAGATACACACTGAAACAGAGTATCCTAAAATTTGTCTGTTCCATCTATGGACTTTACTGTAAAAGCAAAATGGACTTCTGGTAAGCAAAGCTCTTTTGACAATGCATGACTTGTGTTGTTTTTTGAACAAAGTCTGTGTGAATGGTGTTTAAGTAACTGTTTAGCCATAGCTAGCTAGCTACTTTGCCTGTTTTGTTAAAAGATGGGTTTGTACTTTGTTGAACATAGCATGCTTTATTTGCATTGTTTCTGATAAAAAATAAGAGATGCTATTAGTGAGAACAATGTGTATATATATATATATATATATATATATATATATATATATTGCATAAAGACTGAGGAGCATATTCTGTGTGTGGCTTTAGTCCACCCAAAATGTGTTTAGCTTTTTAGGTTGAGTGAAGACTACTTCTTGGCCAACCAAAACATTCCTAAAAGATAGTCTTTGGTCTTTAAACAAAGTACTAGTTAAGTAAGTATCTCTTTTAGAGGGGCCTTAACGACAATGACATGTTTCATCTTTTATGTACCTGACTCCACTAACCATAGCTTTTCCCTAAATGAATGATTACTAAAAATCCCTTCTGTAGGTATTTTACACATTTAATGGTCCAAATAAGCAGAGACTATAAGTTTTCATCCTATACACCAGGATGTTGCTCTTTAGATGTTTTGGGGAAAGCAGGTTTATGATACACTACTGAGGATAGGCTGGCTTCTGGGCAGAGTAGTTGACATAGAATACAACCATGTATGCATGTGCTCAGCTCATAGGTTTGAAAGACTGTCAGACAGAAGGAAATGTGTTGGGAGAAAAAGACTATTTTTCATCATATTTTCTTGTGAATTATGTGGACTAAATCTCAGTGCATAGCAGAAACAAGAGGTCATTTGTTCATATAATAGATGACAGAAAAGAATTGCTTGCTAAGAGTTTTTCTTTTACACAGCCTATATCTTTGGCCATTTTGACATAATCACAAGCAAATGCACACATGTGAAATTTGGAACTTTGTCTTCCATATCACAGGTAGGGTTACCAATGGTAGATGTTTTAGCAATCAGATGTCCTTACCATTTTTCCATGAGTTTAACAAGATCTTCCTGAAGCCTTTTGTTAGTCTAAAAGACAGAGTGAGATCTGGGAATGGGGCCCCTAAAGTTGTAGAACTTGGCACTTAAAGTGGATCTGCAAATCAGCAGCATAAATCACACTTCATGTAATGTGTGAGGGATACCTAATTTGAGGTCACAGCACAGGCCACATGACTCTCGGTATGCATTATTTGAAGCTACCCAGCAAATGCATGTATGACTGAGAATGAAGAATGCCCCGATTGCTGACTGCCGTGAGAGGCCCCATAGTCATTGTAATATGATTCTTGTATTGGAAGAGAAAAGATTATGTCCTTCATCCTTACTTTTGCAAAGGAAAGGGGGAGCTGAACTTGACTAAGTTTCTACCCAGTGACAATCCCTGAATGTGCTTACAATATACATCTGTTTGCTCACCCTTCACAGCCATTCTATGAACCAATTATTATCTTCCTCATCTTATAGATAAGGAGATTAAGTTTGAAAGGCACACAGCAGTATATACAGAGTCCCAGGGTAATTGTTAAAGTTGAGGTTTAACTCTCATGTGTGAGATTTCAAACTTCTTCTGATGGCATACTGCAGGAGACAGCAGACAGCAGGTCTACAATGTAGAAGATATAGTTGCCTCTATCTTCAGGATATAGAATGACTTCATTAATACAATTTAGTAGCTCTCATTATTATGGTAAGATTATTTTAGTAATGTCTTTCAGTCTCTCTTGATGAACATTCAAGAAGTGCACTTTAGTGATACTGTTATAAAATAGCATTGAGTTATAAAGGTATTTTCAGATGTTTCACTGAATGTTCAATAATCTGAATGGCTTACTTTTGTCTTTTTATTAACTAGGTTAAAGTGGGTGAAGAAGTCCTTTGCTCTTATCATGCATACCACTTCTCCTTTCCTTCCTTCCTTCCTTCCTTCTTTCCTTCCTTCCTTCCTTTCTTTCTTTCTTTGTCCTTCTTTATTTCATGAATACAAGAAGTGTTTTAAGCAACAGTAGCTAATTAGCTCCCTTGGGTATCTCTAGAAAATAGAAATCATGGAAAAGATCAACCCAGTTGAAGCTGGTAATTTACTGTAATTTGAGGTCAGGTAATTTTCAACTTGGAGTAAATTATCACTAACTTTGGAAGTGAACATGGAACTGAAACAAAGTGTAAGCTCTTAAGGCCACAAATCTGCATTAGGGGTTCTATTCTATTCCGTGGACTGCCCAAATTAATTATATAATTTCATTTTCTTTGAAGAAAATGCTTGTCACTATTAATCATAAATAGAATCCCCTAAAGTTAAGTAATTTGTCAATTTGCTATTTGAATCACTTCTTTAACTTTTCTCACGTATAATCATGACTTTCATAAAGCTGTTCCAGTTAGATAATTTGTTGCTTTAAGGAACTGAGAAAACAAATGAGTTTATCTATTTCTCTGTCTTTCCATTCCTGTCTCTCTCTTCTGCCCTCCTTCCTTTCTTTTTTCCCACAACTTGGACCAAGAAAGTATTTTCAGTGTGTGTGTGAGTGTATGTGTGTGTTGTATTCTCATTCTCATTCAATTTAAAGAATTATTTTATGTCTTTCCTGATTTCCTCTTTCATTCATTCATTGTTTAGTAATGAGCTGTTAAATCTCCATGAGTTTGTATATTTGCAATAGATTTGTTTGCTGGTAATTTTAACTTTAAATTGACTGTTTGAAGATAGGATGCACTGAGATACTTCAATTTTATGAACTTAAGATTTGTTTCACGGGATGTAATGTATTTTAGATAATATTCTATGATCTGCTGCATAGAATGCATACTCTTAAGTGTTTGGGTAGCATTTACTGTAATATCCTTTAAGTCCATCTGATATAAAATGCCATTTAATTGATATTTGTCAGTTTAGTTTTCACTTACCTGAGGTGTGTTAGTATTCAAGTATCTGTACTGGCCTGTCCTTGGATAGCTGATAGGATATGCCCTCACCTGCAGCTATCAAGAGCACCAACTGTGCATATTAACTATGTTCCCTTTTAAAAGGGCCCTATTTACCTCACATCCCTCTATTTCTTTCTCTCCCTCTCTCTGATTTACTCCTTCTCTTTGTCTCCCACTCTCTCCTCCCTCCTGCTGTTCCTGTCTCCAGAGGTCAGTCTCTCCTCTCTGCTTGAACCCTGTCTCATGGCATCTTCCTCTTGCATGCTGCTTCTCTTAAATTACAACAAAGTGTATACTATATGAAGTTTAAATGACCTAATATTGTAAAATTGTGTGTACCAGAATTTAGGATACTAATTTCTTTTTTGTAAGGAGTAAGGTTTTTCTGCCTGCCGCTGGTCTTGTCCCGCCGCCACGCCAGCCCCAAATAACACACTGAGACTCTGTATTTGATATAATTCTGTTGGCCAGTTACTTGTTTCTCTGTCTTAAGTATTAACCCATTTCTATGTATTTCCACGTGGTCTTACCGAGAGTGGAGGAATGGTGGTTTTGTTCTCTCCCTTTCTCTCCATGCTGACCCCTCCTTCCTACTTCCTCTCCTCCTTATCTCCTAGTCCCTCCTATCTTCCTTTCCTATTGGCCAACAGTGCTTTATTCATTAACCAGCATGAGAAACATATATACATAATGGCATCTCCCATCACTTTTTAGTTAACTCTTCCTTTGATTAAAATTAAGGGAACTTCATTAAACTCTTCTGATCTGTTTCAGTTTTAAGTCTATTTTGTCTGATATTAGGATAGTGATGTCTGCTTGCTTCCCAGTTCCATTTGATTAGAATGTTTTGTTCTTCTCTTAACTCCAAAGTGGTGCCTATCTTTAAAGCAAAGATACATTTCTTGTAGACAACAAATAGATGCATTTCGTTTCTTTGTTTTTAACTAATTAGGAGAGCTATGGAAAGTATATGACAATGGATTGAATATTCTCTTCCGGTAGTGAAATGGCAAGAGTGGAATTATTGTTGGTTTTGAATATGAAGAGATGGGTAATGACAGTCTGGTAAAAATATAGATTAAAAAAAAATGCCAAGGAACAATGTGCCGATCATTTGGCTGGTCGAGATAAAGACAAGGAGGAGGCTCCTGACTAGATGAAAATAAAGGGGATTGACTTCCTTTAGGAAGGAAGCAGTAGAAGGTAACAGGATGAGATAACACTGTAACTATACTGCTGGCAACTTTCATTCTTCAACATGGGGATGGCAAGAGTGTTTGACACACAGTGGGAGGTCTCGAAAGCAAACATAACTTAGCGTTCCTAGTTTTGGGTGCCTGTGGTTGAAATAGTTGGAGGCTAAAAAGTACAGTTAGGAGGCCACCTGAAGTAGCATTTTCATCAGTGCAGGCATTTGGAATATCTTTGTGCTTTTAGACCAAGCAAATTTTCCTCAGTGGATATTTTCATTTGAATTTATATTAGTACAACATAGTAACAATACAGATTACCATAAGTTTACAAATGCCACAAATACCTTAAAAAAATATAGGTTAGGGAATGCGTATTTATTTAGGACTCATCTTGGAAATCTATCTTAATAGGTTGTCTGC
Source organism: Phodopus roborovskii (assembly GCF_943737965.1). Taxonomy (NCBI): domain Eukaryota; kingdom Metazoa; phylum Chordata; class Mammalia; order Rodentia; family Cricetidae; genus Phodopus; species Phodopus roborovskii. The sequence goes on along the minus strand of NW_026125964.1, from coordinate 469,651 downwards.
CAAACTCTAGTGTGCCTAAGTATCAATATTGCTAGTTTTCAATTTCATAGAGATGAAAGAATTGCTTTGATTTTCCCCTTAAGGTAAGGCCTATGAATATATTTTCAGAATAGAGCCTTACCAAAATGCCTCCATTAAATGAGTACAAACAATAAATGATATAAGTAGTTTACACTCTTAATCTGATCCTAGCTCCTTTACAATTCAGAACATTACAAGATATCTAAATTTAATCAAATTTACACAATAAAAAGGTCCTTATTGGAAATTGTATGTAAGGTGGAAATATTGTCCTTAACCCTGGTCATACATGTCTGCCTACAGATGTCCTGAGGAAAGGTTTACATCTCCTCTTGTTCCTGTTACTGTTACTCTCCACTTTTCTTTCTTTCTTTAATTCATTTTACATACCAACCCCAGCTCCTCATTCCTTCGTCCTCCTGCTCTCCCCTTCTTCTCATTCACTTTTCAGAAATAGCAAGGATTCACATGGGGAGTCATAAAAGGCTGGCACATCAATTTGAGGCAGGGCCAAGCCCCTCCTCCCTCCATCAAGGCTGAATGAACAAAGCATCAGACAATAAGAATGGGCTTCAAAAAGCCAGCTCATGCACTAGGGATAGATCCTGGTCCCACTGCCAAGGGCCCCTCAGATAGACCAAGATACAAAACTGTCTCCCATATGTAGAGGGCCTAGTTTGGTCCCTTGCATGCTCCTCATCTATTGGTCCAGAGTCCATGAGTTTCCACTAGCTTGGGTCAGCTATCTCTTTGGGAGTCTCCTTCATGAGCTTTCCCCCAACCCCTTGCTCTCATAATCCCTCCTCCCTTACTTCGGCTGGACTCCCAGAGTTCAGTTTAGGGCCAGAAAAACAAACACAGTATGTACTCACTAGGAAGTGGATAGTCTCCACTGTTCTGACAACCAAGCATTGTTATCTCTGGACATTTTCTGCTGACTCAGCAGAATCCATGTGCTAAGCAGAGTATTGCAGTGTTAAATGGCCTGTTCAGCTCAGCCATCTCTCCACCACAAGTCACTAAACTATTTCCAGCAAGTTTTGTGCTGGATTCTTGTATCACTCTTTTTTGTCAGTTCATGAGTAGGAGTAAGATCAACTCTTGCCCTTACCATCTCTAGCCATTGAATCAGGCTGATGAAACTACTAGACTCTCTCTGAGAACTTTCTAATACTTTGCCATGTAGAGTTCTCTTTATCTGTTTATTGGATTTTTCTGTAATAGTCATAGCCACTCACTCTTAAGGATGATACAGCCACAGAGGCAACAGTTTCCTATTTGGAGTCTAACGCCTACCTGTTCTACTCTTCCAGTATGGTCATTTCCATCAAGTGAGAACAATTTTAATAGTTTGCATTCCATCAAATTGATTCATATAACTAAGAGGATAAATTTAATATTTATATAGATATAGATTCAACTTATTTGCAAATATGTTACATTATAGTGCATTAGTATAAATATCTTAGCCTTTATGATTTTTTGTTTTTAATGAAAATATAAAGATTATATAGCTAAGGCAGACTTTGTGGGAGGGTAATGTGATTTAGTCTCTTATAGTGGTTCACTTAAAGTAAAAGTGTTCTTGGTTTCCTGTGGTACCATGAAAAACTATTTTCACAACTATGACAGTGGAGTTAAATCAGTTATTTCTGTACCAATTCCTTTATCTGAGTTTATCAGAGCCTCAATAGATACTTGTAAAATAAATGCATGGACCTTTATTGGAAATGAATTAATTTAATAACAAGTAAGTTTTAAACAGATAATTATTGAGTAGATACATATATGTGAAAATGGACATTCAAGGCACTAGAAAAACTGTTGTTATAGGTCAGCTAATTTTCTCAAATTCCACAGGAAATATGTTTCATTTTATCCCATTTGTAGAGTTCCTTTTGTTACATACTGTTATGAGTAGGTTTTCCTGGCTGCTGGTCTTGCCCCTCTGCTGCGCCAGCCCCAAATAACACACAGACTTTGTATTTGACATAATGCTGTTGGTCAGTTACTTGTTTCTTATCTGCTGGCTCTGTCTTAAATATTATCCCATTTCTATTAATCTAAGTAATTACACATGGTCTTCTCTTACGCAAGAGAGGCTGACGTCTAACCTGTAGGCCCTCCATCTTGAATCTCCTCCATATTACTTCCTCTCTTCTCCTAGTCTCTTAGTCCCACCTATCTTGCTTTCCTATTGGCCAATGGTGCTTTGTTCATAAACCAATACAAGGAAAATATTTACAGAATGACTTCTCCCATCAGCAAACTACCCCTTTAATATTTAAGAGAAATTGATAATTCTTTCCTAAATCCACTCTTCTGGATGATTAAAAAAGCCTTAATACATTTCCTCCTAAATTCATCTCCCAAAACCTGTAAGAGTCTGCATTGTGCTATGATCCTTGAGTGAATCATAATCTTCTCTCTGTTATAGAGTCCAGGCCTAGATTTGTCAAAGTGAGATTTAAAGCAGGATTAGTGCACAGTTTGCTTCAAGTCTGGGATGATGACTATCACATACTTCATTAGCGGATAGAGAAAACTTTAAGATAATAGGGGCTTGGTTCAATTTGGATTTTTTTTTCTACATTGCTTTTTACAGTTGATATTTCTAGAACTCATCTATAATTTGACACCATCAAAATAAAGAGGATGCCTCTTTGCCTCTACTTTCCACTCCTGGTTATTGGAAGCAATATACCTAATAGTTTATTATACGCTTTCAAAGAGCTTCCTCTAAGAACCAGAGAAATATTTCACCCTCTATACAATTCTAGCACTCAGGATTGTCATTTAGCTGGGAAATATTGATTTGCTATTGTTTAGGCCCCAATGGAGTGCTTCTTATCTCTGAAACTGCATTTTGCAAAGAATGAGAGTTGACAGAATTCAGATTTAGTTAAGTGAAGTGTGTCACTTAAAGAGTGAGAACAAATGGGATATTAACCCAGGAAATTTTGTGTAGATTTTGTGAGAAGAAGCTATTTCTGGAATGAAGACCTTTGTAGTGTAGGTTTGCAGATAATAATTGTTAAAAGCCTAAGTCTCCTTGTGGAGGAAGGGAATGAGTTTTAACATATTTTATACAGATTAAATAATAAAGCAATTCTGAAGTAGAAAACCATTCAACCGTTAAACATTAAGGGAAGACTATGAAATTTGATACTCTGATTTTTTTCTTCTTTGGACTTTGCTGTGATTCTTAATTTTGTCTTACAATGGTCCTTTGTTATTTTTATGTATACTCATATAATAAAACAATAAAAAGTACACAAAAGTAAGTCTAGTATGATTGACTTTGTGCAAACTAAAAATAATATATACATATGTGTGTGGGTGAATGTTGAGAAATAGATGAAAATGCAACAAAATGAACAGTTTATGATTGTTATTAATACATGATAAAGCTATAGACTGTCTTAGTTTTTCCTCCCTATATTTGCACAATTTTCCTTAAAATTTTATTCTTGTGAACTAAGATTTTTCAGTCTTGGCAGTATTGACATCTGGAGAAGAGTAATTTTGTAGTAAGGGGCACTCCTGTGTGTTATGGCCTCTAGCTACTTGATTATAATTAGCACTTGTTACCCAAGTGTTATGATAAGCAGTAATGTCTTTAAGCATTGACAAATGCCAGCATCATGGAAGTTTAGTGCTAATTTAGCTCCCTCTAAAAACCTCTTACATACACTGAACAAGTACTTCCTCTTTGTTTATGTGTGTGTATACATGTATGGTACATACATGTAAATGTCTGTCTGTATGGGTACATGTGTTTATACAGGTGCATGTCCACAAGTGTGTATGAGTATGTGGAGACCAGAGGACAACATCAGGTGTTGTTTTTCAGGAGTTCACCTATTTTTGTGTGACACAGGGTCTCTCATTTGTCTGGGAATTGCTCAATAGGCCAAGCTAGTAAGCTAGTGAACACAGGAATCTTTCTGACTCCTTCTCCCTAACACAACAGGAAGTATATATGTGGCCTTCAGAGTTTGAGCTTGTCTCCTCTCTTGGGTTTTCTGGAGTTTCTCTGGTAACAAATGATTGATAATATACCAATTCCCTTCATATTAGAGGAACTGAAAACATAAAAGGCTTCTTGTAGTTTCTGCTTCTCATAAATTAGTATTAGGCACACAGACCTTCTTCTTTACTATAAATTCACCTTTGGGTTTTTACAGGAGCAGAGAAAAAAAAAACAAAGGAAATTGAACAGAAGTTGAGGTTCTCCTTGCTTGTAATCTTTACAATTATGACTCAGAGTTCCATTCTAAAGACTCAGTCTACAGCATAGGTGCTGTCAAGAAGGTCTCTTCTCTTCTAGAAGATCTATGTGTAATGAGGAGTTAAGTTAACACGAAAGTCCTAGTCCTCCACTGACTCCAAAGAGGCAACTTCTAGGCCCTTAGAATCTTTTGTCTGATAAGAGTATCTTTGTATACCTGAGACCTTGGGCCACTGCAGATAGTTTATGCTAACAATGCAGGCTATGGTAAGGGCCTTGATTCACTGTCTCTGACCAATAGAGCAGTTGGAGACCAAGTAACTAAGGTCAAGCATTTGAGTGTGTCATACCTACTGACTGACTCCAAATAGATCCTATATACTGAACTCAAGAGACCTTTCCTGCTGTCCTTGAGTATCCAGTGTCTTTGGAGGCTAATCCAAAAGGGGATTTTGGAACCTAAGAGCATGAGTAGGGACAAGTTTCCTTGTAGACTGATTCAATCTGACTCAAGAGATTTCTGGCCTGAATCTTCTAACCTTAGAGTCTCACCTATGGCTGCATTTGACAGGGTGTCTTTTGCAAGGTAAACAGAATAGGTATGTAATTTCTGCTTTGGCTTTTCAGCATGTTCTGAGCAGTATTCCTGGGCCAGCTGCTATATATTTGGCATGTTGAAATTTGCTGTTTTGTATTTTAATAGAGATAATGAGTGTGGTATTAGAAAATGAATCTTAGCTTCAAAGTACATATGACCTTGCATGAAAGAAAAACTCAAATCTGGGAGACTGCAAGGGCTTTATGGCTCTTAACTTTTCAGTACTTTTTTTGCTGCTGCTGTTTTAAGATAGCTTTCTTGGCTTTGTATGTGGATATTGGAGCCTATTTCACTTTCTGCATCTGGAATGACAGCTATAACTAAATCAGTCAGTGTTCTATCTTCATTTGGATTTTTGTTGTGAGGAGGGGGAAAATTCACAAGAAAAAATGAACTCTGACTCCCAATAATAGGATTCTGGAGGTGAGATAGGGAATCAACCCTCATATCTACAGCAGGTGGGAATGTCAGCATTGCTCGGGGCTTCTCCCACCTATGTCCAAGCATATTCACATATTCACTGAAGATAAAAGGATGTGATATTTCTATGATGTGACCTGTTATATCTTTCTCTCTTTTATTCTCTCTCTCTCTCTCTTTCTCTCTCTCTCTCTGTGCGTGTGGGTGTGTGCCTGTACACATGTATTTTTTTTTAATTGAACTGTAACTGATACAAAATGAAATGAACAGAGCTTTGGTGTCTTGTTCAACTAGCTTGTATAGTTTCATCCACCAAGGTAACTATCTCTCAAAATAAATATTGAACAACTTTGTCCAAAAGCAATATAATAGAATTTAAAGTTGCAATTTAAAATTTTCTAGTGTCCGTGCTAGAAAAAGTAACATGAAACATATGAAATCAATTTTAACCTTGTAATTAACCTAGTGCTCTTTTCATTATCTTTTCAACATGCAACACAAAAGTACTAGTAAGAATTTTTATTTTTATTGGTGATGATCCTTTGAAACACAGTATATTTATAATTCATGTGGATGCAAATGCTAATACTTGCAAACCTTTGGCAGTATAGAATATAGAATGGTCTTTGGCAATCTGTGAAAGGGGTTTAAAAATGTGAAGGATGTAAATGTGTAAGCATGTAATCAAACTAAGTATTTGCCTTGGATGCCTCCTTCCTAGCTGCACTGAGTACTCACTCACATTTGGCAGAAGGTGGATGTTCTCTGCTATTTCTGATGACTAAAACTATAAATAAAGCTTAATTCTTTCACTCCAAACTGTTGTTTACCTACATCAATCGCATAATGTCATGTCTCTAATATATCGGCCCATGGTTGGAAAAATAGTCCAGTAGGTGAAATACTTGTACAAACATGAGAAGCTTAGTTGTCTGGGCACTGTGGCTTATCTATAATCTCAGAACTGGAGGTTAGAGACAAAGAGTTCCCTTAGGGTTTCCTTACCACTCAATCAAGCAAGTCTGGTGTACTCCAGGTTTAGTAAGAGACCCTATATCAAAATAAGATGGAGAGGAATAGCACAAGACAACCAGTGTCAAAATCTGTCCCACACTTGCATATAAACAAGCACATCCACAGACATGTGTGTGCAGACTTTATATATATTTATTATATATATATATACATATACATATATATATATATAAAATCTCACAAAATTATCTCTCTGTAATAAGTATAGGACACTCTGAGTATTCTCACAAGAAAGACAATGATATTTGTGTAGCTTTGTAATAGCCTATAACACAGTAGAAGTTATTTTATATCATTTAAGGAATTATAACATAGTTCTCAAGTTAAAGTAAGCTTCTAAATATTATATCTATTCTTGAACCATGCACAGAAAGTCCCCATGAGGCAAAGAAGTGTTGAGAATAAAGAACAGAAAATAATAATGATAAGAACATGAATTAAAGTCACATTGAGTCAATAATTTTGCCTCTCTGAGACTCCTATCCATCACTTATAAAACATAATTACGCATATTTTTCAGAGTTGCCAGATATTACACAAAATCCTGAAATAATTTAGAAATAACTAACCTCCAGTATACATCCCCTTCAAGCATAGGAAACCTCTTCAGCAAAGTGGCATGTTGGCCTCCACTCACAATAATAAAACACATTCATTCATCTAACAAATATTTTAAAGCATATATCTATCATGTACCATATATTAGAGTAGTTGTTAACAATATAACAATAAATGAGTGGTATGCAGTCCATATCACTCCAAAAGTTGATTTATGTTGAGGTGTTTGATCCATTTGGACTTAAGTTTTGTGCATGGTGATAGATATGGATCGATCTTCAGACTTCTACATGCCAGCATCCAATGATGCCAGCACCATTTGTTGAAGAAGCTTTCTTTTTTCCATTGTATAATTTTAGATTCTTCCTCAAAAATCAGGTGTTCGTAGTTGTATGGGTCAATATCAGGGTTTTCAATTCGATTCCATTGGTCTACCTGTCTATTTTTCCTATTTTATTTCCATTTAAGAACCAGGGAACCTGAAGTGTTACAATCTTCTACCCTAACATTACAAAGTATGTTCATGATGCTGCTACGACTTCAGAACATTTTCTTCTTCATTCTCTCCTTTGTGCTTCTTCTCTGCTCTCTATTAATTTTCTATACACGGTCTTACTATGTTGCTGAAATTTGTCCTAAACTCATAATACCCTTGCATTTCTCTCCCAAGTGTTGGGATTTTTAAGCACATACAACTGTATATACAATATCAGACTTGGAACATAATAGATGATTAACAAATATGTGTTAAATGACTGTACTATACCTTTGTGCCTCAACACTCAACCTTGTTTACCAAAGGCTGTCCCATAAGTCAACACATACAGATCCATGCTTATTCACTGCCCCAAAGAGGATCTCTGGCCTGCAGTAGTACTTGGATTTTAGCCTTCCCCCTGCCATACTTTACTTATGACCTTGAGCAAATCACTTTCCTCCTATGGGCCTGTTAATCACATGCAATAAAATAGTGAATATGGACTTCTTGTACTGGGATCTCTTCACCTTTCTAGTTTTGTATTCCTCTGACTCTCAAGGCTCATTTTTCTCCACTCTATTGTGCCCCAACACCCACACGTGGTGAAAGTCTCTCAATCACCTACAGTTTGGGACTGTAACTCAACAGTTACAAACAGAGCACATTGTCCAGGGTTGTGTTGGTGCTTTCTGATCCACTTGGTGCAAAGCATTTGAAAAGGCAGAGAGAGGATTTATGATCTCTGTTGGAACCTTGGTTTAATTCAATACTTCTTTTTCTGTATTTCATCCTTTACCAGCAAAACTCTTGATCATCCCCATGTCTGATAAGAAGGAAGAATTAACCCCATACTGACCCTTATTTAAAATATACATCTATGCATTGGCCTAAAATGATTATAAGTCCAGTTCTGATAAAGCAAAATTTCATACCTTTTAACTATATAGCATGTTATCCTGTATTTTGAGCACTAGACTTTGGTTTGTCACGATTTGGACTTCATCAGTATGGACTATTTTAGGATATTTACTGATTAATCCCACAGCCCTAGGGCAAAGAACAGTAAGAGAGAATCAAGCAACAGGAAAGCCAAAAATCAATGACCACAAGTTTCCCAGTCGATTTTATTCATCCTATGCAGTACACAAATCATCATAAGAAATATGTCTGCATATGTAACAGCCTGCATTTTTCTCTCCTAGATATTCATTCAGTTTTTATCAATCAAGTTTTGCACATACCAACAAACCTGTAATTTATGGGTGCTTTCTATTGGGCTTTGTTTAAGTGAGTGCCTTCCAAAAGGAACCAGCTTTCTGTTCATGAATAAACCATGTAAGGTTAATTGTCCTACAACTAATTTCAAATTGTGGAGTTTTCATGATACAATTTAGATGTGGCCATGGTAGGTTATGAGCATAAAAAGTGTAGGTATAAGTATGTGGGTGGGAGGGTACATGGCTGTATACTTGTAAATGATTGGAAGCCAGAATGCAGAAGGGGCAGCTAGAAGGCAGAGGGAGAGCCGGTCATAGGGGTTTCAGCTCAGTTTCACATCTCTAGCCTAAGGCATTAGATGTTGTTAATTCTTCAAAGGTTGAAGATTTGTTTTACAGAAGAAATTCTGATTTGATTAAGATATTGCTTCCAGACCTAATGTTTCTTTAGCAAAGTATGCCTACATCCAGGATTGGAAATAAAATGCATGCTATCTAAGCATTAAAAAGCCACATGATTTGCAACTATTCTACAAAAGTAACATTTAGTATAATTACAGTACATTTAGATTAATTACAGCCCTGGTTATGGGCTCTACCATATTTAAGGTTGTATCAGCATTTTCATTATTAACCCTGTGTAGACAAAGTGATTTTCTGGTGGTCTATTTTTTTCCTTAGAAAAGATTTTACCTTTTACATAGGTTTAGTTTAGAATCCAATTTTGGGTACTTAGGATAACCTATAAAAGAATTTATTTCAGAGGGAGTATTCACTTGAAAATTTCTGTTTATGTTTAGAATCTCAAAAATACAGATGGAAATTAGACAAATGGAAATGGTTATGATGGTAAGTCAGGAAACTGACTTGCTAAAAATAACTTGTGCTTTCTTTAAATGCCTTTATAGCACTGACCATAAAGTTAAAAGTGGCTGACACTGAACTTCCATGTCTAGAACTTTACCAATCAAACTGAGCTTGCTTCTGTTTACATTGGGTCCCTATACATTCCTGTCTTACTCCAAAAGTGTTGAGAAACCTAAAGAATGATAGTTTCTACTTTGATCTTTAAAGTTGGGCTTGGGAATCCATGGATGGTTCTGTTTGAACATCTTTATCTTCATCCTTAGATTCTCGGCTCTTGACAGTGATGGTGATCTAATTTCATTATCCATGATTTTGACAACTTTACACACCAATATTTTTAGTGGTGGGAACTCTGTGCACAGAGAGATCAAGTATCTTGGTCCAAATGCAAAGCCTATAAATGCAGAGAAAAATTAAAACTCAGATGGGCCTGACTAGGGAGGGGCCTGCATATTTGCAAGTCCATTACAACATGTGATGTGCATAAAAGCACAACTTAATGTTTCCCTGTATCCAGGGTGAGTGAAGAATAAAAATGTACAGTTTGGCCATTTTTCAAGAGCAAAGCCTGTTAAATGAATGAATCTGTGCAAAAGTGATGTAATTTTTTTTAGTTTTTTTATTTTAATTAATTTTTATTTTAATTTAAAAAATCTTATTTTGTATACAAATCCCTATCCCCTCTCCCTCTTGTCCTTCTAGTCCCCTCACTATCTTCCAATCCCAGCCCACATCCATTTTTCAGGGAGGGTGAGGCCTTCATGGGGGATAATCAAATCTGTCACATCATTTGGGGCAAGGCCTTGGTCCTCTCCTGTGTATCTAGGCTAGAGAGTATCCCTTTATAAGGAATGGACTACTAAAAGCCAGTTCATGCACTGGTTCCACAGCCAGTGGCCCCATAGACTACCCAAACCCCCAACTGATGACCACATTCAGGGGGTCTAGTACATCTTATGCAGGTCCCCCAGCTGTCAATCTGGAGTCTGTGAGCTCCCACTTGAGCAGGTAAGATGTTTTTGTGGTCTTGACCCCTTTGCTCATCACTCCTGCCTCTCTACAAGTGGATTCCAGGAGTTTGGCTCAGTACTTGGCTGTGTATCTCTGCTTCTGCTCTCATCAGGTAATGGATGAAGGCTCTATGATGGCAATTAAGATAGTCATCAATCTTACTATAGGGGAAATGCTTAGATTCTCCACTATTGCTTAGATTCTTAGTTGGGGTCATCCATGTGAATTCCTTGGAATTTCCCTAGTACCAGGTTTCTCATTAAGCCCATAATGGCTCCCTCTATCCTGGTATCTCTTTCATTGCTCTCCTCTGTACTTCTCCCAACTTGACCTTTCTGATCTCTCATGTTCTCCTTCTCACTTGCCTTCTCCCGTCCTCTCTCTCTCCTATTTCTCCCTCCCCCTCTCCTACTGTGTGTGTATGTCTTAGGGTCCTCATGATTTGGGTTTTAAATGTCTTCCTTTGGTTGATTTTTCTCCCCCCCCCCTCTGTTTTGTTTGTCTAGGTTGTATTTTACTTTTGCTTCATAGAGTTGTTCAGGCAAGTGGCTCTGATGAGGATCACATGTTTCCACAAATTCAGAGTAAAAGAATTCTGACTGGTAGAGCACATGAAGATGTGTGTGTGTGGGGTGCTGTGTTTTCCCTGTTTAGCATGATGAACCTTTGAAGCCAGAAGCCAACTTCTGGGATGCTGTTCTGCATACAGTTAGTAGTCTCATCTCTCACTTACAGATCTATCTATAAAGATGTTCTGCTATCAAGATAAGGTTTCCAATGTTATCCTTTCCTTTATGGGAAGAGCAATATTGAAAACAATATATAGAAACATGACTGTTTCTAAATATGTTAAGTAATGGCAACATTAAAATTAAAGCACCTCTTGGTATTGGCATTTTAATGTAAAAGTTACAGCCTAGAATTCTTGCTATTATTTCTTCAATCCTTCCCAGAGACTGGCACCAGTTCTTTCAGTTTACTTAATTAAAGGAAACTGATTTGTCAGTACCAAATGCATTGATTTAGCGAAATTGAAGAAAATAGCAATGGATACTATTCAGCTTTCTGATGACTACATATGACTCTTTTCTGAAGATCTGAAGTCTCTGAGTGGAAACAAGAAATACCCAGAATCCTAGACAGTGTCTTGGAGACAGGGACATGCCTCTTGGATTATCTATCTTTAAATTTCAGCTCTGGAAGATTTCAGTGTGCAAAATTTTGGAAGGAGAATGAACAGAGTTGAGCACCAAACCTTCCCCTCTAAGGAGACAATTTGATCCTCTTGAGGAAAGTTAGTGGTAGTGGGATTTGCTGTGCTTCAGATGACTGTGTGGGAGAAAGGCCTTATTTTCTATACATGCACCATAGATATTGCTTAGCTTAGGAAAGACCACAACATATCACAAACAGAAATCCAAATAACTGAGATGAGTGGTATGTTGGTGTGATGTTTGAAAACCTCAAAATCAGTGCAAAACTAAATCTAAAATAAAAAAGATGAAAATTTTATAACAGAATCCATAACAGTGCATTTCTGAGCCATATTGGAACATAAGGCAAATAAAAAATGATATGTATCCCCCAAATTTAATTTTTAAAATATTGCATTCAATTACATTTCTCTTGATTGAGTTTGTGTGTGTGAATGTGCATGTGTGTGAGTATGTGCATTGTGTGAGAAAGAGACAGAGAGACACAGAGACAGATAGTCAGGCTAAGAATAAGACTCACACCACAAAGAGAGAGAGACATAGAGAGAGCAGAGAGGGGTGAGAGGGAGAGAGCAGAGGAGGGGGGATAGAGAGATCCTCTCAGTTCTATTGCCTCTACTGCCAGCATCTTTGAAGTTTTTTTTTTTTTTTTTCTAATTTTTTTCTTGCACCATCCCTCCTGGTTTGGATCAGAACATTTTATTTTCCCTTCTGGTTTCCCAGTGTACTTTGTAGATCTTCCAGATGCATCCATGCAAATGTAATTATTTATTTGGAGTAGCCTCCTTTTACAGAAGGGCATTACTCCTTTTGAATAAAGAGTATGTTCTTCTATTATTGTTCTTTGTATTTTTAATACTCCCGAAAGGTTATTTGGGGACTCAAACATAATTTTTGGTTGTTAAAGATAACAATCAAATGAATTAACAAGTTAAATGAACACATGAGAATAACCTCTGAGTTTTCAATTCATCAATAGATTAAAATTCCTGAATATAACTGTTTGTGTGTCCATCTTGACCTTCCTTTTGGGAACTGAAATTCCTGTGGAGGTGACCCAAATGATTCTAGATCATTGTTCATTACAGTTGCCATCCAGAGAGTGTTCTTTGCTCAAAGTATGCTGATGAAATCCACTTCCCAATTTAGCAAATAGCCAAGTGTGGATGGCAAATAGCCAAGTCTGAATTTTTTTCCAAGCATTGGTTTCCGTCCTTTGCTTATAGAAAACTCAAGAATTTCCTCCAACTTTCCAAAGTCTTAGAACAGTGATAACATTTTGCCTAGTGTTAGCATCAGTGTGTTCTAAGTAGATTCCTGTGGGGGGTGTGACTCTTCCCCATTTAAGGCCTCAGAATTCTGTGAGCCAGGCCAGATCCATTTCAAGATATGGATATTCCAATTTTCTTCTACTGAACCAGAATCCCTAGCAGGTGACTTCCCTCTTGCCTCAGTTTCAGAAAGGCACACGAAATACCTCACAACTCTTAGAAAACTAGGTTGAATGTAGCACGTTACTATATATTATTTTTGAAAGCCATGTTCTATTTCTAATTCTTATGATAATGATGGAGTGGTAAGTTTGTCCTAAATAAAATGGTTAATTGTAAGATGAAAATTCATTCTCTTAACTAGAGAAAATAAAAACCTAAACACAACCAAGTAGGGCATGCCACATTCTATCTATAATTAGTATTCAGAATCTTTGAATATTAATCTTACCTGTAAGACACTGGGGAATAATTGAAGCAAATAGGGGAAAAATGCTAATGACAATGGTGAATTGCATGTATCTTACCAATCTCATTTAATTTAACAATTTAATAAAGCATAAATAACAGTAAATTACAGTCTCTCTAGTTGATGTCATATGACTAGCCTGTCTTATTTCATCTTTAACATCTTCGCTCAGTTATCAGGTTGCTGTATCAAGTAGGCACAGGCTATGCTGTCCTAGAACCAGATATTAATATACTATTAACAACCCATGGATGAATGGTGGCTGAAATTCATTCAGGAAGAGAATACCATCCCTTAGCAACAATCAAAAATCATGGTCACAGTCACTGCATCCCAGCCTTGCGAAGTATCTAAGTAAAGCAGAACCTCTGGAATCTCTCCTAGTCTCCTTGTTCTAGGGATAGATCTCAATCCTTCCATATATCCTTAAGACACAAATTGTCAGCATTCTATCTTCTGGCTAAAGAAGTCAAGAAAGCAATTTATATAACCATATTACCTTCATTGTCCCAAACTCATTGACAACCAAGACCACAGACAGAAACATAATGAATGGTTAAAGACCAAACAAACCTGAAAATAATTTCATTGAGTTGGTGTGATAATTTGAATGTAATTGGATGCTATAAGCTCATATGGAGTGGCACTATTAGAAGGTATTGATCTTTTGCAATAAGTATGGCCTTATTAGATGATCAGTGTCACTGTGGGGATGAGCTTTGAGGTCTCATATATGCTCAAGCAATGTGCAGTATCTCACACAAATTTCTGTTGATGACAGGTCAAGATTTAGGAGAGGTATTATAAAGTTTGTCTTTTAAAAGTATATTTACAGTATGAAAAAAATCTGCCTTTGTTATATTCTATCTGCTTAGATTATAAAAATGACTTTTAAGTAATTTATTCATTATTCTCACATATGTATCAACAAAAGTTATGAATATTTTTATTGTAAATGATTTCATATTATTTCTAAGAAACAGAGCTAGAAAAATTTTAAGGTCATTAGCCATAATGGTTTTTAAATACACAATCATATGAATATGTTAGTTTTAACTACTGAGTTTTATGCAATCTTTAGCTTTTTCAACTTTAACTTAATGATAAGCTTTTTTTTAATCCTAAGGCATTAACAAACTCTAGGGGTGTGAATGTAATATAATAACTTGTATGCTTCCTTATGAGTTTATGGCTGTGAGAGTAACATTTAATTACATTTATTTTTATTTCATTACATTATCATCTAGTCAACAGAAGAATTGGGTTCACAGTCCCTGGGAAATTTCAAGTTGGAACACTGGTAAATACAGTAAAACACCATTGGGGGGCATTCTAACAAAGAATCATCACAGTTATGCATATATATATATGCATATATATATACGTATATATACGTATATATATATGCATATATATATATATGTGTGTGTGTGTGTGTGTGTATAAAATCAATAAGCTAGTTTTGTATATGTAAGTATGCATATGTACTATTCAAAGTTAGAAACAGTTTCTCAGTTTTTAGTAATATTCTTTTCCAGTTGTCAACGACTATGACAAATAACTTGCATTGTTTTATACAATGCTTCTTTTTTGTAAATTACTATTTATCCCATGTTCAGGTATGAAAATCAACCACTGGAAGCACTACTCAATTTGACTAAATTTATTGGCTGCTAGGTAGTACTGTCAGGGATCAAAACCAAGTGTGGCTTCCAAACTCTTGCTGTCAACCACTATCCGTTGAACATATCCTTAAGTTTACCATATGTCAGTTTCTTATAAGAATTCCAGGTTTTGAATAACATAGTTTAAAAATGATAAAAGTATGAAATGTTTTGCTACATATCAAAACTGGTTGGTCAAGAATACCACAATATATTTATTTTATGATATGCAAGACTTGGAATGAGAGTAGTGTCTGCTCTTAAACATTGGCTGTCTACCTGACATTGGCTTTCTACTTGAGCAATGAAGCACAGCAGTGAAGAAAGTTACTTTATGGCAGTCATATTGATAGCTAGAAATGAACATTTAGACTTTGACTTTTAATACCACGTGAAGTCTGCAATGTCCTGGTTCTTAATGAATTTCTGGAGAAAACTATCCATCCCCAAATGTTGAAACACTAAGTTGTTAAAATGCCTGACAGCACTATGATTTTGGAAAATATGCTCAAGTTTCAAATTTATGATGCTTTAAGCAAAATCATACTTTGTAGTCTTTTTATTTGTAAATTAAGTCCCAGAAAATCCCCACTGTGTGTATGATGTTCTCTAGGCTATATCTGACTGCCTATTAGGCGCAGATGGTAGTTTTGGTTTCATAGAATCTCTAAATCTTCTGAGTTCATAATTATTTATGTCATAATGTGTTACACGCGTTTCCCATGCTGGATTACAGATTCCATGTGGACAAAGACTGTGATTTTATTACTGAGGCTTTCACCTTACATGCAGTGCTGAATGATATAGTCTTTAGTTCTAGATAATTGATCAATATTTACTAATATAGTAAATAAATGAGAAAAACCAAGAATTAGATGTGTGAGCCATTCAGTAGTTTTAGTCTTGATTTACAATACACAGACCCCTGTTCTTAATTCTGCAGTGCCAGCCTAATTCTACCTCTCCCAGAATCTAACAGCTCTGGAAGTTTATGTGATATTAGGTAAGTTTTTTTTCTTGGTGATTACAAGAGGACAGATACAATATTTATTAGCCTTCACAACTCCTGAACAAAAGTAGTCCCTAGAGAAAGGCACACAGTAACAAAGCAAGAAAAGATGGCCATTATCTTGAGGCCAAGTTACACAGGCATAGAGACTATGACTTGTGTTCCTGTAGTAAGGAACACTAGAGTTGTCAAGATAATTTATGGTGACACTGATGAGCAGAGAGTATTTAAATATTGTAGTTCTTGAAGTATTATGAAGTTTAAAAAAAACTGCTCTTGGCTGAGTAAATGTCTTGTTGATCCCTTTTAACTCAAGTCTCTCATATACTATTTTTCCTATTTTTTTAATATTTATACAAAAATATTGGAGTTTTAAGTCCTAAAGTGATTCGAGAGAGATTCTTCATGCACTACACGGATAGAATTTGGCATTCTCAAATGACACTTCCACTTTTATTTAAGCAGTTCATTGTTCTTTGATCAGTTAAATTATGTTCCTAATGGAGGACTATGATAGCAAGAATTATATAAATGTTTTATACAGTACAGGTAAAACCTTTAGGGGAAATTTTCAGTGAAAGAATACAGTCTTTTTTGTTTCTATAGAAACAAATAGCAATCAGGAGAAAGGTGTTATTTCAAGTTCATATGTTAGTAAGGCCTGCTTGGCAAGCCCCAGCTTGCTAGAGGACCTGAGTACTAGGCCCGCATTCTTAGAAAACTCCTCTGTGTTCATCCCTCTAATCTCATGAGTAGTAGGGGAGAGCTGGCTGGAAATCCCTGTTCTTCACTTGCTGATCACGGTCACAGTCCAGTCACTCAGCATCACAGAACCAGAAAAACTCTGAAATGGAATCTCCTGTCAAAGAAGAAAAAGATAGTCAGAAAGAAATGACAGTTATCAGATATCAGTGGACCTTTAAATGTGGTAGTTGTGTCCTCACCCAAATCATTGATGAACTCATCCAAGCAAGCATTTTAGTCTTACGAATTCATAGTAGTCTTTTGCCCTTATAATCTGACTACTTCCATAAAAATATTTTCTTAATGGAATTAAAGGTAAATGTCTACATTTGGATTTGATTTCAAGAGCTAGAACATTCTTGTCAAGTGGATGTTACTTAAGACAATCAGATTACACGATGAGTGCTTTCCTAAAGCCTAATCAATACTACAGCTTTAAAATGATTTCTTCTGTCTTTTAAATGAAGTTGAGGTCAAAAGTAATGACAGGATGAAGCAGGTCTGTTTTTCTTCAATCTGACAAGTCCCAGAAGATAAGATGAATGTCTAGTAACAGGCTAAGAATTTTCCCTGTGTGTGACATTTACTTTGTACATAAACAACCCGGTATATTGACATCTCAATGTATTAGTAGCTGGTGGTCCAAAACACGACAAAATTTAGATAGTATTTCTTTCTGCTCACAAATATTCACAGTTTATCAACAAGAGAGTATTTATTGCTGTATTTCCTTGCAGTTGTCAGAGCAAAATGAATCATTCTGAAATACAAACTTACTAACATAGGAAATATGTCACAGAAAAACACAAGGCACAAGAGGAATGTATTGTAAAATGAAAGGATCACAATTCACACTCTGTAAGTTGTAAACACTATAGAGTGGCATTAAGATGCTCACCCTACTGTGCATAAGAGAACTATATCTTGTGACCAGTTATTTAAAAAAATGTTCAATTTCCTGGAAACTGTCTTGTGGAGGCAGTGTTGTGCAATGTGGTAGCTTATAGTGTCCCCTTTCACTGGCTGTGCTTCAATTTCTTTATCTGTATTAAAGAGTGATGATGATGATAGTGATGGGTGATGCTAATGAGTTAAGAAAATTCTAAGCATAAGTATGCAACATAAGGTTTGTTTTTTCCTTTCTACTTTTCTACAGAGAAACCATATTAGTACCTCACTTTATAGCAAGCTTTTAGCTCTCATCTCTCTGATATTCAATGAGGCCTAAAGTTTTGCTAATGCATAATTTTACAGAAAGAAAAATAATTTTTCTTAAATGAAAAACACATATGTAATCAATAACACATATACTCAACATATTTTATTCCAACAATTTTCTCCCTGGAAGCAAAATTATGACATAAAATCAGTCACATCCCTCATTTAAGATTAAGAAACCTGGGTTTTATATGAAAGACCCAAAGGATTTCTTAGTCTCTGAGGAGATTTATTCATTTGATCTCTGGGGTGAAACTATTATACCATTATGTAGGTATTTCTAAACTTTTTATGTACAAATGAGTCTTGATTGCCTAATTCAGAGTCATCACAAAGCTGAGGTCAATAATTATGTATTTCATTAGTTAATGAAAATATTTTTAAATAAAGACTAATGTTTAGAAATCAATTCTCAATGAGGATATACTGTGACTTTTTTCTCTAAGAGACCTATGTTGTATCAGGTCACATGTGACATATGATAAAGATATAGCCATTAGTGACATGGAAAGAACCATTTTCTGCATCTGACTCCACTTAATTGACAGGTACTTATATAGAATATTTTCTAAAGGTAGGATATCTTAATTGTTTTTATTTGTAGTTATCTTAATTTTGTTTTCAGAGGCAGCCTATCATTTCCAGCAACTAAAATGACCCCATATATATTCTATTGACCTGTAATTCTCAAATTATCATTTTCACCTTTATCAAGCCTACCATGAACACCACTAATTATACTATTATTGTGTTGACAAAGCTACAAAGTATCATCAATATGGAAATGATGAAATTGGACACTGAATAAAATGCCATTATTTCACTGGGTTATGGATAGGAAGGTAGTTTGTGATTAATTTCTTGGTTTATTGAGCTCACAAATACATCGCTTTGGCCCAAACAATTCTGAATTTGCATCTACTATGAACAAAATTTGAAAAAGATTTGAAATTTCTTTATATTCAATAATGTCAAAATGAGCATCTTTAGAGAGGAAATGTGGAATTGTACTGTATTTCAGTCCTTTTCAATTCACCTGCACATACCAATGTGACAGGAACATCCAGTGTAGACATAGCACCTCTTCTTTTTATATGAGACACAAGAATTTCTCCCTCTTTATGGTGTTTGAAGCTCTGTTACAGTTTGTTAGGGATGTTCAAAAAAAAATCACACCAACTTGTGTGATTGAGAACAACAAAAAGTTTATCCTCTCAGGTTGCAGACTACAAGTGCAAAACTGAAGCATTGATTGTGCTATCTTCAAAGGTGCCAAGAAAGGTGCTTCCAATATCAGTGCCCTAGCTTGGGATAAGCTCATTAATCCTCTATCTTTCAAAGGTTGTCTTCTCTTGTATTCACACTACCTTACCTATGGAACTGCTCATCACTGTGTTCAATATGCAGTTCTGCAAGGACAATAATCTTCTTCAGCTATGGAATGCCCTGATTACCTTATGTTATCTTGAGAGCCTCTTTCTAAATAAATTCACATTATAGGATTCTGAGGAAAAATACTTCAAACATATTGTTTTACTTGTTTATTTTTATTTCTACTTCTTATGTAATAATGTCCTGCATGAGATCAAAACAACTCTAACATCTGTTCAACTATGTTCACAGCAACATCGTTTGTAAGAGCCAGAACCTGGAACCAACCAAAGAATGGATAAAGAAAACGTGGTATATTTACATAATATTACTCAGTGGCAAAAAAACAATGACATCTTGGAATTCGCAAGCAAATAGATAGAGCTACAAAAATGACCCTGAGTGAGGTAACCCCGACCCAGAAAAACAAATGCAGTATATACTCACTGATAAGTGTTTAGGATAATCATGGCACAATCCTCAACCCAGGAGAAGCTAGGTAAAAATAGGGACTCTAAGAGGGACACACATGGGAGGCCCCAGAAAAGAGAAATACTTAAGATCCCCTGCGTAAACTTGGAAGGGGAGTTGAAGGTAAGGGACAGTACATGGGAACATGAAGGATTAAGATGGCTGAGTTGGGGTAGGGATAGAGAAGAGAATCAATGAGAGATATATTTAGATAGAAGAAGCTATTATGGAGTTAGTGAGAAACTAACTCCATGGAAATTCTCAAGAATCAACAAGGGTGATCCCAGCTAAGATTCCTAGAGACAGGAGGGAGGGCCTAGTCCCTTCTCCAAATGACTTGACAGATTTTGATGATCCCCCCTGGAAGTTATCACACTTCCTGTGGTGTGGGGGAGATGGGATGTGATGGGAGGTGTTCTGGGGTCATGGGAGGGAGAGGGAACTGGTATTGATATATATATATATATCAAGAGAAATATTAAGACTCATAGAAATAGTGGAAAGGATGCCAGAATTGTTCTTCCCCTGTATTCAAATTAGTGACTACCCTAATTGTCCTCATAGGACTTTCATCCAGTAACTAATGGAAGCAGATGCAGTGACCCACAGCCAAACCATGGGTTGAACTTTTGAAGTTAATATGAAGAAAGGGAGGAGGGATCAAATGAACAAGTGGGGTCAAGATCATGATGGGGAAAACCACAGAGACAGCTGATCCAAACTAATGGGAGCTCATAGACTATTGACTGAATGTTGTCAAAAGTTTTTGTCCTGCCTAGTGAAGCATCCCTTTAGTTCCAAATAAACACACATAGGAATATATTAACTATAAACTGTTTGGCTGATGGCTCTGGCTTCTTATTGGCTCATTCTCTCTTTATTATTAATCCATTACTATTAATCTGTATATCTCCATGTGCTCTTGGCTTACCAGTGATGCCAGGCTCTCTTGCTTCCTTGGCAGCCACATGGCATCTCCATGACCCCACCTACTATCTTTCTCTATTTGTACTTGGATTTCCCATCTGGCTAAATCCTGCCTGTCCATTGGCCAAAATGGCTTTATTCATCAACCAATAAGAGAAACATATATTTACAGCATACAGAGGATATCATCTGACAACTGAGGAAACTGCGTGGAACCAAACTAGGCCTTCTGAATGTGGATAATAGTTATGTGGCTTGATCTGTGTGTGTGGGGGGGGGGGCACTGCCTATTCAGGGTGCATGAAGTGGCATTTTGGAGACCATATCCTATGGTGGGATACCTTTCACAACCTAGATACAGGGGTAGATGTTTGGTCCTACCTCAACTTGGTATACCAGATTTTGCTGGATCCCCAATGGAGGCCTTGTACCCTCAGAAGATAAGATGTGGTGGGATTTGTGGAGGCCAGGATGGAAGAATGGAGGAGGGGAACTTGAGTTAGTACTAAAAAAAGAAAAGAAAAGAATTAAAAAGGTATTGTCCTATATGGAAAAAGTGCATCCTTATCTCCCATCCTTATCAACACACCTTCCTTTCAAAAATTAATGTTCCTTTATTTTGTTTTCTGATCTAATGAGTTTAAGAAGGGTCATCAGTTTGACTATGGACCATTCAACTAGAACTTTGTGGGCTTACCATAACATGAAGATCATGGCTTTCCCTATACCAGAATCCACAAGAAGCCAATGGTTCCCCAGGCAAGGACAAGGACCCAAGGGCCCTTGCCCATCCACAACTGATTATTTTAAAATCTTTAGATTGCTTTTGGGAATATGGCCATTTTTACAAGTTCATTCCACCTATCCAAGAGCATGGGAGATTTATTCATTTTCTGATATCGCCTTTAATTTATTTCATTAAAGATTTAAGGGTCTTTCACTTTCACCCCAAGATGTTTTATATTGTTTGTGGCTATATATCTTTCTCAGCCCAGTTGTTGTCTATATTTAGGAGGCCTACTGATTTTTTGAGTTAATCTTGTATCCTGACACTTTACTGAAGGTGTTTATTAGCTGTAGGCACTCCCTGTCAGAATTTTTTTTTTTTGGTTACTTATGTAAACTATGATATCATCTGCAAAAGGTGAAAGTTTGATTCCTTCATTTCCAAATTGTATGCCATTGATCCCCTTTTGTTGTCTTATTGCTCTAGCTAAAACTTGAAGCACAATATTGAAGAGATTTGGAGAGATGGCCATTGCTCGTGATTTTAAGGAATAACATGGAGTTTCTCTCTATGCAGTTTGATGTAGGCTGTTGACTTGCTATATATTGCCTTTATTATGTTTAGATATATTCCTGTTACACCTGATTTCTCCAAGACCTTCATCATGAAGGGGTGTTGGATTTTTTCAAAGGTTTTTTTCAGCATTTAATGAGATGATCAAGAGGGTTTGCTTCTTCACTTTGTTTACATAATGAATTACATTGACAGATATTTTTATGTAGAACCACCCATGCGATGCAGGGATGAAGCCTGCTTGATCATGGGGGATGATTTCTCAGATGTGTTCAAGGAGTTAGCTAGTGTTTAGCTGTGGGTGTCTGATTCTGCTTCTATCACCTACTAGATGAAGGCTCTAGGATGGCCTATAAGGTAGGCATTAATCTTATTATCTATGAAGGGCATTAAATGTAGCGTTTTCACTATTGCTTAGATTTTTAGTTGGGTTCATCCTTGAAGAAGTGTGGGCATTTACCTATAACCAGATTTCTCCATAAATCTACAATGGCTCCCTCTATTAAGGTATCTCTTTTCTTGTTCTTTATTCTTTACCTGGTTCAATCTTCCTGTTCCTTCATACCCACCCCTCTTCTCCCCTTCTCTTTCTCATAAATCCTTCTCTCCCTCTATGCTTCCAGTTTGCTCAGGAGATTTTGTCTCTTTTCCCTTCTCCAGGGGGCCATGTATGTCTGCCTTAGGGTTATCCTTTTTTTCCTAGCATTTCTGATAGTGTGGATTGTAGTGCTGATCCTTTGCTCTATGTCTAAGAACTATATATTAGTGAGTACATACTGTGTTTTTCTTTCCGACTGGGTTACCTCACTTTGGATGGTTTCTAATAGTTCCATCCATTTGCCTGAGAATTTCAGGATTCAATTATATTTTTTCACTGAGTAGTCCATTGTGTAAATGTATCACATATTCTCCATCCATTCTTCAGTTGAGGGGCATCTAGGTTGCTTCCAGGTTCTGGCTATTATAAATAATGCTGCTATGAACATAGATGACCAGATGTCCTTTTGGTATGTATGTGTATTGTTTTGGTATATGGCTAAGAGTGGAAATACTGGACCTTCAGTTAAACTAATTCCCATTTTCCTGAGGAACTGCCATACTGATTTTGAAAGTGACTACATGAGTTTGCACTCCCACCAGCAATGGGGGAGTATGCCTCTTTCTCCTAATCCTCTCCAGCATAAACTATCTTTGGTGTTTTTGATTTTAACCATTCTGACAGAAGTAAGATGGTATCTCAGAGCTGTTTTCATTTGCATCTCCCTAATGACTAAGGATATTGAGTGCTCTCTTAAATGTCTTTCAGCCATTTTAGATTCCTCCATTGAGTATTGCCTATTTAGTTCTGTACCCCAATTTTTAATTGGATTAGTTGGTGTATTGGCAAACAGCTTATTGAGTTCTTTGTATATTTTTGAAATCAGCCTTCTGTCAAATGTTGGTTGGTGAAGACCTTTTCCCATTCTGTGGGCTGCCTTTTTGTCCTGTAGACTGTGTACTTTGCCTTACAGAAGCTTCTCAGTTTCAGGAGATATCATTTATTAAATGAGAATCTCAGTGTTTGTGCTACTGGTGTAATGTTCAGGAAGTAGTGTCCTGTACCAATTTATTCATGGGTACTTCCAGCTTTCTCTTCTAAGAGGTTCAGTTTGGCTGGGTTTATGTTGAGATCTTCCATCCATTTGGACTTAAGTTTTGTGCATGGCAGTAGATATGGATCTATTTGCAGTCTTCTACACTCCAGTATCCAGTTATGCCAGCACAATTTGTTGAAGGTGCTTTCTTTATTCGATTGTATAAATTTAGCTTCATTGTCAAAAATCAGGTGTTCTTAGGTGTGTGGGTTAATGTGAGTAAATATCAGTGTTTTCAATTTGATTCATTGGTCGATCTGTCTGTGTTTTTTTTTTTTTTTTTTTTTTTTTTTTTTTTATCAATATCAAGCTGTTTTCAGGACTATAGCCCTATAATCAAGTTTGAAGTCAGGGGTGGTGGTGCCTCCAGAATTTCCTTTATTGTAGAGGGTTGTTTTGGCTATTCCATGTCTGTTGTTTATCCATATAAAGTAGAGGATTTTTTTTCAAGTTATGTGAAGAATTTTGCTGGGGATTGCAATGAATCTCTAGTTTTGAAAATATTGCCATTTTTACTATGTGTATACTACTTATCCAACAGCATGGGAGATCTTTCTATTTTCTGATCTCTTCTTTATTATATAGGTTTTTCCCTTGTTTGGTAAACATTACCTGAAGATATCTTATGTTGTTTGTGGCTATTGTAAAGGATGATGTTTCTAAGCCCCTTTATCCTTTGTATATATTAGGGTTAATGATTTTTTTAGTTAGTTTTGTATCCTGCCTCTTTGCTGAAGGTGTTTATCAGCTGTAGGAGTTCCCTGGTAAAGTTTTCCATGTCACTTTAGTAAACTATCATAATATCTGTAAATAGTGAATGTTTGCCATCTTCATTTCCAATTTGTATCCCCTTGCTCTCCCTTTGCTGTCTTCTTGTTCTAGCTAGAACTTCAAGTCCAATATTGAAGAGATATGGACAGAGTGGGCAGCCTTGTCTTGTCCCTGATTTTAGAGGAATTACATTGACTTTCTCTCCATTTGTTTTTATGTTAGCTTTTGGTTTGCTTTTAATATGTTTAGGTATGTTCCTGTTATCCCTGATCTCTCCAAGACCTTTATCATGAAGGGGTACTGGATTTCGCCAAAGGCTTTTTTGGCATCTAGTGAGATGATTGTGTGGTTTTTCTTTTTCAGTTTGTTTATATGTCCTGGAACTTTGATGCTTTTAGTTGTATATCTCAGCTTGTGGTAGCTACGCCTGGAGGTGTGTCACCAAATAGCGCCTAGCCGCAGAGGCTCGTCTGATCCCGGTTCCTGTAAAAAGTTCTTAACAAACTATGGCAAGCAGAATTTTGTTAAAAGGGGACTTTTGGAGTTACTTGTAACACAAGACGAAACGAGTGCAAGCTGGGCGGGTGCCGCCAGGTGGGTGCCACCAGGCAGGTGCCGCCAAGAGGCTCTGCGCAAATGCAAAGTCCCTTGCGGAAATGGGCAAAAAATGTTAAGCGGTAAGTGCCTTCTCAGGTCTGCTTTAGTGGCAAAGATCTCCTTTGCAGTAAGGAAGAGGCAAATGTCCCAAAGCTGTGGTGAGTCCACCTGGTTAAACCCTGCCCGTTGGGGAAGGTGGGGGAGGGGGTGGCTTCTGCCGCCTGGGGGCAAAACCCAGGTAAATCCAGCTTCTGACAGCAGATATTGCGGTAAATAAGGATCAGGATAAACAAATAGGCCGAATAGATGTTTATTAAGGGAGAAATAACTTACAACCTAGACAGATGAACACCAGGAAATTCAACCCGATGCTCTCCTGTCCGAGTCACACCAGAAAAAGAGAGCGCCTTCCTGGCCCCCTCAGACCTCCTTCCTCAGGTCACCTCCGCCCATCGCTCCACCCCCCAATGGGCGTGGTCAGTGCTACAGAAGGACTACCTCACTACAGTGGATTACATTGATGGGTTTTCATATGAGGGATCATCCATCCCTGAGTTCCCAGGATGAAAAATACTTGGTCATGGTAGATGATTTCTCCCATGTGTTTTTAAATTCAATTACACAGTATTTTATTGAGTATTTTTGAATCAAATTTCATGAGGGATATTGTTCTGTAGTTCTCTTTCTCAGTTGTGTCTCTTTGTGGCTTGGATATGAGAGTAATTGTAGCCTCGTAAAGAGAGTTTGGCAATGATCCTTCTGCTTCTATTGTATGGAACACTATGAGGAGTATTGGTATTAGCTGTTCTTTGAATTTCTGGTAGAAGTCTTCACTGAAACCATCTGGCCTTTTTTCATGACTGCTTCAATTTCATTAGGGTTATAGGTTCATTAGGGTTATAGGTTTATTTAAATTGCTTATTTGGTCATGGTTCAAATTTGGTAAATGATATCTATCCAGAAAATTGTCCATTTCCATTAAATTTTTGAATTTTGTGGAGTACAGGTTTTCAAATTTTGCCCTGAAGATGTTCTATATTTCCTTTGTATCCTTGTTATGTCCCCCTTTTCATTTCTCATCTTGTTAATTGGCATATTCTCTTTCTCTGCCTTTCTGTTAGTTTGAGTAAAAGTTTGTCTATGTTGTTAATTTTCTTGAAGACCCAACTCTTTGTTACATTGATTCTTTGTATTGTTTTCCTACTTTCCTCCTTATTGATTTCAGTCCTCAAATTGATCATTTCCTGGCATCTATTCCTCCCAATGAGTTTGATTCTTTTTGTTATAGAGCCTTCAGTTGTGCACTTAATTCTCTAGTTTGACTCTTCTGTTTGTTCATGAGAGCACTTAAAGCTATGAACTCTCCTCTTTCAAAGTGTCCCATAAGTTTAGTTATGTTCTGCATTCATTCTCATTGAATACTAGGAAGTTTTTCATTTCTTTATTTCTTCACTGATCCATGAATGGTGCAATTGTAAATTGTTCAATTTCTATGAACTTGTAGGTTTTCTGCAATTTGTGTTGTTGTTGAATTCTGTTTTAAATTTTAGTCATGTTTCTTTTATAAATGTGGGTGTCTTTGCATTTGGGACATAGATGTTCAGAATTGAGACTTCATCTGATGGATTTTTCCCATGATTAATATGAAATGACTTTTTCCATCTCTTTTGATTAATTTTAATTTTACGTATAATTTCTTGGATAATAGGATAGCCATACCCACTTGTTTCTTAGGTCCTTTTGATTGGAAAAACTTTTCCCAACCCTTTACTCTGAGGTAACGTCTGTCACTGATGTAGATTTGTGTTTGTTGTTTGCATCGGAAGAATGGTTCAGTCTTCACTTCCATTCTATTAGCCTGTGTCTGTTTATAGGCGAGGTAAGACCACTGATATTGAGGGATATTAATGACCATTGAGTATTGGTTCTTGTTAGCTTTGGATTAGGTGGTGGTGGTTTTATGTGGATGCAAAAAGCCACCTTTTGGCTTTTTGTAATGTGGGATTAACTATTGCCTAAGTTGTTGTGAGTGTAGCTAACTTCCTTGGTTTAGAGTTCTTCTTTCAGTACTTTAACTAGGTCTAGATTTGGGACATGTGTTACTAAAGTCTGGTTTTGACATAAACTATCTTGGTTTGTCCATATATAGTGATTGAAATCTGTGCTAGTTCTACTAGTCTGGGCTGGCACCTCTGGTCTCCTAGTATTTGTAGAACATCTATCCAGGACCTCTGCCTTACAGATTTTCTATTGATGATAACTCAGTTGTAATTCTGATAGGCCTGCTTTTATATGTTACTTGCCATTTTTCCTTTGCATATCTTAATATTCTTTCTCTATTCTGTACATCTGGTGTTTTGATTATTATGTAGCAAGAGAACTTTTTTTTTTGGTCTAGTCTATTTAGTGTTCTGTATGTTTCTTATACTTTCATGGGCATGTCTTTCTTTAGACTGGGAACATTTTCTTTTATGATTTTGTTGAATATATATTCTGCACCTTTGAGCTAAGCTTCGTTGCCTTTTTCTAAACCTATAATTCTTAGGTTTGTTCTTTTCATGGTTTTCCATATTTCCTGCATATTTTATGTTAAGGATTTGTTGGGCTTAACATTTTCTATAGTCAGTGAATCTATTTCCTCTAGTTTATCTTCAACACCTGAGATTTTCTATTCCATCTCTTGTATTCTGTTCATTATGCTTGCTTCGGTAGTTCCTGATCATTTACCCCAATTTTCCACTTCCAGCATTCCTTCAATTTTTGTTTTAAGTCATGACTCTTTGAATTGTTTCATTTTGCTTGCTTTTTTTTTTTTTTTTTTTTTTTTTTTGGTTTGTCTTTTCATCTGTTTCTTCCAATTTTTTGTTTTTGTTTTCCATTTCTTTAATTTTCTCATTTCCTCTTTGAGGGCCTCTATCATTTTCATAAAGCTGTGTTAAGGCCATTCTCCTCTGTTTCATCTGCATTGGGTTATTTAATTCTTGCTGGTGTGGAGTCCATGGATTCTGGTGGCTTCATATTGGTCTTTCTGTGTTCGGATATGTTTTTATACTGTCATCGTCCCATCGCTTCTTCCAGTGGGCACAGATGGGGTCTCTCCCTCTCCTCGTGGGTATAGGTCCAAGGCTCACTCCACTGTGTGGGTGTGGGTCCAAGATAGTAATGGCAGCAGGTGCTACATGTGTTGGTCTGCCTCCAGGTCGCACTGGGGGATTCTGTGGCACAAAAGTTCTGGCAGCATCATGTCAATAGTTTTGAAGATGGAAATGTGAGCAGGAAGACCCCCCAGGATTCACCTCTCTCCCATAGGGTGCAGGTGTGGCCTCTCCCAGTAGGTGGGTGACCAATGTTCCAAATGTGGCAGATGAAGTGCTGGATGGTTTGAGGCTGCCCCCAGGTCTCTCTCCAAGTTAGTGCATCCCCAAGGCTCTGATGGCAGCAGATGTAGTGCTCCATCAATTTAATATTCTTATATGGTTAAATTGATGTAGTGTCAAAGTGCTTTCTGAACATCTATCTTTATATACATAGACAAATACTACTCTCAACCTTAACAAGAGAAGCTTCTTTCCAGTGTAAGGTGGTGAATGTAGAGACTCACAACTAGTGCAGGTGCTAAAAATTATAATAGCTGAGTGGTATCCATATGTTTTTAAGATGGAACATAATTTCATACAATTCACATCTGTATCTCTGATTAATTTCTTTCCGATCATTAAGGATAATAATCAACCATGAATAATTTCATCTAAACTGGAGAAAGCATATATATATATATATATATATATATATATATATATATATATATATCCCAAGAAAAAAAATCTATATATATTCAAATGTATGAAATGATGTACACCATCTTATGAGGAAATGTAAATAAGAACCATAGTGACATATTACTTGACATTCATAAAGGTGGTTATATTCACTAGTGTTGCTGGGGAAGCAGAGGCTTTGAAATGCTTATCTTGTAGGAAAGTTAAAAACCTAGTTCACTAAAAACCTAGTTCACTGCAGAAAACAAGTTGATGCTTCCTCAAGTATTTAAACATGGAGTTACCATTTTATACAACCTATCAAAGACATAGACCCATAGAGGGGTGTTTTATCATTAGCAGTTGGAATTGCTGCCACATTGTGATATCATATAGCAGACAGAGTTTTTTAAAAATCACTAGGGAAATTTTGGTGAAACATATTAATCACTCTATTTTGTAAGAATCAACTAGTTTCATGCAAAAAAAAAATACATATAAAGTTTCAGTATTGAGCCAACACCCTAGGTTTTCCTGTCTTTGGTGTTAGACACTTTAGTCATCCCTACTCTCTAAAGCCTGAGGGATCATGTTAATACTGCCAGTAAAGCAGAGAACATGAAGTACAGGACATATGTAGTTAAAACTGCTCTGAACTTATGTCCCACTTGGAGAAAATGCTGCCTGTAATCATAAGGACTCGAAACTATAGGAAGACAAACACTTTTTTGTGTTTTTAAAAGACAGTAATTAACACTAAATATTGTTTTTTTTAAATGGCATTAGAAACACCATTTCTATCTGTAATATATGTGCATTCACAGTACATTAACATTAGAATGTATTTGCAGACAACATCATGGTTATTTTCCATAGTTAACTAGTGAGCCTTTTGTGAATGGAGAAATTATATTACTAAATATTGAAAAATAATTTTAATACCTGATATGTTTTCCTTTTAATTCTGTTTTAGATAATTAGTATATATCATTTGATTTTTACTTTGTCATCATCTGTGGTAGGTGATTACATTTCGGCAGAATATAATTTTATCACGTTTTAAAATTTGATTGCAAGATAATGCAGAAAAGAATTAAGTGTATTCAAATTACTTTGAATTTTCTCAGATCCTGTGTTTGTTTTTTCCTCCTCTCTGTAGGCATATGTTAAATAAGGATTCAGAATTGGAGACATCCAATACTAATATTATTTTCTTTAAATTTAGAACTTGATCTTTGTAACTTACACTAGTGTATCCTTACAAACGCTATTTCCAGTAAATGTAAGGTATAAAAAACCAAGCAATAATATAGTGAAATTGCACAAAATAATTTGTATCTTATTATGTAGTTTTTACCTAACATTATAGTGCTACAAGTACTAAATGGAAATGTTATAAGTTTCTCTCATCCCTGAAGGAGCTCAATAGCTTGTGGCTATTGAGCTTTAGTTTCTGTTCTGTCTGTGTAACTGAACTAATAATTTTTTTATTACTCTGTTATGAGATTAAAACTTTTAGTTTCAGGAAATCAGTAATAGTGTTCATGTTCCTTAAACACAGATAGACCTACTTGCTCCTGCTTTGACAGTATTATATATATGAATGAAAAAATAATGGTCTCATATATTTTTATTACTCTTATGTTTAGGATTGGACAATATGGTACCTGGGTGCATATTTAAAATTTGTCTTCATATCTTCATAGCTTGATTATCTAGTTTACAAATTCTACAGTGGTAGCCTTTGAGGGTACAGTGTCTTGCAATGATCACGGTTATATGAAAAGAAGCTAATTTTATTAACATCCTCTAAGAAGTACAAATAGAGTTATTGCGGTAAATAAGGATCAGGATAAACAAATAGGCCGAATAGATGTTTCTTCAGGGAGAAATAACTTACAACCTAGACAGATGAACACCAGGAAATTCAACCCGATCCTCTCCTGTCCTAGTCATGCCAGAAAGGGAGAGCCTTTCCTGGCCCCCTCCGACCTCCTTCCACAGGTCACTTCCACCCATGGCTCCACCCCCAATGGGCGTGGTCAGTGCCACAGAAGGAGACAAAGTGAATATCCCACTACATAGAGTATGTAAGTTTACTTGCTTAACAAAGTTGTGATGATATTAACTGTAAGCAAAACTCTTGAGCCCCCTCATTTCTTTTCGGTTCTTATGAGTTTAAATAGTAGTTCTTAATGCTATCTGTGATGAGGTTCATTACTTAAAAAGAATACATTTTCTGTTTAGATTTAGTAATGCAATCTGTTTAAGAGCTATTCCCTTTATAATGGCATGTTGCCTTTTCCATCCTTCCTTAGGGCACACAGGGAGAATGGCATGGACCTCTTGAATAATTAATATGGTTTTTAGAGCAGTAGTCATGGAAACTCAAGCTGTGTCACACATTTGGATTATAAGAATTAGGCACACTTTGAATTACATTTAACATTTAACTGAAAGAGGTAGCTATCCCCCAAAGACAAAAATATTTTCCCCCAATTCCCGTGGTTTAGTGACATGAATATGAATTTATAGGTATGTGGAACTAATCCACACTTCATGATAAAATTATTTTCATACTTTTGTGTTTGAATTGGTTAATAGAGTGTCATTGCTCTATATTTGAATTCTCCATCTAATTGAGATATTTTCACATGTAAGCTTCTATTTTCTTGCTTTATCTAATGTGGTTTAGTCACACGTTATTACTTTTTTATTAAAGAGAAAATGTAGAACTTAATTTATAATAAAATAGCACAGACTACTCACTGTCTTGAGTATCTCTAAGGTGTCATATTCTTTCTAACTTCATTGCAAACCTCTGATCATATTAAAATATGAGATTTGTAAGTGCATTTAGACAATGGATAGTGGTTTAAAAAAAGCAAAAGTGTTAACATGAAGTTTCTACACCTTCTCTCTTAGACCAATTTTATGGCTCTTTTACTTGACTAAAAAAGTTACCTCCTCAAAATCAATATTGTTATTTCATTACCTTGGAGGTGTGTGTGTGTGTGTGTGTGTGTGTGTGTGTGTGTGTGTGTGTCTGTGTGTGTGCGAAGTCACCCAGGCAATAGCAAAAAGCTATCATCTAGTCTTCAGTAATAGTGTACGTGTAAAGAATAAGTATAACTGCAAGTTATTTATAGAGTGCAAACCCTCTGGTTTCATAAACCATGCTGTGCTGTTATTTTCTCAGGTTTTTTTCCACAAACCACTACATGCCCCAGACTTCCAACTTCCTGCCGTTCCAGATTGATGAAGGGTGATTTGCAGTGATACCATTAGCAAATAATGCAAAAAGAAAAGACAAAAGGAAGCAAGACCTGCGTTCATTATAATTGCCAGTTTGCTGCGTATTTCAATTCAGTTCCTTATGACAAACTGCCATCTCATGGATACTATCCTTTGTTTGGCCTGCTTGGTTGTATATTCTCTCTTGTTAAAGGCACTGAATATTGATCACACTGGGAGCCTGGCATTCTCTTTATAATTCTATGGGTGCTTTCTGATAAACAAACTCAAAGGTATTATTGTATCTTCCTTCAATAGTCTTTGTATCCATGCCCTGTGCCACACTTGTATCAAGTAACACATACTTTTCTGCTCTGAGGCTATGTGTGCTTTCATCAGGATTCTGACTGCATTGCTGGCCCAGTGTCCTTCCATCTGTTGATAAGCTGCAGCTCCTTGGCATACTTTTTGGAATTATCCAGCAAAAGGAATGATGCTTCAGCAAAATGCTCAAACTTTTTCTCTAGGCTCTGAGTTGGCACATTATCTTACTCATTTTAGTTTTTCATGTGTTACATTTAATTTATCTCATAGCCTTTAATTTTTTTGTGAATTGATTCACTTAGAAAATTCCAAATATCTGTAATTGGATGCACTCTTTCAAAGTGGATGCATACTTTCAACTCTAGGTTTGTAAAGCTGCAATCCTGTGTTTCTGAAGTTTACCAGTTTATGAGGGCATACTCTCATATACCTCTACTTTATCCCATATGTTGTCCTATTAATATTGCTTGTCACTGTTTCTTTATATAGATCCACAGCATCTTCCTTATCTGCAAGCATCTTTCTGTGGGCTTATTTGTATGAGGAATGTACTTTAGGATCATCTCTTACCATTTCGGGATTCAGATCCATCTTGAACCAAATGTCCTATGCTTTAATGTTTCTTTCCACTTCTTGGAAGCATCAACATTATTGAGGAAAAGGAACATATGCTATTTTGTATCCCAAGTACTTTGTGCACTATCAGGCACATAGCAGATGTCCAATGAATTTTCCTAGTCATAAATGGCACCATATTAACTCTTTGAAGATCATCAATCTAAAATCAACTTCTTTTTTCTATTTCTTTTGAGGCAGGGTTTCTCTGTATTGCTTTGGAGCCTGACCTGGAACTCTTTCTGTAGACCAAAGATCTCCCTGCGAGAGAAAGGGGGAGAGATTTGTGGAAGGAGAGAAAGAGAGAGAGAGAGAGAGAGAGAGAGAGAGAGAGAAGAGGGGGGCATGAAAAGTCCTGTCTGCCCCTTCAATGGAACAGCAGGAAAGAGCCTGCTTTAAATTCTGCTTTATTTAATAATTATATTATTATTATTATTATTATTATTATTATTATTATTATTATTATTATTATTTACTGCTGCTGCTGCTGCTGCTATTGCCTATAGATGCATCTCCTTAGTGGCAAAAGATATGCCATAGTACATTGAAAAAAAAAACCTCTAAGAGACACCTGTGCTCCTGCCTTTGGTTATCAGCCTATTGAAATAATGACCCCCAAATATGGAATTTCATGTAGAGTCTCATCTTGAGTAAAGAAAAATGCTAGGTTCAGGTACAGCCAGAAGGGGAAGCTTCTCTCTCCAGGCAAGAGTTTTACTACTAGCAGAACACCTTCCAGTAGAAACCTAAGCCCAAGTTCCATCCATTTGCCTGCGAATTTCTAGATTCCATTGTGTTTTTCCACAGAGTAGTATTCCATTGTGTAAATGTGCCACATATTCTTTATCCATTCTTCAGTTGAGGGGCATCTAGGTTGCTTCCAGGTTCTTGCTATTACAAATAATGCTGCTATGAACATATTGAACACATGTCTTTGTTGCATGGATGTGGAATATTTGGGTATGTGCCTAAGAGGCAGATTGCCAGGTCCTGTGGTAGGTAGACTGATTCCCATTTTCCTGAGGAACCACCATACTGATCTCCAAAATGGCTGTACAAGTTTCCAGTCCCACCAGCAGTGGAGGAGTGTTCACCTTTCTCCACATCCTCTCCAGCATAAGCTGTCATTGGTGTTTCTAAAAGTTTAGCCATTCTGACAGGAGTAAGATGATATTTCAGAGTAGTTTTGATTTGTATTTCCCTGATGGCTAAGGATGTTGAGCACTTTCTTAAGTGTCTTTCAGGCATTTTGGATATCTCTATTGAGAATTCGCTTTTCTGC
The DNA here is from genome assembly GCF_943737965.1 of Phodopus roborovskii. Taxonomy (NCBI): domain Eukaryota; kingdom Metazoa; phylum Chordata; class Mammalia; order Rodentia; family Cricetidae; genus Phodopus; species Phodopus roborovskii. The sequence goes on along the minus strand of NW_026125964.1, from coordinate 435,342 downwards.
TCTGTACCCCACATTTTAGTAGGGTTATTTGTTGTTTTGGTGACTACTTCTTGAGTTCCTTGTCAGTGCCCTCTGTCAGATTTGGGGATGGTGAAGATCTTTTCCCAGTCTGTGGGCTGCCATTTGGTCTTGTCTAGTGTCATTTGCCTTACAGAAGCTTCTCAGATTGAGGAGTCCCATTTATTAATTGACAATCTCAGTCAGAGACAGCTGACCTGAACAAGGAGGAGCTAATGGGCGTCCAGACCGATACCTGGAAATCCAGCATTGGACTGACCCAGACCCCCTGAATATGGGTCTCAGTTAGAAAGCCTGGGCAGCATAAGGGACCTCAGACAGTGTATCCAGGATGTATCCCTGGTACACAAAAGGATGGTGGGAGCACATTCCCTATGGATGGATACTCCCTTAACTAGAAGCAGGAGGGAGAGCCTAGTTCCTACTTCAAATGACTAGACACATTTTGTTGACCCCTCCTAAAAGGCATCAACCTCCCTGTGAAGTGGGGGGATGGGAAGATGGGAGGGAGGAAGGGAGGGAGAGGGAACTGGGATCCATATGTAAGATAAGAAAAAATAAGTAAATAATAATACTAATAATAATGATGATAATGATAATAATAAAAAAGAAACTGAAGCCCAGATTGAGCAGGATTGCTCAGCTATGTATAACACTGGCCTCCACTTAAACCCTCCTTGCAGATTTTGTTTATCAACTTGTCTGTTTCATCCATGCCTGGAAGCATAGTTGATATTCTGGAGCCTTGTAAACTTAGAGAAACCGTGTGGAGGATCAGGAATACAAGCACCCTTTCAGTGATCTAGATACAGATAAAATCATATAGTAGTTTAAATGAAAATGTTTTTATTGTTACAATTAAGCATTGTAGCTAGTCTCTTTTTGCTGAACTGAAAACCCAAGTATGTCTGTCATTAATGACTGGGATGTCTAAAAAATCTTCCATAGTATTTTCCAGTTGTGTTCAATTTATCTTATCTGTGAATAATAGCAGAGTGTATGCCTGAATTAATATGCAGCTAAATCTTACCTGCAGATAAGAGCAAACACTATTTAATTTAGAGAATAATAGGCTTTTATCAGGAGCACGTATATCACTGCTATAAATGCTTTGTAAAATGAAATTATTCTTGCCATTTACCACACTAAAAAGAGAATATTCATTAGCAATATATTAAATTTATACTACTAATTAATTGTGGCCTTATGTAAATACCATTCCATTGTTTTTGTTAAATACAACATTGTAGAAAGAACCCTCTGGTGTTCTAGTACCTACATGAAAATGACACTAATTAAAATGGGAAAATAAATGCATACATTATATAAAAATGATGTAAAATAAGTTGATATTAGTGAGTATGCCTAGAAAGCTTGTCACAGCACTTCCAACCAGGTTTCAGTGCATTCATTCTTCCAACTGGTGAAAGAAACAAAACAAGAAGAATCCTCTGGACTAAAAAACTGTGACAAGGTGGAATGTTAAGCTTCAGCCTGGAGTGCTGGAAGTGAAAGAGACACAATCTAAATAGATTCTCTTTGGGATTAATAGGATCTCCCTTAGTTCAGAGATAGCATGTGGATTTAAAGTTTTGCCAGTGCAAGGCTAGGTTCCTGCAAGCATTTCCACAACCAAGTCAGTCTGTCTTTGCAAACTTTGTGCATGTTTCTCTGTTGTTTGGTAATCAAGGCGCTCCTAAGAAAGTAATGTCTCAGAGAAGAGCTAGATCTTCCTGGATACACTTGTCCATTCATATTTAGGGGCTTTAACACCAGTTCTTCTTACTTGCCAGATGGCTGCAATTGTTGATAAACAAGGGAATCTGTCAAGCTTAGCTTTAGGACTCTTACCTGGGGGCAATCCTTGGGACTGGCACATTTGGATTTGATGAAATAATCCATAAATTTAAAAATTTCAAATAAATTTGGGAAAAATTTTAAAAATCCATCATTCTCTGTTGTTAAAATAATGGCTTATTTTAAATACAGTTGTAGAAATGACAAAACAATTATGAAGAAACCTACTTGCAATTAATCACTTCATAAAAGAAGGAAGCATAAATCTCTGATAAAAGTGTTGAAGTTAAAAATTATGTAAATACCAAAAAAATTCAGTTATATCTTACTATGAAGGCTTATCTTCTTTCTTCTTCTATTTATTTTATCCCAAGAAAACTTAAAAGAATGATGTGAAGAAACTCTTTGTATCCCTTACCCAGATTCCTTGCATTCTAAATCTGTTGAATGCCTGCATATATGTATGCGTATGTGCATTCATAAATGTTTTTCCTGAATTGTTTGATAAGAAGTCATATACATGCTATTTCCTCACTTCTAAGTGGTTCAATGAATATTTCACTAGAACACAAAATTTTTATTTAAGTGTAATATATTTGTCAAAATTAGGAAGATAACATTAATACTGGAGACTATTTTTTTGATAATTTTAAATTTTAAATTAGAAACAAACTGGTTTTACATTTCAATCCAGTACTTTTACCCTCCCCTCCTCCCCTGTAAACCCCACCAACCACCATCTCATCCCCTTTCCGCTCACCAGGGAGGGTGAATCCTTCCTTGGGAGATCTTCAAAGTTTGTCATACCATTTTGAGCAGGGCCTAGGCCCTCCCAGGTGTCCTTGCAGAGAGAGTAGCCCTCTGTGTGGAACGGATTCCCAAAGTCCTTTCTTATATGAGAGATAAATACTGATCCACTAACAGAGGCCCTATAGACTGCTCAGGCTTCCTAAGGAACATCCACACTCAGAGGGTCTGGGTCAATCCTATGCTGGTGTCCCAGCCATTAGACTAGGATGCATGACCTCCACCTTGTTCACATCAGCTGATTCTCTGGGTTTCTCCAGCCTTGTCTGGACCATTTTGCTCATCCCTGTTTCTTCTGCCACTGGATTCCAAGACATCAGCTCAGTGTTCAGCTGTGGGTGTCTGCATCTACTTCCATCAGCTACTGTATGAAAGCTCTAGGATGGCATAAAAGGTAGTTATAAATCTCATTCTCGGGAAGGACATTTAAGGGAGCCTCTACACTATTGCTTAGATTGTTATCTGTGGTAATGCTTGTGGATCTCTGGACATTTCCCTTGTGCCAAATTTCTCTTTTAAAGCTATAATGGCTCCTTCTATTATTGTATCTATTTCTTACTCAACCATCCTGCTCCGTCTTGCCCTCTGCACCCCTCCTCCTCTTCCCTTTCTCCTAAATCCCTCTCCTCTTCCTACCTGCTCCCAATTTGCTCAGCAGATCTTGTCCCTTTCTCTTTCTCCAGGGGACCATTTATGTCCATATTAAGGTCCTCCTTGTTTCCTAGATGTCCTCGTGTTGTGATTGTAGGTTGGGAATACTTTGCTCTATGTCTAAAACCCATATATGACTGAATACATATAATGTTTGTCTTTTTGTAACTAGATTACCTCACTCAGGATGTTTCTTCTACTTCTATCCATTTGCCTGTGAATTTCAAGATTCCATTGTTTTTATTTTCTGTTGAGTATTACTCCACTGTGTAAGTCTACCACATTTTCTCCATCCATTCTTCATCTGAGGGTCATTTAGGTTGCTTCTATTTTCTGGCTCTTACAAATAATGCTGCTGTGAATATAGCTGAACAGCAGATGTCCTGGTTGTATGAATGTGTATCTTTTGGGTATAGCCTAAGAGTGAAATTACTGGATCTTGAAGTAGACTGATTCCCATTTTCCTGAGAAACTGCCATACTGATTTCCAAAATGGATGTAGGAGTTTGAACTCCCACCAGCAGTGGAAGAGTATATCCATTTATCTAATCCTCTCTAGAATAAACTATCGTTGATGTTTTTTTTTTTTTTTATTTTCACCATTCTGATAGGAGTAATATATTATCTCAGAGTTGTTTTGATTTGCATTTCCCTGATGGCTAAGGATGTTCCGTGCTTTCTTAAAAATATCAGCCATTTTAGATTCCTCTCTTGAGAATTTTTTATTTCGTTCCATACCCCACTTTTGAAATGGATTAATTGGTGTTTTGGTAACTAGCTTCTTAAATTAATTTTATGTTTTGGAAATCAGCCCTCTGTCAGATGTGGGATGGGTGAATATCTTTTCCCATTCTGTGGGCTGACAATTTGCCTTGTTTACTGTGTTCTTTGCCTTACAAAAGCTGCTAAGTTTCACCAGATCCCATTTATTACTTGTTGATCTCAGTGTCTGTGTTGCTGCTCTTTTCTTCAGGAAGTGGTCTCATGCACAAATTAGTTCAAGAGTACATTTCAATTTCTCTGCTAAGTGGTTCAGTTTAGCTGGATATATGTTGAGAACATGTAAATTAACAAAATCAGAAATGAAAACAGGGACATAACAATTGACATTGAGGAAATTCAGAGAATCTTCAGGTCATACTATGAAAACCTGTACTCCACAGAATTTGAAATTTTAACAGAAATGAACAATTTTCTGGATAGATATTACTTACCAAAATTAAATCAAGAATAAATAAGAAAATTAAAGACCTATAACCCCAAATTAAGTAGAAGCAGTGATCAAAATCCCCCCTTAAAAAAAGGCCAGGGCCAGCAGTTTTAGTTCAGAATTCTACCAGAAAATCAAAGAACAATTAATGCCAATAATCCTCAATAGAAGCAGAGGAACATTGCCAAACATGTTCTGCAAGGCTACAATTACCCTGCAAGCATAGGGTGCATTAACACACACACATACTCTCACACACACACAATAATCCATTTATCCACTTATCCATTAATTAATAAATGAATTTATCTTTTAAGTTTGTATTTTTCCTTCTGTAATTATTAAATGTCTTATTGTGAGTAATTATTAGGTATCTTGTTATGAATAGTTGATGTTATTATTATGTTCTTTGTCACAATTTCACCCACAAACCAACTGAAAAACTTATGAAGGTAAACAAATTTCCAATAATAATGTGAAGATATATTAACACCATAAGTCATCAAGGAAAACAAATCAATACCATAATGAAGCACTTTCTCACATTCACTATAATGGCCATGCTCAAAAATATATGTAATAACAAATTTTAATGACAAAATAGACAATGCTTCATCTATGATTGATAAGAATGAGAAGTGTAGAACCAAGTTCAGAAGTCAGGTTTTAAAAAGAGTATTGCGTATTGCACTTGCAAAATCAATCAACAATTGTATGAAGGTACCAAAGAAACTTGAAAACATTTTCTTAAACCAGAACTTGTACATGGATGTTCACAGAAGGAGTAATAATAAACTATACAGAGTAAAAACAAATGACTAATAGCCGATTCACAGTCTATCCATGACTTAGACAACCAGCAAAAAATATAGTAATATGTATTACAACCTGTACAACCTTAAAAAAACACTGGAACTAAAAGACGCCAGCCACAAGACCCCACACATTGTCTAAATCTTTTCTATGAAATGTTCACATTAGGCAAAGTTACAATGATAGAAACTAGATTAATGATTGTGATAGGGTAGAGAGAGGCAGATGGGGAACAAATGTATAATGAGCACAAGGTTTCCTTGGAGAGTAATAAAAATTACATAGAATTCATGAAAATGATTGTATAACCTTGTTGATCCACTAAAACCCACTAAATTATATACTTTAAAAGGATGAATTATATAGTGTATGAGTTGTATCTTAGTAAAGTATACACACACACACACACACACAAACACAAAGCTTCTGTTTATAGTTTTAGCACTCATGTGATTCCACTGAATCACTTACTATGGTATATTCTGAGTGCTAAATAAACATTATTATAATTAAACCACTTTGCCATTCATAGCACCATTGAATGGAAGTACACAAAATGTCCTATATGTGTACTCTCTTCATATATTTTTATGTATCTTCCTATAGCTTTCTCAATTTAGTAAATACCACTAGAGTTGAGGAACCTATGTTAGCACACCACAGTAGTGAACAGAGCAAAACATATTATGTAAATAATTGTTTATTATCCCCCAATAACAGTTTTAGTGGTAACAGACACCAATAATCCTAGCACTCTGGAGACAGGGGTGGGAGGATCACAAGGCTGGACTTCATAATGATATCCTTTCTCAAAAATTCAAGGATGTAGCTCAGTGGTAGCATCTTTGTAAAAAAAAGTCTCATAATTTCTTTGAAATTATATGTTAGATTTCCACAGTGAAGACAAAGTATCACATCTTTCTTCCTGTTCATTTATTTCTCTCTTTTCCTTCCCTTCCTGCTTGCCCTGTACTCTCCCTCTCTTCCTTTTTTTTTTTTTTTGTTTTTGTTTTTGTTTTTGTTTTTGTTTTGTTTTTTGTTTCTGGTTCCCTAAATCTTTCTATTCTTCTTGCCTGCATCCTTCTTTCTTTCTCACTCTGAATAGTCTTATGTTATTTGATACATTTGTATGTCTTTCCTGTCAGTCTATATTTTGATGCTAAGCTTCATTTGATGCTAAATTTTCCCAGTAAGAACATCCATAAAATAGTCCCAAGGTTTTTTTTGACATGTTACCATTACTCATCATTACATAAGTCTTTCTTTGCTAAAATATGAAATTTCTTCTCAGTTTATTTTGTATTTTACCTATTATAGCCTGTAAACCACTATTTTCCAAGCATTCATTTTCAGTGGCAAATATTGTTGAGAAACCAAGATCTCAGTACTTAATGTGCCTCTTGTCACTGCTAAGATACACACACACACACACACACACACACACACACATATGCACATTTAAATATTTCTTTCATGTAATATTTAATTTAGAAAGCATGAGATGTTATTCACTCCTTTAATCCCCATGCAATAGTACAGGTTTTATTCTACCCTTCACCCTTTCCATATTTATGTCTTGGTTTCCTAACTGTGAGAACCCTGAACTCACTACATTATTTAGCATATACTGAATTACTTGCTAAATTTTAGAATTAGTATTTCCAGCATTGATAACTCATAGTGCTATGGAAGAAACTTACTCACTAGCACACACCATTTGCTAAATTCTTTTTTGTCTTTCGCCTAAGGACATTTGGTTTAGAAACACTCCATTCTGGTTATTCCAATTCATTTCACCTTGAATTTCATTAAAGATATGTGATTCCTCACCTGTATTTCGTGAACTTGGTGGAGGGGCAGGAAGATGGGACATAGAGAGCTGGGAAGAGGGGAGGGATGGGAAACTTTGGTTAGTATTTAAAAACAAGAAAATAAAAAGAAAGTGTAACATGTTTTCAAATGTCAAGTTTCTTTTAAAATATATCTTGGTTTTTTCCCATATCAGTCCATATATATCTAAACCCATTTTCATTAAACTGGGCAATACTAAGGGAGTCTCAAATAATGTATTCCTTTTATACAGTAAAATTCTTCATTGCCTTTTATCTGAAATCTGTTTCCAAATATTAGTATCTAAGTAAGTTTTTAAAAAAAATGTTAGCATGGATACTAAAGAAAACACTAACATCCAAAAAAGAAAAAAAATAAGGAAACAACTGATTTGATAATTGAATAACCAATGATTGAATAACCAACGAGAAAATTGACAAATAGCCTTATTTTTATTACGTCTGCTGACCAGCTGTTAAATAGGGAGCGAAGGTCAGCTTGACTTAGACATTTTTCCATGCAGAGTTTAGGAAAATGAATCTTGAACTTCTGGGAATGATGCAAGAAAGTAGAGCACTTACAGTTCTTCTTTGACAGTTTCAAGGCAGCTGGCATTTTGAAAGAATTTATTTATTTGCACATTGGCATTTTATTCATTTGAAAATATGTAGTACTACTTCAGAGTTCTGGGTGTGTCTCTGTATACTCTATGTAACTGCTAACTGGTGGGTTTGCACAGCTCTCTAAGTGTTTACCATTTAGTATGTCACCCAAATGGCTCCAGGGTATGCTTTGCTTTCTAAGGAAAATTATTCCATCTCCTTAGAAAGTAGGCACTGTTCCATCAGCCTAATATATTATACTAAATTGCAACTTGTTACCCCCAAATACTTTGCAGGAAACTAAACTGTGAAAAAAACACCAGCATAAGTAGTACAGCTGTAAAGGAGATAACTGGGGGAAGGGGGAACAAAAGTCTTCATGTTCAATAGCTCTTAAGTTAAGTGACTGTGAACTGCAAAGGCCACAATTAGAAGGAAACCTACCTATACATGAAAGCCTATGGCAAAGCCAAATGTTACAACAGCATAACTTATCTTTCAGCAAAACTAAAACCTTGTTAGTAGATTAAAAGTCAAGGCAATCACAATGTTGCCACCATGTTAAGACCTACTTCTAGAGCATGAATGCCCTATTGACCCCAAATTTGTAGTTGTAATGGCTTTGAAATATACACCTTCAACAGAGAACATAGCTGCCACTGAGAAACGCAGATCTACTGTTAGGATTTTTCTGCCATCTATGGAGTAAATGCAACTAGTTGCTATTAGAAAAAAGGAACAAATCAACAACAAAAAACATCACTGTGCAATTGGCTCTTTTTTTTTTTGTTTATGGATCATATTGTGCAGTGGGTCCTGTAATGCAGGTCTACCTCTCTATCCTGTGGTGCGCCTTCCCCTTCTTGGTGAATAAGCATTTGCTTAGGCCTTGATTCTGGTGACCCCCTGACAGTACTTTAGAAATGCATATCTTCTATATGATTTTAGGTTTCACTCCTCTATTCTTTATTTCCTACTTCACTTCCATATAAATTTCTGGAGTTCCAATGGCATCAATGGTTATCTATAACATGCATTTTTCACCTTTATATTCTCTGTTAGGAAGCAGGAGAAATTTCCTTTTGCCTTGATCATGATCCTTGGGCATTTGAGAGCCTGATAATACTCTTGGGACTATCTCAGTGGCTTCTATATTCTCTTCCTGAAGAGCTGTCAGAGTCAGTTGAGAGAAACATGGTGGGTACTCACATACAAACTAAGGAATTTCCACATACATTATACTTGTTTTCTATTCCCAAGACACAAGTAAATGTTAGTTTACATTAGGAATTCATCAATGAGCAAATAAAAAGGATAATGTTTCATATGTATAAAATAATTGGACCATCATTCTAAAATCTCTGTGCCCAATATTTTGATCATTTCATTCAATTAGGTTAGAGTGGTAATTAGTATTTTTTTTTTTTTTGAAATATCTCTTTCTAGGAGCTCCAGTGGCGCAAATCGGTTAGTGCATGGTACTTATATGAAATATCTCTTTCTAATATCCTTGGGTGGCTATTTTTTGTTTGTATTCAAATTACTCTTGATGCTACCTAGGTAGTATGAACATTATGTGTATTAACAATGAACTTGTTAGATGATGGAATATTTCTTTTAATCTTGCTGAATGTTAATGGACTAAATATTGTTAACTGTGGTTCTTATTTGATAACAGTTTTTGTTATATATTTTACTATATTACAGTTAAAAACCCTTTTTATTTAGACAGAAAAGAGGAGATGATGTGATATGTCATTCTGTAAATATGTTTCTCTTGTTGGTTAATGGCCAATAGGAAAGCAAAATAGGTGGGACTAGGACAGAAGGAAGATTCAAGGGAAATGGGAGAAGAGATTCAACATGTAAGACCAAGAGACTAGAGGTCCGGATCCCCTCTCCAGTAATATAAGACCACGTGGAAATGCTTAGATTAAAAGAAATGGTTTAATATTTAAGGCAGAGCTAACCAATAAGAAACACTAGTAACAGTCCAACAGTTTTATATGTAAAAAAAACAACAATGAGCTTGTATTTTCATTGAAATATTAGCAATTGTCATCCAAAAGCTTTCTCCTTGCGCATAGTTCTACTATTGTCACTGTTAGTGCTATCAAAGGACATAAAACAGGGGGAAGAAATAGAGGATATCTACCTCCTATTACATCATTAATAGTTTGTTAAATTTCTTGGGAAGTGTTTGAATTTAGGGAAAACAAAACAACACAAACTCTTTTATGAGTTAGTGTTCTAGCTCAATTATGGGGTCAAGAGTTCCAGAATTCTAAAAGTAAGAGACCTGGTTTGCAGGCCTACTTTCACTAGTGATTATTTGTAGGGCTTAAATGAATTATCTTGCAAATGTACCTCTCTCGCAAACTCTATTTCACACTCCCTTTCTCTTTCTCTTTCCCTCCCTCCATCCTTTTTTCATTCTGTGTAATCAAACTAATAGTTGTTTTTCACTGTCTTTGTCAATAAGGTCCAAATTAAATACTGTAAAAATGTTTTTAATATAAAAAATGTATGTGTTGGTTACTCTTGGGGATTTTATATTATTACCTAGGTCCTTTACTTAATGACTTCCAGGCATGATCAGGTCTTTCATGGCATGGACTAGATTTATTGCATCATTAACAAAGAATTTTCCTTTTCTGAAAAAGCAAAGATTACACTATGTGTAATGTTGCTTTCCATAGAAGTGATCACTTTCAAATACTAATTTTATGTACTCTTGAGCATTGATTAAATGAAGTAGAACACATAAGGAAATGTTTCCTTTCAAACAGCTATTACAAAACACAATTGTATCATTTTCATTATAGTCAGATTACATATAGTTTCCAAATTGCTGCCTCCTTCTCTTCCTCATCCTCCTTTAATTTTTTTCTTACTGGAAATGCATTTCACACACTTGCTCCTAATGAAGGGAAATGCTTGCAATGTCACATTTCCTCATTAGCTGTGCCATATCTGATGGAACCTTTATGCACTTTTTAGCCTAATGACTGATGTTTGCCTTGTTATTTCAGATCTAAGGACACGCCTGGCATCTCTCTTTATTTCATGTCTTACAATATCAATCGAGCAGCTGCTATGAACCCATTATCAGGTTGATTAGGAAAATATGTTCAGAAGCTGGAAAATGCCAAGTGTCTCTTATCTGAAGGGGCCAATAGGTACTGTTTACATCTCTACTTTATAGTCTTGCAGGCAGATTTTTAGAACAGGTTTCAAAGATGAGAATCACTTGGGCCAAGTCCATGGGCATTAGATGTGATTCATGGAGACAAATTCTGGTTTACTGTGTAAAAACTTAATCCTTATTGATATTTTCTTCTCTTGTCCATTTAATTTTGTTTCCATGTTATATACAAGATCATTTTTTTGCGAGATCATGGATAAGAAGTATGTTAAGTTCAGGTCCTGCTAAAAGGAAACAGGGTTTTTATGAAGAAAAATTTTAGCATGAACTTTCACTTAAAGAGCGAACAATAATTCCTAGTTTTACTTTCACCAAATCTTTGAACTTTGAAATTCTCTGACTTTTGTGTAGATTGATTTAAAGTGATGTGAGTTATGCTTCCTTTGCATCACGGGCCAATTCTGAGAATCCTGAAAGAAGGTGAATGACATAATGTATTGTGGTATGTGGCCTTGGGATAGAGCTTCCAAATATGCCTCATGGGAAATCAACTTGGAGGTTTGGTCTCAATTCCATGTCCTCTGAAGCACAGTTAGCTAGGATGCTTTCTCTCTTTTAGATTAAAGCAACCTTTTCCCCTCTACTGGGCATCTCATTCTCTAATGAATAGCCACACTTTTCTTTTGCTTTTGTTTTGCCTTTGTGTCCATCATCTTTTTGTATTATTTCTTGACTAGAAACTTATAAGCTTAAATAATTTAGGCAATCAGCTCAGATTGCCCCACAGTGTTTGAAAATTATTTTTCTGCCAACCCTTCAGGGAAGTCCAGACTGTTCAAAAAGATGACTTCCCATGGATTCTGGAAAGCTTGGCAACTTCCTAGCTGAAACTTGACATCTTCATTTCAAGTTATTTTGGACAAGTTATTATTTTTTGATTTTTTTTTATTTAAATTTGAAACAAGCTTGTTTTACATGCCAATCCCAGTTCCTGCACCCTCCCATCCTCGCCTCTTCTCCCCACAAATGCCCCTCCCCTTTCTGCTCCCCAGGGATGATGAGGCCTTCCATAGACAGTCTTCAAAGTCTGACATATCATTTGATGCAGGGTCTAGGCCCTCCCTCATGTGTCCAGCTTAGAGAGTATCTCTCTGTGGAATGGGCTCCCAAAGTCCATTCGTATACTAGGGATAAGTACTGATCCATTCCATAGGCCCCTATAGACGGCCTAGTAGTCCAATAATTGTCTTTGAGGAAAAAATTCTATAATTTTTAAATTTGATATATTTTATAAGTAATATATTATTAGTATATTACATGGTACAGCCAGGTTTATACCATGGGTAAGACACAAAATAATTGTTCAGGATTAATGCATGCTGTATCTTGAGATATTATCCTTATGCCTTTCTCTAACACTCATGTTTAGCTCTTACATTAAGGTCTTATTTGATCCATTTTGAATTCAGTTTTCTAGAGGTGAGAGACACAGATCTAATTTTGTTGTTCTATTTGTGGGAATCTTGTTTTCCCACCACTAAATGTTGAAGAGACTGCCTTTTCTTCAACATAGATTTTTGCATACTTCTCCAAATGTGAATGGCTGTAACACGGTGTATTAGTTATATTGGATTGCCTTGTCTATGGTTTTTGTTTTTGTGTTTGTTTGTTTGGTGTGTGTGTGTTTGTGTGTGTGTGTGTGTGTGTGTGTGTGTGTGTGTGTGTGTGTGTGTGTGTGTGTGATTCCCTATGTTTTATAGTATGATTTGAAACCAGGCATTCCAATACCCCCAGTGTTGTTTGTTATTCTCATGGTTGCTTTGACTATTTTGGGTCTTTTGTGGTAGAATATAAACTGGTTTGGCCGCTATGGAAATCATTAAGGAGATTTCTAGAAGAACTAAAAATAGAACTGGCCTGTGACCTAGCTATAGTATTCTTAGATATATGCCTGAATAACACTAAGATGGTGTACCATAAAGATCTTTTTGTATCTATTGTTTATAAAATCACTATTCATATATCAAAGTTATGGAATAAGTCAGACTATCCATCAGCAAAAGGACAAATAAAGAAATCATGGCATTTCATTCAGCCATAAAGAAGAACAAATTTCTAGAGCTTACTGCTTACCTTCTGCGATATTAATTTCCACATGAATCTTAAAGGTTTCAGTAACAGTAGTTCAATTTTAAAGATGTTGGAACTGTGGTTCAAAGAACTGGCTTGACTTCTGAGGACTCTGCAAATAATCAGTAAGAATCAAGACTATTGCCAATGTGGTGGTATCTCTACAATCTCAGTTCATTTTCATGATTCTAAAAATTACACATGAGATATAAAAGAGGAAATGACATGATGGTGGATGCCAGAGGTTACACTTGAGAATCTGAATTAAGAGTAGCAATGAGTAGGGGGAAATAAGGGAGAATAATCTTTTGGAACACACTTCAATTAAAAGTATCATAGTGATTTGTAACTTGCTACATGCAACATGCTAACTTAGTTATTTTTCAAAGAATGATGGTAGGTATAATTTCCCCCATGGATAGAAATTAAGTACATTAATATGTTATAGAATTACACAAATTGTACATAAATATATACAATCAGTGGAGATAGCAGTGAGCAGAATATGTCCTAGGCGGAGGATATGGAGATAAGCACAAATGAGTTGAACATGCCTGTTATTCATTGGTTTTCATGCCTTGGCTATCATAGCATACCAACTTTTAGAGGTGCTTAGCTTTGGCCCATTAAATTTGCCTGGGTCTGGATTAAATTCGGAAATACATCTGTGACAACTTACTCAGGACCAGCTGTCTCAACTTTGTTTGCTAAATTTGATGTGCTTTCTCAGTTTCTGCAGCTGTGTTATATACTTTGATTTTTAAGGGCAGAGACAGGGTTGACTATTTTCAATGGGAGATTATTCAAGCACATCTCACTCCCCTTGAACCAAACCAAAATCACAATAAAGTTTCTTTTGGGGGAGGGTTGTAACTGTTATATTTTTTAAAAGCAATAACAGGAATTACACAAAAGGACTGGGAATGTGTGAGATTTTGAAAAACAATATAACTTCTTTATAAGGTCTAAAAATACAAATCCTAAACTAACACTGAAAAAAGATAAGCACCAATCAGACTATAGAATCTTTAAGATGATTGAGAATTCATGGAAATGTAAAGGCTCTAACATATACAGGATTGTTGGAATGTTAGTTGCTCTTCCTCGTTTGTGCACTATTTCCTGACTCTTACGAAACTCTCCTTGCACTTTAATTCTCTGAAGAGTGTGAAATAAACTGCCTTGAGATATTTTCCTGGAAACAGGGAGAGTAAATGAACACATGCATATGCTGCTAGCAATGTATAGATACCATCAGTCTGCTTCCCCCAGAATGGCAACCAGCAATCTCGTTGACATTTAAGATAAAGAAAATGAAGGTACAGAAAATATATTCAAGCATCCCAGAATGGAAAGAAGGAAGGAATGAGAGAATTGTCAGCATTGAAAAAACAATGGCTTTGGAATTACCAGCAATCCTGGAAGCTAGAAAAACACTGATGGAAAATAACTTCTACCCAAATTATAGATTAAGTTGGAAAAATAAATGAAAATAATTTCAAACATTAAAGATATCACAGTTTTTCTCAAGATAACCTTTCCACAATAAGCTACATGGCTGTGATCTCTTCACCAAAGGAAAGAAAAAAAAATGAAGGAAGGAAATGGTGAGTCTACAGGAAATCTACCAAAGGACAGAAGACAAAGGAAACCCGCAGGCTAAAGTTATTGAACAAATAGTCAAGTCTGAAAAAGCTAAGAGAGTTCTGAATTTACCTAATGAAGGAAGTGGAGTTGATGGCTGATGGTAATGAATGCTTTGATATTTTAGATTTGTAATAGTGATAAAGTAAAATAACCCCCAAAATAATAAATACAATTATGATGACTAAATAAAAAATATTTTCTAAGGAAAGAAAAACTTATAGTTGAATATAGTTTAATCAAATGAGGTCTCTCCTCTTAATTGCTTGTAAATTCAATAAAGCTAACCCAAATACAATAGACACTTGAGAATTAGCCTGCAAAAAGAATACAATGGGACTACTATGTTCCCATCTCCTCCTGTCTATGGGAATCGGGATTTTCTCTGAATTTTTACATGAACCTCACTCCTCAGTATTTCAGCTCTCTAAATTAGGCCAACTAGTGATATGTGGAATAGTGGTGAAAAATCTTAAAGGCCAGTTATACTTTAGTAGAATCCAAGTACTTAGGAAAATCATATTAAAAGATATTTAAGGTGACTAAATAGTTTTGTTAGGAGACAATTGAGGCAGTTCTTATTATTTCTCCTCCATTTACATTTTTGCATGATCAAAATTTGTAGAGTCTACTCTATGTTCAACTAGACCCTTGGAGAAGATGATATCTTGTTATAACACAAAATAATCCTTAATAAAATGTGAGCATTATTAATGAATCACTTGGTAAACCATGTTGACTACCTGTCTGTGTGTCATCAGCAGCGACTTGAGATTACCAGAGCAGGACTCTCTAGAAAAATGAGTATAGCATCAAAGGGGCAGGTGAGGGTGACTGAATTTCCCTATGTCCTGGGAGACACTACAGTCAATTTGAAGTAGTCAATGCCACCCTGGAGTTTTTCAGAACCCTCTGCTTTCAGGGTACTCAAACAGAATGCAGAGCTTTGCAGCTATATATTCGTTCTTTGCATTTCTAATCTCACACTCTTCTATTTATGTGTGTTGCCCTAGAAAAGACCTTACAAAAGGGCTTGGAAACAGAAATGCCCTAATAAGGGAGTGAGGTGATGTTAAATAACATACAGGGTGAGGTTGCCTGGAATATCCTTTCTCTGAGTTAAGTAAAATTGGCGCAGAAGCACTTAATCACATGTTGTTCTTTTGTATTATTAAGTGAATATATTTTTCATGGCCCACCTGCTAGTGTAACCAGTTAACAGCCATTCTCATTAATTACATTGATCAGGATCATGAAATAATTTCAAATTGCTGAACCTGATCAGCAGGAGTAAAATAGTTTCACTTTAATCACTTAATGATTTTTTTTCATGATAAATCAAACAAAAAAAATGTAGTTATTTGAGCCACTTGGTTTCATCTTAGAACTGCAATTGAGGACAATTATAGTAGACATAAAGTGGATCCAAAGAGAACTACATTTCATGCAGTTGTTAATTAAGCAATAAGGCACAATGGGGTGGGGTACATGATTATCATTAGATAATCACCCCCCTGAGGAGGAAGCACAAGGTACAGTGAAGTTCCTCTGCTCCTACTGGGCCATGATTGCTTTTGGACAACTATGAATCCCACTAGCCAGTGCCTTACTTCTTATCAGAAAATCTTGCCATTTTACACAGACATGAACTGTAGGAAAATGACTTTGATCATTGGAAATGGCTCACAACAGTATAAAGGTTTCATATATTAATAATGACAGCAATAATGTATGCTTTAGAAGGCTAGGTAATCAATCATGCTGTTCTCACATCCTCCATGGGTGCTGTGGGGGTTTAATGATTATTTATATTCTGAAGAGCACATACATCTGGATGGGCAAAATGTCTTCAAATGCTTCTAATGATTAAGTGTGATTCAATAAAAATTTATTTTATAGAATTTTTAAACAAAATAAAATATGACTTTTAGAGTGTGTTTTTAGTTTTAGGCATGATCTAATTTTTCTGCCAACTCTGACACTTGCTCTTAATGTCCAGTCAGTTACAGACTGGGAACTTCAAAAGCACAAACCACACAAACAAAAACAAAGCAAAATGCTCAATCTGTTTCCTGTGCTAGGGATAGTTCCTGGGTGAGAAAGCCCTGGTCCTTATGATGTCACTGTTCTGTAGTTTGCTTATTGTTGCTGAATTTTGCATATTGGGAGGACTATAACCACCAACCTCACCATCACATTGGGATATTGTTTTTCAATATAGGAACAATGCTGGAGATTGGGTGAGGTCATATAAGAAAATAGTGTACAAAAAACAACCAAACAAACAAAAATAAAACTTATTTGTCTCACTAACAACTTTAAACAATAAAGATTGTAGATGGAATAAATTGAGTAAAAAACCTACTTCTGAAGCACAATTATTGCATTGACAATGACTTCTACATGATTTTGTCAGGTGATTTTATTTTCCTTAAATGCAGGCAGGTGCATTGTAATGTTGTAAGACTGAGTAACTAAACTTTTCTGTTGCAGTTATGCATTTAGGAATACACATATACATATATGTATATAGCAACTGTTAATGAAGAAGAAAGTCATGAATTTAAAAAATAACAAGGCCATATAGTTTTGATAGTTTGCAAGAAAGAAATGGAAGGGAGAAATAATGAAATTATATTGTATTCTTAAAAATGAAAGAATAATGAAAAATTTTAAATCAACTCTTCTCTGATTCATTTCACATTGTTTGCCAAAAAATCTAAAAGTATTCTGGTCTTCTCAAATGTGTTGCTTTGTTAAAGTTTTTTGTTTCCATCTCAACTCTTGAATAATACCATCATAATTGAATAGTTGATTCCTAAAGTCGTTTATCCAATGAATGTTCTTGGTTTATTTCAAAATAATGACTGCTGGTCTAGCATCTCTGGGCTTGCTGAAGGAAATATAGTCATGTACTTATTCTGACCCTGGAAAATGAAGACAAATGGTGTCCTCTGAAGGATACATTACTGACTTTATGGCATACATAAATTGACAGTTGAGTGCATCCTTCCCATAAAAGCACCCTTGGAATTGTCACAGAATTACCAGTGGGATGCATTGAAGCATGAGTAAGGACAGAAATTGTACACCAAACTTAAGTATTTTTCTTTATGAGTTATAAGTACTAGATGGGAGAGAGGAAAGAGCAAGAGCAAAAGGAAGAGAGAAAGAGGGAGAGGACACAAATTCTTATTTGTACCTTGGTGAACATTCAAGTCAAGCAGTTTATCATGATGTGGTTTTGCTTGGCAGGAGGTTTGCTTCTGTGTTGCAACATTTTGGGTCGGGTTAATAATGAAGAAGACTTTTTTTTTGAAAAACAAAACAAGAACAAAGTACAGGCAATGGTTGTGATCTTGAAATAACAGCAATAAACTACATGTCTAGCGATATTCCTTCCTTATCAGGTTCACAGCAACACTCAAGCTTCCATTATGCATTATGTAGAGAAAATGTCAGCTATTAAGTTAAGTAGCATAGGTGTGAAATATAAAAGGGCTTTTAAAGTGCCAAATGCTGAAAAGGGATATTAAATATGGTTATTTATGAGAGAGCTTTAGAAATATTTACATTCATTGTAATGGAGCCTAGTGAGTAGGTTTTAAATCATATTTGGTATTCAAGTTCCTAAAATTCACTTAAATAATAATAAAAGTATCTCTCTTATTTTTATCTTTGTGGCTATTTGGCCATACATGTGCCTCCCACAAAGCAATTAACCATTGCAATATATCTGGTGAGTTGAAATGATGACAACTGAAATTTAATTGACAAATTGAATGTGTTTGTAAAACTCTTTCAGTTGGGATTATTATTATTAATATTATTATTATTATTATTATTTTGTTTAAATGCCATGATTCAACATTAGTGCCAGTTCTCTAGAGGAATATATACCCTTGTGAATATCATAGCTGGAGCTCAACAGCAATATCTGAGCATCAGAATAGGTCTATAAATAGGAAGTCCCCATGGCCTCAATGAGGACAATTTACGAATTGCCCATAGGCTCAAACAAGTGTGTATGTATGCATGTGGGGGTGGGGGTAAGACATTGTTAGACATATGGAAAAATCTGCTTTAAGAAGGACTCAGAAAGGACATTGCTCCTTCACTGGCCTAAACCCACTAATCTGATGTTATTATTAGCAATACGAAGTAATGGTGAGGAGAAAATCTCATTTTCTTTAAATGTCATTTAAATAAGACTCTGATATTTTCGGATCAAATCAACAGGCTTTAGTTAAATAGTGAGCACTTTATTTGTAAATGCAAGAGGGGAAGAAAAGCTTCAGTTCAGCAGTTCTTAGCATGTCAGCTTACTAATATTGATTACTTATTCAGCAGTGGCAGCTGGTGCTTTATTAAATGTGCAGCACTCCATACAAAAGATAGCAAGTGTAGGAAGTGATTGTTGACAATTCACCTGTTCCCACAATGTGGCGGAGTGTTCCTCACTAGTACCTCAAGGAATCCCCTTCTCCCTTGTCCAGATGCCTGTAATTATTAAACTCCATAGCAAGCCCCCTACAGTCAGTTATGAAAGTAAGCCTCTATCATATAGGGATGTTATTGTTCCTTTAAAATTACTTTGGGAATATATTCCATTTATCTCTTTTTCACAGTTGTTTTTATTTCTGTATGGGATGTCCATGCTACTTTAGTACTAATTGTAACCATCAACATAGAATTTATGTTGCTAATGAATCATATTGTCATAATTGTAAAGCTACTATTTACCTAGTGAATGAGGTACCTTAAGAATACTTCACAGACAGAGATGAGTATGCCCTTTAGGAGAGTCTGACATATATGCAAATATTCAGTGGCTTTAACCCTGTTTGACCTTTAAGGAACAAAAATACAGTAAAATAAAAAGCTTCTAAATATTTTCCATCCTTTGAGATCAATTTTTAGTTCATCTTTTACTATTGACATGCTGGTTAAATTCATTTGACTTTCAGCTTCTATGAGCCTCACTTAGAATGTAACATAAATTACTTACGCATTTTTATAGGAATTCACTACCTTTTGCCCCTTCTAAATGGAGAGGAGTTTAACTTCTTCAAAAAATGGATTTGATTTCGGGATAAATTATGTTTTTCAAGAATAGTTTATCTTAAAAGACTTACCTAAGTCCCATGAACCATAACATTATTCATGGATGTCATTTTTTTCAAGTGAAATAAAAATATTTTATTTACTCCCTATTATTGGAATTCAAATTATGGCCAGTGTATACATTATTGGCTCCCCGTTCAACAAAGTTTGATCTACTTTCTTTTCTTTTTCCATGTTCTAGATACTTGAAAATACAGCAAACAGCAATGCAGAAACAAATGTATTGCTGTCATGAATTGACTATTAGCCATAACTATGAAAGGGAGGGAAGGATGTAATGACAAAGTATGTTCTTTTCCTTTGATAGAACACTTAGGGAAAAAAAATATTCAAGTGGCTAGAGGAATGTAGTCTATGCTAAATGTACAGAAATGGCCAAGGCTTTGAGGTATAAATGAGATTGGCAAGTTTAAGGAAGGGAGATGAAGCCAGTACTGGCAAAAAGAAAGTAATTAAGCTAAAGTGGAATGAGATTTAAAAAGGAGGTAAGCAAATACAGACATTGTAGGACTTCATAGATCATGGTTGAGCACGGTGGGAGGCCACCACAGAGTTTATGTTAGAATTAAAAGGTTTGATTTAGGCTTTATTAATATCAATTCTCTTCAGGTTCTGGGTGGAGAAATGGTTGGAGGGGGTGAAAGTAGAAGGAGAATGACATAGTGATATATTATTACAGTAGTCATCTAAGTAAGAGTTGATTCTAGTTGAACCATAGAAATATAAACAGAGAAAGGAATACATTTTGGAGGAATTTAGATGAAACATGTTAAAAATAAAGGTAATATAGGTATAATAGTAATGAGATGGCACAACTGTTTAAATTTTTAAATTAGAAACTAGCTGGTGTTACATGTCATTCCCAGTTACCTCTCCTTCCCTCCCTCCCCTGCTCTCCTCCCAACCCCCATCTCATTCCCTTTCTGCTCCCCAGGGAGAGTGAAGACTTCCATGGGGGATCTTCAAAGTCTGTCATAGCATTTGGAGCAGGGCCTAGGCCCTCTCTTATATGTTGAGGCTGAGAGATTATTCCTCTATGGAGAATGGGCTCCCAATGCCTATTTGTATAGTAGGGATAAATATTGATCTACTACCAGAAGCCTCATAAACTTCCCAGTCCTCCTAACTGATTCCCACATTAATGGGGTCTCTGGAGGTCCAATGCTTATTTCCCAGCTATCAGTCTGTGGTTCATGATCTTCCCCTTGTTCAGGTCATCTGATTGTGTGGGTTTCTCCAGCCTGTTCTTGACCCCTTTGCTCATCACTCTGCCCTCTCTGCAAATGAATTCCAGGATTTTGGATCAATACTTGGCTATGAGTCTCTGCTTCTGCTTTCATTAGCTACTACATGAAAGCTCTAGGATGGCATATAAGGGAGTCATCATTCTCATTATAGGGGAAGGGCATTTACGGTAGCATCTCCTTAATATTGCTTACATTGTTAGATGGGGTTATCCTTGTAGATCTCTGGAAAATTCCCTAGTGCAGCATTTCTTTATAAAGCTATAATGGCTCTCTATTATGGTATCTCTTTTCTTGCTCTCCATGACTCAATCTTCCTGCTCCCTAAAGTCCTCCTTTCCTCTCCTCCCCTACTCTTTCATCTAACACCTTCTCCTCTCCCACCTTGTTCCCGATTTGCTCAGGACGTCTCTGGAGGCCATGTGTGTCTCTCTAGGGACTCTGTATGGAATAACCAATCATAATTTCCAATATTTGGAAGAGGAGGTGTCTTTTCATATTTTTATTTAAATATTTTGCTTTTTTTAATTTAATTTATTATTTTACATGTCGATCCCAGTCCCCTCTCCTACCCTCCCTTCCTTTGTCCCTCCCTCCATCCCTCACTTTTAACCTCTCTGCCCTCTCACATGCACCCTAACCACCCTCCCCTCCCATCCCCCCACCCTAATTCCATATGTAGGGGAATGCCATCCAGTTGGGGTCATGTAGATCTGACAGGTCATTTGAAGTAGGGACTAGGGCTTCTCTCCTGTCTCTAGATTAAGGCAGTTATCCCTCCATGGGGGATGTGTTCGCAAAGTCCTTTTGTGCACCAGGGATACTGATACCCATGTTCAGGGGTTCTGAGTCATCCCAATGCTGGTTTCCCAGCTATCAGTCTGGGGGTCCTTTAACTCCCCCTTGTTCAGTCCAGCTGTCTCTGTGGGTTTCTGTAGTCTGGTCTTGCCCCCTTTTCCTTTATGTATTTTCTTGAGTTTTATAATTCATTTTTAATTTCTTAGTGGGTTTTACTCTTGAATAATCCTTTTAAAAATTCTATTTCATTTCAGTGACATACAGACTGAACAGGTTATATTTGGGAATAAATCTGTATATAGGTATTAGAAGGAAAAGAGGAGACGGTTTTGAAGAACAGAGAGCGATAAATGGAAGGGTTTGGAAGGAGTAAAAAGAAGACACAAATGTAATTATTTATGACTTCATATATATATACACACATTGTCTGTGTGTGTGTGTGTGTGTGTGTGTGTGTGTGTGTGTGTGTGTGTGTGTGTGTGTTTTGGCTGCTGAGAAGTATTTATACGTACCATGTGCATACAATGATCTCCAAGGACAGAAGGGGACGCGTTGGGCCTCCTAGAAGTAAAGTTACAGACAGTTGTTAGCCACTATGTGGGAGCTGGGTAATGAATGTAGGTCTGATGCAAGAGTAGCAATTGCTCATAATCACTAAGCCATCTTTCTAGCCCTCTTTTTAAGCAAATTTTACTTTAAAATTTGCATTTCTAACTTAAAGTGGGTTTTCATCTACCATTTTTGAAAATATTTTTTGGGGGGCTGATAAGATGGCTTGGTGGTTAAGAGCCCTTATTGATCTTCCAGAAAGCTGAATTTGATTTCCAGCACCTGTGCTGACCACTCACAACTGCATGAAATTTCTACTTCAAGGGCTCCACTCCCTTTTCTGAACTCCAGGGGCACATGTACAGACATGATGTGCATAAATTCATGCAGGAATGCATACATGTACATAAATAAGAATTAATTTTAATTTAAAAGAAAATAATTTTAAATTTATAAAATTTACTTTATAGTATTAATTTGTTTCCTTATACTTTATGCATAATAACTTTCTTGGAGGAAATGACTCATGAGTTAACAATATCTAAACTTTAACTTCTTATTGGATGATATATTAATGAAAATTGATTATATTGTGTAATTAATAACATTATTTCATTAAGTAGAAAATTACAACTATTTTCTAATTATGAATAAAACTAGAAATTATCAACAAAATAAGTCAAGAAAATCACATTCATCTAGAAAATTTAAGAAGTTGCTAAAGAAAAGCAAATTGAAATTATGTGAAATTATATAATGAAATTACATTAAGGAATGCAAATCAAAATTATAAACTTATAATTGAAGTGAAAACATTACATCTAAAATCTAAGATGCATTGCAAGCAATTATCAGAAGAAAATCATTGTAATTAACACTTTCATTAACAATTAAAGAATTAAAATAAAGGATAAAATACCCAAATTAAAAATTATAAAATTATTAAAATTCACTGAAGAAATTCACAAAGATGAAAATGTAAAATAATCAAGTTGAGAACAGATAAAAATAAGGGCTTATATATTTAATATGCCATGGCTATATTTGTAAAATGCATAGAGGAACTACTGGATATCTTGAGGAAAAAGAAAGAGGTAAAGTGAGATAATAAAATATGTTAAGATAAAATCAATGGAGAAAAATAGTTTTAAAAATTACAATATTCCTCTTTTCAAACATCCATGCAAAGCTGAAACCTGGATAAAACTGATAACATAACAAAAATATAGATGACCAAAACTGGTATTGCTTGATTTAGAAAATTGAGTAAATAATAGTTCATTAAAGGAATTAAGCTGTTATTGAAATTCACACACACACACACACACACACACACACACACACACACACACAGCAGGCCCAAGAATTGAAACAGTTTTAAATCTACTAATTGTTTATTTGCATTGGGACTGTTTATTATGTATATAACATGTAAATATATATTAACATATGTCAATTGGTAGAGGTTTCTCAGTATTGGTAAATGAGTTAATGAGTTACAAATAATAAAATGAAAATGCTGGAATAAAATGTGATATTAGAATATAATTGGGGATATCAGTATGAACATACATTGTATAAATGTTAATAATAGATAATAGATAAATAGATAGATGATAGACAATGCATATAGATTATATAGTTCAGGAGATGATGTTATGTAGAAGAATGCAGATAGTCCCATGTCTTCACAAATCTCAAGTCCAAATGGATCAAAGACCTCAACATAAATCTTACCACACTAAATCTCTTAGAAGAGAAATTGGCAGATACCTTTGAACAAATTGGTACAGGGGACCACTTTCTGAACATAACTCCAGTAACACAGACACTGAGATCGGTAATTACTAAATAGGACATCCTCAAACTGAGAAGCTCCTGTAATGCAAAGGATACAGTTGACAAGACCAAATGGCAGCCCATAGACAGGGAAAATATCTTCACCAATCCTACATATGACAGAGGGCTGATCTCCAAAATATACAAAGAACTCAAGAAACTAGTCAACAAAACCCCAAATAACCCTATTAAAAAATGGGGCACAGAACTGAAGAAATAATTCTCAATAGAGGAAATGAAAAAGACTGAAAGACACTTAAGAAAGTGCTCAACATCCTTAGCTATCAGGGAAATGCAAATCAAAACAACTTTGAAATACCATCTTACTCCTGCCAGAATGGGTAAAATTAGAAATACCAATGACAACTTATGCTGGAGATAATGTGGAGAAAGGGGAACACTCTTCCACTGCTGCTGGGAGTGCAAACTTGAACACCAATTTTGGAGATTAGTTATTACATATAAAATAAGGTAAATACATGTGTCTTAATACTGCCATGTATTAATTAAGCCGATAAATAAAATTAAAATTTATCTTTAGGAAAAAGTC
Organism: Phodopus roborovskii; assembly: GCF_943737965.1. Taxonomy (NCBI): domain Eukaryota; kingdom Metazoa; phylum Chordata; class Mammalia; order Rodentia; family Cricetidae; genus Phodopus; species Phodopus roborovskii. The sequence goes on along the minus strand of NW_026125964.1, from coordinate 410,591 downwards.
ATGTTATAATCCTTTCACTGAAGATCTTCTGATGGATATTAAAATCTGTGCATGAATGTTTGAGAAGAAATTGGATTTAATAATCTGAAGATTTTCTCTTTTAAGTTTACAATAATTAGATTGGGAAAGAATTACTTTAGTAATATAGCAGGTGTGTCCTTACTAATAGATGAAACCTAGTGTCATCAACCGTAAGATATACTTCATTAGCCCTCATATGTGATGTACTGAGAAAACCTTAATAATATCCTTTGCTTATATTTTCCTCTATAATACAATTATTTCAGAATAAGTTTTACAGATAGTTTGTCTTATCAATAGCTTCATAAAATTTTGTAAAAGTCTGCTTTATAACAAGCTAGGTATTTTACATTGTGTTCTCAAGTGTTGAGGAAATTGACATCATATCTTGTGATGGCTACAGGCCTAAAGTTTCAGCTATATCCAAAACAGGGGTTAGCAGTTTACAAGTAATCACATAAAAGTAATACTAGACTAGGTACAAGTAAATCTTTGATGAATCTACACTACTTCTAGGTCAAGATTATGTGTCTTTGACACAACACAGATGTGCCAATTTGGGGAGATACAGTTTTCTTACAGTGTCATGTACTTTGTCTATTAAAACTTGGACTAGGAAGAATAACTTAATCTCTGAGTTTACATGCTTCCATTTATGAACATCACAATATTATCTTGCATTAAATGCCAGGTATAAGAAGCAAACTGTGTGCCAAGCACCATGGTCAGGATTTGAACAACATGTAAAGATGGAAAAAACAAAGACCTTTAAAGAACATTGAGATTCTTCCTGGTATGGGTTATGTAATTCCGAATGATGGAATTGAATGTTCTAGACATGGAGTAATTGGATTGTGTGCTTGCTCTGTTAGTAAATAGAAATTATGCTCAAATATGTCACTTTTTGCACTTGTTTACTCAATCCAAAATTGTATCTAGAAGAATACAGAATATTTTGAGATCTTGATGAGTGTAGACAAAGTTTACTTGAATACAGAAAATCTCAACACCATAGATATCCAGAAAGATTCATGAGTGTGTGGTCCTCCGCAAACCATTTTGTTATCATTTGAAATTTTGTACCACTTAATTCATAACATAGAAACCTAAATAAGTTTTTAAGAATAAGGGAACAAATACCTTTTCAAAACAGATCTAAAAATTTCTTTCTTTTTCTAAAATCTATATTCTGTGAATGTGCTTAGCAGGTATTTGCTAGTTCATCAAGCATAAAAGAGGTTTTGAACTTCAAATGTTCCCTATTTTTCATGTGCAGTTTGATCAATAAGAATGAGTTTTGCAAGGTGATAATGCCTTATTCTCTTTCAAAATCCTAGGGTGGGAGAAGACACTAAATATGTTTAAAATACATTGTATATGTTTATAAAATTCTCAGAGGACTAATAAAATGCATGCTAAAATTCCACTTAAAGGAAATATTTAATATATCCTAAAAGAAACAATTGAATCATGGACCTTTGAAGTCAACATACCAAGGGAATAGTGTTCTGGTGATCACTCTCTTTATTTCTGTCATTTGATTACATAAGTTGGCAACAAAGCCATTGTCTGTATTGGATTATTGAGTCTGACAAAGCATATTCCAGGATTTACTACACTTAACATGCTCCAGTGTAACTGAATGTCACTGTTTCTTTTTTTTCCCAGATGGTCTTATAAAGCTATTAAAATGTTTTAAAGAAAAATTCAATTTAATTAACATTTATACAGAGAGAGCTATACAGTGCCTCTGTAAAACATCTAGAAGGATATTTGGAAACTGAAGATGCACAGCTAGGGAATTCCACAGAATCTGAGCAACATCTTTATCTTCTGTTAACTTTGGCATAGTTTCTTGACTGTTAATAATGCTGAGACTTTTTTGATAATTTTGTTGTTATGTTTTTTTCCATTCAGTTTTTTGTAAAAGGGTAGTTGAATATTTGCAGTCTTCTTCAAAGTCTTTATATTCTCATCCTAAAATTCAAGCCTAGCTCATCATGGCCTGTATGGATAAAGGTGCTGTTAAAAACAGGAGTGTTCAGTGCAGTGTTGAGAGTCTTGGAGCCAGAACCTGCCTTCACTGTGCACTTAAATTTCCATTAGAGGAAATCTGCAACTGAGCTTTAAGAGCTGATACTAACATTTGAATTTTGCTGTACAAAAGCGAAGTATTAGGTGCTTGGCTATTGAATTTCACTTTTTGTCATGCTGAAATTGACTTTCCTCTGGAGCATCACTAGCCTGTGTTCAGGTGCATGAGTTTTTAGTTTTTAGTTTCCCCCACTTACCAAACTCCAGAGATACAAATCCAGAGCATAGGGAGCTCTCCTCCAGATTTGTTATATTCCTTGGGGTCTGTGGGAGCTTAATCACTTTCATATTTTATTTATAAAGCAAATGTTCCATGACATTGAAACATTAAGTGGATTATGTTCAACCATGTGCAATGTATAATTTTCTAAATTCTTTGATTAATTTAATATGCGTGATTTTCACTCTTTGATATGTGGTCTTGGTGTAATTTATAACAAGCTATAAATTGTTGAGATCTTGTGGAAATGTGGTCTGTTGAATAGTGTTAGTACCTGCTTTCTGTGCTAGTTGAGTTACACTGAGCTTTGAATGTACATGAGTGTGCTACTGAGGGTCTTTTATTTGTGTTCCATTTCAATATGGGGATGAAGTGACTGACTAGGTTATAAGGGGTTTTATCTATTTTCTTAGCTTTTGATCTTAAATAAGATTAATTGAGGGTGTGTTATAGCACTCCTTGTTTGGAACATTTAAATTACTATGGAAACAGAAGTATTAAAATGTTTCCTTTGGTAACTGTTGGTCTTTGGCACATACCCTTACTAAGCCAGCTTATGTGTGAGAGATAAAAAACAAAAGTATGAATATCATCCTTTTGAAAGTCTAACTCTTGAGACACAGACATCAGTTATGGACCTGGGGATTAGCTCAGTTGACCCATCTGGAGACCTGCAAAGAGAAGGATTGTCAGGAAATCTGAATTTTTACTGCTTTTATGGAAAGAAGCATAGCCTCTAACTTCACAGATAAAACTTTACTCAGAATACAACTGCCTAATATCTGTCTCTTCCCCCCATCAGCTTGTCCTTTGGATGAGAGAGAAAGGTGGAAACAGAATATAAGAAAGCTTTTGTTTTATTGGTTTTTGTTTTCTATCCAAACTTTGAGGTAAGTAATCTAAACATCACTAAGCTAAGCCAAAATTATTTGTTCCTGAATGACTGTTGTATGAGTTCCTGTTCATGATATTTGTTTTTCTCTGTTTCTTCTCAAAAATGTATACATTTGAATGTATTCTAGAACAAACAAAATAAAAGAAAGATTGTAGGGAAAATTAACATTGAATGAGGGCAGAAGATGTTGTACATCCTTTTCTATTTTTCACTTTAATCTTGAGTCGGACAAAGTGATAATACATAAAAGTTGTGTGCTTACTTTATTTTTTAACTTACCAGATGAGTGATTTATGGAATTATCTGTGGATTTATTTACACAAGTGAATTCCTGTCATCATAACTTAATTTGTAGTGGTGTGTATAACTGGGATCAACTGGTCATATCTGGTTTTCCAAAGCCTACTTTTTATTAGGTAAGAGTTAAAATAAAATATACTTTCCACATAATTTATTTCTCCTTCACAGAAGCAATAAATTTGCCCTCAAAGGTAATTCAGGAACATGTCATAAATAAAGCTAAGGAGTACCACATTCAGTAATTATATTGACAAATGCCAAAAGCAAGGAATAAATTAAAATTATGTTTTTAAGTTCTTGTTATCCAATCAAATATCTTTCAAATAGAATTCCATCTTAGTGATCCAGGGATCAAATAGAAGATAAGAGCATTCATGAAATTTCAGTTTCTCCATGGTCAGACAGGAAGCTGAGCAAGATTTTCACTAGTAAATATAGGTACTCTGGTGCTTGCATATCCATAGCCAAGAGATTCAACAGATGAGGAAAGAACTGGGTAGATAGTTGTTGCATTTAGCATTGTGATATATTCTATGGTGAAGTCTTATGATATAACTTTCTAATTTGTTACAAACGACAGCTACAAGTGTACTGTGATTTTGGAAGATAAAAATTCTCACAAGCATTTGGAAAAAGTTCTCCTGGGAAAAGCTGGCATATTGCCTCTGCTTCTGAATGGCTCTCAATGTCCTGCTGTCTTGTCTGCAATTTGTCAAAATTAAAAATTAAATTCAGGCAGTATGGTCTAATAGATTAGTAAGTTTATGAAGATGAAAAATACATTCCTGTAGACATGTGATGGATTACCTTCCTAGGGCTACTGTAACAAATCATTTTGTACTTCAGTAACTAAATGAAACACAAATCCATTCTCTGGAGGTCAAAGATTAAAAAAAAAAAAATGGGTTGACATTCTTTCTGGAAGCTCAAGGTGAGAATCCCTTTCTTTGTCATTCCAGTTTCCAGAGTCTGTTCACATTGCTTGGCTATTAGACTTAACTTACCTGCAGCCTGCTACCCTTGTCTCATCTCTGTCTCTTATCCTGGCTCTAAACTCCTGTAATCTCCTGTTAAAGATTGGGTCTATTTGGGATAATCCAGGATAATCTTGAAGATTCATTTCTTAATGTAGTTGTCTGTAATGCCTGATCAGATTTAGATTAAGGTATGAACATTTGTGCATACTATTCAGCTTGACAAACACGTGATTAGCCTCATTGTAAGCCAGTATCTTCATTTCTAAAAGATAAACTTGTCACAGAGGTAAATAAGAATCTGGGAAACCATAGGCTGGGGGATGTTTATTTGGGGGGAGATCACTTATACCACAAACAGATGACCGCCCACAGGTTCCCATCCCAAGGATGCCTCCAGATGCTCAGACTAAAAGGGGAATTTAGTGAGATCTACCACACCTGCACTGTCCACACACTGCAATGGGCATGGTCAGTGAAACAGGTGCAGCCCATCGCTAGATAAATTAAAATGTCTTTATGTCTTCCTACAAACACTTAACACTCCTTAGAGTCTAGTAAAAGATTTTCATAGAGTATGTAAAACTCCTTTGGCCACAGTTTCTATATGAGTAAGAAGTGAATAACAGCAAAATGCTAGTTAAAATCTGTAGCATGGGAAAACTTGGAAATACCTTGATACCGTATTTTATTAATTGTTCATTCATTTACGGACCAGGAAAAACTAGGATGCTTTCTGTTTGTAGTCGATTCTCTTTCAATCCATTTGACTGTATGTCAGTAAGGAGCACTGTACTCTCTGGCACATATCACTTCTCTCCTTGGCTACTTGGTAAAGTTTGCACGTCATGGTCTGCTTCTTACATCACCCATTATGCCTTCCTTACACACAATTACTTTCCAAAACACATCTACCTTTGTTTCCTTATCTTCAGACAGGCTCAGTCAGTCACCATGTTGTGGTGGGCCAGGTAGGTCCATTTCTCTCCCTGAACTTTTCAAATACCTTCCCCCATCTTATAAAGTTCCATTTTAAAATACTTCTTGAATTTTTGCTTGCCCACTCCAGTGTGCAAAGATTTCCCTCTTTTGAGTACACTAATCATTAGCATTCTTATCACTTATTTACAGTAGTCATGGGATATCTAATTTAGTTAACGATCTTTACATGTCAATAGATCTTAGTTGTCTAAATAATTACACTCTTAAAATCAGCAGCCATACCATTCATATAGGCAGGTTCACCTTTCACTATTTAGTAGGCAATAAGCCTGAAATACTATTTTTGACAAAAGTACAAATGAATAAGGATTACTTTTGTAAGCCTTTTGTTCTGGGATTTATGTTCCCATGGTATTAATCAAGCAATTTATGCTATTTAAATATAGTAAAATATAATTTCTTAGCTTGCACACAGAAATACCTTTTGTCTAACAGTTGGCCTGCCCCAGAGACCTCATACTTACCTTTTTCTATAGCTCCATATCTTCTTTTCACTATTTATACATGTTATTAGAAGAAGTCACTATTTACAATGGAGAGAGAAGTAGGAGAAAGAGAAGGGGATGAGAGGAAAGCATGTGGGACTAGGAAGATTGAGTCCAGGTAGGAATAGAAAACAGGAGAGAGAGAGAGAGGTGGGAGAGAGAGAGAGAGAGAGAGAGAGAGAGAGAGAGAGAGAGAGAGGGAGCATAGAAGAGAAAACTGAACCTAAAGAAAGGTCTAGAGAACTACAAGACTGCAGCCAATTAACAATTTGAACAACCGTGGAAAGGCTACCATAAATGCACTTCCCGGAGAGTGATATCAACAACTAACTTATCCACCATCATGGAGCCCTCATCTTGTACCTGTTGGAAACAGAGGCAAACACCAATAACTAAATACTGTGTTGAACTAGAATCCAGATGCAGAGAGGGAGGACAAGAACAGATTGCAGAAACACATAGAGACAGCTAACCTGAACAAGGAGGAGCTAACAGGCCCCCAGACTGATAGCTGGGAATCCAGCATGGGACTGACTCAGGCTCCCCTGAATATGGGTCTCAGTTAGAAAGCCTGGGCAGTCTAAGGGACCTCAGACAGTGGAACCAGCATGTATTCCTGGGGCACAAAAGGACCTTGTGGACACATCCCCCATGAAGGGATACTGCCTTAACCTAGAGACAGGAGAGAAGTCCTAGTCCATACTTCAAATGACTTGACAGATTTACATGACCCCACCTGGTTGGCATTGCCTTACATGTGGAATTAGGTTAGGGGGATGGAAGGGGAGGGTGTTCAGTGTGCATGTGAGGGGGCAGAGAGTGTAAGAGGGTGGGAGAGAGGGAGGGAGAACTTGGATCTACATGTGAAATAATAAAGAAAGAAAAAGATAAAAAAGTCACTATTTACCTATATTGTATACTTTTGATCTTGCTTCTCTGGAGTAAAACAAAGAAAAGCCATACAGAACGTCACATAAATTGTGTAAGACCCTCCCAACTTAATATGCCTGAAATCTCTAATACCAAAGCCTTGTCTCCTTGTTTATTGTCTTAGCAAGGCATAGTATTTGAAATTTCTCCTAAAAGTACTTTTAATATAAAGTAATCAAGTACCCTATATCCTATAAAAAGCTGCCGAAAATATACTTCCCAGAAGGACTATTGTCAAGCAAACACTAAAAACACTATTGCCAGACTTGAAAAACATAGCAACCATCATAGTAAATGCTGATGCTTCAAAGCTGGATACTGCATATATGTGCAACTCAAAGAAAAATGGAGACACGGTTATGAGACGAGTCTTAATTATGTGTTACTTTTATTTAAAGCATGGATTTGTGATTTGGCTATTGTTCTTCTGAAAGAGCCACTGCTGGTCCTAGCTGAGAATGGACATTTTGCTCAAGAGAATTATGTGATTAATAAAGGGAAATAACAGAAGTGCAAATATTTATGAACCAAATTCTCAGGTTGTTTTGAGACTCTGGAAAATGTGCCCTTCATGAACTTATTCTTTGGTTCTTTTGTCTTTTTTAATTGGCCCTTGTAAAGGAAGGGTAGGAGAATGAAAGTAGTCAATCTTTCCAAGAAGTTACAAAATAACCATTCTATTTGTGTCTGAGCTGCCTTTTGAGATTCTAATAATGATCACATCACAAGTTTTCAAGACAGTCTTTCACTCTAGTTTCTAAATGGATAGGCTGTTTCCAGGAGATTTAATGGTGACCATAAGGATCGTTTCTAGGCTTCATTATGACTTGCCTCCATTTCTTTCCTTAATATATTATGCCACAGAAATCAAAAGTATGAATTCAGCCTTTCATTTATCATTGCAGTTTCCCACTTATAGTTAAATCCTTAATTTTGTAGGCTCAAGTGGTCTATTATGTTGGCAATTAGCCAATTGCAGGTGCAAAGTCTTGAAACTATTCATAAGGAGGCCAGGGTGGGAATTGCCTTAAGAACTAGGTCACTTGTTAGGCACTCCGATGCAAAATTCTTGAGGGGATTTATGTAAAGAACATTAAATGGATACAAAACTGAAGGTGACAAAAATGAATACAAAAATGCTCATCTAAGTGTTGACATCATTGACTAGGTAAAAGAGACCTTTCACACTAAATCCATTCCAGTAGACTAACAAAGGTGTAGTGGGAATGACAATTACAGGGCTTTCACTTTGCTATCTGCCTGAAATAATTCAGTACAAGTTGGTTTTCCATGCTACTCCATTCCATTCAAAATGAAGGGCAAGAGTTTTGTCTAAATATCACACAATTTTAGTCTCGAAGTGCACAAGCTTATGAATCCCGCTCAGCTCTATTGTTGTCTTTCATGCTGTTTGCCTGTCTTTGCTTTATGCTCTTTAATAGTCTGTTGAGATGTACCTCTCAGCTTTGCTTCGTCTAACAAATCTTCCAGATACTTTTAGTCAAAAGTAAAATCTTTGTAATATTCTTTAAATGTTTTATACTTCTGTTTTTGCACTTAGACCTGAATTTGAGTGTTTTATATTCCATTCGTTTATACATTCCTATAAAATCCAATCCAACACTTTGATATCAGTTCATTAACATAATAACAGTGATATAGCTAGCTTATAGGAAAACTTGGCCTAACAATACCAAAAGATATACCTTTAAATAAAATATGTAGCAATTTAGTAGGAACACTGAAGGGCCTTTACAGATAAAGAGATAAGATTTCATGACAAATTATCAGTTTATTATCTACTAAAAATGAACATAAACCACTTAAAACTAAGGTTAATAAGAAATCATTGAAGCTACTTTCATTTATATATGACTCTCTATGAACTGAAATTTCATATACAGTGAAATTTACTTCCAAGTTGGGCTTTTTATAAGCTTGCTCTGCCTTCCTTAAATCCATCAGGTTATTTTAGGAATAGAGAAAAAGTTGAACTGATTGTTCAAGTGGAAGGTGGTTGGCCAGGTGAAGATGGATGAATACATGTTTGCTTCATCCACATCAATAGGATTTGTAATGATCAGATTCAACATAATCCAAACTGTTGCAGCAAGATATGTCTTATGTTTTATTCTTTCCCACTCCTCCACTCTTCTCATTGATATTTGTGCTTTACCTCTGCGCCCCTCTTTTCTTCTTGCTTCTCCACTTGTCTTACATTTTTACACAAAAGTGTGACTTCCCTTTGTTCCTGAACTTAAAAGCCTAATCAGTTTCCCAGGATGTTTGATCCTATGCAAAGCATAGAAGAAATGATTCTTCAAATCTTTTTTTTTTTGTTGTTGTTCTCCAAAGTCTATTTATGTCAACTAATGTAAGTTTTCACTCAGCTCTAAATAATTTTTCATCAATACTTGAGCTTATACAGCATCTGTATCTGTCATTGTCATGCGGCACAATTTATCTGAGATTTCATTCCTGAGAAAGTCAAACACATTTCAGACTCAGCAACGCATAGTTAAGAGAGTAAATGTAAAACAAACAGAATTTCTAAGTTTAGAAAAGCACCAAAACTCCAAGAGCTTATTTGAGGGATTAGATTATTGAAATCACCATCTATTACTGAGTTGGAGTCTCTTTAACTAGTGTACTACTTGGAATCTTTTGCTACTGGCTTGTTGACATATAGCCACTAAAAGAAAATTACTATATGTGTAAGTAAAATGAATTATTTTGGGTTTTCTCATTTATTTTCTGTTCATGCCTTAGGGGAGATTTTCAGGGCTAGAAGGGAGAATATTATGAGACAAGATGTATTTATTCCACTCATGAGCAGGACCAATGCTTTGGGCTTAGCCGCTTGTGAATCATCCTAGCTCTCTTCCCTTGAAGGATAAATATGGCATTCATTCCAAACCATTTAGCCTATTATTCTTTTGTGTATAAAATAGGCCCAATTAAGACATTCTTGTGTTAATTTCTGCATTCTATGTATGGTTAGAATGAGTGTTAAAATACCCACCACAGCAAATGTCTCAAAATGTGCCATGCATACTGAACACACCAAGCTTCTTCCCTCCTCAATCAAAGCTAAAACTCAACTATTCATGGAGATTTTTAATTTTATATTTTCCTCTTACCTATATTAGAGGTCTTTCTACTCATAAACCAATATTTAGAGGAAAGCACCAATTTTTAAATATCTGGTTTTGTTTTTTGTTTTTGCTGTTGTTTTGTTGTATAGTTTCCTTTTCATCCAGATGTCTGACATGTAAAGATGTAAAGAAAAAGTCTTGGGTCTACACTATGGATTTTTAAAAAATTAACTCATCTCTGGTTGTTCAAATAGATAAATATGTCATACATTATCATATTTCTTATCTGATTTTTTGCCTTGTGTGTTCCTGTCCCAGTAATGAGGCAAGCAAGATAATCAAATTATAAGGTAAATAGTGACATTCCATTATGTCTTTTCCAGTGTTCTTGCTAATTTGTTAGATGAATATCTATGTGCCAAAACAGAAAACCCACCATTTACTGACTATGTAATCTTAGAATATTCATTTAACTTCTCTTGGGAATAGTGTTTAGCTATTAGTGTAAAAGTAGGCTAAGGACTAATTGGAGGCTGAAATAGCACAAACTTCATTGCACAATGAGTTTCTCTGTGAAATCTTAACTCCCTACCCACATGTGTGCAAACACACACACACACACACACACACACACACACACACTCTTTCACACGCAGAGAGAGAGAGATTGCTAATAAGTACTACTTTGTCTTTTGTCACTGGATGCTTAGAGGTGGTTTGACATCTAGAAGTTTATTGGTGAAGTATATTAATAAAACTGAAAGTATAGCTTTTAAATTATGAAATCAATGAATAATATTTTAAAAGGCCTTACCTCTTGAAAATATTTGCTGATTTACTTATTTATTTTACTTTTTTTTTTAATTATAAGATAGACACACTCCTCTGTTCCGAGGCCTCCCAAATAACCCTTATTGTTCTGCTTCACATTTGACCTTTTTTCCATTGTCATGTTACATGTTTATTCATATATGTATATGTATATATATATATATTTATAAGTATAACCTATTATATATGTATATATGTATGTATATGTGTACATATATACATGTACACATATACACATTACACACATATGTATTAAATATATATATATATATTGTTATGTTTCCCTTGAAGAACTATTTCTACAGATCTAAGCATACCTGCATACCTAAGTTGACTGTAGTTCTTTGTGTAGGGGTGACGTTTTTTGGGCTTCCCTCCATCCAATTTAGAATGGCTATTGTTGTTTCCCTTGTTCAGGTCATGTTTAGATAGTCATTTTGGTGAACACAGTTTATTTTTTTATGCGTATGGGGGTTTTGCCTACATATATATCTATGTCCTGTGTGTGTGCCCTGTGCCTTGGAGGCCAGAAGAATTCTGGAACTAGAACTATTGGTGGTTGTAAGTTATGAAACAGGTCCTGTTGACAGTTTCTGTCCTGCCTGGTCCAACAGCTGTTTAGTGTCAAATAAACTTACTGAGGCTTATATTAATTATAAACTGTTTGGCCAATTACCCATAATACTCTTGCATCTTACTCCTTCTGTGGCTACATGGCATCTTCCTGGTGACCCACACTCTGCCCTCCTCTTCCCTGAATTTTCTTAGTCTGTTAGCCCCATATATACTTACTTCCTAACTACTTCCCAAACAGCATTTATTCATCAACAACTAAGAAAATCCTATATTAACAGCATACAGAAGGACATCGCCCATCATCTCCTCTTTTCAGTCTAAATAAAAATGAAGGTTTTAACTATATATATATATATTTATCAAGTAAGAATTATAGACAATATTTTGTCCATTAACATTTGTCAAAATTTAAAGAAAATATTCTATCATCTATCCTATCTTTGTGAGTAAATTTTATCTTTTATCATAACAAGGGAAACCATAACCATAACAGTCTTCAACTCCATCAAAGACCACAGAAGGATAATATTAAAGTTCTTCAATTGACAGAGAAATCTTACCGGCTAAACAGTCACTCAAATTTCCTCTGTAACATTGGGGCTTCAGCACTTAGGCTATAGTTTCTGGCATACTTTTTAATGTAGTAGGAAATTTCAAGATCTCTTTCTGTCTTGTATTGGTAAAGTTAAGCAGTTGTTTTCTTTTTTAAAGGAGAAACCCTTAAGAATGTTCCTGTCCCTTGACAAGTTCAGCAGTAACTTCCTCTGTAACCTGCTTGTCCCATTTGGACAGCATTCTGTTCAGTAATCCAGGAAAGAACAGTCTCTTGTCCAAATGGCTATCCTTGTCATGTTGAAGGCAAATTCCATAATGGGTTCTTCCATGCCCATCTTCCATTCTGATGTAATTGTTGTAGCCAGGAGCAGTTGTGTCTCCTTGTCCTGGAAAATCCCTAACAAAACATTTTAAATGTCATATTCTGTATGTCTTTGAAAGATTTTAAAGAATATCTAACTAACATGACTAAGTTTTGACAAACATTTCCTAGATGTTTTGTGTTAGGGATTTGTTGGACTTATGATTTTCTTTGGTTGATGAATCAATTTCTCCTAGTGTATCTTCAATATCTGAGATTCTCTCTTCTATCCCTTACATTCCGTTGGTTATCTTTTCTTCTGTAGTTCCTGAACATTTACCCAGGTTTTCTAATTCCAGCATGCCCTCAGAGTATTATTTTATTGTCTATATTTCAGCTTTAAATCCTTGAATTGTTTGAATTGTTTCTTGCAATTTTTGATTTGTCTTTTCTTCAATTTCTTTAAAGAATTTTCTCATTTCATTTTACAGGATCTCTATTATTTCATGAAGTTGACAATTATAGGTGACTATCTATAATCTGTATTTAATTATACATTACATTTTTAAATGAGCTATATAAATGGAATACCTAAACAATAGTAGAAACATACACATAACAGAATTGATCTTAAATTTGTATCAACAAACCAAAATCCATACCAATGAAAAGTACTTGTTTCTATATCATACTCCATTTTTTTTCCTTTAGAAAGAGATTGACTATGATCATTGACCATTTATAACCAACGCCATTTAAACAATATTTTGGGAATATGTCATAGTTCTCTCCAAACTGTTTCCTTCTATTTGGAGGCACTGCAAAACCCATGGGGATGCTGAAAAAACCCAGAACCATGGCAAAATCCTGCATCTTCCCACCTGTCTTAGATGACGGGATCACCTGGTCTTGCTTGATTAAGCCATATCAGTCTGGAAGGAATCCAGAAACTCTTTTCCAAAGTAACATGTCCTAAGACCTAAATTTTGAATTGAATGCATTTTCAAAAATATCATTTGGGTTAATCCAGCAGTATTTATTTATCAAATGTCTTTTAGCTGCTAATGCTTCTTCCTCAGTAATCAAACACTTCAAAGACAATGTGATAACATTCAATATACAGATTCTCTATGTTTAGTCTATCTTTAGGTGGTGTTTTTTTTTTTTTTATTACTCTATCCACAACATCAGTCCTGGCATAACAAGGAGATGTTTGGGTATGAAGCCTCATGACAAAAACACAGTTTAATTAACTGGAATGATGGGAGATGTCATTCTGTATATATGTTTCTAGTATTGGTTAATGAATAAAGCCCTGTTGTCCGATAGGAAAGCAAGATAGACAGGACTAGGAGACAAGGTGTATTCTGGAAAATGTAGTAATGGAGAGTCAAGTTGTATGGATCTGGGAGAAGAGGTCCAGACCCTCTCTCCGATAAGACCACATGAAAACACTTAGATTAATAGAATTCAGTTAGTATTTAAGACAGAGCTAGCCAAAAAGAAACACTAGTAACAGGCCAACAGCTTTATATCTAATACGGCATCTCTGTGTGTTATTTGAGGCTGATGCGACTATGGGACCATGCTGGCGAAAACTGCTCATAACACTGGAAGGGAATCATTTAGGTGTTCTGCAATAAAATGAAATGGGACAGTTTACTTATGTACTGTCTACATACTGAAGCTAAAAGTAGTAGTGTAAACACCAGCAGAAATTGTTAATTTTTCAAAATTCATCAGTGGTGTCTGTTCATTTAGACCACATGGCTTAACAATGTGTTACTCAGTGTTCCCCCAAGAAATCAACCTAAATATGACAGTGTAGTTATATACTGAGTTATAAGCACATGTATAAATAGTGATAGAAAAAGTATAGTTATGGGAACTTTCAAATATGAGGCATGTCAGCTAATTGGGTATTCAAATATTGGTATAGTGTGGGATCAAAAGGCCACCATGTGTCATGTCTGTGTTCCAGACTCCAGACTTGGTGCAGAATTTTTTTTCTTTCTGGGGAATTTCAGTCTTTGCTAAGACCTCCAGTTGATTAGATGAGTGTTACCTATAAGCTGAATTATAACCACTTCTACTCAAAGTTAACAGACCCTAAATATTAATCAAAGGTGCAATACTACAGCATGTAGGCCTGTGTTTCACACTATCACCTGGCCAAGTTGCCGCATCCCAAGGACCAGTGCTGGTTACTTATAGGATCTGTCATTATAAGTCAGGGCCTTGAAAGGCAAGGCTTTTTGCTTTAAGTACTACTCTGGTGCAGTGGGTAGTTGTGCTGACTAATTTTATGTGGACATGACACAGGACTGAGTCATCTGAGAGAAGGAAACCACATTTGAGAAAATGTATCTATAAGATTGGGCTGTAGGCAAGCCTGAAGGGCATTTTTTTAAATTAGTGACTGAGGTGGGATTTTACAGGCCACTATGGGTGGGGCTGTCCATGGTATGGTGATCCTGGGTTCTGTAAGCAATAGGGAGCAAGCCAGTAAGCATATTCCATGGCCTCTGCAACAGTTCCTGCCTCCAGGTTCTTGCCCTGTTTGAATTCCTATCTTGATGTCCTTCAGTGATGCACTGTGATTGGAAGTATAAGCCAAATAAACTCTTTCCTCCCCACATTGCTTTGGTCATGGCTTTTCATCATAGCAATAGCAACCTTAAAACAGGTGTCATCTATTAATATCTTCTCCCAGAGATGTAGTCCCATGCCAGTCTATGCTAGATTTCAAAATTTTCTACTTTTTCTGTTTGTACCATTGTTTCTTCACTGCCACCCCATGCTCACTCTCTCAGTCTTTGCATTCAGCATGTGATTTGACAATCCTGCTCCTAATGTTTCAACTTCATTGTTACTAGTCATTCATTCCAACTATACTTTAAGCGTTTTGTAGACATTGTGAGTTGATAAAGTGACAAAGTGGTTAACTACACAGGAGTTTTTTTTATAAATGATTCAAGCATGCAATATAATCATTGAATCTACTGTGTAAGGTCAATGGAAACTCTATGAAAAGGTATGATGCTCACATTCAGATAATGATTTTATTAGTGCAATTTTGCAGAGGCCACATACTTCATTTAATGAGTAAGTTGTTTTGAAAACCAATAGCACTAGACAATACAATCTAATAATAACATAGCATGGATTATTTATAAAAAAGAAACAAGTCTTTATAAATTCTGATTTAGTGTTAAGACATTAAGTAATGAAATTTTTAGTAGTGAAGCTTTTTGAATCATGAGATGTTTTACAGGCTACATGTCCTCTTTCATCCCTACTTCTAAATATGTCATTAGCCAGTCTTTATACATAACTCTTCTCCCTTAGCATGTAAATTTGGTGTCTTCTATACATAATTGCGTTTTATTTCAGAATGGGTTTTATTTTTACTAAAATACCTTTGCTGAATCTGTGTTAATTTTAAATGTTGATGAATTTCAGCATAGTATTTTTTTTCTGTCTTTTTGTGTTGTTGTTGTTATTTGAGAGAGGGTTTCTCTGTATTGTTTTGGAGCCTGTCCTGGAACTAGCTCTATAGATAAGGCTGGTCATGACCTCACAGAGATTTGCCTGCCTCTGCCTCCTGAGTCCTGGGTTTAAGGGCATGTGCCACCAACAACACCCAGCCAACATAGAATTTCAATACATGCTATACCACATGCACTGTGTGAAGGCAAGGAAGTTGGTATATGTCTCTTTTTTTATGTTGAGGATATCTCAGAATATGAGGTTGTTCCCTCATTTCACAATGATACAGTCATACTGTCTACATTACTTTACTCCATAAACCAGCATTAATGCACCTCTTATATTGACTATTCAGATTATGTTTAATGTTTCAAATACAAGAGGATGAATTTCAATTGGCGCTTATATTTTTCCTTTCATATTTATCACAGACAAATAAATAACCACAAAGAAAATAAAGACAGATTATACAAACAAATGGAATTATTTGCATTTCTCTTTATATCTATTTTCACTTAACCAACACTAGTTTTTATAGTTCCCAGACAATATTCAATATAAGAAAAAAATATCTATTGTCTAAAGATAGATGGAAACCAGAATTTATGTCAAATACTCAGTTTTATTCTCATATAATGACAGTCCATTCTGTGTGTAGATATTAACTGTTTCTTAAAATTGTATTGAGAAACTTCAGTGTGTTTAAGAATGGAGTTAAAATTGCACACGGATGTCCGAAATTTCACTTGTACTCAGCCAATAGAAAAATACAAATAAATATAAGTCAGTCACAACACTTGAAATCTCTATTTATGTGTTCATTTTTTTTTATTGTTTTCACCCTTTGCGTCCTAATCAAAGAAAATATCTCTTGTGGTGCATCCATCTCACAGACATCTGTGCAATTTCTTTGTATTTAGACAGTACCTGTCAGTCTTTGCTGGCATTGTCCTAATAATTTACTTTCCCTGAATGCTTTGCTTGAACACAGGGTTTAGCAACTCTGTAGAGGGAAGAGCTAACTCAAAGCTGTAAGACACATTGCCAAGCCTTATCATTAATTTGAATACTAACTTCTAGGCATTAGGTTGAAAGATCTTCCAGAGATGCAAGGTTGATGTGTCTGTTTCTGGCTTAGCTACTCTGTCCTGAGACTAACGTGACTTGTAGAGTTGTTATCTTGTCAGGGACAGATATACTAAAGTATGCAGACTTTTGAGTTATCTCCTTCTGCAAAGGTCAGTGGAGTAGAAGGAAACATCCAAGGATAAGAAAGAGTTACTCTTTACCTTTGCAAGAAGAGGGAGAAAAAACAATAAGCAAAACAAAACCATGTATCTCAACCAACAGCATTATCAGTCACTTCTGGCTTCCTACCAATTTCAAGCTATTTCATTTACTATCTGCTGCTGTCTTTTCCTCCACAGGATTGGATGCTTATCAAAGAATTAATTAGTACAATTTAAACACCACAGACCATTATCATCAATGACCTGTTTAAGCAGGGTATAACATTGGAATTAATGATAGACTCAGGGGAACTGATGACCCACAGCAAAATGAAAACACTGTTAACCCTATCAGTCACTAAATTTCTAAGGAAACTCATTCACAGCTACTTATTGCAAGTTATATCTTGAAAAAAACCAAACTAAAGGTACATGAGCAATTTTATGTACTTTATTATATGTCAAAATAAAAATGGTAGATTTGAAAATGTGAGTTTCCCTGTTATAATTTCTCTCTTGGAAGGAAATTGGTGTTGCCGAGATAAGCATTTCAGCCTCCTCTCTATTGGGTGTTCATTACTAATCCTAGACATCCAGAACTACAGCAATATTGACATCGGTTTCAGTTGTCATAAAGCATCATTTCTTTAGTTTTTGTAGATTGTTTGTTCTTAGAATGAGAACGAGGGATGTTAAGGTAGGCAGGCCTGCTTTCCAACCACTTCACTCTGCTGCTATAGGTTCACATCTCTTCTTCCCTCTCTCCCCACCTTTGTCAACAATATTGACTAAAAATGTACTTTGTGCCAGATGCTGTGTCATGTTACCTAGAGTTGGAATGGGTGCACAGTTCCTAAAAATGATGGGTAATTTCAATGATATGATTTCTGAGCTAGACAGGAGGTGCATTAGTTTCCTTGAGCAAATTGCTCCAAATTTGGCATCTTAAGCAACAGGTATTGTTCTGAAATCCAAGTGTTCAGGGCCATTCTTTCCGTGAAAGATGTAAGGAAGAAGTTTGGTTTTTCTTTTTAGCAGTTTCTGATGGCCTTAAATGCCCTTGCTCTGTGGCTATATAAGTGCAGTTTCAGTCTTATTAATCACATGACCTCATCATATTTAGGACATCATATTTAGGATCTACTCAAGATCTACAATAATTTCATTTGAGTTTAAATTAATTATGTCTGTATTGAAAACTCCGTATTTCACCTCCATATTTCAAAGTAAATTTACATTCATGGGTCCCTATTTGACATGTCTGTTGAAGACCATTACTCAACCTCATACATGGAGTGAATTATAAACAATAACACCAGAGATTTCATAATGAAACTGACAATTTTTATATTTAGAATTAAATAATGTCTCTCTAGTTGGAAAATGTAGTTGAATTTTTTCCTGAGGTTTGTCAGCTCCCCGGTAATGACACAGAAACTTGTTATTAATTATGAAAGTTTGGCTGATAGCTTAGGCTTGTTTCTAACTAGATCTTATTGAAGACAGAGTTTCTGTCCCTCCAGGTCCCACTGCAGTTTAGTCCCAAATAAACATACAGAGGCTTATATTAATTATCAACTGTTTTGGCCAATTGCTTAGGCTTCTTATTGTCTTCCTTTCTCTTAATTATTAATCAGTTTCCATTAAACTCTGTATTGCCATGAGGCTGTGTATTACTAGCAAAGCTCCAGCATATTACTCCTTTGACGGCTACATGGAGTCTCCCTCAAGACCCTCTTCCCAGTTTCATTCTTCCTAGCATTCCTAGTTTGGTAGCCCTGCCTATACTTCCTGCCTGGTTACTGGCCAATCAGCATTTATTCATCAACCAATAATAGAAACATATATTCACAGCATACAGAAGGACATCTTCTTTCATTTTAAAACTTAACCAATATCTTTTATTGTATGTTCTTTTACATGGCTTATTTACATTTATTATGCATGACCCAAGCTGCTTCTTCTGTGCCTCCTGCCATCTCTACCTTTCTTCTTCCCAGCATCCTCTGTGCCTGGAAATCCTGCCCAGCTATTGGGCATTAAGCTTTTATTAAATCAATCTGGGTGGTACATTTTCACAGTGTACAAACTGATTATTCCAAAAGAGCAAAGTATATCATGAGGTCAGGGAAAAGGCACTGAAGATATCGGGCAGGCACGACATTATAGGATGGAATGGAAATAAGCTTCCTTGTGACCATCGTATAGAGTGGTAAGCAACAAATTTAGCAAATGGAAAAAGCAACAAATCTAGAAATTTATCACTATAGCGAGTGTGCTATATGATCATCATTGTCCTAAGAAAGCAAACACCATAAAATGAGACAGGAACAATGAAAGCACTCACAAGAGAAAGGTAGTAGAAATATGAGTAATGGCATTATCAATAAGGACTGATTGCAAGGATACAGTGATACAGTTCTGATAAAAAATGACCTAGGCACTTGTATATGACATAAATATGCCTTCTATATGCCACAGATGAGATTGGACAAAAGCAAGTGACAGTAAGGATGCAAAGATGAGAATCCAATATCAGTATTAGGTAACTGAGACACTTGTAAAAAACAATTTAAAAAGATGAATAACACAGTGGAGAAAGCAATTGTGAGAGAAAACTGTGAACTGTGAATGTGGAAACATTATGCCACACAGAAGGAACCCTCCTGTAAGTACAACTCTAGGACTGAAATAAGAGGTCTATTACACACTAATGGTTTTATTTTATATATTGCATACTTTTCAAAGTCCTGGAATTAGGCAATGTGGGTAATTGAAAGTTTGTGACACTAAAAACAAAGATAGGATTAAGGACATCTACCCTGAGTGTGGGAGGAGCAAAGGGCAGCAGGAGAAGAGACAATGAAGTAAAAAATAAGAGGATCATGTTCGATATGGTGCCCTTTACTTTCCAGCAGTGACACTGGTGTGAAGTGGCGATATATCCAGCATTGTGAATTCACATAACATAGATGAATCAAATACTTAAAAGTGTGGTGGCAAACTTTTCTGCATAATATGTATTTTATCAACATTTGAGAGAATAATTTAATATATATAATGTAGAGTCAATCAAAATCCAGTTTCCTGCATAATTGATGAGGATAACTGTAAATAAGAATTTTATTTTTAAACATTTTTCTTTAATAGTCAATAAATCTGCATTATCTGGCCTTTTGGAAAGCATCTTGATATAGTAGGTTACTTCCTATATTACATATCTTGAATTGGTATTATGAAAGCCTTATGGGGGCTGATAAGATGGCTTAACATCTAAAAGTGCTTCCCATGAATGTCTGATGATCAGATTTCTATCTCCAGCCAGAAATCATGGTGGAAAAATGGAACAAACTACTCAGAGTTGTTCTCTTACCTCCAAACATGCACACATGTGCCACATTCACACATATCATATGTACATGTGCTCAATAATAATAAGGAAAATTACTGAAATGCCTCATGAGAGGGTGAATGTAACATGATAACTATAGTGATCCCACATGGGGCAAGAAAATATAGCCATAACATATGCCATTCAGAACAGAGTCCCAATGTTAATAAAGATGTACCAATTTCAGGAAAGATATAGCAGTGATGTCCTCATGCTTCTGACACTACTATAATGGGTAGACTATATTACAAAGCTGTATTTTTTCTTGAGAGATAAATTAAGGTCATCTATACCAGACACCTTACTAAGATAGCAGTTTGACTTTCCTTATAATTTGACCCTTTGGATGATATTTCCTATATGGATGAGAATTTCAATATATTTAAGGGTAATTTTGATCACAGTCACTATCTTATTTTGTATAATGAAATATGCACGTCCCCAAATATGTCCAGTTTTAAAGTAACTGTCCAAAGGTAATAGAAACATCATAAATAATGTTAATTGGTCTCATTGGAATACAAATAGATATAGATAGAAAAAGTTTAGAAGAGCTTTGTGTGTGTGTGTGTGTGTGTATGCGCGCGTGCGCGCACACACGCAAGAGCATGTGGATGTGGGTGCATAGTGTGTACATGTGGGCCTCTGTACATGTATGTTCATATGTTTGTGAGAGTCAAGGAAATAGTGAAATCCAGAGAGGAAAGTGACATCCTCTCTATGTCTCAGTTTTCTCATTCATAAAATGAATGAACCCAGTAAATTCTTTGAGTAACTTTAGCTCTAAATATGTGCTTCTAACATTATGACCAGAACAACTGATATTACTAAAAGGTTGAGAGATAAAATCTGTCATAATTTCAAGTAATACGTTATTAGTTTAGTTAGTGGATCAAAACTTTAAAATTCAAATATTGAATAATTGCATCATTAATCTGTTTCTTTCTGCTGATTAAACAAGTTGTTAATTAACTTCCAGTAGGTAAAGGTAAATTTGGTTTTTTTTTTCCATTTTTTATTATTTATTTTATATAACCAAGTCCATTTAAATGAAAACAAACATTTATAGACAATATTTGGGAATTTGGGAGTCGTTCTTTCCAAACTACTTCCTGCTGGTAAGGGGCGCTGTCTTGGGGGATTCGAAGAAGATTCAGAAATCCTGGCTGTAGTCTGTAAGGCTTCTTTGTCCAGCTGTTTTGAATGTAGGATCAGCTTGTACTCTGTTTCAGGCGGTCTGGCGTGATCAAACCACATTAGTCTGGAAGGAATCCACATCTTTTCATTTTCTGTGGAAACAAAAATAGAAATCCTTTTCCCCAGTAACTTGTTCTTGAACTTAAATTTTGGAGTCAAAGCATTTTTTAAATTTATTTTATTATTTTACATGTCAATTCCAGTTCCCTCTCCCTCCCTCCCTCGATCCCTCCCCCTCAGCCCTCCCTCCCTCTTTCCCTCCCTTTTACCCTCTCTGCCCTCTCACATGCACTCTAAACACCCTCCCCTCCCATCCCCCCACCCCAATTTCATATGTAGGGGAATGCCATCCAGTTGGGGTCATGTAGATCTGACAGGTCATATGAAGTAGGGACTAGGGCTTCTCTCCAGTCTCTAGATTAAGGCAGTTATCCCTCCATGGGGGATGTGTTCGCAAAGTCGGTAAAGGTAAATTTGTAATTTAATTAAAATCCCATTATGAATTTTTGATGGGAGATGTCATTCTGTAAATATGTTTCTCATACTGGTTAACGAATAAAGCACTGTTGGCCAATAGGAAAGGAAGATAGGAGGGACTAGGAGATAAGGAGGAAAGAGGAAGTAGTAAGGAGGAGTCAAGATGGAGAGACTGGGGAGAACAGGACACCAGCGGGTAAGATGAAAACATGTGGGAATACTTAGTTAGATGAACAGAAATGGGTTAATAATTAAGGCAGAGCTAGCCGATAAGAAACAAGTAACTGACCAACAACATTATATCAAATACAGATTCTCAGTGTGTTAATTGGGGCTGGCACGTAGAAGACCAGCGGTGGGAAGAAAAACTTAAGTCGTTACAAATGTTTCTTAAATTGATAGAGTTTGCTGAATGAGAGTGTGGAAACACCTAAGCTGTAAGAAGTTATATCCTACTCAAGGCTATTTAAAGAAAGAGAGATAGACCTGGGAAGGGGCTACTGGATCCCTAAAAAATATAAGGAAAGCTTTTGAAAAATGGTGTGCATGCCAGTCTGCAAGGCTCACACTGTCCTTATCGAGCTAAAACTTAGAATTTTTGTATAAAATTTATTTGCCTTTTCATTTATTTATTTTTTTCAATAATTTCATTCTCGTTTTCCCCTCCCTACACTCCTCCCAATCATCCTACACTTTCAGCCTCTCATTGCCCACCTACTCCACCTTGATTTTCCTTCATTAAATGAGAAACCCTCCCAGGATATCAACAAAATATGGCATAACTAGTTGCAATTATGCAAGACTAGGCACAAATCCTTATATCAAGGTTAGATGAGGCAAACCAGTAGAGGGGAAAGAGCCCCACAAGTAGATAAAAATGTCAGAGACACTCTCAATTCCACTGTGGGGAGTCATACAAGAACACTAAGCTATGCAACCATAACATATGCACTGGACCTATGTCAGTCTCATACAGACTTCCTGGTTGTCACTTTGGTGCCTCTGATCCTCTGGAAGCCCTGCTTATATGATGCTGTGGGGAGTGTTCTCATGGTGTCCTGGATAATTCTGGCTGCAACAATACTCCTTCCTATCTTCTGCATGGTTCTCAAGTTCCACACATCCAGTCCTCTGCTTCTTTTCAGAAAATAAGAATTTTAGAAGGGAGAACCTTTTCAATATTCTGTAAAATCGGTTCTATTTCTTTCCTCTAGGTCCTTCAGCCAGTAACTTTTGAGCCTTTGTGTGAACCCAGACCCTTCCCATTCAAGACTTTCACCCCTATAAGTCCATGAGAACAGCTGTTCTGCCTTTACCATGACTACCCTTCAGAAAGTTAACAAAATAACCTGCATGTGCTCAGATTCATGTCTTTCTACCTTTATTTGCTTTAAAACAAGTGTCCTTTGTGAGTGCAGTTTCCACTGAAGTGATATATTCTGTATTGACAAGTTCTGTGAGAGCACAGGCCTGCACATCAGTGGCTCCTGCTGTGGGATTTGCAAGGGCCACTCTGTTTAGAATTGAAAATCCTTTTTAGTATATTTTTTATGGACTTTTGCCCATGCTGGTGAAGCTCCTTAATGAGGGAATAGGATTGCCACCAAAAGCTACAATATTTTTCAGGAGATTGTAAAGACCCTTAACAATCTTTGGAATTCAAGGTACCCAAAACAGGCTGATATAGTTGTGATATTTAGGTCACTGTGGAGAGATACAAAAGTCATGTTTTCCTTTGTCATTTAGTCATAGATCACCTGGAGGAAATATTTCTTCTTCATATTTTCTTGTAATTCTTTCTTCATTCTTACCGAAAAGAAAGGCAAAAAGTCACCTAACTTCAGCCTCTTGCATTATGTCCCTGACGTGGGACAACTCACCCTGCCTCAATGCCCTGATCCCTCCCCAGGTCTTCAAAGATTAGAATATTCCCTTATGTACTTCCCTCAATAAGAAAAATACTCCTGTGTGACCTACAACCTCTTCTGCCACTACTGTTAACCATTCAAATTCAGTCATCCAGTTTGCATTTCTACAAATCCTTAGTCATGTTTGTAGACAGAATGTCAAAGGAAATTTATTTGCCTAAAGATTCACCAATAGTGAAAACGTACTCCAAAGAGAATACATCTCTACTTAGTCTAGGAATGTAATACATTATATCTATGAGGAGCTACTTTGGATTAAATCCATGAAAAAAAATGAGAAAAGACCCTATTTCATATAATATTGCTTTAGAAAAGTTTCAAGAGAGAATATATAAAGGGATATAAAGGAATACATAGATACAGATGTAGGTATAGATGATATCGATAGATATATATACAGATATAGATGATATATCAAAGACAAGGCCAAAGTCTAATTGAACTATTTGAGAAGATTGCAGCAAAATGCTTTTAGATTCAGATATCTGGATACTTATAGATAATGGAAAAAAGAATGAGCCCCGCTTCTATATACCATGACAAGCACCATGAAAACAAAAGTGAATATCTAATATAGGAGGAAGTTATGAGTTATTCCATTGCTAAGGAATTGCTTCTATATTGCAACTAAACACCTTTCTAGAGACAGCATAATTATAGTATGTATGGGACAGATTTGAGGACATGCATGGGCCAGAACCTAGGAATAGAAGAGAAGTTATCTTGTGACAATTTTGCAGACATAGTATGGTTGCAAGCAAGAGATAGGAACATAGAAACTCCTCAGCATCCTGAAGTGCTCTACTTCTTTATGAGATCACAACTTAGGTCAGATATAGTTATGGATACTACCTACAAAAATATCAATAAGGTTACCATAACAACATTCCAGCACTGTGCCCATATAATAAGAGGCCAGGTAAACACAAATAAATCCTGATATCTCTTAGCATTCATTTAAATGCCTACAATATGAGAAGAAGGGTTGTATTGAAATACAGCTATCAAATTGTGCTTCACTAGCCTTTGAACACAGCAGTGAAAAACCCAAAACTCATTTGTATTGAACTTGAATACTGCCTTAATAATCAAATAAATACCTTCATGTTTAATGCTTAAGCAGAATTTCATTAAAATTTCTTTGACGTCAAGCCAAATTTTGAAATGATTTGGAACTGGCTTGCTTTTCTTACATTGGTCTTTCTTTGGAAATAATTAAAAAGTGCTACAGTCTTGGCAGAATTCCAATAGCTGTAACTCAACTTGTTAAAGAAAAATTTTACTATTTACATATTATATAGTATAATATTTATACTAGGCAACAGATTGAGTGTGTAGAATTAAAAATAGAATAGATTTTGAGTTAGAATTATAGCATGATAGTCATTACACACAGAGAAATGGTATTTTTTAATACCAATACTGGAGCAGTCTGAGCAATGGATTTTGAAATATAAGCACAGCTCAGTATGTGATTCTAGTTTGTACTTACTTGAGTT
Organism: Phodopus roborovskii; assembly: GCF_943737965.1. Taxonomy (NCBI): domain Eukaryota; kingdom Metazoa; phylum Chordata; class Mammalia; order Rodentia; family Cricetidae; genus Phodopus; species Phodopus roborovskii. Next base: position 385,102 of record NW_026125964.1, on the reverse strand, counting down.
TTAGATTCTATGACAACACATTTTGTATACTGGCTTACAATTGATTGATTATACCATGATTTATATAGTTAGGCAAAGCTGGCTTGTGCTCTACACTGTTCCATAAGTCAAATGATAGTAAAGTAAGTGGAGTCACCAGGGACCTTTCTTGAAAAAGCATAGAGCTCGATTTTATTAGAGATAGACGGCAAAAGAACTTACAACACCATGAATCTGATAATGAAATATCAGTGGGTAAGAATTTTATTACCTGTATTTATTGTGTGTGTACAATCATGCACATGTGCAGGGACTTACTTTTAGGTATATGTGCAGGTAAGAGGGTAACTTGCCAAAGTCAGTTTTTTCCTTCCACCATGTGGGTCCTAGGGATAGAATTCAGGCCATCTGGTATGGCAGCAAGTGCCTTTTCCCACTGTCCTATGTGACTCCAACAACATCCTATACATGTTAGGAAACGGATGTTTGAAATGGTTAAATTAGTTGGTCAAGGTCATTGAAGACCTGTGATGGTAGCAATGAGTTCACGAAACTAGATAATAGATGAATAGAGATCACCGCATTAAGAAACATGAGCCAGAATCATAAAGACAAACTTTATAATGTTCTCTCTAATATGTGGACTCTTTGAATAAAAAAGAAATAAAAATGCAAAAAAAAAACTACTATGATATGGTAATTAAATCAGGTGGGATGTGTATTGGTATTTGGGTGTTGGCAGTATAGTCAAAGCATCTCAAATGTAGACATGAAATACTACAGTGTAACTTATTATTTGGAAGAAATAATATAGAATTAATTAATTAATATATCATTGTAATATAAATAAAACTGTAGTATCTGTCTAGGCAGATGTTCTTTTGAAAATCTTATTATATAATGTAACCTCTGTATAAGCTTGTTCCTCTCCCAGGGACTTGTGATAGCTACTATCAGGCTGCCATATATAGGTACTCTTCCTTCAAAACCTAACAGCTTTAGTAATCTTTGTTGTTATAAGTGAGTCCATTGTGACACTGGCTACCTTCACATTTCATTAACAAACCCCATACCTTCATCTAGGACCCACAGGACTTTACCATCTGTAGGCAGAAACTCACAAGTGCTTACCTTAGCTTGACCTGTTTATACATACATACATAAATAATGGAGGGTGCCTGAATCTAGCATATCCTAGATTTGTTGATAATGTTGGTATAGAGTACATTCAAAAAGTGAATGAGAGAGAGAAGTACAGTGGGTTATACTTTCTTTCAAAACCCTGAAAATTTGTGGTTCTTGGACTGTTGTAGAAAATAGCAACAAAGACAAGTCTGGGCATTTTAAATCCTTAGGCCTATATGGGGAAAGCCTGAATAAATATCCTTTTATGTCCATCACAGCTGTGCAAAACACCAATTCAGCCAACTTGTGAGGTAGTGAGCTCCCTAGAGCTGATATTGCCACTTGTCAGAAGCTATGTTTCACACTGATTGGAGGGTTGGGCAGTTTAACTGTGTGTCGCCTGTGGCCTCTTCTACTCTGTAATATTCTGCTATGAATTACAGATGCACATTTGCATGTATGCATACACAAATACCATTAGCATTCACTATATGCCAATATTCATCCATATCATTGGTTTAATAGCCTCAGGTTGTGTCTACAAGATAACATGATGACAACCAGTTACAAAGAAAGCATTCTGTCAATCACGTGGCCATTTAGTTTCCACATCCTTCTTTATTTAATAACTCTCTTGGCCTTGTGCCAAACCATGGGCTTTCCTTGGAGGACTTCCAAGTTATTTCTTTACTAAACTAATCCCACACAGTCTGGCATACCACAGCTTTTTCACACAAAGAGGATTGCTTGCAGACACTAAGTCCTGTTTAGATTTTAGTAATTCATGAGCATTTTAAAGAAAACTTCCCAAACTCCCTGTATCTGTTTGACCCCCTGTTTAAATCCCACAGGACTATGATAATGTTCTTTTCACTTGCTCTTTCACCTTCCATTACTCTCATGAAGCAGTAAGCCAAAAGCCTTGGATAGAGGTTAGAGAACTCAAAGGGTGGCACAAGGAAAACAAATACTAAATGGAGAGTCAGGAGACCTTGTTTGGTGTTCCAAGTCATTTATTGACCAGCTGGATGATATTGGGCAGTCTCTTTCCCCTTATTGTACTTAATCTTCTCTATAGTGAAAAATGATAGCTTTGATCTATGTAGCTTCTAAGGACTCTTTCATTGAAGTTAGTTCTCATATGAACTTTTCCTTCTGTCTTTACATTCCTGATTTGAACCATAATTAAGTGGTCTTTGCAGGTATGTGATACCTTTCTGGAAAATTCTTCTTCAATTAGAAGAAATATAGTCATCTATATTGTTGTATTGTAAGGAGTAAGGTTTTAACCCACTGCTGGTCTGGTCCCGCCGCTGCGCCAGCCCCAATTAACACACCGAGACTCTGTATTTGATATAATGCTGTTGTCCAGTTACTTGTTTCTTATTGGCTAGCTCTGTCTTAAGTATTACCACATTTCTGTTAATCTACGTATTTCCACGTGCTTTCATCTTATCGGGGAATGGGGCCTGCCTCTGTTCTCCCCAGTCTCTCCATGCTGACCCCTCCTTACTACTTCCTCTTTCCTCCTAGTCCTGCCTATCTTGCTTTCCTATTGGCCAACAGTTCTTTATTCATTAACCAGTATGAGAAACATATTAACAAAATGACATCTCCTATCATTGTATTGTCGCTGGACCATCTTATTAATCAATAAAATGATATAAATGAATGAATCACCACTGATTTCAAAGTACTTTAGTATGTAAACATGATGAATCACTCTTTCATTGTTGTGTCCCATTTATCTTTTGAAATTGAGCATTTAGTTATTTGAGGTAATTTAAATATCTTGTATCAATCTTTAAAGTTTCTAGAACATAAATGTAATATCTTTAGGGTCACTTTTAGATGATTATATTTATATAGTTTTACTAAGTATTGATACCTTGCATCTCTATTTAAGTGGAGGCTCTCCCACCTTTCTCCATCACCTATAGATCTATTTTCTCTTTTGTTGGTAATAGTAATGATAAGGATAAATGGCAGATAGAAAGTAATTTACTTTCAACATATCATTCCTGAGGGCCATAGCAAATCTTGGAAATTCTTGCTGTTGAGAAAAATCAGCTTTGAGAACCAAAACACTTTAACCTGGTTTTTACAAGTATTAAATGACAGACATTCAGTGATGTCATGACATAAACCCTTAGCCTTTTACCCAGCCTCACCTCATTGGTCATTGTTTATGTTTGCCATGATTCATTAAATATCTGAATGTACCAGGACATAACTCTTATAAGTTTATTCATCCCAATAAGTATCTTTAAGCTCTACTCTATGTTATACAATGGCTTTTGAAAATAGGACAACTAATGCAAATAAGCTGTAGGTAGAGATTTTCATTGGGACTGGAAGCTCCCAAATAACCATACAGATTCTTCGTATTAATTGTAAATGTTTGGCTAAGAACTTATGCTTGTTACTAATTAGATCTTTTAGCTTAAATTAACCCATATTTCTTACCTATGCTCTACCACATGGTGGTACTTTTTTGTTGTCTTTTTTTTCTTTTATTTTACAAACCAAATCAGTTTCCAATCTCTCTTATCCTCCTGTTCCTTCCCCCAACTTCCTTTCTACCCCCACCCACTCCTCAGAATGGATAAGGCCTCTCATAGTGAGTCAACAAAGACTGGCATATCAAGGACAGTCAGGACCAAGCTCCCCCGCCCTGTGCATCAAGGCTTAGCAAGGCATCCTACCACAGGAATGGGTTCCCAAAAGCCAAATCATGCACCAGGGAGAGATTCTAGTTTCACTGCTAAGGATCCCACAAAAAGTCATGTGCACTTTATTTCTCTCTCTCTGCTCTCTTCTACATGCTCTCTCTGTCTGCAAGTCCTGACTAACCTTTTCATGTCTAGCTATTGGCCGATCATTCCTTTATTAACTATAGAGAATAACACATACTCACAGTGTACCAAAAAATTGTTTCACAGCGTCTCCCTCTTTTTGTCTAATTAAAAAGGAAGGTTTTTAACTTTAACATAGAAAAACGATATGTAACAAAAGAGTTATCAAGTAAGAATCACAATTAAATATCTAGTTTATTTTTATTTTGCAAATTTAGAGAAAATTCTCTATTATCTATCTCATCTTTGTGAGTCTAAAGTTCTATACCTAATTTACTTTTGATCATAACTAAGGAAAACTTTAAGTATAGTGGCATCTTACTTTATCACTGAACTTTCTATGGGGGCCACACCCTATGGACATGCTTTCAGGGATTCAGGTGTGATCCCTTATTAGGTAGAGGAGGGGCTGGCTTGCTCTCTTGGGTTGCAGTGAGAGCATCGGAAAGGCAGAGACTGCATCTTCTGGAGCAGAAAGACCACAGAGGTTATTTACTATTATCTATGTAAGTGCTTCCCTAATAAATACCTAATTATCATTCATCTGGAGCTGGTGGACTCATTTAAACTATCCCTTCATTGAAGTCTAATTATTTAATTACTATAAACAATAACAACTTTCAACTGAACCCATAAACAAAGACAAACATTCATAACCCACTTTTTGAGAATGTGGGCATTGTTTTCTCTAAACTGCTCATTGTTTTAGGAGACACAGGCAACTTTGAGATAACCTTAAGAAAAACAGGGTGATGGTTAAGTCTTGGCGAGAGTAGTCTGTGAGGCTGGATCATCTCAACCAGCATCCTTGAAGCTGTTCTGGATGTAGAACTATAAAGAAACTATAACTCAGAGGTGCTCTGAGATGTTGGATCACATCGGCCATCCATTTTTACTGGTGCATGGTCTCCTTGAACTGAAAACAAATAAACTTTCAAACGTAACATATATATCTGCATTAATAAAAGTATAGACATGGTGCTGTACAGAAGTTTGCCAAAGATGATTTTTTCTTTTATGTTTGAGTAGGTAAAGTATATGTTAGATGTCTTGTAGTTCTCTTCCACTCTTTGCACTCTTTTTGTCCCCAAGTTCTGCCTAAGCTTGCCCTGCCTAGATATTGGACCGTCAACTCTTTATTAACTAATAAGAATAATACATATTCAATGTGTACCAAGAGATTATTCAACAGCATTAAGGTGTGTGTCTGTGTTTAGGTAATATACTGCCCCTTTTCAAGATGTGGTTGTTCCATTACTAAAGTTTGTGAGTATATTATCTTATGAGGCAAAGTGGACCTTTTTAGATGTATTTAAGTTATGCATCTTGAGCTGATACAATTCTGATATATTGTCTTATGGTTCCAGGGTAATTATAAATATTGTAATGAAGGGGAATCAAAAGGATCAGGGTAAGAATAGAAGAAGTAATGAATAGAGAGAAATGATAGCAGAATGGATGGAGTATATAAACACATACACTGAGCAAACAGACAGTCAGAGATGATGGAGGGAGAGAGAGAGAGCATCATGCTGCTAACCTAAAAGAAGGAATATCCTCTAGAATCTATAAAAGACAAGCAAACAAAAGTTCTCCTATATCCTTTAAATAGATGAAATTCTGTTAATATCTCAATTATAGTCTTTTGTGAACTATTTTTAGACCTTTGACCTTTAGTATTTAAGTACCATAGGTCTGTAATTTTAGAAGCTATCACATTTGTGATCATTTGGTAGCCCAAGGAAAATAACATTTGTGATCATTTGATAGCCCAAGAAAAGAACCCAATATATCTGTCTCAAAGAATTCAGTCATTTGTCTAGGGGAATATCAAGTAATCACTTTTACCAAATAAACATCAGTGTGGCTGAGGAAGAGCTGTAGATTGCTGAGAAGTGATAAAAGAGGCTTGGATATCTGGACTACAGATGAAAGCAGGAACATCATACAAGTCTCACTTGAGGAGATACCAAAGAACAAGAGTCACCAGTGTTTGATTGCTTCAGATGCTGTCTATCAGGATGTGGGTTTTCTATATATCACTGTGCTCAGAGTTGGGCCTCTTCAGTAAGAAGTAAATCAAAGCTTGAGAATTTCATGTAGGTAGAGAGAACTTTGGTAGAGTACTCATTGTCCCTAAGGAGTATTCAATTGGTCCTAGAAGCAATAAAATCTTTTCATGTCTTCCATGGAGGCAAGCAAAATCATTTGGTGAACACTGACCATAGACTGAATCAAATTCACATACTTGTTACATATGTGCATGCAGATATTTGTATATATATGCATATATACACAGTTACATTCATGCAATGTAACACAGTATGCACAACAGCATGATATTCAATATCTATTTATTAGGGCCACACTGTGTGATTTGAAACAGCTGAAGCTTGGACTAGATCATCTCCTTTCATCTCAGTCTGCCTCACATCATACAGCATGATGAATGGAAGCAATTATAGGCAGAATCAATGACAATACCATCATTTATTGGAGTGTAATCCTTCTAGTCAATCAGTGCTGTAAGTCACAATAAATTATATTAGACTTCCAGTGTTACTTGAATATGTAGAGGGCTATGGATCAATGGGTATCTGATATTTGAAAAGGTTCAGCATTCAGTTCTTGCTGAATCTGTAATTAACAAATGAAACTAACCTAATCACAGTATATTGTTCATTTGACTACATTCTTGTTGTTGAGCACACTGTGTGCTGAGGGACAAGTGTGAAGTGCTTCAGAGTGTGGGCATGTGCTCTTGAATGTTGAGGTGCCCATCAGCAAATGAATGCTTCTATCAAATCATGTGAATGGCATGTTACTGTGACAAAAATGGTTCATCCTTTTAGGCTTCCGATTAATTCGGTTCGAACACTATGTGCTAATCAATGATTGTTGCATTTTAAAAAGCAAAGCTTCATTTTTTACAGATTGGTTGGCAAGTTTTCAAAAAATAAAAACAGTAAACTAAGAAGTTTTCAAAGTAATATGTGAAAATGTATGTGAAGAATTTATAGAAAAAAAAATAAAAACTACCACTACCTTTTGTGAATCAGTATTATCCCCAGATATTGTGTCTTAGGTTTAAAAAGAAAAATAACTAAGAAACAACAAAACAAATATAAGACACCTCACAACTATATATAGTTTCCATTTAGAGATAGTTTTCATAAATTGATCTCTGTAGTTTCTATGCCTGGAAATGCCTGGATCAAATACAGTGTATCAAGCATGGATTAGTTCTTAGAATCATGGGCTATTTCAGAAGATATTTACCACTTCTGACACTTCTGACACACCAACATATTCTGTTTGATTTGTAATATGGAAAAATATTAGGGACTAGATGTTTACTAGTTTTACTCAATTAAATCTTGGTATATATATATATACAGTGCAGTGCCTCCATATTTTGTATTTGGTTACAAGCACATTAAACATATTGTGAAAAGAAAGCTCAATAGCATACATATTATTAAGATCAGCAATGGTATGCATCAATTAGATGATACAATATTCTTGCAAATAATCACTGGCATACACATCCAAGGTCCAACTGAAATTGGGATACTGAAATTGGGATAAATGGAACAGAGAAAAGAAAATAGCAGATAATAAAAGAGGACCATACACCATTTCAGTGAATTCAGAGGCACAAAGAGGGAGAACACTGGAACAGTGTTATTTAAGCTCTTCTGAGTATAAATTCACCTCTTCTGAGTATAAATTCAATGAAAGCTAACAGATATAAGCCAATATGTGTGCTTAACTTTTATACTAGCTATATTTTAAAAAGTATAAAATAGGTAGAATTTGTATCATTTGTCTAGCCAGTATCTGAAAAGTATCACAAATTGATCTCATATGTAAAATGATTAATGTTTGAGCTATTTATTACACAATCACTTGTTGATAACAAAGCACAATTTATACTTATAATACATTTCAATTCAGACTCCTAACTATTTACATTTTTAACTTGGCCAGGCAATGTCAATTTTGAGGTTTATTTATTATTCACATTCTCCTCCTTCATTATTTTGTTGTTCTTTGGAGAAGGGTTTCTTTGTAATGTTTTGAGAGTTGAAATAAATATGTGAACTGTGTGAGACTGAACCTTACTCAAGGTCACATAAGCTATAACTCACTGGTATGTTTCCATCATAATATGTCCTCCTGTTTATCACTATGAAAGGGAAATTGTGACCTTTATGCTGGAAATTTAACACTAATGAATAAAAAAGTCATGTTCCTAAACCCTCAAAATGAAGTACCTTTGCTCTAACACTTAGGTAGGAACCCCTGCCTCTATGTTCAGAAAGAATAAACTATAAAATAGTTTCACAATTAGAATAAAAGTTGGTATCATAAAAAAGACTGCACCAAGGCTAAGGAACTTTGTCTTCATGTTTTACCTTTTTCACCTCATTAACAGAGTCACAGAGTAAAGTAAGCAGCTAGCCTTCTGGATTTCAGGGTCTTCATCTGTAAAATGGAAGGCAAACTATCTTCCTATTTTTCAGTATTTCCATAAGTCCTGATATACCTCTTACTCATACACTCACATATGTTCTAATAGAATTAACAATATTTGATCAAGGCAACCTATTGAGGAAACTAAACCATTACAGATAAAATATAGTCATCATTATTCAACCTACAATCATCTCTGCTTCCCTTCTCATTTCAATACTTACTGCTTGTGGGCCTGGTATACACACATTTTTTAAAGGTGAAAACATGTGGATTTCAGCCCAGCTAAAGAGGAAGCAGCACACACAATACTGGAAGGCAAAAATAAGTTGACAGCATCAGCTAAGCTGTCAGACAAAGGATATTGGCGCTAACACCATTGTTTTTGTGTTGCCACTTATAACATCCTTACTAAGAGTGTAAGGATAAGCATATGTGAAATGCCAAAGATCAAGAATGGCTTATAAACTAGAGGTAAGAAGTTTATAAGAAGAATTCTAAAGAAAAAAAGATTAACCTGTTTCTGATTAAATCATAAAGAAGAGAAAAGAATGAAGCGAGAGATAGGGGGAGGTGGAGACTGTGCACATGTGTTTTCATATTCACTGATATGAATGATAGGTATTTAAAGTACTGTGGAAATATTGGAGTAGAGCTTTTTCTCATTGTTCAGTTACTACACTAACACAAGACTAATGAGAATGATTATAATATTGCCAGAAATAGGAAGTGTTAGTTCTTCAGTGGTGTAAGCAAATGATTTTGTTTTAAGTTATAAAGTGTTAATTATTCAATTATAAGACTCTTCACAAAGCAAATGCAAAATGACAGAAAGCTTATAATAAAGCTAGGAAGCCCATTTAGCAGGGGGGAATGTTGTTAACCAGACCACTGTCACTAGCATGTTTTACATGTTTCATGTTTCAAAAATTATCATGTTGTTTTAATTTACGTTTTAAATAACTAAACAGAGCCTCCACACCATTCCATGAAACAGAAACAATTTGTCAGAACAGGAGGAAACTATTGCAATATATTGGTCATAACTGATTTACTAGCATTTCTGACAACATCTTCTGTTGAAGAGAAAATTGTACAAATTGCTTGTGGTTATCATTTTTTAATAAAGAACCCTTATATCCTCCCCCTCCTTACCTCTCTCCCTTTGGCTTCTAATGTGATTGTGTTCAACAAGCATATTTTCAATGGGGTTATTTCTATCTCAGAGTGATTGAGCTCTGATTTACACTTCAATTACCCACATTCATGGAGATTTTCATGCTCCCCTAGCTGGCATCAGGGAAGCATAACAGCGCAAATGCGTTATTTTAAACCAGTTGTGTTAACTGAGACTGATAACTGATTATATTGAGAGACAATGTGCTATAACACATGAAATAATAAATGTCACTTCTATTTTTATGAGTTCAACATTTACTTGTTTATCTTAGTTGTTCATATCTTTCTGCAAAGATATTCCTCTCATCTCAAGTGAAGTTAGAGTTATATCATTGAACGCAAGCATTTGCAGAGATCAAACACCTATTTTTCAATTTCCCTGTTGAAAAGAAATTTTCCTTGCAAATGTTTTAGTCCATTGTCAACAAAGTGCTAATAAACAATCAGTGGGGCTGATCTTAGTTGTGCCTCTAACCACTATTTTTATTCCACATTTGTCCCAATGGATACACATGCACACACACACACACACACACACACACAAACACACGTGTGTGTATGTATATATATGTATATATATATATATATATATATATATAATATTTTACATATCGATCCCAGTTCCATCACTCTCCCTCCCGTGGCCTCCAAACCCATCCCATTCCATTACCCCCTGCTGATGCCTTCCAGGAGGGATCATCAAAATCTGTCAAGTCATTTGGAGTAGGGTCTAGGCCCTCCCTCCTGTCTCTAGGCTAAGGTTGTATCCCTCCATGGGGAATGTGCTTCAAAGTCCTTTCATGCACCAGGGATACATCCTGGTTCCACTGTCAGAGGTCCCTTAGACTGCCCAGGCCTTCTAAATGAGACCCATGCTTAGGGGGTCTGAGTAAATCCAATGCTGGTTTTGCAGCTAGGATCTTCTTTATTGGTATTTGGTTCATGTGTATTTGTAATAGCCAAACAAAGCATGTAATCTTTCATGTTGCTTAAGACCTGACCTGGCTGGCTAACAGCTTCATGATTTGTCTTCATATACTAAGTACATTGGAAAATGTTGACATGGCTCTATTCATGTGTTACCCTTCATTGATCTTATTTTGGAATAGTTTTTTCTTCCTTTTCAGCTGTAAATTTCCTGAAAGCTTTTTTCATCTTTTTTTCCATGAGAACATAACATTGTACCTTGCATGACATAATCACCAACTAAATGTTTGTTGATTAGAGTTATTAATTTATGTATGAATGGAAATATAAAAACATACATCATTGAACTTATGAACATATTCCTGTTCATTAATTCAGTCAAAAATATGTATTTAAGGTTAAACACTGAAAGTGGCTCATTTCCAGGTAAATTGGAAGAAGAAGTAAAATATTCCTCCCTGATGACAGTTTCCTTTAACGCCTATGAGTTCTTTCAGATAAAGCATGAATGGAAGCGCAGAGTTATGCTTAATCGCAGGACTGAGTTTGTATAACATGCTATACAAAGGATGAACCCTAAACCTAGATCATCTAACCCTCACAAATGAGACCTAATATTTCATTGTGAACTGGCTATAAAAAGTAGTCAGGGAATTTTCAAATATACTCATTTAATGGAGTGATGATTACAAAGTTCCACAACTATGGGTATTTTTAATGGAGTGATGATTACAAAGTTCCACAACTATGGGTATTTAAGTAGTACATATGTGTTGTCTCCTAGCTATGGAAACTGGAAGTCTAAAATCACGACACTGGCAGGATTGTTTGGTTCCCCTTGATGGCTGTAAAGGAATTTTGTTCCTTTCAAGTTTATAATCATTTGTGGTCCATTGTTGATCTTCTTTAACTTGTATAAGCAACACCAAATTTCTAGCTTCATTTTCACATGGACATCTATGTATCTATGGTAACATTATGAACTTTACTATATGTATCTTTCATTTGTTTTTGAGATAGAATCTAATGTATTTAATCTGGCTTTGAACTTGCAAAACAGCCAAAGAGGGTCTTGAACTTATCATTTTCCAATGTTCACTTTTCCAGTGTTGGAATTGCAGGCACATGCCCTGATGTTTTGATATTTTATGAGGATGGTTATCATATAAGTTTATGGACCCTCACTGTCACAGTATGACATCTTCTCAATTAATTAACATTTAAGCCCTCTTGATTTCAAATATGTTCATTTCAGAGAGAATAGGGGTCAGGACATGTGAAGTTTGATTAAACCAGACTATTCTGGTTTTAATCAGACATCTTTTCAGGAAAAGAGTGGAAGGTCACACCTAAAGGTTCACTTGTGAAAACAAATCTGTGGTCGTAAGTTCTAGAAAACAGAGCAGATATGTTGTGCCTAGAGTTTTTCCTGTTGTCCTGGTCTCATGCTTAAGTCAAAGCTCTGTTGGGGTGCCCCAAGGAAAGAGACAGAGGCCAAAGGTTAGGCTTGCAGGTGGTAGAATTTCTTTGGGTAAAATTGTGAGTGCCTTTGGATCAAAGGGTTTGTTGTGATGTGAAAACAGAGTTGGTTTAAAATTGACAATTATAAACTACTCCTTAAGGGTATTAATTTCCTTAGTTTAAAAGTAATTAAGAGTACTATTTCTGGGAAAATATTGTTTTAAATTAAGTAGTTATTGAAATTGCCTTACTTATAGTTAGCAGAAAATAAAACACCTTTTTAAAGTGTCATTTATGAGTAGCCTGAAGGTTATATTAAGATTTTAAGTTGGAAAAGAATTCTCAATATTTAATCAACATAAGGAGAAAATAATTCATGTAATTTGTCTTTAACTCAAAAGAGAGTGATTTGGAGAATGGTGGGTGCAGGCTCCAATGGTATGGCCTGAGTATAAGTGACGAACAGAGGACATGCTGGGATAATATAAGGACAGAGGACTGGCCATGTTAGGACACCAGACAGAGTGCTATGCATACCTCCCCAGGGCAGTGAGGTTAAGGAAGGCAGCTGACCAACACATGTTTAACCATGATGATAGCAACAACACAGATCCCTATACTAACTGCACCAGAGAATGCAGAAACTGAATTCTGCCTCAAGCCCGATTCAAACAAACTGCAAAGTACTTTATAGCCAATTCAAGTGTTCAAAGCCTCTCACTTCCTTCTTTATGATTTGGCACCCCAGGAACTATGCTAACATTTTTGATTAGAGGGAATATCCACACACAGTCTTAAAGTAAAACCAGATTTCATCTAGCTGCTCTATAAAACACAATATCACCATCGACTATGGATTCCTTTAAAGGGAATTACAAATGAGGAAAGTTCAAGTTGACTCTAAGAGCATATGTAGAATACATGAAAACATAAAGAAACAAGATAATAATAAGCTGTTACCTCTAACCAAAGGGAACACAGTAGATGATAACAAGAGTAGAAGCAATTATGGCTCATATCATTATTCATATTTTATGTAGTTTTTAATATTATCATAGTTTAAAATGTGGAACCTATTCAAAATCTACAAATATATAAATTAATGTCTACTTTATTCTCTCATTATTTTGTTTGTTTAAGCTGCTATAGAGTATCTAATGTCTCCTTCTCCTCCTTGAGAAGTATTTAGGTAAACTCCTGCACTAAGCAATTGCTTGTAGCTCTCTCATAGTTTGATCATGTTGAGAGTAAGGTGCTTAAAAGACTTTGGTTTCTGTTGTGAATGAGTCAGTGAGCCATTAGTGTTATAGTAAAGGCTCAGTTTATATAGTAGGCTGGTGAAAATTTTACAGGTAGCCCAAGATAGAGGTTCTTCGGTATCTACTGCATAATGGAGGTCTGTCACAGAGGACTGTATGCTTATGGAAGGAGAGGAAGCCATGTTTGAGTAAGTTTTGGGGAGTAGTCAGGAGTCAAAGACATATAATCTGATATGTCACACATTTTAATTGACCAGTAAGAGAAGAATAGATACTTTTAATCATGGAGGAACACCCCCAATCAAACAATGTATGATGTAGAACACTACCATTTAGCCAATAGTTATTATATGGACAAACAGTTCCATTGAAGAAACCTTCTTCCAAATGCATTATAACTGGTCTCTAGAAAGTTGTTGATATGGTTAATAGTACTGTAAACTAGTGAGAACTTTTTAATGTTAGAGTCATGGTCATTCTATAGAGAAGTGCTATTTCTATTAAAATGGAATCCTTTCAATAATGGAGTTTTATTACCATCCTATGCTGTTGATGATCAGTATCCACTTGAATGTCCACCTATATGTGCTTTTGAAAAAATAATTCATACCATCCATATTGTAAGAGCCTTTTAAGCCAAAATATTTTTTATGGAATTCAGAATTGAGACTCAACCCTGGATCAAGTGTACTGTGTTTTGCTTGAAGTGTGAGCAAAACCTAACTGTACTGATTTGCCTCTGCGAGTGCTTTTCTTTTCTATAAAGAAGATCAACATCTTTTGGCTCAGATGTTGCTTCTGAATTCAGTTCTTATTGTTGTTGTTATTCTCCGTAACAAGTCTATGCTTGTAATAACTGCTTTTGCCTTGAAGGCATTTTTTCGATCAGCAATGTAGATTTCAGCATAATAGAATCCTTTAGTTCCCTAAAGGTGCCTGATCTTTGATTTGCTTTCTTGTAATACAGAAATAAATGGTAGTTTCAGGTACAGTCCATCTGCTTTAGGCATACATAAATGAATCAAATAAAGACATTTATTTATACATGATTATTGACTGGGCAAGCACCAGAAATTGTTGCATGTGAAATTTCTGCGACTCACACTGAATAATAATATAATTGATATAATGTGTAACTTTTGCTTGAAATTTTAGAAACACTACTCATGGCTTATTTTTTATGGGCAGTCAGATAAGATAACCACATTATATAAAAAATGTAATATTTACATTATATAGAAACTCAGGATTCAGTAAGTTGTGAATTCAGTTAATTTAACTATCATTTGGTGCCAATATTTCAAAGATCACATTTTAATACATAGGTGGTATATTCCCATCTTGTTAATTGTCCAGATGTCATTACAAATGGAATATGTAGTAAAATATAGTTTGGTAAACATAGAGCATCATCAGACTGCCAGTGATGTTGTCCATTATCTGAAATAAACAATCAATATTATAGAGAACCCTTTCTAAATCACTATCTTGCTCAACATTTACATCAATTGAATGAAGAGTACATGAAAAGTGCTCCTATATTATGCATAATAAAGCACAAGTTTATCAACATTACATAAGTGAAAGAGCCCCATCTGGAATTTTCAATGGGTAGCACCCATTGAAGTGTTCCTTTAGTGAATGTCATGTTTCTAGGATTCTGTTTGCTTGCTTTTAGAGTTTTAGTTGTTGCAGCTTTAGTATTTGATATTTTTATAGAAATAATGTAATTTATGAGGCATTTCACTCTATAAGTTTTGAGTTTTGGTAGGACAGTCAAAATAATTTTATCAAAAACCTAAAACCACATCCTAGAGCCTTCATCCAGTTGCTGATGGAAGCAAAAGCAGACACCCACAGCTAAGCACTGAACCAAACTCCTGGAATTCAGTTGCAGAGAGGGAGAGGTGATGAGAAAAGGTGTTAAGACCAGGCTAGAGAAACCCACAGGAACAGCTGACCCTAACAAAGGGAGCTCATGAACCTCAGACCAATAGCTGAGAAACCAGCATAGTACCAACCCAGAGCCCCTGAATGTGGTTGTCAGTTAGGAGGCCTGGGCAATATATGGGGCCTCTGGTAGTGGATCAGTATTTATCCCTAGTGTATAAATGGACTTTGGGAGCCCATTCCACATAGAGGGATACTCTCTCAGCCTAGACACACAGGGAAGGGCCTAAGTCCTGCTCCAAATGATACAACAGACTTTGATGATGCCCCATGGGAGGCCTCACCCTCCCTGGCAAGCAGAAAGAGGAAGGGATTGGGATTCAGTGCGGCGGGGGGGGGGGGGTTGGGACAGGGAAGGAGAGAAGGAAGGAAGAACTTGGATTTTGACATGTAAAACAAGCTTGTTGCTAATTTAAATAAAAAACAAAAAAGTATATGTTGAGAATTTCATATCTATATATAATAGGACATAATCAAATCTGACCATCTATTTTCTCCCACATTCCCCCACTATCACTTTCTCCTCCCAACATCATGCTTTCTTCTTTAAGTAAAAAAAAATTGAATCCAATTATTGATTCCTTATGTACACAGATAAGATCTCCTACTACCAACTACATCTCTGAAGAAAACTGAGTCTCCTACCTTAATTGATCATCAACAGTCTTTTAGCTTTCTCACATAGATTGGAAGTAATGAGCCCTTCCCTGTTTATGCTGAGATTTTAGATGTCTTGATTTTGAATATGCCTGGTACACAATGAGTTGATCTATGAAACAGATCTGTCATGTCTGGTGAATATATATATATATATATATATATATATATATATATTTTCAGACTGCTATTACTTACAACTCCTAAAATTTTTCCGGCTCCCCTTTCATGATAATATGTGAGCCTTAGAGAAGAGAGTGTGATACAAATATACAATTTAAATATAAGAAGCCCATTGTAGTGAGATAGTCCTTCTGTGGCACTGATCACGGCCATTGGGGGGTGGAGCCATGGGAGGAGGTGACCAGTGGAAGGAAGTAGGAGGGAGAGCCGGAAAAAGCTCTCTTGCTGGCATGACTCGGACAGGAGAGGGTTGAATTTCCTGGTGTTCATCTGTCTAGGTTGTAAGTTATTTCTCCCTGAATAAACATCTATTCAGCCTATATGTTTATCCTGATCCTTATTTAACCGCGATAGCCCATAATATATTTTTTAGATTATTCATTTTACATACCAACCTCAGTTCCCTCTCCATCCCCTCCTCCCAATTCCCCTGGCTCCTTTAAATTTTTGAATTTTAAAGAGTACAGATTTCCAGTTTGACCTGATATTTCTTTCATTATTTCTTCCTTGACCCAGTGATGATTCAGTTGAACATTGTTCAATTTCCATGAGTTTGTAGGCTTTCTGCAATTAGTGTTGTTGTTGAATTCTAACTTTAAGCCATGGTGATCTGACTAGATACAGGGTGTCATTCCAATTTTTGTATCTGTTGAGGTTTGCTTTGTTACTCCATGTGCCTTCAGTTTTAGAGAATGTTTCATGAGTTGCTGAGAAGATATATTCCTTTGAGTTTGGGTGGAATATTCTATAGATGTCTGCTAAGTTTATTTGAGTCATAAAAATCTGTTAGTTTTCTTATTTCTCTAACGCAGTTAAATAAGGATCAGGATAAACAAATAGGCCGAATAGATGTTTATTCAGGGAGAAATAACTTACAACATAGACAAATGAACACCAGGAAATTCAACCTGATCCTCTCCTGTCCCTGTCCGAGTCATGCCAGCAAGAGGGCTTTTCCTCGCTCTCCCTCTGACCTCCTTCCACAGGTCACCCTGCCCATGGTTCCACCCCCTAATGGGCGTGGTCAGTGCCACAGAAGGACTATCCCACTACATTTCTCTGTTAAGTTTCTTTTGAAGACCTGTCTAGTGGTGAGAGAGGGATTTTTAAGTCTCTCACTATCAGTGTGTGGGGTGTGATGTGTGCTTTAAACTTTATTGGTGTTTCTTTTGCAAATGTGGGTGGCCTTGTATTTGGGGCATGGATTTTTAGAATTCAGATGAGAAGTCCATATATCTTATTCTCTGCACAGTGACTAGTTGTGCATCCCTGAATAGACTATATTCTGTTGCAAGAAAAAGCTTATTTAATAAATGTTAGAAGATGCACCAATGAAGAGTCAGACATCAAAGTAAATGTTTGCTTTTTTATATTTTTCTTTTACTGAAAATATTTTTTCATAAAGTATACTCTGGTTATGATTTTTCCTCCCCCATCACCTCTGAGATTCTCCTCACCTCCCATTTACTCCTTCCTGTCTCTTAGTAGAAAACAGCCATGTGATGGTTTGAAGTAAAATGTCCCCCAAACAGGAGTGGCACTATTAGGAGGTGTGACTTTATTGAAGTAGGTAGGTCCTTGTTGGAGGAATTAAGTCATTGGGGAGGTGGGCTTTGAGTTCTCATACATGCTGAAGTTATATGCCCAGGGTCTCAGACCATTCTCTATTGCCTGTGAGTCAAGATGTAAGAACTCTCATTTCATTCTCTAGCACCAAGTCTGCTTGCATGCCTCCATGTCCCACCATGAAGATAACGAACTATACCTCTAAACTGTAAGTGAGCCACTCTTTGTATGAGTTTCCATGGCCATGGTGTCTCTACATAGCAATGGAAACTAAAACAAGACATATTAAAAATTAATAAAATCAGATATGGCAAAAGCAAATCAGAATAAGAAAAAGCAAACAGAAGAAAAATAGCTAGACAAAAGCCTAAGTAACACATACATATATATGCAAAGCTACACACATAGGCATCCCATAAAAACACAAAACCATAAGTGGCAAAGGACATGTAAGGCAAATGAACAACTAAATATTTAAATTAACTAAATTTAAAATAAAAATATATAAGCACTCAAGCAAATAAACAAGTACATGTCTTGACTAATGACACAAAGAACCTCCAAAGATGCTATTGAATTCATTTTCTGTTGTCTATGTATCTACTGCTGGGCATGGGACCTGCCCGTTAGAGTTGTTTGAGACTCACTTGGAGTCTCTATGAGTTCACATTTGTTATATCTAGAAGTCTTTAATTCCTTGGTGTCCCTTCATCCCTTCCTATATTCTTCCTGCCTCCTCTTTCAAAAACTTCCTTGAGCCCTTGGAGAGGGATTATATGGAGATATCCTATTTAGGACCGAGTGTTCCAAAGATTCTCACGCTCTGCATATTATCTGGCTGTGAGTCTCTGTTTTTGTTCTCATCTGCTGTAGGAAGAAGCTTTTCTGATGGTGGGTGAGCAAGGTGCTAATCTATGACTATAGCAGAATATCAAGTCTTTTCTATGTCCCTTTAGCAGAGTGTCCCTATAGTATAGAAGTAGCATACAGTTTTCCCCTAGGTCCCTGGCATATCTAGTCTCAGGTTCTTGGCCACCCCAGCAATGTTGCAGATGAGTCCCATCTCATGGGGTCAGACTTAAATCAAACCATATAGTATTTTATTTTATTTCCTCAAGTTTTTTGACACTATTGTACTAGCACATCTTGTAGGCAGGACACCATTGTCGATCACAGGGTTTGAGGCTGGGTTAATGTTTATCATTCTCCTTTAGCAAAGATTAGACTAGCATCCAGTACCATAAACACTAGTCCATAGAGATGAGGGATTTATGTAATCAACAGCTTAATTTCTCTGTGTTCAGTGAGTGAGTGATGTAGTTGTGTTGTTTTAAACAATAAGGACTTTTTTTCTTTTTTCTTTTTTTTGTGGAGGATAACCAAAATCATTGACAATAACCTAGTTTGGTTGGGGGGGTTCCCCAAGATTCCTCACAGGCTCTTTTCAGATGCAATAATCTATAATTTATAACATTTGCATTTCTCATTGCTTACATATATTCAAAAACTTATTTGTGTTTTTTCCTTGGCTATGGGGAAGGAAGTAAAAGCTTCTGACATTAAGAAATAAAAGTCTAAAGGGAAGCTTATAGAATGCAAATTAAATCATTTAAAATGTGTCAGTTGAGCCTTATTAAGAAGTAAGGTATGATATAAGGTCATCAGTACACATTTAGTAGAATGCATTCAACTCCAGAAAGGATTGAGTATGCTCAATGCAACACTATTCCTTGAAAGGTTATCCTTAATGGAGAGAGCTAGATATAAAAAACTACATATGTCATTCCATGAAGGTAAAATATCCAAAATAGACAAATTGATTCAGTGAAAAAGTACCAAAATTTGGATTATATGGGGTAGAGAATTGTAGGCATAATGATCTCTAAAAGATACAAAGTTTCTTTTGTGGTTGTTCAGAATTTTCCTGAAAACATACCACAATGCTTGCAAATTCAGTGACTATATTAAATGTCATTGCACTCTGTACTTTAACTGTGTTTCACTAAATGTGGTATAATGAAATGAAAAGAACAAACAGAATAGATGAATCTAGGAGAAAAGGAAGGCTAGTAGGTGACATGGAAGTGAGGCCAGACAGGTGACTCTGGAGAAATCTGTTTACTCTCCCTAGAGAGTGCTTATATAGGTTTTCTGGGTAAAGGAGATCTTTGTTCCCCATTACAGAAGGAATCTTACAGTGCAACACTAAGCCTCTTGCACTATAATTTCTGGTAGTATTGGTGCAAATATTGTCTTACAAAGTAAAGATTAAAGAGAACCAAAGGATTTTCACTGATCCGTTTCTCTAAGCAACTGAAAAATATGGGGATACAGTGTAGTAGGATATTCACTTTGTCTCCTTCTGAGGCACTGACCACACCTTTGGGGGTGGAGCCAGGGGTGGAAGTGACCTGGGGAACTAAGTCTGAGGAGGCACAGGAGAGCACTCTCTTGCAAGCCACATGGGGACAGGAGGACTTCCAGAGGAATTCTTGGAAGCAGGAACCTGTTGGTGTTCACCTGTCTATGCTGTGAGTTATTTCTCCCTGAGTAAACATCTGTTCGGCCTAATTGTTTATCCTGATCCTTATTACACTGCTATGATACAGTGCTATTCTATTAGAACACAGTCAATTCCATATTAGATAGCAGTGTTTTAACTTAGTATATTTTAAAATATTGGTGTTTTAATGTTTCCTAGAATATCTTTGTAAAATAATCAAAATAATTAAACAGTGGTTACTAAAGTTCATAAAATATTCATGCTAACCAGATTTAATTTAATGTTTATTTTATCCATACCAGCCTCTTCCCACAGAAACAGTAAGTTTTAATAATCACTTTCAGTTCTGTAAATTTTGTTATAAAACAGATGCTTTTTTTCTATGCTCAAGTCCAGATTAAATTCCTAAAGTATGTCCTTGTTGGAAGTTTCCAATACAATGCAATTCTAAGGAAAGTTGTCCAATGTCTACAGATAAGATACAGGAGTATTCTTGAATATGCTGGAAACAGGAGAGTGAAACTTTGAGTCGTGTAGAGAGCTAGTTTATAAATATGAAAACCTAGCTTCCAACATCTGAGTTTTTCCTGGAACCTAGTGTGAAGCCCATTACCTTTGTTAGTTAAATTTCCTCATCTGTAAAATGAGGCTAACACAACTAGATGGTTGCTAAAGTGTCTTTGGCCTGTTCTCAAAAATAAGTCTGCATTGTCGGCCCAGTGAGCTACCACTGTGAGCTAATGGGTAATGCAGAATTGAACTTTCTAGATCTCATTGATTCTACATATGCCCTGGGTTTTATTGCCACAAATGGACCTGGGGCTTCTAATATAGAAGATGAGTTACATAGATTTGAGATCAGATTTAAGGATAAGATTAGGAGGGTATGTGAGAGAAAGAGAAGAAATTATTTCCACACAACAATGGAAGGAAGTCAAGTTCAGGTTTTTCTTGAGAACACTCCTTAATTGAAGCAGAGGGAAGCTCTCCTTATTCCAGTTTTCTGCTGCATAAATGAATGGACTTTATCTGCTACTGTATGCCTGAGAGGAGCAGAGAGGGGTAAGATGACAATAGATATAAAAGCCTCTATGAGACTATTCTCATCATTTTGCCATGTACAAGACAGATTTACAGATGCTTTGCTAGGAACAACTTCTTCCTGACATTGATTCATTAGCCAAGCAGTATATTCAGTTTTCAGGGACCAGAGGATTTAAGTCATCCTGATATGACAAACACCGTTGTATCTAGGAGGAAAAGTTGGAAAAACATTCTAACTTG
Organism: Phodopus roborovskii; assembly: GCF_943737965.1. Taxonomy (NCBI): domain Eukaryota; kingdom Metazoa; phylum Chordata; class Mammalia; order Rodentia; family Cricetidae; genus Phodopus; species Phodopus roborovskii. Next base: position 363,698 of record NW_026125964.1, on the reverse strand, counting down.
CTAAGAACTGGTGTTTGTGTGTGGGAAATCAGTTGAGATTGGAGACTGAACCTTTCAATAGGATGGTTTGTTTTAGTGCTGATGAGGCTGACTCCCCCTGTCCTCAAATCCTTGAATAAACTCAGATTGTCCATCAATATGATGATTAACTCAGTTCTGGATTGAGCTTTCTTTGTGAGCTCTACAGAAGCTCCCACACAGGAAAAATATGTCCAAGAATAAAGATACATCAAACCCTCAGGGGACAGACAGACTTTCTTGTAATCTCTGCAGGGTTCACAGGTTCAATCGTAACCTGCCTGAATTGTCAGAACTTTAATTGAGTAGATAAAGAGGTCCTCAAAATTATAAACTGCAGTAGGTATAACAAGAGGCTAAATACATAGCTGTGGTTTTAATTAGCTGGTGCTTCAAATTACTAATGTTGGTTTCAGTCAGAAATCAGTGATGTTGTGCACTGAAAACCTCATCACCATGTAGTTCATTCCTCATTAGACTTCACTGTGTGACGCTTTCAATACAACACCATGCTGAGCTGGGAAGGAAAAAAGTTGGACTTATTTGGTTGCCATCCAAGAGCAGTGGAACTCTATAGAGAGTAAATTCTTTCTCACCAGAGATATGAGAATTAACTGTTCTTTGTTAGATGTGTTAAAAAATGCAGCAGACAGTTTTGCCTGCAACAGATAACACCCATGTGCATGCTCAATCTGCTATTCAAATTTGCATCTGGAATTTGGTAGCTAATGAACTGATACAAAATGCAGCCAAGAGCCTCCTAACAAATCAAATCTAGGGCTAAAACCCCTAAAGTGCCCTTACTGCTGGCCGCTTGAAAGGCTGTCATGCAAGTTAAAGCACATTTCTTTTTCTTCTCTCTTTCCTTTTTTTCCTTTAGGGTTTTAATTATGCCTTTCCCTTAGAGGAGAAAGAAGGCAGTTTGCAAAGACAGGAGACCAAAGCACTTCAGTTTTCTTCATGGGAGAATTAAATGTGATCTATGGGCTTGTCATTTTGAGCTGTCAGGTGCAAAAAGTGAGCAGATAAGTAGGAAACTGACATCTTGCTCACATTTACTCAGAAGCAAGAGACTTCCATTTTTGCTTTTGTGTTGAAAATCATCTGCTATAGAAAGCAAAGAAATTAATGCCCTTATCTGTTGTGAAAATAATCCTACATCTACTCTAAATACTAGTTTAAATTGTTGTTTGATCTCCCATCTCAGGCACCATTTTTCTTACATTTCTGACAAATTGATGAGCTTGTGTCTATTTGTGGTATTAAGGTTTCAGTACCATGTCACAGTAAAAGGACTGAAGTTGGTGCTGTCGCTGTTTAATTCCAAATCAGCCTCCAGCACGGACACCGAGCATATGTTGACTATGGAGAGTTTGTATCTCAGCCTGGGAGTAGAAGGGAGGACTGGGGCATAACAGATAACATCTGAGACTAGTTAGTTTTCAGAATCTGGGCATGACAACAATTTTGACCATCCAAGACCCAATGTGGAACCTGGGATTTTGTGGGAATCTGGAGGTTTTCTTTGCTGTCTTCACACAGTGATAATATTGTCAGAAAATCCTCAGGAGTTTTGTTATATGCTAGACATATTTTATATTATGAAAGCTAGAGGTACCGTTGAATAACAGAAATATTGTCATCATTTTAAAGTGGAAAAGCAAAGGCTGTTTATGCTGATGAGATCCTCATCAATCAAAGTGCTGAGTTTGACAATCCCAAGATTCCTATAGAGAAAATTGGATAAGTGTAGTAGCATCATACACTCCTTGAATATTAAACTGTATAGTCCTCAACCATCCTAATGCTGAGACTCTTTAATATAATTTCTCATGTTGTGGTGACCTCCCATCATAACATTGTTTTCATTTCTACTTCATAACTGTAGTCGTGATACTGTTATGAGTCATAGTATAAATATCAGATATGCAGAATCATCTGAGGTGAACCCAGTGAGTAATTTGACCTGCACAGATAGGTTGGGAACCTACAGGTTGAGAAGCACTGTTCTAGATCCTTACTTTGCAGATGTCAATTATGGTACTTATAAGTTGCATAGGTAACTAGGCACTGGAGTTTATGATATAACCACCAACTGTGACATATTCAAAGCCATCACTATTATATTGATACACATCTTTAACCCCTTTTTACAATCATGGCGATTTGTATGTCAATTATGAAATTCAGTTTTAATATGGCATTATTACTATGAGAAGGAAATACACATATTACATATAATATGTATAATATAATACATATCACCTGCTAGCCATACCATTTTTATAATTATATCATTAAAATTTACATTCATATTTCATATTTGTTCCCTAATTTTGAAGTATTTTCTTTATTTTCAAATAGAATCAATCTCACTATGTCACTATGCAGCTATCTATGGCTGGCCTGGAACTTAGTATGCAGGTCAAACTTGTCTCAGACTTGCAGAGATCCTCTTAAACTGTGTCCTATTCATGCAAAGAGACAGAAAGACCAAAGAAAATCTTAATTTATTTATTCTATGCTTCTTTCACAATATGTATTTTGATTCAATTCATTTCCCCGTTCCTTTGCATCTGCCCTCTGACCCTGCACATGCTCCAAATAAAACAAAATTTAAGAGGAAAAAAGGAAAAGAAAATTGAAAAGGGGAAAAACCTTAAAAATCTTGTCATAGAAGCTTCAGTGTGATACATATCATGAACTCTTTTGTCCATTTATCTTTACTTACAAGTGTTCATTTCAAAGAGTCATTTGTCTGGCTCAGAGCTTCTGGTTTCTACCACACTATTGATGTCAGGCCCTCACTAAGGCTCCTCCTAGATATCATGTTGTTGACCTGTTGTGGAGATCCTGCAGGACCAGTCCTTTCACATGCTCCAGCAGATCATAGATGAGGGAGGGGATGATGGGGCAGGCCAAGTCATATCCCTGGGTTTGGGCCTGGGTAGCTGTAAGGTTTGTTCTCCAGGTATAAAATGGGGACAACTCTCCCATGCTTACAAATTCAGGGCTGGCTCTCTCACACCTGTGCTCACAGAGTTGGCTCTATTGTGCTTCCTTGGAGAGGTGTAGGGCCTGAACTCCAAAGTTTTGTAGCATGAAGGGTGAGGGACAGTTCTCCAACTCTTATTACCACGCGCCCAGCTCTCCAAACTATAGTGAATGTTTCTGCCCCAGCCAGTCCTGCAGTCATTCACAGGCAGAGGCTTATGTTAATCATAATCAATTTTGCCTATTGCTCAGGCTTATGTCTAACAAGCTCTTCCTACATAAATTAACCCATAATTCTTATATATGTTTAGCCATGTGGCTTGGTAAATTTTCTTGGTAAGACATTCTCATCTTGCTTCCTCTACATTTGGCTGGTGACTGCATCTCTGCCTTTCCTCTTCCTAGAATTCTCCTAGTCTGGTAGCTCTCTTATATTGCCAGCTTGGCTACTGGCAAATCAGCATTTTATTAAACCAGTATGAATGATAAATCATTATTCCACATCACCGACCTGGGTAGGCAGGAGGGAATCTTTCCACCGTCTATGCTGCCACAACACAGATGAGTAGTGGGGAAAACTCTCCCATGCTTACAACTTGGGGGCTGGCTTGCCTACACATGCATTAAGAGAGTTGACTCTATTATTCTTCCTGGCAAGATGCAATGCCTGCTTTCCCAAGTGCTAAACTGGTAGGGGTCATGGAGAATTCTTCTGCCTATATGACCTCAAAGCTAGCTCTCCCACCTAACTCTGGCATTGATGTGGGGGGGGAGGCATCATTAACCTACCCATGCTGCCATAAGACAAATCAGAAATGGGGACATTTCTCCTGTGCTCACAACTTCGAGGCTGGTTCCCATAAACATGACTAACAGGGATGGCTCCATTGAGCTGCCCTTGCAAAGTTCAGTGCCTGCTCTCCTGAGTATTACAAGTTGTGCTTAAAATTTTAGTAGTTTAGTTCATTGTCACCATGGCGGAGAACATGGCAGCACTTATGCAGACATGATGCTGACAAAGAAGCTAAAAGTTCTAAATCTGTATTCAGTCAATAGGAAGAGAAAGACATTGGCCCTGGCTTGAGCTTTTGAAACCTCAAAACTCAACTTCAGTGATACTCTTCCTCCGACAATGCCACACTTCCTAATCTTTCTTAAATAGTGACATTCCCTAATGAGTAAGCATTCAAATATGAGTCTGTAGGGGACACTTTTATTTAAACCACCTCTGCCTTTTGAGTGCTGTGATTAAGGCCTACATCACCATACCGGGCTCTTTTTTATTGGGAATTTCCTATATGCAAAAATGCTTTGGCCAAATCTACACCATATTCCCTTCCCTACAGATTTTTCACTATCCTTCACTGAAACTTTTCCCTCCCAATTTCATTTGCTGAATTTTAAATTAAATTCATTAAATGTGTGTGGTTGTAGGACAATCAGTTAAAGCATGGGTAGCTTCTCAGGGGTCACATATCTAAGAAAATAAACCCTTCCTCCCCAAAGGGCCATCGTTTGTCAATAGCTTTTCATATGTGTGTGTTGGAGCATGGGACAGGGCCTCTTGCCCATCCATTCTGTGATTTTAGTTGTACTGAACATTTGCAGGTCATATGCATGAAGTCATTGTTAGAGGTTTTGTCTTGTGGAATGGTATTTAAATCCAATCACAAAGCAGTTCATTACACCTATAATACACATGTCACATGGGCATATTTTACTAACCTAGTTGAAATTGTGACTCTCAGGTATATACATAGATATATTGTGGGAAAGAACCAAGTATAAACAGGGAATTTATTTTATATTACAAATATATCTTATGCTCCTAATGTGAAGTAAATTTTAGAGAATATATGTAGTGTATTTGCATTTTAACTCTACCCTGTCACATGCTATTAAATGTGGAAATTTTCCACTTGTAGCATCATATAGGCACTAAATTTTCAGATTTTGGAGAATTTTGAGTTTCAAGTACTTATGTTAGAGTTCTCAGTTTTTAGTATAATTCACACAGATTTAGAGTTTAATTTGAAGTATTATATGACACAGGAAATAAATTTCTTAATAAATAAATATTCTGTTCTGTAACCCCCCAATGTCCCAGACTAGATCTTAAATATTGTATGGAAGCTCTCAATATTTCAGTGGAAAAGTCTGAAATTTGATGAAACTCTTACTGGTAGTATCTATTTTAAAAAACCTTTACATCAGTCCATTCAATGCCTGCCACATAACTTTCATTGATATTCATTTGTCTGTTGTTTCAGCTAGGCCCCTTATTTTCTAAGCAGTTTATCCAAATGTCTACTTGTGAATTGTGAATCAAACAACATCAAAAAGTCAAAACAAAACAAAGAACAGCCAAAGACAAAAGGAATGTGCATACTAAAATAATTTAATCTTTGCATGTGGCCACCTCTATATCATATAAAATGGTTTAATACCTTTAAACTCACCCATGAACATTGAAATTTGATAAAGGCTTTGGTAAGATTTCCAGTTTAACTAAGGATCTGCACTTTAATCATCTGTTTCCTTCATATTATGTGGCATGTGTACATTAATGCCTCCCTAGGTGGATGACATGATGTAACCTTAATTCAGCAATCCTCTGTATAGTAGACTAGTTTTTCAGGGTGTGAAATTACATCTAATAATCAAAAAGTGACAATAGACAAAAAATTGTACATACTTTCATAGTCAGAGGTATAACTTCTAATGAGCACATTTCTAGGTTCTTTCTTATTTTTAAAGTTGGTACAGAAAAAGAAAAGGATTCTCATATATTTCTTTGGGAGCCAGTTCCACATAGAGGGATACTACCTCAGCCTAGACACATGGGGGGAGGGCTTGGGTCCTGCTCCAAATGATATGACAGACTTTGAAGACTCCCCATGGAAGTCCTCACTCTCACTGGGGAGCAGAAAGGGAATGGGATGAGGTTTGGTGGGGGAACAGGGGAGGAATGGAGGGTATGGGACCTGGGATTGATATGTAAAACAAGCTTGTTTCAATTTTAAATTAAAAACTTATAAAAAAATAAATAACAGAAAAGAAAAGGACCCTCACGTCTCTATGCAGCACTGACTTTGGTATGGCTGACTTGAATTATTTGCTTTCTTGGAATAACAAGTGAGATATACGTTTCTTCATGGCTAATTAATTTTTTAATTTTTTTCTGTTTGTCTTTTCCTTTTCATGTCAGTCACTATGAACAGGACCGTAGTGCACTTAAAAAGCGGGAATGGGAACGGAGGAATCAAGAAGTTCAACAAGAAGACGATCTCTTTTCTTCAGGCTTTGATCTTTTTGGGGAGCCCTACAAGGTAGCTGAATATGTATGTAATTTATCTTTTTTGGACATTACATTTTTGCTACAGATTTTTCTTGCTTATTAACACTAACTTTATTTTCAAGACCCAAAGTTATTTTATAAGATAGATGTATTTCTGCATTGGGGGAATTGAAAATTTCAAAGGATGTCTTCCAGAATAAAACTTACTTACTCTAGCATGTAACACTTTCTGTCTTCAAAGAGCTCCTCACAGTCCAACCCTCATTACAGGAAAATATCCCTTCCAGGCTGTCTAGCATGTTTAGCAAGGCAACCCATGAAAACTTCATTAGAACATCAATGAGCAGTACTACTCATCTTCCAAATCAGTATCATCTACTGCAATACTGATGCTTTCTGTTCCATTTTAGTTTAGTAATGGCTGAAGATGTTTTAAATATTCTTTTTAAAAGTCATTCTTGGTAAAGGAAAATAAGCCAATCATGTTTCCTTGCTTCCAATAATGATGTGCTGGGAGACTGTTCAACCAGAGGATAGAGGGAAACAAAGTTGATTTTTCCAGTGGCATTCAGCCTCCTATGTATCCTTATGAATGATCAAATAGCTGTGACTACAAGTATTTACTTTATGATGAATACCTCTGACCTTTCTTTTGGTGGTGAAGATTAGGGATACATGGAAAGAGGTTATACTGGGAGAGTTTTATTGTACTACTGGCAGCAAGTTGAATTTTATTAAAAATGTATTAGTAGTATAGTAGTAATGAAACTAAACCAATAAAAAGAGATAAATGAATGAAGATTCAAGAGGTCATTTAACAAGGGCATCAGTTAAAATACAGTGGCTTCTGAAAAAAGTAAGTTCTTAGTGATTACAAAGTAGGTCCAGATTCTATTTTGGTGTAGAGAGTTAGTTGTTTGCATTGATGGGTAGTAAGGCAGAGTTCAGCTTCTTTGTTGAAAACAAGAAAATAATCCTTCAATTAGACACTTGGGTCCCTTTCAAGTTTTGTAAGTCTGAGAGACTAAACCACTGGTTTTCAAATGACCAGAAATTCACACACACACACACACACACACACACACACACACCAAAAAAGTTTTTAACAATTGTAGTTGCTCCAATTTATGTGCTATGTTTAAATATGTATATTCAGCTATATGGCTGATTTAATTTACATGTTTTGAAAGTCCACTATGTATTAATCCCACTTAGACAAGAGTACAAAGAGAAAAATGATATAGTCATCACTTTGAGGGACTTTCTAGTCTAGTGACAAGAGTGTATCATGGAAGAGTGAAAGAAACGGACAAAGGAAGTTTAAGGAGCTACTATTTGCTAAAAGGAACTCACAACAAAATGGATTGAAGACAAAGTGTGGAGGTTGATATGACAAGACTGAGTTTCTAATATGACATAAGAATGATTTGGCTCTAGTTTATTTTGTTTCTTACATGAGGATATGGTGGATATCAATACTAAGTGGTTTAGGAGGAAAGAAATGTTGGCTGTTTATAGTGAAGAATAATTTAGCTTTGACAATGTTGCACTTGATGTGCAAGGGGGATTACAAGATAAAAAGCATTGAATATCCAAGTCAGGATCTCACTGGAGAAGTTAGGGTGATATTTGAGGGACACATGGATGCTGTGAGAATACTGTCACAGTAGGGTACCTTACATAGAATACCTTACACAGTAGGGTAAGAAGAGGGACAAAATGAGACCTTAACCAACAGTACCATTTAAGTGGTAAAATGTGATATAAGCAGAGTCCTGGAAAGAACTGAAAGGAAATGGTAAGACAGGTAGAATACTAGGGGAAAAGAACATTTAATGAGAACCATGGAAATAGAAGATTCTCTGGAGAACAGGTTTGCTGCTAATATTTCTCTAAGAAACTAGAACTATAAGAACTGTAAATATGTTAAAGTATAATGTATGACCTTAGGAAAGTTGTGGACAGAAAATGGTCAAATAGAGAAAGATAAATAATGAATGTGGACTTGATCTTGCATGGAGAAATAAAGGAAAATATATAGAGATGGTTGGCTTTTGTTTCCTTTTCATTTTTATACAGTATATGAGTATTTTCCTAGAGGTACATAAATGCAACACATATATGCTGAGGCCACAAAAAGATGTTGGATTGCCTGAAATGGTAGCTATGTGTGATTATGAGCCATCATGCATATTCTAGGAACTGAACCCAGGTCCTCTGGAAAAGCAACAAGTGCTCTTAACCACTAAGCCACCTCTCCAGCCCAATAGAAGTTTATCTTTACATGAGAGAAATGTGAGTGTGCTTAGAGATTACTAGACAACAATGAAATGTAGAGGGGTTGGCAATAAAGAGTATAGCAAAGTCCCAAAGGAGATTAAATCTAATATACGTTTAAGAAACTATAAATAATCACAAGGCAGAGGAAGAAGAATGGAGACAGAACATTAGAATGGCAATAAAGGTGCAGAGTAAAGTGAACATGGGAGAGAGAATACAGAAGGATCATAGCTCCATTTGGGGCACAAAATATTTTGAAATGAAGGAGAAACTGATTAAATGCATCTTACATCTTTGGATGGGCTCAAAACATGAACCCTTTTTAGGAGCTATCTTTATAACTTAATATCCATTCAAGTTTTAATACTGTTATAATCTAAAGAAACATACTGTTATAATCTAAAGAAACCTTGTTTATTATTTCTATATCATTTTAAATCAAAATGAATTAATAATCTTGTACTTTCAAGGTAGTTACAGTTTTTTGGTAGTTATTGATTAATGAAGCTCATTATATAGGTGTGTGCTAATTTTTTGAAGGAAGCAGCATGTCTTTAAAAGTCATTGAGAAAATTTTCAACATTGTCAAAGGAATTTGGCATCATCTATCTGTCTTGACAGTATAAAGATATATGAGATAGGGACAGGTAAGGAAGCATTTAGTCAGACATGGGAATGTTTAGTCAGATCAGGCTGGTTGTGTACTTAGTCACTTATTGCCCCTGTCCTTGATGAACAGCCTTTTATCCTTCAGCCAGAACTATTCAGTGAAGTAGTTGTAGTATAGAAACAGGGTATGACATGGTAATTTTAATTATTCTTGAACTGATAAGCAATTTTCATGTGGTACTGTGCCCATGTTTGGGCTTTTCTAGCAGATCAATGAGAAATATTTCCCTTTTTACCATCATATAACACAATACTAGCACTGTGAATGACTAAAAACGTTTCTTAGACCAACACTAATGATGGACATCCTGTCTGTGGAATATTCAAATGTCCAGTGGTAGTCCTCAGGTTGGCTCACACTCTCACTTATGGTTACAGTGGAGCTGCTGATTGAATTGGAAATCAAACTTAGCGGTAGTGGTTTTAGGCCTGGGCTTCCAAAATCTTTTTCTTAATTTATTTTTCTTATTTTAAATATCGATCCCACTTCCCTCTCCCTCCCACCCTTCCATATCTGTTTCCATCAGGTACTAGATCTTGATATACCAAACTTAAATAATGCCCTTATAACTTATCCAATACCACCAGTGCTTCATAAACTAGACAATATGTGATCCACTCCCTTCAACCTGCTGCCTTTTCTTGTCAGAAAGACTCTTTCATGTTCCTCACTGACTTATTTCTCTTCTTTGCTTTGATTGTACCATATTCCCAGTGTAAAAGAATATGAACTCTTTAGATCTGGTTGTTGGTAGGAACCTTCTTCCTTGGTATACGTTTGTAGTTTGTAAGTTTGAAACTCAAGTTGTGTTATAGTACTGAAAAGAATTCTTTGAAGGGGCCTGAGAAATACGAAACCATTTGGCATGTCTGTATCAGTATATAAAGACTTGTGAGGAAACTCCATGTTCCTATTATGGACTAGAGCTTTACATATGTGTTCACTTAACATTTAAAATAAGTGAGGAAATAGTTAGGTGGCTCCTCTGCAACTCTATATTTTCATAAAATTGAGGCATTATACTTGCACCCAATTTAGTGTGATTTTCTGTGTGTGGCAGTAAGTTCTTTGTCAAATGAACTGATGAACTTTTCTAGGTGACTATGTAGAATAAACTCCTATTTTTGGTTCATAGTTTCTTTTCTTTTGTTTTTTTTTAAGTTTATATTATTCATTAATTTTTTTATTATTGTTTTTTTAAAGATCATGTTTCCCTGTATACCCACAGGCTATCCTGGAACTCACTCTGTAGGACAGGATGGCCCCAAACTCAGAGATCCCCTGCCTCTGCCTTCAAAATGCTGGAATTAAATGCATGCACAATAACTACCAAACTAATATTTCTATTATAATGAAAATTTTCATACATTTTATCATTTTCCCTTACCCCAATTCATTCTGTTCCCTTTATCTCTATCCACTCAACTTCCAAAAATAAAAACAAATGAATCCAAGATACTTAAAACCTCACAAAAACAAGAATCAAAGAAACATGTAAAAGACTAATTAGATGAAAAAGTCAAAACAAAGTAAAAATAATACAAAAAGTCCACAAAAATACCATTGGGGTCAATTTTTGTTGACCAATTAGCAATTCTTGGGCTTGGGGCCTGCCATGAATTGTGATTTGTATAATTAGTGAGATCCCATTGCAGAAAACTAATTTTGTCTTTGCCTGTAGCTGTCAGTTGCAGATAGCAACTGGTTAGGTTAGATTAGGTTATGTTAGGTTAGATTATATTAGGTTATGTTAGGTTTGCAATGTATTTTAGTTAGGGCTGTAGCCCTGTGTATACATCTCCCTCTAGTGCTGGGACTACATCTGGCTTGAACCTGCATGGGTCTTGTGCATACTGCCACAGTCGCTGTGAATTCATATGTACATTATTCCTGTTGTATCCTGAAGATAGTTGGCTTGAGTCATCCATTATCCCTAACTCTTACAAACTTTCCTTATTGAATCCTGGGCCCTGCAGGAGGGGAGGGAATTTATGAAGACATTCCAATTAGGACTGAGTAATTCAAAGTCTCTCATTCTCTGCATATTTTCTAGTTATGGTTCTATTTATTAATTACCATCTACTTTACTAAAAATCTTCTCTGATGAAGTTTGAATGAGACAATTACAGATGGGTATAATAGAATTAGTCATTAGGAATGATTTTGTTGCTATGTTCCTTTAGCAGAATTATGGTATTATGTTTTTTCCTGGGCCCATGACATATCTAGCTTCAAGTTTCTTGTCAGTCATGGATTCCATCTCATGGAGTGAGACTTGAGTTCAACTCCTATAACATTTGTGCCATTATTCCTCCTTTTTGTAACAGGTCATATTGTAATTGCTACAATTGCTTTCAATACTACTATTTTTCAGATTGTAATGTCTTAATAAAAGTGAGGAAACTGAGGTACAGAAAGGTTTAAGTGGTTTATGCAAGAATATTTGTTTTAAAGGAGGTACAGTCTGGTAGAGACTTATTGAAATGACTGTTGTATAAAATAAAACATCTTGGAACACCTTGCCTTAAAATCTGGAATGTATTATTAAGTTCAAGTTCTTGTCATTTTTACAAGTAAAAAAAGGAATTTCAACTCATGGCCCAGAGAGATTAACTGTGAAAAATATCAGAATTAGAAAAAAAAGGAAATTACTAAATCACATACTTTAGCTACTCTACAATAGATTATAAGAAAAATGAACTTTAAAACTTGAATTATTTTGCTTGTTTTATTAAAAGGAAATACTATGGTACAATAGCCTCTTAGTACATTAGTCTGGCAATGAAATTATACGAATGATTTGTAGGTTACATTAGAAGCAAACTGGAGGAACTTTGCATTTCCTAAAGTAATGAGAATCAAAAAGCTTAACAGAAGGAGCTGTTAGTCATGAACCACAAACTAGACATGTAATTTTTGCTGGAAAATACATTTCCTTGATGATAGACAAATTGTGATTACTTAGAAAAGAATGGCTACAGAGGTTACCTTTAAGGAATCAACCAATTATGTAGAATAGGAAGTAAAGTATTGGTCACATTGAAAGAAGTCTATAATTGATTAAAACAGCTAAATTTCATCTTTGTAATGTTAAAAATATTCCACAACATCTTATGAGAATACATTCCTCCTTATTAAGGTCACTAAGACTCTGGAGGGCAGAAAAGGAACATCTAGTGTGCATCTGAAGTTGCTATGGTGTATAATGAGAACATGTTAGGTAGGCGTGGATAAATGTTTGTCAGGCTCCACTTGGATTTCTATGTCATATTTACTTTCTGGGAAATCACAAGATTAGTTTACAGTTGCCTCCCTAATGGTGAGAATGCAGAAAAATTGACCCTGGCAGCCTAGTGAGAATGATTAAGTATCTGGTGGTTGCTGAATGGTAAACTTTTTTGAGAGTAGGTGTCTATGTCTATGTGTTTGTGCCTAAGTTTGCATCATGAGTGTTTTAAATTTACCAGTATGTGTCATAAGAATGACCACAATATTTCAAACTTATAGCCACAAAATATCTCTTGTGCAAAGCATGTAGATCTCTCTTCAATCTTCAACTCCGAAAGCATTGATAGTAAACTCGACCTTAATTTATCTGCTGTACAGGTCCTGTTATGAGGTCTTCTGAGACAACTGCTTTCTGGGGAAGTTAATCTAAGAAAGATGACATCTTTCCATTCCTACAGGTTATCACTGGTGCTACTTTAGACCACACTTAGGCATGTAATCCTGGTCAGGATTTTAATCAGTGTTTGTTGAATAAGTGACTGAAAGACAGGTCTATTGCTTCTAGAAAAAAATAAGACATGCTGAAGGATGTTGTGGCAAAAATGCATTTGGGCATCTGTGTTTGTGGTTCTATACAAATCAGGACTAACTGAGACCCAGTTCTGCCGTTTTGCATGGCTCCAAGCTATTCGCATTGTCCTACTGATCAATGATAAAGCAAACATCCCTCAGACTTAGAGACGAAATGGGATGGTAGGTGCACATTTAGTCAATCTTTGGCAAAATAATGAGATAATTTTACTGGTTAGCTCTTGAGGTGAAATAACCATGCTGTCGAATTAGAGATGCTTAAATTGGCTGGGCTAAAATCTAGTTTGGCATTTTTTTTCTCATTTGTATAGGAAAGCTACAGACTCTGATTATGTCAGTGTAGCCCCTAATTTGAAATGTAGACTCATTTCACTGAATTAGACTTTAAGGTAATGTGCATGGTTTAAGTCTTCAGAAGACAAAAAAAGTAATGAGGAATATCTTAGTATATTTTGGAAAAAAAATCTATGATGAAAAATGAACCAATGAGAGAAATACCTTTTCACATTTTAGCATATGGTTGTCTCTCTTAATGATCTAAGTTGATATTCTACTTTCCATGAGATAAAGACAGTTCTTTAACCTATAAACTTTTCCTTTTTTGACTTTATCATGAACTTGAAAAACTTCAACTTACAGTTTTAACCAGGAGTAACCAAGTTAACACGCCATTTGCTTTTCTATTTATGTATCATTTAAGTCAAGTCATTATGCACTCTTTGATTTGATAGAGGCACAATATGGGATATAATAGTTTTATATTAAATTCTGAAGAATTTATTTGAGAATTTAGTATATAACTAGATCTGTGGTTCTCAACCTGTGGGTTGTGACTCCTTTAGTGTTTGAATAACCCCTTTCACAAGGGTTGCCTAAGACAATCTTACATATCTATTAGAATTAAAAAAGTAGCAAAATTACATTTACAAAGTAGCAACGAAAATAGCAGGATGTTAATTTCTGGCCTTATTCAGAGAATTTTTAATTTTCCATTAATTTTAGCTCAGTATTTGTTGACATTGGCCAGTTTAGGAATTCTCTTTGTTCAAAAGGTATGTTAAAACTTGCCTCTTAAAAGGAAGCATCAGCATATCTCAGAAACTAAGGGCACTCAGTTGCTGGCATTTTCCTGTCCCGCCTAGGTCCTGCTGCTTCAGCACCAAATAAGTACATAAATGCTACATTAGCTATATAACTCTTAGCCAATGGCCAGGGATTCTTATTTGCTAACTCTCTGTTAATTATTAACCCATAACTACTAATCTATGTGTTTCTACATGCCCTTATTTCACCGGAGAATGCCTAGTGCATCCCATCTTCCCAGTCCTTCCATGGTGACTCTTTTGTGCTTTCTCTGCCTTTCTCAGAATTCTCCTTGTCTTCTAGTCCTGCCTATCTTACAGCCTCCACTGGCTATTGGCCAAACAATGTTTTATTTATCAATCAATAGGAGAAACATATATAGAAAAGGACATCCTCCATCGCACTGTAATAAATAAACATGAATGAACAGACGTTAATAACTAGGAATACTTCTTACTGAGAAAATGATAAGTATGTCTTCTGCATACTATCAAAATAGCAACAGGCATTTTACTACCTTGCTTGTAAGCAAATGAAACATAAGGTATTTGGGTCCTTATGATATGGAGCCAGATAGAGGTCAAAAAGTCTTCTCAGGGTATGAGCTATTATTGTGCTGATATCCATAGTTGTAATGGATAATGTTATGATTTTGAAGACATGTGCTGTCACAAAACCCATTCAACACAATGAGGATATTTCTAGTTGGAAATTAAAATAGCTTTATTTCTGCTGGTAGAGTCTGATCCTTGACCACAGACAGGTATCTGTGTTTGGAGCAATCATATGACTTGAGAGATTAACTGTTTTTCAGGAACCAGAACACCCCTGAAAATGTTTCAGGCTTGCATCAAATTTTTGGTGGTACATTAAAGCAATGAAATTTCTTTGTTTTTTATTTACGGATTGAATAGGCAGACTGACTTTGGCTGCTATCCAAATGGTTCATTATGTAAGTCAGTTGAAGGAAATTGCTATATGCAGACTTTATTCTTGCCTCTGCTAAAAAGTAATTTCTGCCATTAAAATGGTAAACCTAGGGAAATTTAGGGAATAAAAATGATTTCTCCCCATCAATATCTTTTAAATATGCCTTTCAAATGTGCTTCTGAAAACAGGACAATTATTCTACTAAGAATTATACAGAATGTTAATTGTTTAATCACCACTTCAGCACCAAGGTTGCATATGATGAAATATAAGATGTTCTTCAGGCTGAGTAAACTAAAACTGACTTATAGTTATTCAATTTCTGAAGATCTCCATTCCTCACAGAAATCCCCCCAGCATATATTTAGCATATTTTTGTGTAATCTTTGAAATTCATATTTCTTCAACTGTCCTAATTTTTGCAAATGTCTATGAGTTAACACGTGGTGTGAATTAAATATGTGGAGATAATTTTAATAATGAGGCCAAGGTTTCTAGTTTGCTTCTCTTTCTCTCTTTTCCTCTCTCTCTCTCTCTCTCTCTCTCTCTCTCTCTCTCTCTCTCTCTCTGATTATCTTTTATGCTGTCCTTTCCTGGCTTCTCTTATTTTCCACATTTATTAAAACTACACATATGCCAGGTGTTTTGCTTGAGCCTATTCTCATTTTGTTTTTTTTTTTTTCCCTCTTGGTGATTTCATCCATTTCTTATACTTCACCCTCTATGTTCTCCCATATTCACAATCAAAGGCTATAGAGTCCTATATCCTAAATAGAGACTAAGATATGACACTGACTAGGTATAACACTTGTGTAGCTTAGGAGAGCAGATAGTGCTGAGGCATGTATGGTGTCATGGATATTTAACATCTATCTTTTGTGGACCATGTACCAAGGAGGAGACATATGCTTTTGACTCCTGTGACATAATATGGAACCTTCCATAAATAATGGCCCAGTTGCCAGATGGCTCCAAAGATAATGGTACCTATTTCTCATTGTAATATATGGGGCCAGAATAGTACAACCTAGGCAGAGAAATCATTTACTTTCCTTAATTGAACAACTTGTTTTGATAACCTATTTAGATATGAAGAGAATCATAAAAGTTAATATTTAGAATTAGCAACTGAATTTCATCAAATTTATTTTCCAGTATTCAGCTACCCATCATATTTTAGTCATGAAAACTTTGCTTTCTCATTGTGAAAATACAAGCAAGAGCCTAATTATTTTATAAAAGCAATCTGTCATTTTGTGAGTTTAACATATACTACAAGAGATGGTATATTTGGACTGTTGATTGTCTATAGATTTATTTGGTTGCCTTTGTTTCTTGTACAAATTAGGCTAACACTGTTTTGAAAAGAATTTTGTTTTGATTTACTCATGCAGCAATTTAAATTTTTGAATAAAATTTTCTAACTCACTGCAAAGACACATGAGAGCTTGAGTCACTGTTTATGAACAATTGCAGCCTTTCAAAGTAAATGCCTATGAATCATCAATGTTTAAATACAGTTGCCCCCAAAATATGTAGGCAGGCACCAGTAATTTATACAGTTCTCTGATTAAAATGAATTAAATTCATGTTACTCATAAGTTAGCTCAATTAGCTGTTGTTTAATAGTGTGCCTTGTTTGAAGTTTTTGTAGTGAGAACAGCAAAATTTAACTGATTTCTCTATTATACAGGCATAAAATTTTATGGTAGAAAGTATTGCAATGTGTCAAAAATGTATACAAGTCAAGCATTCCTTGTAATCCAATACAGTAGGGAGATAATTTTAATAACAATGTATAATGTAGCATTCATCACATCTAATCTAAAAGAAGTATTTTATTTTGCAAAATTACTCACATCATCTTAAAATTATCTTTCAATAAACATGTTTTAGGGTAGGACATGGAAATGAGTAGGAAGCTACTCATTCATCATCCCTACTCATTTCAACTCTCCTCTTTTTTGAAAAAAAAATACATTTTTGTCTCACATAATATATCCTGACTATGATTTCTCCTCCCTCTAGTCTTCCCGGTTCCTCCTAATCAACTCTCCCATCTGGATCTACCCATTTTCTGTCTCTAATTAGAAAACAAACTGGCTTGAAGTGTTACTAATAATATAAAATAAAACAAAAATGATCACATCAGATTGGACAAAACAAAGAAAAGGAAAAGGGCCCAAGACAAGGTACAAGAAACAGAAACCCTTTGATTTGCAAACACAGGAATACCTTAAAAATACTAAAATTAGAATTCATAGTATATAGTATATACACAAAGGACTTATAGGGTGAAATGAGAGTAGGAATATATATATATATATATATATATTTGGCTCTAACCTAACCTTATGAGATGAGGAACCTCCTATGATACCTTCGAGTTTATTTTCTGTTGCCCATCTACTGGTAGGCATGCAGCCTACCCTTAAGAGTATTTGGTTCTCTATTGAGTCTTCTTAGAGTCTTCTTCAATTTACTAGGAAGATCTGTATGTCCCTCCTAGTACCTCACTCTATGATTGCATGAATTATAGCTTGGCTATGGGCTTAATAGCAAATATCCACATATAAGTGACTATATCCATTTACCTATTAATTTCATTACCTCGTTTTTTACGAGCTGATTAATACTCTATAAGGAGTAGGTTTTTCTTCCCCTGCTGGTCTGGTCCCGCCGCCGCGCCAGCCTCAATTAATGCACTGAGACTCTGTATTTGATATAAAGCTGTTGGCCAGGTACTAGTTTCTTATTGGCTAGCTCTGTCTTAAGTATTAACCCATTTCTGTTGATCTATGTATTTCCACATGGTCTCATCTTACCGGGGAATATGGCAGGCATCTCATCTCCCCAGTCTCTCCATCTTGACTCCTCCTTACTCCTTCCCCTTATCTCCTCATCTCCTAGTCCCGCCTATCTAGCTTTCCTATTGGCCAACAGTGATTTATTCATTAACCAGTATGAGAAACATATTTACAGAATAACATCTCCCATCAATACTCTATTGTGTAAATTTACTATATTTTCTTTATCCGTTCTTTTGTTGAGACATCTAGGTTTTTTTCAGATTCCTTGCTGTTATTGCTATTATGAATAGAGCAGCAATAAAAATGGTTGTGCAATTGTCTCTGTGGTTGCATAAAGCTTTTTTTGTTTTTGTTTTTGTTTTTTGTTTTTTGTTTTTTTTTTTTTTGTTTTTTGTTTTTTTTTGGTTATATGCCCAAGAGTATTATTGCTGAATCTTGAGGTAGATTAACTCCCATCTTTCTGAGGAACCACCACTTTTTTTCTATAATAGCTGTAAAAGTTTGCACTCCTACCAGGAATGGATGAATGTTCCCCTTACTCCACATCCTCACCAGAATAAGCTGTCACTTGTTTTATGTATCTTAGCTCTTTGGATAGGTATATAATGAACTTTCAAAATAGGTTCAAATTGGGTTTCCCAGATGGCTAAGGGCAGTGAACATTTCTAAAATTTCTTTGTTTCTTTTCATTTGAGATTCCTCCGTTGAGAGAATCCTATTTAGATCTGGTCCTCATTTTTTAATTAGGTTGTTTCCCTGATACATAGTTTTTTTTGTTGTTGTTGTTGTTTTTGTTTTTGTTTTTGTTGTTGTTGTTCCTTACACATTTTGGTTATTAGACCTTTATCATATGTATAGTTGGTAAAAATATTTTTCTATTCTTTAACCAGTTTATTTTGCTGTGCTGAATTTTTTGAGTTTCATGAAGTCGTGTTTGTTGTTGGTCTTCCTGTCTATACTAAGAGTATTCTATTCAGAAAGTATTTTCCTGTGCCAATGTCTTCAAGGCTATTCATCACTTTCCCTTCTATAAAATTCAGTGTATCTGCTTTTATGTTGAGGCCTTTGATCCACTTACGTGTTTTGTACAAGTCTAAATATGCATCTGTTGGATTCTTCTACATGTACTCACATACTTTGACTAACACCATTTATTGAAGATCATTTCTTTTTCCTGTGTATATTTCTGGCTTCTTTCTTTAAAAATCAGGTGTCCATAAGTATATGTATTTATGTCTGTGTCTTCAATGCAATTCCATTGGTCCATGTGCCACTTTTTGTGCCAATACCATGCTGTTTTTGTTACTATAACTCTGTAGTATAACTTGAAATCAGAGATTTGATACCTCTGAAAAGTCTTTTATAATTCAGTATTGCTTCAGCTATCTTGATTTTTTGTTTTGTTGTTGTTGTTGTCTTTACTGTGTTTGTTTTTTGTTTGTTTGTTCATTTTGTTTTGTTGTTTTGTGTCTCCATTTGAAGCTTAAAATTGTTCATTGAAGGTCTGTGAAGAATTGCATTGGAATCCAAAAACTCTTTTAATGTGATTTTTTTTTTCCTTACATAGCACATAAAATGTAAAATTATGTGATAGTATGGCAATGTTAAAAAAACTCTGCAAGTTAGTCTGTGTAAGGCATCTATTTGAAGCATTAATGTTAGGAATCAGACACCTATTCATCTTCTCCACCTTCTTTTTGTTATTTTAGACAAACAAAGGGGATGCTCTTGCTAACCGAGTCCAGAACACTCTTGGAAACTATGATGAAATGAAGGATCTACTAACTAACCATTCCAGTCAAAATCATCTGGTGGGCATCCCGAAGAATTCTGTGCCCCAAACTCCTATCAGCAAAAGTGAAGCAAGCTTTTATCCAGAACAAAAGAATCGAATAATCCCATCTCACCAGGAGAGTACCCACTGCTCAGCACCAATGCCCCCACCTTCAGTTGTGATACTGAATTCCACTCTAATACACAGCAACAGAAAATCAAAACCTGAATGGCCACGAGATAGTCACAACACTAGCCCTGGACAACCAAGCCAGGCCAGTAGTCAGCCAAACAAGATGCAGACATCCACACTAGATCCACCTCAAACCCGACTGGAAGACTTCTTTGTCTACCCAGCTGAGCAACCCCAAAATGGTACGGTTGATAAATCTAATCCATCTGCAAAGGAAGATAATGACAAGTCTGAAGAAGATACTTTCAAAGAAATATTTCAGTCTAATTCACCAGAAGAATCTGAATTTACAATGCAAGCTCCTGGGTCTCCCCTAGTTGCATCATCTTTATTGGCGCCCAGCAGTGGCCTTTCAGTCCCAACCTTCCCACAAGGGCTTTACTGCAAAACAAGCATGGGGCAACAAAAGCCAACTGCATATGTAAGGCCCATGGATGGACAGGACCAGGCAAATGACATTTCTCCAACACTTAAGCCTTCCATTGAATTTGAGAACAGCTTTGGAAACCTCTCTTTTGGATCACTGTTGGATGGGAAACCCAGTACAACCAGTTCAAAGACAAAACTGCCAAAGTTCACAATCCTACAAACAAGTGAAGTAAGTAGTTTTTAAAGTTTTATTTCATGGTTGGGCTTTCTATTCACTGTTAACTACTTATAAATAACTCATTTATCTTATTGCATTGTGTGCATGGGTCTCTTCAAGGTGACTTTGTTTCTTGATCTTGATAACCTATGACACATATGAGTATCACTGCAAGTACAGTTAAGTCTCCATAATTTGTACGGCTAAAATATCTGGTTGAGTGATTGAAATAGTGTAGTTATAAAATGATTTAGAAAATTATATTGTACTGAAGTTGTGTACAAAATCAAGCCATTCTCTAGAGTCAATACATTAACTATTGTCTTTGAAAGAAGAATGTACGTAGTCTAGGCAGGCATCAAATTCACAAAATATGAATGAATGAGCAAAGTCTCCTGATCTGAGTCTAACAAGTACAAATACACACCACTACACTCAGTGCCTAGCTCAGCACTTATTTAGTTAGTCTTCAGTGTGTTTACATAGGTATTCTTTGGCAAGGAATCAATGTTAATATTATCTTCCATATTCCACAGTCTTCCTTCTGGACCTACTTTCTTCCACAGATGTCTGCATAGCCATTTAATACTATATCCATGCTTTCTATAAAAGTGAAAGACAGTATTTCCAACTAAGTGCCGCTGTGTTTAAAATGTAAAAAACAAGTCCAGGGTGACCATAGCCTCTCACAACCAAATAGATAATGATTCTGACAGATCTTATGGAACTTAAGTAGAAGACACATATGAGACTGTCCCAGAGATACTCCTTATGTAAAGAGCTGTCCACTGCCCTTTCAAGCACATGATATCTAAGAGGCTACTTCCTTTAGGTTTGATTTCTAAAACTGGTAACTAGAAGCTTAAAAAAGACAGAGGATGAAAACATGTTACCATTCTTAATCAATCAGAGTTATAGGCCAAGAGTCTGGATTGATAGTCATTCTGAGTTAGTCCTGTTTAAATTATTGAAGTATGATCCAATAAGTCCTTAAGCATTTCTTCTTTTCTTCATTCACAGTAGATACGGTGATGGTGACTTTGCTGAATAATATAAACACAAAGTAAGAGAGGCCTAGGACAGTTAGTTATATTTTCTGGATTCACCTTTTGATATTGTCTCATTTTGAGGTGATTTGGTTTTTGTATTATAACTCATGAAGTCTTGTCAAGCTTGCACATGAGTGTGTCTTTTATCTGCCCCCACTTCTCTATACTTAGTGCCTTTGTCTGTAGATTGCTGTAACCTTTCATAACCAGCCTACTCACTCCTGCCTCATGCCTCTTCCGATCCATCCTCTCTGTACACAAAGTCAAACCCCTCTTTTGATTCTTCTTCACTGCATTGTCATTACTTTCAGAGAGAAGTCCAGTATTCTTAGTTCTGTGTCTGAGCCTCTTCACACTTTGACTTCACTTTTCCTTTCTGGAGAAAGGTCAACTGTTTGAAAAAAATCTTCCCAGTGATATGTGATTATATATTTTCTGCCTGCTTCTTCCTGTGTTCTATCATGTAGTCATCAAGGAATCTTAACCTTAATTTCTACTGTATGCCTTAATACTGTGTTTAATATAAAAATTAACATGGATATTCTCTAGAAGAAGAGGATGATAAGAGGAAATAGGAATGTCATTTGAACCTTCCTTTGTCATAGTATCTACTATTGTTCTCGCCTCATGTAGCAGTAGTACCAATCAGTACTGACCTTCAAGTCGCACTTTTCTATAAAGCAGTCTGCTATGCTGTTCCATAACTCATTAACAGAGATACTGGTCACTCTTCCAGTGAGTTCCATTCTGTTGTAATCCTCTCTTACACATTCACAAAATTGCTGACCTATTTTCAGAAATGGGTTCATGGTTTTTCCAATACACCAATAAGAGGTATACTTTCAAAGAGTATTGGAGTGAGCTGCCGTCTTCTCTGGATACGATTATCCAATGAGTTATGGTTCAAATTGACTTTGGTAGAGCTTTGTCTAGAAAATGGATCAGGTGCAACAAAGTCATGATAGGAGATCAGGGAAGAGAGTATTTATTTTAAAATAGAGGTCTTAAAGGATTTTAAACAGGGGGATAGTGAGGCTTAGGAACCTAAAGCCAAAGAGAAGAAACAGATTTGAAGGGCAATGTGAAAACCAAAAATAGGAGGAAAGAAATTGAGACATTAAAGAGCGCACCAAAGATCGTAGATGGATGTAGATCAGAATTTGGACGTAATTATAGACAGGGTGGAGCATTATGGAGTTTTGAAATTAATGGAATTTTGTGGCTAGAACTCTGACCAAGTCTGAAAATTCATCCTATTAAACCTCGATGCACTTTTCAAAAGCACTTAGCATTAGAATTCAGCTCCAGTGCACAGTGCCAAGAATTTCAGGCACTTGGTTCTGGGTCCCAAGTCAGCACAGTTATCTTTGATGGGTTGCAGTATTTCTTTGAATTATTACTCTGAAAGCTTCTCTACAGGGAAACCCAGTATTTCTGTAAGCATTTGTACTTCTTTCCCTGGCTCTAGTGACAGGAAGCTGACAGGTATTAGTGAAGTTTATTTGGTCAGGGAACAAGAAAAATTAAATGACAAGAAAACAGATACCACTCAAACACACACAAATTATCATATACTCAGAAGTTAAAAATTATTGTTAAATCATGCTATGCATTGTGTGTGTGTGTGTGTGTCCATGTTCATTTACGTCTATAATTACTGGATGACTTTTTATTTCTCATTCTTTCCTTCATCCTTATAATTTCTATACCGCAGGAAAATGATCAAAAGTCCAACCAACTTTATAAGAAAGGTCACATGTCCTAACATATAATTTAAGAAAATATTTTTTAAAATATTATGTTAATTTTTTTTTAACATTTCACACCACTAAAGAAGAATAATGCACTATGTAGTTGTATCCAGAAGAATTTTCTTGGAACTGAATCTGTAAACAGTAAACTCAGGGAAAACTGAAAGTTGTTTGCAAATTATGATTCCTTAAACATGAAATGGTTAATAAATAAAACTTATTAAATGATTCTATTACAAATGTTTGGTTTTATTGTTTGTTTTTATTTTTTGCATTATGTTGAAAATATGTTGGTGTGTAGCTTTGAATTTTGTTGAAATTTCATTTTCTTATTTGGTCTTGTTTCCAAGCAGAAGCCAGTGTCTCATATTAACTTTCTCAAATAACCTTTAAAAAGTATAGCACTAACATGGCATCCTAAAGATCATTCGCTTCACAGGCTCCTGTTGGCTGTGATTTAAGGTTAACCAAGGCTCCAATTGCTTCAGAACTGGGAGCCTTGTACAAAAGTTTAATGGAACTGATGTATTTTAATGCCTGGATAGTTTTCTCACCTAACTGTAAAACTTTGTTGACATTCATAATTCTACTTCCTTGTTTTATACCTTGTGCAGTGAGCATTGCAAGTGACCATTGTAAGTAAATCAGCTTTATTTATCATTTAGTGAATGGTAAACTCTCATCCATCTGTGAGTACTGTGGACAATACTCAAATCTTACCACTGATGGACTGGTTGTATCTGCTGTATGAAAATAAGATAGAAAATAAGATTGAAGATTAGAAGTTCAAAAACCTGCCAGTTTGCAACACATACTATGAGTTTCCTCTGGGTGTGCATTGCATGTTTGTTGTCTAACCTTATGGAAGTAAATAGGGATTCATCTTCAGCTATCAGTGGTCTAATATCTACCTTACAAGAAAGGAATAGATACACTTTGTATGGTCTTACACATTCAGGGAGTGAGAAAAGTCTTTCATCTTTAACATTTGTGCATAGATGTGTACAATCCAGAATTTTCTGAACACATACCTTGTTGGTTGATGTTTTATTCTTCTAACTGGCTCATTTTTATTGGTATTCACATTCATTTCCCCAAACACAACGTTTTTAGAGTTCACAAGAAGGATAATAAGAATACACTTGTGTTCTGAGTGAAGACAAAGATGAAAGGAGAGGATTCATTTAACATTACTATATTTCAACAATTAGAAAAGGTCTTCTGAGGAGAGTAGGTCTACACCATTCCTAAAATTTTGGGACTTATTTATAAGACATAGGTTTATAGGAATATCCGGGGAGAGTTTCACTAACAGTGATTAAGAGATAGATTTTAAATTACAAATTCAATAGATTTCAATTACAAATCTAGATGGCATGTCATATATATTCATGTTAGTAATAGATGGAGAGAATGAAATATAAAAAATGCTAGGCATATTTGGGAAAAAACATTTTCTTTTTTTTTCAATTTTATTTATTTATTATTTATTTTTATTTAATTTTATATAACAAAGTCCAATTAAATGAAAACAAACATTTATACACAACATTTGGGAATTTGGGCGTCGCTCTTTCCAAACTACTTCCTGCTGGTAAGGGGCGCTGTCTTGGGGGATTCGAAGAAGATTCAGATATCCTAGCTGCAGTCTGCAGGACCGCCTTGTCCAGCCGTTTGGAATGTAGGATCAGCCTGTACTCTGTTTCAGACGGTCTGGCGTGATCAAACCACATTAGTCTGGAAGGAATCCACATCTTTTCATTTTCTGTGGAAACAAAAATAGAAATACTAAGGGAAAAAACATTTTCTATAAAGTTTCATAAGATTAAAGTGAGGTAGGACTAAAAAGTACTATTTTTTATCTTGAATATATAGGCAGTGGAAGTCAGAATATGATTATATCCTAAACACTTCAGTTTCGCTGACTTCATGGATAATTAAGGAATTCTAAAGATGCTAATGTGAGCCCTTTTGTTGATTGTTCAATACAATATGGTTATCCTAGAAACCACATATATACCACCAACAAAAATGAACAGAATTTGTTGTGCTTAGGCTTTTGTGTACATACACACACACACACACAGAGAGAGAGAGAGAGAAAGAGAGAGAGAGAGAGAGAGAGAGAGAGAGAGAGAGAGAGAGAGAGAGAGAGAGGAGAGAGAGAGGTATGAGGTATGTAACAATATTGATCAAAGACAAAGAGAGTATCAACTTGAAAGTGAGTGCCTTGGGAAGGGGCTGAAGGAGGAAAGTGATATAAGTCTATTTTGATTTAAGGTGTATTTTATAAAAAGCTAATTTCACTTACAGTTCCTACAGTAAGTTCTTAACTCTCCAGTATTTGTTCTGTATTCCCTTATAAGAAACATTATCACAATTCTTCTTTTCTAAACTGTGACTCTTCCCCTGTGAGATGTCTCAAAGATCTTGCTATGATAAAACCAGAAAGCCTATTCCAATGTTTATGCCTACTCCTCTTCATTCCTCTCTTCATTTGCTTATTAGCACTAATTAAACGGTGGTATATAGAAACACTGACTTTAACACAGTTTTGGTTTACTGATTGTTCCCTTTTTTGTTTCTTCAAGTCCTGCCTTTTCTAACATGTATTATTTTCTCTCCAAAGACTGTATATAAGTAAGTTAGCCATAAACTTCCTGAAAAATTGTCAACCAAAAAACTTTCCATTTTCAAACCTAAAAGAAATTTCCCTTCCATTCATTGCTCTTGGCATTCTTCGTTTTCTTTTCTTTTATTTATTTATTCATTCATTCATTCATTTATTTATTTATTTATTTATTTATTTATTTATATTTAATTTTATATAACAAAGTCCAATTAAATGAAAACAAACATTTATACACAATATTTGGGAATTTGGGCGTCGTTCTTTCCAAACTACTTCCTGCTGGTAAGGGGCGTTGTCTTGGGGGATTCGAAGAAGATTCAGATATCCTAGCTGTAGTCTGTAGGGCTGTTTTGTCCAGCTGTTTTGAATGTAGGATCAGCTTGTACTCTGTTTCAGGCGGTCTGGCGTGATCAAACCACATTAGTCTGGAAGGAATCCACATCTTTTCATTTTCTGTGGAAACAAAAATAGAAATACTTTTCCCCAGTAACTTGTTCTTCAACTTAAATTTTGGAGTCAAAGCGTTTTTTTTGTTTTTTTTTTTTTAATTTATTATTTTACATGTCGATCCCAGTTCCCTCTCCCTCCCTCCCTCCCTCCCTCCCCTCCAGCCCTCCCTCCCTCCTTCCCTCCCTTTTGCCCTCTCTGCCCTCTCCCATGCACTCTAAACACCCTCCCCTCCCAACCCCCCACCACAATACCATATGTAGGGGAATGCCATCCAGTTGGGGTCATGTAGATCTGACAGGTCCTATGAAGTAAGGACTAGGGCTTCTCTCCTATCTTTAGAATAAGGCAGTTATCCCTCCATGGGGGATATGTTTGCAAAGTCCTTTTGTGCACCAGGGATACATCCTGGCTCCACTGTCTGAGGTCTCTTAGACTGCTCAGACCTTCTGGCTGAGACCCATATTCAGGGGGGTCCGAGTCAGTCCCCTGTTGGCTTCCCAGCTATCAGTCTAGTGGCCCTTAGCTCCTCCTTGTTCAGGTAAGCTGTCTCTATGTACTTCTACCGCATGGTCTTGTCCTCTCCATCTGCTTCTGGGTTCAAGTTCGACTCAGTGTTTATGTATGGGTGTTTGCTCCTGTTTTCAACAGGCATTAGTTGAGGACTCCATGGAGAAGTTAGTTGTTGATCTCACTCTCCGGGAAGAGCATTTATGATAGCCTTTCCACGGGAGCTGAGATTGTTAGTTGGGAGCTGTCTTGTAGTTCCCTCGACCTTTCTTTGTGTTCAACTTTATCTTCAAACCAATATTGGCTCCCTCTTTTATGTTCTCTCTCTCTGTCTCTGTCTCTGTCTCTGTCTCTCTCTCTCTTTCCTATTTTCCATTCCTAACCAGGCTCAATCCTCCTGGTCGCACATGCCTTCCTCTCCTCCCTCTCATTTTCTCCTACTTCTCTCTCCATTAGCTGTCCTCCCCCACTTTACCTGAGTCTGGGGGACTTGTCCCTTCCCAGTTCTGTGAGGGACTTTATATGAATCTCTTAGAATACAACTTGTATCCTAGTTCCTCTGGTGATGTGAATTATAGGCTGGTGATCATTTGATCTAGCTCCTCCTTGTTCAGGTAAGCTGTCTCTATGTGCTTCTGGCGCATGGTCTTGTCCTCTCCATCTGCTTCTGGGTTCTTAGTTCGACTCAGTGTTTATATATGGGTGTTTTCTCCTAATTCCCAGATAAGCCTATCTTTATTTTGTTTGTAAAGGGAGTTTAACAATTCCCTTCTCATTTTCCAAGATTATCCACATGAGGAAGAATGGTAGGAACATAGCCCTTCACACTCCTTTTTAACACCTATTATAATAATCTAGGAAGTACTAAGACTAGGTAAATGGTAGCAAATTCAGTATATTTGGGGAAGAATTGAAACTAAGCCTAGAACATTATTATATTTCAAGTTTTTAACATTAGATTTATAGTGCAAAATCTTCCATTCAAAAGCATTAATTTGTGAACTCATCAAATAGACTCTTAATTTTTTTGTTACCATCCACTAAAGTAATGGAGGACAAAGAACATCCCTTTTCATATTGTGTCTAAGAAAATATTTTGTTAGGTTCACTATATAGTAAAATGTTAATCCCTTGTTATATGTGTTCCAAATCATCCTGTTACCACTAGATTCACCAATTAGCTTAGTTTATTACTTTCTTAGATATCCATAAGAAGGATGGCCTTCATTATGTGTTAAAGAATAAGAAAAATCAACAGGTAGATAATCATATTGATTCTACTCAAATAGTAAATATAAAGGGCTCTAGAGATGAGTTGTAAAATTCTTTGTAGGTGCTGTAAGCCTGCTCCATATTTGTAGTTAAAGTGAAAGCAAATAATCTTTAATTAACCATTGTTTTTAAAATAGAGTATGTTTTGATTGCCAAATTGAGTTTATAGTATGGATTACAATAATAAAAGCTTATTGCTGTAATACAATGTCTCTTCTTGACCTAGTCCTAACAGGTTCTTAAATGATTATTATTTACTTCTCACTTACAAATAAACCAAGTCTATGGTTACTTGACTAAAATCACACAGAAGCTAGATCAACATAGTTGATCATGCTGGACCTGGAGCGTAGGTACAGACTGACATTTCTTTCATGGCATTTATTAGAAAGATATATGTATGTATGCATGTATGTATGTATATATGTATATGTTACATACATGTACATATATATTTTTTTTCTGAAAATTCTCTCTTTGGTAGCTCATATAGAGCATGGATATAATGAACTGAGCTCAGCTTAACTTAAAATTCCCTTTCTGGGTTCATATTTCAAAAGCCTGAGATCTAACATACCAAAGGAACAGGTTTTCTTGGGGTATTATAGATCACCATCACATGTTTTTCATTTATAAATATGTTAAGAAGTTGTGTTTTAGCCATATTCCTAAATGAGTAATATATGATACAACTTGTTAGGAGATATTTTATTGGTTCATAAGGTTTCTGAGTTTTTGTTACTTTGGTGGAATGACTTTATCAGTATACCCAAATAACACAGCTAATAACCAGGACTTCTATGGATGAAATTCAAGTATTATTAAGACAAAACTTAGGTGCAAATAAAAGGCTAATAAAATTTTTAAATGGAAACATGAAATTTGAGGGGGATAAGACTTCTCTCAAATGCTACAGCTCAACTACATTAATTTCACAAATTGTTTAACATATGTAGATGATAAGTACGCTTAGCAAGGAATGGGAAGGGTCCCCAACATTTTCATAATTATGTGAATATCACTATACAAAGAAATGGTGAAAAGTGATAGACTGTCTACTTTAGAAAGTCCCCGATACTTGGGTGGTATAGAATGAAATAGTTGGGAAAAAAAAAGTCTTTTTAGTTAAGGCTTTAAGGCTTTGATCTAAGGCTTTGAGTAATACAAGTGTTGGTGGAAAAAGAAAATTATGTCCTAACCACCTTAAATAGACTGTGTAAAGAACCTGCTTCCTATTATAGAAATGTATCATGGAAGCTCACTGATTCAAATGGGGGCCATAATGAAATTTTAAAGTTGTTACAATTTTATTGAAAACTTTAGTATTGGATGGCATATTCTATAGTTTCTGGGATTGCTATTCATGTGGTTACCACATGAATAATAATTTCTGAATATATGTAAAAAGATAGTTTTATCTTGAAGGTAAAATCATTCTTGGATATTTCTGTGTCATAATTTCTTGTATCCAAATAGGAATTCATGGAAACTTACTGGGGAGGTTAGTTTTCTCTGAAAAGTTCCAAGGGGACTTCCATGAAAACCTGCCCAAGAGGCTGACCAGAATTTTCTCCTTTATATTGAGTCATGTAGGTGGTCTTTGTGTGGCTATACTTATTAATTGGAATAAATGTAGCCTTCAAATTCTTAGTAAGTTAGAAGACTGTATGTTTCCTTCTCAATCAATGTTGGGAACAGAGAAGATGTCTAAGAGTGTCTGAAATACTTTAGAAATCTTTTTCAAATAAATTTTAAGCTAGGTCTTGAAGTAGGATGCATCATTTTCTTTATTCAGACCCAGAGTAAGTTAAAAATCGGTCTGATGATGCTGATGCTGGTAACTCATGATACAAAGCAATTTTTGAGAAGTTCTGAGAGAAAACAGCTGGAAGAATGAAAATATTTTGTCAGTTCTTGGTAATAAGTGAGGATGTTAATCCATTAATAGGTATCAGATTGAAGCTTGGCCAATATTGTTTTTAAAAGGAATTGTCATGAGAATGGGAAGAAGGGAGTCAAAAATTAGTAAGCTGTTGAAATGTGCCAGGAGAGAAATGATAGCAAATTCAACTAGGACCAACTCTGAGATAGACTTTTAAGATTGGTTCAATTAGACTAAATAGGTAATTAGATGGGATACCAAGAGCAAGCCAGAGAGATCTAAGGTGATTTTGTGGTTACACAAACAGGGGTGGTAGTGCTATTACCCAAGACTCTTTTTTTGATACACCTATCTTCACCAAATAGGAAAATACCTCATTCTAACCCTTTTATAACCATGTCATCATGGTTTCATAGGACTTAATGTTATATTAATGATTACACAGGTTTTCTTGCATAAAACTATGTGCAAAAATCATATTTTGTGTACCAGTTATGGTTTTATTCCCTACAAAATTAATTTTTTATGTGCCACCGACAGACTAATAACTTACCTCACATTGATTTTATAGTAATTTACAAACATCAGGAATTATGCTGGCTAATTCTTTAAAAGTCATGGGAATGGAGGTTTTCAGTTGTAGTGATTTTTGTGTCCTTTCCTATTGTTTTTCTTGTCTTTCTCTCCTTTATACTAAAGCTATCTTCAAGTGGTACAGGCTAAGAATGAAGTATTGGAATAACATTACACTCAACACACCTAATGCAGAATTGAGGGAGAATTCATATTTTTGGAATTTAGTGGAGTTAGTATAGAGTTATTTCTCTTTGTATAAATTGATATCTCAAATAGTGTATTAGCTCTTCTCCTTTGATATATTCTGTATATATATATATATATATATATATATATATATATATATGATCATTGAATTTCAGCTAAGGGCAATGGATATTTTTGTAATAAAAGCTTCAAAAAGATTATAATTATGTGTATAATATTTTTGGAGTACATATTTTTGGGTTGTCATTGTGATTTTCTAATATGGAAAAATTAATCATTATGTGCTTGCTCAATTTTCTTAATCCACTCCTTTGTGTAGGTGTTCAATGTTATCTTTGCCTATATATGTTCTTATTTTTATTGTTTATGACTGTACTTATACTATTTTTATTTCATATATATTCTTTTTATTTAAATTTAAAACAATCTTATTTTACATATTAATCCCAGTTCCCTCTCTCTCCTGTCCTCCTACTCCGGACACCAAACCCCCATTCCACCTCCTATCCACTCCTCAGGGAGGGTGAGACCTCACCCTGGGGGAACATCAAAGTCTGTCACATCACTTGGGGCAGGGCCTAGGGCCTCCACTATATTTCTAAGCTGAGAGAGTATCCCTCCATAGAGAATGGGCTCCAAAAGGCCCGTTCCTGCACCAGGGATCTAGGGATAAATACTGGTTCCACTACTAGAGGCTCCATAGACTACTCAGCCCCCGCCAACTTATACCCACATTCAGGGGGCCTGATTCAGTCTTATGCCGGTTCCTCAGCTGACAGACAGGGGTCTGTGACCTCCCACTTGGTCGAGTCAGCTGTTTGTGTGGGTTTCCCCAGCATGGTCTTGACCCCTTAGCTCATCACTCCTCCCTGTCTGCAACTGGATTCCAGGAGGTCGGACAGTGATTGGTTGTGAATCTCTGCCTCTGCTTCTATCAGCTACTGGATGAAGGCTCCAGGATGGCATTTAACATAGTCATCAATCTCAATATAGGGGAAGGGCATTTAAGGTAGCCTCTTCACTATTGCTTAGATTATTAGTTGGGGGTCACCCTTGTAGATCCCTGGTTATTACCCTAGTGCTAGATTTCTCATTAAGCCCATATTGGCTACCTCAAACTAAATTTCCTTGCAGTTTTTCTCTGTTCTTCCCACAACTCGATCTTCCTGCTCCCTTATGTTGTCTTCCCTACTCTCCTTCTCCCCTCCTTTCTCCTGCCTCCCTTCCCTCCCCACTAATGCTCCCAGTTTACTCAGGAGATCTTGTTTCTCCTTCTTGGAGGTCCATGTATGTCTCTCTTAGGGTCGACTTTCTTAGGTAGACCTTGTTTCCTAGCTTCTCTGGGGTTGTGAATTTTAGGCTGGTTATCCTATGGTCTACGTATAATATCCATTTATGAGTGAGCACATACCTATGGTTTTCTTTCTGTGTCTGGGTTACCTCACTAAGGGTGGTTTCTTCTAGTTCCATTCATTTCCCTGTGAATTTCAGGATTACATTGTGTTTTTATGCTGAGTAGTATTCCATTGTGTAAATGTACCACATTTTCTCCATCCATTCTTTGGTTGAGGGGCATGTAGGTTCCTTCCAGGTTTTGAATATTACAAATAGTGATGCTATGAACATAGTTGAACAGATGTTCATGTTTTATGAATGTGCATCTTTTGTTAATATGCCTAAGAGTGGAACTGCTGGATCTTGTAGTAGGCTGATTTCCATTTTCCAGAGGAACTGCCCTACTGATTTCCAAAGTAACTGTACAAGTTTGCACTCCCACCAGAGTGGAAGAGTTTTTCTCTTTTTCCACATCCTCGCCAGTCAGCATAAACTCTCACTGGTGTTTTTTTGTTTGGTTGTTTGTTTATTTATTTGTTTTTTAGTCATTCAGACAAATGTAAGATGGTATCTCAGAGTTTTGATTTGTATTTCCCTGATAGCTAAGGATGTTGAGCAAATTCTTAGGTGCCTTTCAGCCATTTTTTATTCCTCTATTGAGAATTCTCTGTTTAATTCTGTACCCCATGTTTTAATTGGACTATTTGGTGTTTTATGACTAGCTTCCTGAGTTCTTTGTATATTTTGGAGATCAGCCCTCTGTCAAGTGTGGGCTTAGTGAAGATCTTTTCCAATTATGTGGCTGCCCTTTTGTCTTGTTGACTGTGTCCTTTGTCTTACAGTAGCTTCTCAGTTTCAGGAAGTCCCATTTATTAATTTTCAATCTCAGTATCTGTGCTACTGGTGCTATGTTCAGGAAGCGGTCTTCTGTGCCAATTGTACAATGGTATACTTCCCACTTTCTCTTCTATGTGGTTAAGTGTGGTGAATGCCTTACACCACACACACACACACAAACACTGTTGGAGAGAGAGCTGCTATGTTCTTTATGTCAATCCTGTGAGCATTGATTCATATCTGGAACAGAGTTCATCAAAACTCAAGTCAATATTTTTATGCCTCAAATAGTATTACTTTGGAACATTATAAAACAGATTACATTGGGAAAAATTAATAAAAATTAATTGTGTTTATGAGGTTTGATTATAACATATTATAACATGACTCAATATGTGATTTACATAGGTAGGTAAATATACTTGTAATTCATATAATCATATACACATAAAGGTGTGATTCCTGTTGATATAATGACAACCCAATAGTAATGTCAACTAAATGTTAAAGTGGTACAAGTGGGAAAGTTGTAACTAATGGGTGTTTAAAATTACATCTCCATAAATCAAGAGAATATGATACTGGACATAGAAATAACTTTTTCATTTTTACTGCTATGATGCCATTCAGGTTTTGAATCCCTGTTTAATTTATAAAGCATTATTTATTCCTACAATTAATTTTAACTTTCTTGGCAGTATTCATTAATTACCCTCATATTTTAAATGAGATAAAGTTTCCCTGTGAACATGCTTTTCAAGGAATATTAATATTTATTTTCAATTGTACTTTTAGTTATTCCTTTACATAGCATTTGAAAGAAAATCTTGAAAGAAAGCCAATGACAGAGTAACATTCCAGATAAACAGACTGCATTCTTAGGGTTAAGAATATGACATCCTGAAGTATTGAGTCATTCATAATGCACAATGAAAGGCTTTTATAGCCCACGAATACCAATCTATACTCATTTCCATGAGAACATCTCTGAATACTGTCTCTTAGACTAGTTCTCGTAATATTTCATAATTATCTGTCACCTTTTTTCCTGTATATGTAAAACCATGGTTGTGTGTTATTCAACTACAAGGTTATCACTTTCATTCACTACAGGAGCATATCTGTAAATTCTGAGTATCATTTATGTGGCATCTGATTTCAATTATCTCAACAGGTGATTATTTCCTTACATATATACATTAAGGCGAAACTAGTTTATAACATACTAAGAACAATAATTCTGTGATAAAATTGGATATTAGTGGATGAACTTGTTCTTTCATAATCTCCAAGCACATCTGATAAACATCCCAATAGATTTTACTGTGGTTTATATTGATTTACCAATGAATTGCTGAAGATTTGTGTTGGGCCTACCATTTGGGTGGTAGAGGAAGCAAGATAAATTTAAGGCCAGCCTTGGCAACATGAAACTCTGTTTTAAAGAAGCACAGTAATTTTTTAAATGGGTTTTTAGGAATATGCATATAGAGGAACATACACATGCACATACCCATACACAAACACATATAACAACAGGGTTGTAGTGGATGACATATAGTGCAGTTGTTATGCAAACTGGAAATGCAGGTAGCTTTATAAACATGGTATTTGGTGAGGAAACTAAAGGAGGGCAACAGTAGGTGGTTAGCTTTAAAAGCAAATTATTCAGTTGGTCATTATGCAGGTGACAGATTGGCTTTGTATACTGTGAATATGTTGATTCCTAAGCTTTAAAAGTATGTAATCCCAATTTTAAGAAAAGTGGTGGAATTAGTGCTCATTATATACACAAAGCCTTCCATTGAGCTTTTTATTGCTTTGTAGTTATTTTCTCCAAAATAAGCTGTGTAATGATTTGAATACAGTTAATGCACTTACACCATGTGGGCTAAGCTTTTTCTTGACATCTAAAGTCCTTTGAATGAAAAGTGCCAAAGGCCCCCCACTGCCATGGGCCACTGTCAAGTGTCATGTGAACCTCAGTCTCCTGAACTTCAAGAGAAATAAAAGACTGTCAGACCAGCCTGCACCTGAGACAGTGGCAAAATGCATTACCTGGCAAGTAGCAAGGAGGTCTTGTCAGAAATAAGACAACCAGTAGGTTTTTGATTCATAGGGAAAAAATGGATGGGTAGATGCATATGTGGATGGTTAAGCAAGACTAATGATATAGCAAGATTAAAACCAAAATATACTTAATTATTGAAGAAAGGAATCTCTTTTGAAAGAACATAATACTTGTAATTTGCTGTATCAAATGTTAACATTCTATATTGTATAATATACTTTTAAGAAGCTTCTTAAACTGTTATTGAAGTGAGATGTTTCTGTCTTGCTTTTGCTTAAGAAATTTCTAAATTCTGGTGATTTGGATAAGTAGAAATTCTCAAATATTGTGTATTTGTAGACTGTATCAGAAAAGAGTGAGTGATTCATAAGAACTGGTAAATTGTACAATTCACATTTTCATTATTAGAGGAATAAATTATCTAGAGACTCAAGAGTAAAGGAGTTTATGTAATTGACTAAACTGCCTTCCTGGTGAGCTAGTGGGGAAAGTAACATAATTTATTACCATCTTACTATTCTAGGTTTGTAGTTATTGAGTCTTGTGGTACTCATTTAGTGAATAACTTACATCTATTCTACAAGCCTAGTACATCTCAGCTACATCAGGAGGAGAAATAATCCCTGATTTTACTTTCATTTTTAAATGTTATGAGGAAATCTACTAGGGTTCTAGATGTGCAAGTGCTGTGCAAATTGTAAATTGTCTTGTAAATGTATGTCCTCCAGACATTTTTACCTGTTCAATCAGATTTGCATATATGTTCTTTGAACATGAATGAGTCATTTTCTATGGCATTCAGCTACTAAAGTCATTGACATTTGAAGTTAAATCATCATGGTCTTGTGAACTAGGAATCTTGGAGTAATACTGGGTTGCTGTTATAGTAATTTGAGTTTAACATTGGTATTATGTGAGAGGCATGATTTTAAGGACATGGCATGTGTCCAAGGCCTATTTTTCTCCTCTCTGTTGAAGGATTACTTATAGATTTTAACTGTATTATTCCCCAAATAGGCTGTCCTTCACATAACACACTCTTTCTCTTAACAAGCACTGAACCAAAATGCTTTGCCCTGTCTTGGTCAAGGTGGAGACTGCACTGCTTTTTAGCACTAGGATACTTTGCTTGGTATATCTCTCTTCTCAAAGCAACGAATTTTGTGATGTGGAAAGCTACTTAGAACAAATATATTACCCAGCAGAACCTTGCTTTCTTTTTGACTTTTCACCATCCAAATGAATTTGTTTCTAGGCATACCTATTTCCTTAGAAGTTAGTATGGGAAGGCCTATGCTGACATGTTAAATGACATAGGTATGCGAGCAATTTAAATAAGAAAGACAATAAAAGATGTGAGGGGATCATCATTGAAGAGGAAACTAGGCAGCATTTTTAATAAGAGTTTGATCATTATGGTTATAAAATAATAGTATTATCAGGCTTCACTAATCAGAATGATTCTCATTAAGAAATAGGCTTTTAAAATTTGTCTTTTTTTTTTTTTTTTTTTTTTTTTTTTTTTTTTGTATTTATCAAGTCCCAGCAAAATTTTAATTCTGGAGAAAGCTTTTAGTTGATCTTTAACTTTGTGTCTTCCGTTTCAAATTGCAACTATTCATACAATATTATGTAGAATCCCAAAGAGTTTTGCAAGGTGATATCACATACTTCTTTAAAATGGCATTAAAGGGATATGTTGCTATTTTGACAGATTAAGGAATCATGCATAAATTGATGACCAGAGATCACACCTATAACCTGGGCCCTCTATATTTAAAGCACAAATTCCTGTAACCACTCAAAATAGCTGTCAGCCACTTTAACCAAGAGGGTAAAGCTGTTAGCTACCATATCTGATGACATTAGTTTGATCCATGAAACTCTCATCGTGGAAGGAGCAAAATGATCCCTGCATGCTGCCCTGTGACCTCCATTCACACATCTCAGCATGTTTGCATGCACAAATGCACATGCATTAACATACAAAATGCACAAAGTCACATACAAAAATAAGTAAAAAATAAATATAATAAAAATAGCTCTTGACCACTTTGAACAGACATATATCTGCCCCTCTATACTACATACATTCATCTATAAAAGTTAGGACAGACTACAAAGTTTTAAAGTGAACCCCAGAGTGGAAACATCAGTGTACAAAATAAGTACTTGGTAAGATAAACAGAAAGGCACTTGCTATTATTTTGGTGAAATATAAATGTAGTCATTATGGCTAACAATATAGAATGTAAGGCAAATTTCAGTTCTCTCACCTAAAGCTACAAGGTGGAAGAAAAAAAATACATTGTTAATGCATTTGTGTATTGTTGAAAAAGAAGCTCAAGATGGATATGTCTTCATTTTGGTTAACATTATCATATTTTAACCTTGGTCTTATTACAATCAATACTTCCATGGGCATTATCTATATTAAATGTTAAAAGAACAAATTTGTTCTGACAGTTGGAAAACAATATATACTTGTCGAAAGCTTCTCTTAGATATAAGAAAAGATTGAAATAATTTAGAATATCCAACTAGATATATCAGAATATTGACATTTCTGTAAGCACATAATAAAAATTTACTGTGTTAAAACACAAATTACAGCTGGGCATTGGTGTCACATGCGTTTAATCCCAGCACTCAGGAGCAGAGGCAGGCAGGTCTGTGAGTTTGAGGCCTGGTCTACAGAGCAAGTTCCAAGACAGGTTCCAAAACAATATAGAGAAACCCTGTCTTGAAAAACAAAAACAAGCAAACAAAAATGCCCCACAAATTAGAATTGAAAACTAATGTGGGACAATTTAGCCTGTATCACAGTCCTAGGCAGTGACAAGTGTTCTGTTAGGCTCCCTGTCTAGCTCAGGTCTTAGTATTTCCACCTGGGGGAGGGGAAAGGAAAAGAGGATAAAGGAACAGTGGCTTTGGACAAATATAATTTTATAATTAGAGTTGTATAATTCCTATATTATTTAAAGAAAATCAGAAATATTTTCAACATATGTATGCCCATTTCATAGCAACAATTATGTAAAGCTAAATGAATACAGGGCTATATATGGTATTTCAATACAGACTTCAAGGACTTCTCTTCAAATTACATGAATTAGCATGAATAATGATTTTGGCTAATCTATGATCATGACACTTTGAATACAGGACAAGCTATTCAGTATTAGAGATATCATATAAAAGGATTAAATTCTAGAATATGTAAGTAAGTCTTATTAGAGAAATAACAACTCTTCTTTACATAAGGAACATTATGGGCTTTGGAAACTAATTTTCATGGTTGTTAAATATCTCCCTCCTAACCATCTATCATCACATGATCCATTTTTAAAAGTACAAATAAATTTAACTCTTTTGTAAACTTTCAGTACTTTGAAATAAAATGCACACAAGCAAATGTTTTTTTAAATTCTCACAAGCACAAACTAATTTTCTATGACCACACCAGGAGATTTGAAGCCAAAAGGCAATTGAGATAGAATTCCATAGTTTGTTAGTGGTGAAGATTATGAAATTTCTGACTTTTAATAAAATCTAAGTGACTCTGAGAAACTAATAAAAATTATAATAATTTATTGGACATCTGTAATGACATATATTCTGATGAGTTCTTGACAATTTCATATGTATTTGGAGAATTTCAGAAGTCATAGGGTATTATGTTTTATTTTTAAATCCCTTTCATTTTATTAGAAAAATCTTTAAAAATAAGATGAGAATACATAACCAAGTAAGTAAGCAGAATACCCCTGTCCAATGGAGAACTGGGAATCTGTGCAACTTAGAGTTCCTTTTGTCTGTTTGTCTTCATAGAGACACTTAGAAATAATGTTTTACTATGTTTCAATTGGGATGAGCAGTGGAATATCTTGCCAGTATTTAGATGTGTAGATGTCTATGTTTGTTGTTGTAATGTAACAGCATTTATGTAGGAACAGGGGGCAAGTAAATATAAGTATCCATTCTAATGTCCTATGATTTACATGTTTAAAAACAGACCAAATAAGATCATATTTCAGGAGGAACTGTTCCCATGTTTGGCCAAGACTAAGTATTACAGCCAGTAATTTGGTCCACTTTGATATATTTAAAATATTTAGATGCTTTCAAAAGCAAACTTTTTGGATTGTAAATAGCTGAAGTTTTCACATGGAGGTGTCTTTGTTTCTTTATTTTTAATGAGAGTCATTCAGATTCAAATCAACATGTTGATTTGGCAGCACCAGAAAATTTAGCAGCACTTTTCATACTAGACAAATGTTGAAAGGCATATTTCCAAATATCATTTAACTGATGATATTTAGTGTTTTCTACATATTTTAGTTTGCTCCTTAAGATGATATTGGTACTTAGATAAGAGATCATTATCCTTAAGCCTTTGGTTTCCCTTCTGTTTAGTTCTTCTTTAAAACCAGAAGCTTGTGTCTCTCTGACTTCCTGGTATCATTCTAAACAGCATTTCCTCTTCATGACACAACTGGAGATGGTAGGGAGTTGTATGCCACCTGTTTATTAGGTACTGGTTTTCAACTATTTGAAGAGGCTAAAGAATATTCACTGTAAAGAATTTGGTCTCATTCTTCTCTCCCCATGCTCTCTGTTTGTCTCCTTTTAATTTTTTATGCACCTACTATGTGCTGGGTCTGTGTATAGCAGAATGCATTCTAGATATTTTTCTTCTCTTTCATTTTCTTTTTTTCTTTTTCTTTGCTTTCTTTTTCCCCTCGTTTCTTTCTTTTTTTTTTTTTTCATGCTCTCAAAGGAACAGAACAGTTGATCAAACTACTTGTTTCAGAATCCTAGTGTCACTTTCTTTATTTCCTCACCATCTTTTTGCACCTATTTTTCTTGCTTCTGGTCTCTCCCAAACCAATCCTCACCCTGCACCTGCATTTTTGATGTTACAACCAGGGACTGTTGTTTTTATTCCTACCATTTTCTAGAGAAAGAAGCCATATGTCTTGCAATCTTTTTTCACATGTCCCTTACAATGGTTCCTAGTTCCTCCCACCATTCTCACATCTGGTGCTTTCCAGATGTATGAAATGAGTCAATGTTTGCTCTCATCACTTGTCTCACTTTATGCTTCACATTTTCCAGTGAAATTTATCAAGTGAGGACACTGCTTCTGTTTTTCTGCCATTTGTGATCTGTCCTCAACTGAAGCATGCCTCACATTTGATTTTAATTGCCTGTTAGTCATTTTTCTGCAATAAATAGAAACTCTGTGAGGGCAGCAAGTATAGATAAGTTTATTTTCTGTTATATCCCTCATACCTTTCTATCAAAAATATTAGCATTTATGTACAATCCCAATGCATACAACTGTAATATTTCTTGCTCTATTAATTTCCTAGACTAGTCTTAACAATGTAGTATAAGTTCATACCTTTCAGTGCTTCAAACTGAATTTAAGCCTATCCTGAAGGTTTCATTTCACCTGAATTACATTTTAAAGATTTATTTCAAAAACCAGTTGTATCCTGAGTAGTTTATGGGTTTTATTTTTGAACATAGGTTATTTGTAGACATACAATTCAACTACAAGCCTTGCTTTTCAGATACTTACAGTCTAGTAGACCACTTTGTAGTGAGATAGTCGGAGGGAGAGCCGGGAGAAGCTCTCTGGCTTCCTTCCACAGGTCACTTCCACCCATGGCTCCACCCCCAATGGGTGTGGTCAGTGGCACAGAAGGACTATCTCACTACACCACTTCCTACTCAACACTTTTTTTTATTTACCTTGTACACATAGGAATGTTTGCAGTACAATCTTAACAATAGCCATGAAGATAGTCACAGAATCTACAGACATTTACAGATCACCATGGAGCAATAAACTTTTTTTCTATTTCATGGATTCAACTGGCCTGCTTCCTCCAGCAACAATGCCAATAGTGTGT
This sequence comes from Phodopus roborovskii, assembly GCF_943737965.1. Taxonomy (NCBI): domain Eukaryota; kingdom Metazoa; phylum Chordata; class Mammalia; order Rodentia; family Cricetidae; genus Phodopus; species Phodopus roborovskii. Next base: position 322,754 of record NW_026125964.1, on the reverse strand, counting down.
TCTGAGTTCCAGAGGAGAATAGATATCCTTTGTTAATGTCAGTTTTTCTATCAGATCTAAGACATGTTCTTTATTCTCAGAAACAAAACATATCTTAATAGATTTAATGTGTGACTATTACCAGAATACTATATTTATGTGGTAAGTTTATTCAAAAATATAAATTATCAATAGTCAGCTCTGTTCCTGGTATGTTGGGTTCACCATCAGTGGTTATAGTCTCTAAACTCATTTACCCTCCCTCCTTCTCTCTCCCTCTCTGCATGTATGTGCATGTATGAAAACCTACAAAATCCCATACTAATGTGCAACATAACACTAAAATACTTTGTGTCAAATGAATTAGGCTTTGTTTTTAATCTAGGCTTCAAAACTGTTCTATATTAAAATTTCCAGAGAATTGTTTAAGGCTCATTATATGCAAAGTATACCTTTCCTATTTTGTGAATAAGACAAACAAGGTCTTTAAGGAGGTAATTATGATCAAATGAAGACATTTGGGCAGACCCTAGTTTTTCCTCACCATTTTCCTCCATATTGGCTGCACACGTGAGTTGGATCATTACACATTTTCAACTGATCTGGTGTTATGCTTATTTATGGCCTCCAAGATAAAGCCATTTAAAGAAAGATTTCATGATTTTCTGTATGTACACATAATATTACATCCTTCAGACATGTGAGCCTCAAAGTCCATTAGGTCTTACTTGCTAAGGGAAAGGGAGTCATTAGATTGCCTAGAAATATATCAATGTTTTGAATACTTCTGAATTCATTTGGTCATCTTATCATTAGTAATAAATTTAGATCAGATTCTTGTCAGTTTATTCTTACTATCCCTTGAAAACAAGCAGAAGAAGAATGGTGGTTTAAAAGAATGAAATGCCCAAAGAAAGTTTTGCAGTTGGCTATGGCTAGCCTCCCTGTGATCTCTTATAATGAAAGTACTATTAGCTAAAGATGACCTTAATGTAAGATGTGTGTAGACTGGACACTGATATCTTTAAATTGAAGGGAACATGTGGTTTGTATCAACTTGTGAGGTAGAAGATATAGGAAGAGGAAGTGCAGTTCATAAAGCTCCATAACTACTAAAAATAAAACTTTTGTGTATTTTCATTCTACAAATAACACATTGGTGTTACTATACCCAAATCAACTGTATTTTGTTCTAATGGTTGATGCTTTAGCTAGAGAAAGATAAATGCACATTTTGTATATGTATTTCTATTATCAATTATAATAAATTTGCTTAGGAAAATAATAGTTATGGTCATTGTTTTGTGAATTCATTGCTTTTTAATTTGAAAATATAGCATCTGTTTTGAACCATGAAATAGAAGCTCCATAAATCACAATTTTGATGGATGCCATCTAATATGTCTACTTAATTTTCTATACACTTTGTTTTACTTTCACCATTTTATCTTTGCACATGATCTACTCAGAACCTAATAAATACAAAACTGCATGCCACTGCAGGCAGGATACCAAATATGGCTGAGAAATTGACACTCCAGAAGAACTCATGTACATAGAATCTGAAGACAGTCTTGATAAATAACAATACCATCTGACAGCAAATAATCAATGCCGGAAATTTGGACCACAACAGCTTGTTTGCTCTCTACACTGTCATGGTTGACTGGTTTTTCTCATCACCCTTTGTTAAAATCATTTCAGAATTAATTGGCGTTCATTAACGAAAGTCTTTACAGTGGAATTGCAGAAACAGTCATTAATGTAGCTAATAAACATAAAAAAGAAAAAAGGTCCTATTACAGGATCCCTACAGGCTGTTAACTAACATTTTGAAAAAGAATACATAAACATAAATTAAACATTTCTCAAACTGCTAAGAATGTGGGAATTTCACATGGTGATCTATAATAATACTTTGAATTTGTTTCCTTTAAAAAGCATGCTCTAGAGAAAGTGATTCTTATTAGAAATCATTATCTGGGGTGGTCTATCTGAGAAGCAAGAGAAAATCCAGAAATGGACCTCCCCACCAGCCAACAGATTATTTTTTCTCGTCAAAATAGAGACTTCGTTGAAAGATCTGAACTAAATCTAACAGTATGGCATTGTGTTATCACTTTCAAGAATTCTAACATAAGAACCTTAATTAGAAATAAATACGCAACCACTTCACAAAACAAATCTCATTTCTTTTTAAGAATCAGTAGTGTTTTCTTAAATATTTGCCTCAGTTTTGATTTGAGTTGCCTTTGTTTTTACTGAATCTTTAACCACAATGTATAAGAACAAATCCCAGCAGTATTTTCTAGTGACATTCTAATCTGTGTCTCTCTTTACCTTCATATGCACATTTAAGGTGTCCCATTCAAGAGCTGTTTTGCACCTGGGCCTTCTGAAAACCCATGAATGCTTTTTAGTCCCTTTTGTGATATTACTAGTCTTTTCTGATTATTGTTAAGAAAGTATAAATCTAAAATATAGTTTTAAAATATATTTTACTATTCAAGGCATATTTGTGTCATGTATTAGTATTGTGATTTTAAGAATAAGCAAATAAGCCAGGTGGTGGTAGTGTAAACCTTTAATCCTAGCACTCTGAACACAGAGGCAGTCTGATCTCTATGAGTTTGAGACTAGCTTGTTCTACAGATCAAGTTCCTGAACAGCCAAGGCTACACAGAGAAACCCTGACTCAAAATAAATAAATAAATATGAATGAGCAAATATGATGGAGAACTTTTGCCCTAACAATTTTAGTGCCAGAACTCTCTTATCTTCACCTAATTGTGAGTTTGTAAATTCTCTGGGAAATCTATTGGTTGTTGTCTATGCCATACGCATTTGCTGCTTTTGCTTCCCTTAGTTTCTATACTTCATATTCGTATAAAACATCTATAGACTCCTAGACCATCTTAAATATTCCTTTTCAATGATTTTTATTAATAAATTTTATTTAAATTAGAAGCAATCTTATTTTATATATCAAATCCCAGTTCCCTCTCCCTCCCATCCTCCCATGCCAAATAAACCATCTTAGAGGATACATTATGTAGGTATGGCTTCTGTGAGATATATATCCAAGAAATCCACTTGTTCATCTTTCTGAAAAAAAATTTCTTTGAGTTAAAACATTTCAGAATATATCTACATTGTCATAGGCAAAGTTACTTTTTATTGTTCTATCGATCATGGTAGCCCATTTAAATTAAATAACTTGATTCAATGGCCAAAATGAAATCCAATTAAAACAAATTTTCTTCTTACTAGAGAGTAAGCTTATTCCAGATTGGGAGTTACTGCTGCAGATCAACAATCAAAACAGGACACTGCAGATCTTGTATCTGTGTTCTGCTACTCCACTTTCTACAATAGGTACCCTGAGCCATACATTGACAGCACTGGCTGCAAAGGCATACATTTTTCTAAGTTATTGTTCATTCAACTTTCTCTCATTTATCATGTTCTCTTCTCCTCATATCAAAAACTATTTTCATTTCTTTTCCAACAGGTTAGGAAATTATCTTATTTTTAGTTCTCATCCTCAAAAGAAACTAATTTAAGTAATTCTTCAATTCTGACCTTTGAATTATCTTCATATGTGAGTTACAAGTAGTGTATCCAGTCTATGTTCCATAGTCTTTTGGATGTTTAAAACAATTTCAGTATGTCTAGAAATATTGTGAGCATACCTTATTTGTATTGAATGTTATAGAATTAGCCTGGAAAAATTATTTGTTTATATTGATACACAAAATATTAGGGCAGGTAATTTTATAATGGGATGTTGATACATATTAATAAATGGAAGATTATTTCAGAAGAGCAACTACTGACTATTTTTGAATAAAGCATACTTTTATTATGGTGACATGGACACACATGAGTATCTAGAGTATACATGTTATTGTTGGTATCATAATAGAGTGGATTTAATATTAAACTATTAACTAATATGAAAGTCCATTCTGCTGTTATAAAGAAAATTTGTGTTAACCTTTGATAATTTCAATATACAACCAGAAAGACTAAAAATTGTTAGTCTAATTTTGTTTATTGACTAGAAAATCTAAATGGCTTTAGGCATCGCAAAACAATAAAATGGTAGCTTCTTATTGGTCTTTGATCCATTTTAATATATTTTAAGCTGTATGCAGTTTCTGAATATCATTTATGACTTGTAATAAAATAGTCGCAGTGCAATTTTGCATGTATGTCAAGTGACGCGTGACCTGCTATGCAAATTTAATACCAAGGTGCCAAAGCTGAATTCATAATGTTTCACAGCTACAGAGCTGTTTAAGGCAGTTTAGAAATCAATGAATATGTAATATGAATTTGATAAGACCTAAATAAAAACCCTATTTATCTACTATGAAAAAGTATTTATACACAGAACACTTAGCACAAGCAGAAAACGGACAGAGTTTCCAATTATATAGTTTGCATAAACAAATGTTAAAACATGTGCACTGAATAGATAATAATGTAGCCAGACATTCTGCATTGTGCTTGAAACTTTGAAAATGTTTACAGATGTATTGCTCCTTCTCAAGACACACACACAAAAAAATTAAATGTGCAGCTGAAGTTATGGATCTCCTAAGTCCTAGTATTTCTTCTACATTTTTACTTAGCCTAGGTTCTGTGTTTAAAAACGGGTTGAAAATTTGAACCGAGATAAATACTTTATAAACTCTTGCAGTTTATTTTTCAAGAAGTGAGATCAGCCGATAACAATGGAAAGAAGGAATAAAATATTGTGGGTTATTTTAGAGTGGGTCATGTTATTTGTTTCTAGACATTGAGTAAGTTTCCATTCAGATGAGTATAACACTTCTGTTCCTATTCAAGTAGCCACACTAGTATTCTAGGATGTACAACAGAAGTTTCCTGACTGAATATCATGTAGACACTGGCTTCACAAATGTCAAAAATGGATTGGGTAGGGATTTTGACTGATAGCAATCAATTCCAGTTCTCATTATGAACAAAATACATATATGCACTTATTTCTCTCCAGACACATTTAGAAAGCAAGTGAATGTTTGTGTATGTTCAATGTATGTGCACACGTCTTTATTTGACTACACATGTACGAATGAATAAAAGTGTATACACACACAATCTGTACTGGTTTATGACACTAATGCCAGTCAGTTTGCAGACACATTTATTTAGAGTAAGCTGCTAGAATATGACTAATAATGTAATGAGCAGTTAAGGAAAATGTAGAGGCAAGTTTTGAAAAAAGCATCTATAATGACAGCTGGGTGGCAAGGATATTTGGAAGAGCTTGGAATATACATCTCTAGTGGCCAAGAATTATCATAACCAAGTTAGAAGGAGGTGGAAATAATAGAGTAAGTCAATCGTCTTGGTAGATAATGATGAGCTTTCACACTGGGTTTGTGCTTAGATTCTTCACAGAGGAAAATTGGCTTCTAGAAATTTAGCTCAGTTACAGTCACAATTTGTCCTTAGATGATCTGCCAGAATAGATAGTGCAGATACCCCCTCTATTATGGCATCTCTTTTCTTGGTCTCCTCTACTCCTCCCCTGACTCAATCTTCCTGCTCCCTCAAGTTCTCCTCTACCCTCTACTCACTGCTACTGCCCCCCCCAGCTCCCAATATGCTCAGGAGACCTTATCACTTTCTCCTTTTATGCAGGAACATGTATGTCTCTCCTTGTTTCCTAGCTTCTCTGGCAGTGTGAATTGTAAGCTGGTGATCCTTTGAACTATGTCTAAAATTTATATATGAGTGAGTACATACCATGTTCATCTTTTTTTGTGACTGGGTTACTTCATTCAGGATGGTTTCTTCTAGTTCCATCCATTTGCCTGCGAATTTCAAGGTTTCATTAGAAATCTAGCACTAGGGAAATGTCCAGAGACCTACAAAGATGATCCCAACAACAATTTCATCAATAGTAGAGAGGCTGCCTTAAATGCCCTTCCCTATAATGAAATTGATGACTACCTTATATGCCATCCTAGAGTCTTCATTCAGTAGCTGATGGAAGCAGAAGCCGACACCCACAGCTAAACACTAAGCAGAACTCCTGGAATCCAGTTACAGACAGGATGAAGTGATGAGCAAAGGGGTCAAGACCATGCTGCAGAAACCCGCAGAATTAGCTGACGTGAACAAGGGGGAGGTCATAAACCTCAGACTGATAGCTGGTAAACCAGCAAAGGACCTACCCAGAACCCCTGAATGTGGGTCTCAGTTATAAGGCCTGGGCAGTCTATGGGACTTCTGACAGTGAAGCCAGGATATATCTCTGGTGCACAAAAAGACTTTGGGAGCACATTCCCCCAAGGAGAGATACTCCCTTAGCCTAGAGACACAAGGGAAGGCCTAGGCCCTGCCCCATATTACTTGACATATTTTGATAAGCCCTCCTGGAAGGCCTCACCCTCTCTGGGAAGTAGATGGGGAGGGGGGCATGGGAGGATGGGATGGAGAGGGAACTTGGATCAATATGTAAAATAAGAATAAGAATACATACACACACACACACACACACACACACACACACACACACACACACATATATATATATATATACATATATATATATATATATATGTAACAAAATAAAGTCAGTGGTACCCTGCCTTTGCCAACACCCTTTTGAGAGAACACTGAAAATAGTTAAATGTCAGAAAAGAAGTACACTATAGGTATAAACCATATCCAATTTAATATCAAGATTTTAGTAGTTCACTTAATTTTTATTTTGTTTTTTCATTGTGTTTTCTATTCAAGCTTAGGTACACAGTAATTGATGTATTTCACCTGAAGGTTCTGTATTGCTTTATAAATGTGACATGATTTCAGGCTCTGTTCATCTTATTCAACAAATGGGAACACTGTCAGGTTAAGTAATATGATCCTCAAAATACTGGTGACATATCTTAGTTGTGGAGATTGGTGAAATGGAGATTTGGCAATTATCTGGGTCATTTCTTCACAACAGACAGCCAAACTTCATGATTCAGAACAAACAAATGATCTACTTTCACCATTTTCATTTGACAGATGAATTGAAAAATTACCAAATCTCTATTCCCTGATGCTCAAACCAGCCTTCTTTGCAACAGGGCCAGGAAAGCAGGCTGCCTCCCAAGGCACACTCTCCTACTTAGCTTAATTAAGTGTGTGGCGCACCTAGTATGGTGAAGTAACCCAAGAGGATATTTGAATCAAAGATATTTAATCCAAAGTAGTAAACTGTAGCTGAAGTGGGGGAGAGAGTACATTCTTCCAGGACTTCCACCATGTTCCCAAAGAGGCTTAGACCTTGACAATGAAGCACTCCTAACTTTCATAGATTGCTCTCTGATTATTTGCTCATGTTGATGAACCTATTATGGCCCTGCCCTTTTGCTGATTCTTCCTAGAAAGGAAGCTAACAAGGAGTGTTTGTGAATATAATTACAGGAAAATTTTTAGGTTTTTGTTTTGAAAGAACAGCTGAAGATTTATAGATTTTTTTCAAGATTCTCATTTACTGTCAAACAAACCGCAGGCCATACTGTTATCTATACTTAGCCCTACTCAGTTGCTATACTCCTGAGTCAGAAATGTCCCATCAAATATTTTCTGTGGATAGAAATCTTTATAATTCTTAGAGACTATAAGGTTAAATTTTTATTAGAATTTACTAAATAAAATCTCAGTTTGTCATTGAGACTCTCATCTGTTGTATTCTGTGAGCACCTTTACTTTTTAGGTAACGTGACACGAAGTGTATGTGCATTTGTCCCTGTGTGTGTAGTGCACATTTATGTTTGTTTGTTTTTTTTTGTGAATGTGTGTTTTGCATATGTGAACATGTGCCTATGGAAAATTCCCTTGGCATATTCTACTACACTGTACAAAATCCTGTAATGCTGGCAATAGCAATTATGTTGTGTCCATAATATTGAAATAGGCCTCCTGGGTTTAAGAAAGTGACTTTAGGCAGAAAAACTGTGTTCTTACTCATGTGCTATGAGCATTAACTTATATGTGGAAAATGTCTAGTTGAACAGTGGCCAGTTTTAATATGTAAACGTACTATTTCCTTCAATAGCTTAAAAAATCATACAGGGCTTCTCATCTTAGCTAATATCTATCCTTCCAGAATTAGAAAACAATGCTCATGATTTGGTAATTTTATAGCTATGACCAATGATAAAATTTTAAAGAAATACATGTGAGATCTAAGTGATTAAACAAAATCAAAGAGACCCACATTTAAAATATAAAACTTTTTCAACTAAATTTTTATTTTTATGAGTAGCAATATAAATTTGAAATTTTTGAGAACTATACAGAATATCAATATTCTACAGTAGAAAATAAATTTAAGACTCATTGCTGTAGGACATATTTTTCAGAGTATATTAATACAAATGCCCTCTGTTACACCCATGCACTTATTTTCAACACTGAAGTGTAATTTACTTAGCAGTTGAATTGATTATATTTGTGGTTGTGTATCTGTACATTAGCTTGTGATTTACTGTGAAATTTGCCATCTTTGCCATGACCAATGCATGAAATTTATCATCTGTCTCTCTGATTTACATAAAGCTCCATTTATAATAATTGGGCCCGCTTCACAAGTCAGAAGTATTAGACTAAAATCTTTTTCACAGATACATTTTGACACTGTATTTGATGTGCAATTGAAAGGTAAGTTATGAGGGTGAATCATATATAGAAATTTTGACATTTATAATTTTAGATTTCATTTGATCTTAAATATGCTATCATTAAGAATTCATTTGCTATTACTGGAAGAGTACTTAAGATAATGGATTCATTTTGGTGTCCATATGGATATCACATGTTCTTTTATACATGTTCCACTATAATTTTATTTCAATTTTACTTTGATTTAAAATTGGTTAATGGAATTTCTCATAACTAGAATTCATTTTTTAATAGTACAAACCTCCTAACTACATACTTTCATACTTAAAACTGTTGAGCTACGTGCCTTAGAAAAATGAAACTATATAGTCCCATTAAAAATGGTGTCTAGTATTAATTGATCCAAAGAAATGCAAACAAATAAATAGTACTAAAGTAACTTAGGGGAGAGAGGTGGACATTGTTTACAGGGTAGTTGCTTCATAAGCATTTGTGAGTGAAGCTAGTAAGGCTATCCTAGTAATCATTGTAGAAGTCTGGTATGAAGCAGGCATGACCTCATATGGAGGCAATATGCTTCCTTGGTACTGTTCATGGAATGTGATTAGCCACACAGCAAACAGACTCAATACCCAGGCCAGAGTATTGTATCTTGTAAAAAAGACAATGATCCCTGCAGATAGCCCTACAATTTAAAGATTGTATAGTGGAAATTTCAATGAGGATTTGGTGCTGCAGTTCAAAGGACCACAATGTAGATGGCTGAGAGTGAATTTGAATTTGAATCAAGGACTCCCAGACATTACCATGTTAACTTAAGTTGGAGGAAATAGTTTAGTTTCCATTATCCTTTGAATGGAAAAAAGAAAGAATCAAAATTGTTCTACCCAGCTCTAATTAACTGATTGATTGTCCATTCATGAATGGATATCCTGAGGCCAGCAAGTAAGACTTTCCAGTCATAATGTTCAAAGGTTAGAGTCCTTTGGATGGGGAGTTCAGTAATTGTTCTGCTTGCAATATTTGTATAACTCTCCCTATGTCTCTTTTTGAATCTCTCTGTGTCTCTCTATGCCTCTATCTCTATTTCTCTTTTGGTTATTGACATTGAACTCAGGGCATTTACAGCCTAACACATATTAGATAATTGGCAAGCATTGTACCACTGATCCACATCTGATCCCCAGAGATAGCTGTTATTTATATTTACTTTTTTGTCTGTTTGTTTGTTGGTTTATTTTTTTTTTTGAGGCAGGATTTCCTTGTATAACAGCTTTAGCTGTCCTGAAACTCACTCTGTAAACCAGGCTGGCCTCAAACTCACAGAGATCCATCTGCCTCTGCTTCCCAAGTGCTACAATTAAAGACACGTGCCAACACTGGCCATTGAGATATCTTTTATTAAGTTTTACTACTCAATGTAGACAAGATCTGTGTATTGTAATCATTAACATATTTATTTGAATTAGTTCCATATAACAATTCTATGTCTCTTTCATGTTTGGAAATTCTATATATTATAACTAGGCATTTTATTTGCTCATTGACAAAAAGATATACTATTGCAAGAATGCAAATAGTGTGACTTTTTAAAATTTATCTTTTGTGAGGTACTAAGTATTGAATTCAGGGCCTTACAGTCAAGCTTCTGACTCATACTTCTTGGCTCTCTTTTCATTTGGTGGGAGGAAGGCGATATTCATAACTCTTCTATCCCAAAAAAATGGTGGTATGTTGTCTTAGATACTTGATTTCATTTTGTGTGTTTGTGATTCTTTGTGACATGTTATCACTCAGTTTTATTAGTGTTGAAAGTGAATCTGAGAGAGATTGCAGAAAACTTCCTGAGATCACAGATTTGATCTCAAATATAACCTGCTTCCAAACACTGTTCCATTTGGTATAGAGTATCCATTTACTTGGTACAGAGTATCCATTTAGACAGTTTTATATGGTATCTAGCTTTATTTTGTTTTGGTATTTTACTCCTGATCTAATGTTAACATGAAATCTTTATTATGTCTTCTATTTATTCTAAAACTACAAAATGGAAGTTGATCCCTTAAAATTTAATGTTGATAACATCAGAGAGGAAGGATTTCAAATTATCTGAACTACAAAGTAACTATGAATATAAAATAAAAAGAGCAAGGCCTACTGTTGGAATTATTCTTTAGTGCCCCACATTTTTCTTAAAACATTGCAATTTTAACTATGATTTTTCGATTATCATTGTTACCACTCAGTATTTTAGATTTTGTGTTTGTTTGTCTAATGATGGCCTAAAATCTTGTTCCCAATAGTTAGCTAATTAGATCGTTTAAAAGATCGTTGAGCTATTAAAAATCATGTCATTTGTAAATTTACATAGATTAAACTCAAATATGTGTAAAGATTTTGGACCATCATGCAAAGTTGTTTTTGTAACAAAACATATGTAAACTGAAAAATTATATCATACCCCTTCATTAGAAACAGAAATCACATTTTAGTGTAAGTGAAAGACAAAGTTTACAAGAAATGCCTATCTTCTCATTTTCTTTGATCAACTAAAGTGAGTAGAAATTCATAGATACCAACAAGAAAAAATCTTCAGGACATTAGCCCTTTGCCTTTCTTTTTCCAACATTAATACTTACAAATACTTTGGTCTGAAGGGAAGTACTAGACATATGGCACTATGATGCAAATGAACCAATTCAGACCAGATTTCATGATTTAATTTACTTAACTTTTACAATAAGCAACTTTTGTATTTAGTGATTTTCTTTTTGGCTAAATGGGTGAGAAGCAACAACTTTAAACCTGAATAGAAAAATGTAAGATGAGAATGATTATTTTTTTTAAAGATTCCTTGTATATGCCTTTGGTGTTTGGCACTAAATAAATGCATATTTATGAAATCATGCATTTGCTTCTTTATTTTGAGTATTGTCCAGGGAAACACCTTTAATACATTATGTTACACCTTTGTACAACAATTGTGTGATCTTCATGGTATCATGATTTAAGGTGAAAATTATATAATTAAATATCATTAAATTGTTCGAATACTGTCTACCATGTGTCCAGTAATTTCACTTCACAGAGTCTTTGTTAGTGAAATTGTGAAGTCACACACACACACACACATACACACACACACACATACACACACACACACACACACACACACAGTGCAATGTGGTAAAATAAGAAATTATTTTCTACTCATTCCTTACTTTGCATATTATCTGACTTCAGAACTTGTCGTTATCTATCTTGCTTTGCTTGTCTTGTCGGAGAATTAGATCAGCAGTACTTGCTGCTGTTGCAGGGACTCTGGTTCATTTCTTTGCAACCACATTTTGTCTCATAATCTACAGTTCCAGGGAATGAAATGCCCTCTTCTATTGTGGGAATTCATTTCACCAAAAATGTAGGAGTACTGGCCTTAAGGTTTGGCTTCTGTGGGTGGACATGCCACAGTTACTATCCTCTCATATCTTAGCGAGATATTTTAGGTCCAAGCTTAGGAATCCTCAGGACAGGACAGCTATTGGAATAATCTCTGTTATTTGCCAATTACCTATAGCCTGGGCATTTGGTATGTGTTTCTGTTTCTTGCTTGATGCTGTTCTTATTAGTTGTAGTTCTATTTTTGTGTGTGTTATTACCCTTTCTTTTCAACAATACTTGGTATTTGTTCTTATTATATATAGTTTATTTGATATTGATATATATATATATATATATATATATATATATATATATATATATGTTCAGAACTTTCTTATTAGACAAAAGGGGAAGGAAAGTATTGTGGGAATTCATTCTGCCAATAATTTGGGGGTACCAACCTTAGGGCATCTTGGCTTCTATGTGTGGACATGTCTTATAAGGAAGAGGAGGGGTTGCTCTCACTTTCTTGGTAGGTCATAGCAGAAGCAAGCCTTGCATATGTTCACATCTCTCCATGGCAGAATAGCGGGGCATGGCAGCTGGCCTGATGGAGGCTTCTACCTTGTCCTGTATTTGTGAGTCTGTATTTCCTACTAAATCCCCATAATAAAGACTCACATCACTCTTCTGACTCCCATAGAGACAAGGAACACACATGGTGCACAAAAATACATACAGGCAACACACACACACACACACACACACACACACATATAATTAAATCAAGTGCATTAAAATACTATTGTGATGTGACTGACCCTGAACAATTCATATAATTAGATTTTAATTTTCAAATCAGCGAAATGAAAGCTCCTTTCAATTTTAATCATTGATAATGATTCAATGATCACTGCTCTTCATCATAAATGGTGATCTAAACATATATGAATAGATCATAACCTAATATTATATAAATTTTCTTTTATATATATTCTTTATATATATATATTCTTTTTAGTTTATTTTTTAAATTTCATTTTGCATTCTAACTACAGTTCTCCATACTACCCCTCCTCCTGCTCCTCACACCTACCTCTCAGCCCACCCCTATCCACTCCTCCCTTTGGGGGGGATAAAAAAAGCTTGGCTCATTATGTTGAGACCAAGTCCCACCCCTCTTCATTAAAGTTGAGCATGGCATCCTACCCTAGGGAATGAGGTTCAAAAATGCATCAGGGATAGATACTACTCCTGTGGTTAAGGGCCCCTCAGGCAGACTCAGCTGCACAATTGTCTCCCCATGTAGAGGGCCTAGTTCAGTTCCATGGATACCCCATGGTTGATGGTCTAGAGTTCGTGAGTTCCTGTGAGTTTGTTTCAGATGTCTCTGTAGATTTTCCATTCATAATCTTGGCTTCCCTCATTCCCTTGACCTTCTCCCTCTCATCAAATCGATTCCCAAAGCTGGATCTGGTGTTTGGTTGTGGATCTCTGCTTCTGGTTCCATCAATTACTTGATAGAAGTTACATCAATACTGGATGATGACAGTTGGGATATTCAATCTGATTACAGGGGTAGGTCACTTAGGGCATCCTCTCCACTATTGGGAGGAGTGTCATCCTTATGGATTTCTAGGAGTTTCACTAGCATCAGGTTTCTCCCTAATCCCATAGTGTGTCTCCCTATCAAGATTATATAGCCACTTTGGAAATTAGTATGGCATTTTCTGAGAAAATTGGGAATAAATCTACCTCAAGGCTCAGTGATACCACTCTTGGGTGTATACCCAAATGATGTACAATCATACCATAAGGACACTTGCTCACCAATGTTCATAGCACGTTATTCATAATAGCCAGGACCTGAAAACAACCTAGATGCCTCTCAATCAAAGAATGAATAAAGAAAATGTGGTACATTCACACAATGGAGTACTGCTCAGAAGAAAAGACAATGACATCATAAAATTTGCAGGCAAATGGATGGAAGTAAAATAAAATCATCCTGAGTGAGATAACCCAGACTGAGAAAGACAAACACTGTGCATAAACACATAAGTGGGTACTAGACGTAAAGCAAAGAATAACCAGACTACAATCCAGAGCTCCAGAGAAGCTAGGTAACAATGAGGACCCTAAGAGGAATGCATGGATCACCCTAGAAAGGGGAATAGATGAGATCTCTTGGGTAAACAGTGGAGGAGATGAGGGATGAGAGCATGAGATAACAAGATGGTTGAATTGGGAGAGGGATAGGGTGGGAGAGAATTTTTTCATATTTGTATAATTAATTCAAGACCATTTGGAATCTTTAGAGGACTTCAGAGGAGTTTAAATTTATTTTATTTTATGTACATGCTGTTTTCCTTCATGATCAAGTGATTTCTCATTGTATAACTAACTTGCAATTAAGTGATGGCACAATATAACCAAAGACAAATAGATGGATACTATTACCATCCATCATGTAGGCAATATAGATCTGAGAGCAATGTTCATAACTTTTAGGTTTATGATTAGCCTAACACTTTAGACAAGCAATATCTTAGGGTATTATAACTATCACTAATGTTTCCTTGGGTCAAAAATCCCCCACCAATGTTACCATTTTAACTGTGTTTAGTATACAGTTCAATGGTACAAATTATATACAGTGTTGTAAACCATAATCTGTATCAATTACCAAAACTTTTCTATCACCTCAAACAGAACTCTGTAATCTCATGTTTGGGAAAATAAAATCTATCTTGATATTTTTAAAAATTGTAGTGAGGTAGCATTTTATATCCTCATGGATCATTTGCACCGTGCATTTATTATTTCCTGCATAATTAAATCTAAACAACTATTTTATTTGTTCTAGGTTTATGTCATTTCCCTTGGAGGCAATTCTCACACATTTGCATATGCAAAATTATAGCAGTTCCACATGACAAGATTGGGCCCTGGCTTTAGGTCAATTGACTGGATGGCCTATAATAACGATCTATCTTAAAATAATGACTATACTCATTTTAATACTCCACACACAGACTGTTATTTTTATATGTTGTTTAGAAATTGCTTGTTTCTATAATGAATTGTACCTGATGAAATTATAGCATTATGATGCATTTAAATGTGTCAACTATAGTCAAATATTCTCATTGAAATGCTTCATTTGCTGCTTATAGACAACGGAGTCATGTGCAATTGAGTAAACAAGAGATGAGGATGTTTGCACTATGTACAATGTTTTTATTTTCTTGCATGAGTATATCCTAGATAATTTTAAAGACAGAACAAATTATTTAATCCAACTGAGCTCTGAGAAATCATTTTGTAGAATAGATAAATATATTAGCATTTTCCTTACCCAGTGATTCATCATGTATTTTGAAATTCTGATAAGATTTGTTACAACCCTTTTTGGTATCCTTATTTGAAAGTCTACATCATTATGTATGACAGAACATGTCAAAATAATTGTGTGTAGGACTATTCTGGGTTAAGGGGAATCATATTTGATATTACTAATTTATACATTATTTCACCCATAAAAATTCTTCTAGCAGCAAAAGTTTTATTACACTGTATTTCAGAGTCTCTAATTTATTCATGGGATAAATGTTTCATATAATGAATTTTCAAGTAAATGTATTCTGAAATTCATGCATATCCAGGGATGCTATAAAACTATAAAAATTTGGTAAAAATTGAGGCACTTTTCTCATTCTCTTTGGAAAGTATATTAGAAAACCAGGAAGATTTTATGTTAATGAAGACAATATTGTTCCACTTTCCATTTTACATAATATATTCCTTTTATTGAGTTCAAGCCATTATCCAAATTAATAACTTCAAATGGAAACACTCCATCAAACTGTGCTGAGGTACTTCTACTACTTAAAGTGTACCATGTACTAGGCCCCATTTATATTAGTTAACACATGCCTCCTGATAGAGAAATGTGTTCTGTGTCACATTCTGAGTACTTTTTGAAGCATTTGTTTAAGTATTTGCCTTTACACCATTTCCTCCAATATCATGCAAATGTTTAGAATTTAGTGGTAATCATGGTTGTACTTATCCATCGTCTTACTGATATTCTAATACAATATGCAGATACAAAAAAAAATGGATTCAGAAATTCAGTCACACCTGCCTACATCCTCACTTAGAAGAGAGACCTTAGCTTATTTTACCAGGGAATTTATTGTAAGAGCTGTCAAACTTATTCTAAGAAGCATTACTATGACTTGGTAATGCAGAATGCATGATTATCAGCACAAGTCCTTATGATGTAGAGACACCATTTCATGCCAGACCCAGGTGATTATATTAAAACATTAGCTTCTTTTACAAACTCTGATTTCAAGTGGAAGGGGGTTGGAAGATAGATGTTATTGAAAACTTAGCCACCTGAGCTGAACTGCAAAGATATGAATGGAGACTTGGTTAGCAGATTCAAAAGACAAGAAGGAGTTGGTGTGCCTGGAAATGAGTGAATATCGGGCCATGGAAGATATGGCAGCCTCTGTCTTCCTCACCTGTTACTTTGGTGGTGTCTTACTATATTTGATTGACTTGCCAAGATTGACAGTGGTGACAGCAAAAGTAGTGATGAGGAAAAGAAATGTTTCATATACTCCTTAACCCTAAGAATTGGTTTATAGGTTATCCCTTTCTCCACAGGTTAGAAGATTCCTTTAAATGATGTGCCCCTTCAGGACTCTGTGTGTGTGTGTGTGTGTGTGTGCGCGCGCGCACATGCGTGCTGCTTTTGTTATATAACCAGAGATACTCTTCTGCATCATAAATGAAATGGGGTATATTTTCTACTTAATTTAGGTGGAATAACATTTAAATACGTTTCTACTATAATAAATTCTAAGACCAAACACACTAATAAAAGTATATTTTGAAAAATATCATACTCCTCTTTCTGATTCATTTTTCCTAAAAGATACATTTATTTGGCAACAATGATTTTTAGAAGCATAGCTCTGATTCTTTTTACAAGAAAATAGTTATGAGTAGTCATCTACTGGTGTCTTTTTGGGTTAACTCTTACTCATTAAATGGACACAGGATCATTGTTCTCCATGCAGAAGCGAAAATGAAGTGAAGCTCTAGGTAGAAAGCAGTGAAGAAAGGTGATGCTAGAGAAACAAATATAGATTTGATTTCACAGCTATATTTGCCATCTGCATAACCTTGGCCAAGGTCCTTCCCCCTCAAAGCAGCAGGTTGTTGATATTACCTCACCTACTGTTTCACTAGGCCACTGTCACATTTATGTGACTTACCTATGTGACTATGCTTTGTCCCAGTGTGCTGCCACTTGTAGATGTGGGTGAGTAGATGCAGGGTCAATGACACAGACTCCAGGGCGTAGCAAGCTCAGCTGATTTTAGGAAAGGTAAAGCATCATACACTCTCCACCCATCCCAGGGGAGGGGAAGCAGCAGCACTGACATCAGGATGATTTTTTGTGGTGGCTGGGACTGGTTCAGGTCATCTTATCTCATGTCACAGCAGCAGTAGCTGGGGCCCCTTGGCAGACCTAGTTTGGCTCAATTTATGGAATCTACCATATCACGTGCTCAGATAGCAAGTTTAGTCCAGTTTAGACCAGCAAGGGTCCATGGGCCCCCAGGCCCTTTATGCCTGAGCAAATACCACCCATAAGATTTGAAAAGTAAAATTCACTTATACAAACTCAGTATTACTATTATTCATCAATTATAATAATTTTTTTAAAAAAACCTAAGACCCACTCTCCCTTCTCAATACAAAGCCAATGTGATTTATTTATCCTATTTTTTTGTTTTATTAGGCACCAGGTCTTTGACAGAGTAAATCCACATATAAAAGTCTAGCTAAAATGGTTTTGATTTGGTTTGGTTTTGGTTTTTTGTTTGTTTGTTTGCAGAGGCAGACATATGCTCTCACTATATACCTTGGACTGATACGGAACTCACTGTTTTCCAGCCTTATCCTCCTGGGTATTTGATTGTAGGCATGCAATATCATTCCTGGTACTGATTGTATGGTCACGGACTTTCATCCATTAATCATTTGCAGTGCCCTAGGATTGCTGTTGGATAGTACATGATTAAAACTTTGAATACGTATGTATTTACAAATGATGGAGGAAGCTTACAAAATCATGTTGCAGTTAATTTGCTTCTTTATTACACACTGCAAGGAAGCATGCTACATGACTACAGCACATCCCAGAGGCAATAAGGATTGTGGTCTTGGACATGAGAGTGTGCTCTAATTGTAGCAATAGAGAGTGAAAGTTCCAGCAGTCTAATGAGGAACTATTTTTTTTTCATGGCCATCTTTGTTTGTAAAGGAAGTTCTGAATGTTCCTTCATGTATGCTAGTCATTTTTCACAGAAGTATAAGCTATAGGAGGTCACCAATTAGCCAGAACACTGACAACAGATTTTTCTTCTAATGTTTACAATAATGAGCAAATGGTCCTAGTTTTTTTTTAGTTAAAGATCTGAATCAGTTTTTTAAATTCAGTTACAGAGATATAAAATTTTGTGAAATATTTCTTCTTTAATCAAGGAACTTGGTTTTTTATTTTTTTTTAAAAAAAAGAACAGTTAAATGTTTTTATATACTAAGTATTCTGCCTTTTTATATTGCAGTGACAAATATGTTAAAAATTGTAGTCTTAAAGAAAGATTTTTTTGGCTTGCTGTTTCAGAAGTCCCATTCTGTGGTCCATTGACTCTGATACTTTTGGGCCTTAAGTTAATTAGAATATCATGGCAGAAGGTCAAGGTGAAGCAAAGTTCCCTTACTATTATTAAATTATAATGATGTAATATTTAAAAAGTAGAGCAGGTCATAGAAAGTTTCCAGGAACAAAAAGTATCTTTCCAGGGTGTGTCTCCAGTAATGTAACTTTCATTGAGCAGTTACTATGTTTTAGAAAACCTGCTAAGCTCTTGGATATGCTGTGCTCAGTTGCTACCATCTGTACTGCTTGTAGAGCAGCAAATATGGGTGATAATAGAGACGCAATGTATCACATTAAACCCAACCAATACTGCTGGCCCATGACACTCATTAGGCCATGAATATTTAAGTAGTAGATAAGTTCATATGAATTAATAGTACTGCTTTTATTAGTTTGTTTTGGATTTATTTAAATTTTCGTTGATCCTAAAATTCACTTAAGTAAGGTAAGACTTATTATCAATATTTAGCTTACTGAAGCAGGAGAAACACAGATAAGCTATAATAAGAAATACTTGCCTACAAGTATTCAGGAGGCTATAAATATGGACAAAAGACAAAAGATACTCTTAGATGAAGTGGCTGCTGAATCCTCCTTTGAAGGAATTTCATTTTCCTATTTTGGATAGGACAAATTATGGATGGGACAGATTTGCTGGACAAATTATGAAAATATAGTACCAGAACCAGATTCTAGGGAATGTTTAAGACACACACACACACACACACACACACACACACACACACACACACACATACACACGTGCACAGAGAGAGAGAATCAGAGAGACAGAGAGGAAAGAGAGGCTTCCTCCCTTCTTCCCATGCCGTCTCTCCTCTTTCCCTTTCTCCTTTTCTCTTTTCTTTCCTCCCTACACTTACTTCTCCCTTTCTTTCTCATTATTTTTTACTTCCCCCACCACCTCCTCTGTTCCTTAATCATCTTCCCATCTATAGCCACATACATGTATTTAATCTTCTGCTGTAAATCCTATCAAATATGTCTTGATTTTTACCCTTTTGGCTTATACATATTTATGATTATTATTTTTTGAATATTTTGTGAGTACCAAAGGTGACAATAGTAGATAAATCAGTCCATTTATTATACCCCCATGGTTTTCATCTCATGTATAAAACTAAATATTAAGGTTTTCATCAATTACTCCCTAAAAAATGAGGGAAACTATTTGTTAGTAATTTATTGATAATAACTATATAAACAGATACTTTTCATGCTATGCTGACTCTCACATCATCATTCACAGAAGAACATTGTAGAGTAAGAGGGAGAAAATTTAAGAACTACTTTTCAGTTATTACTTGCTTTGCTTTCCAAGGCAATTCCTAGGAATTTTGTGTTTTGACTGTGTCTAGTACTATTTTTAATTTATGTTTTCAAATATGCTGAGAAAGAAAAAGATACATATGCAATTACCTATCAGGTTACCAATAAATTGTTCATTTTCTGCTGCATTATGGGATTCTTTCCTTTCTTCTAGAAGATGAAAGGATTCCAGCCCAATGGAGTATATATACCTGCCTGATCAAAATCCTCTTAAATTGGCATTTGAAATATATGTATATAAATTTCATCTGGCCCTTTAAAGGGCAACTTGCTTATGGGAGAATATTTCTCAATGAGATCAAGGAATTTCAAATTATGATCCAAACTATACAAAAAAGTACATACATCTGAAAAGAAATGGGCACCTGTCAAGAAAAACATTGCTGTGAACAAATAGTATCTTGACCATAGTCATGAAGAACATATTCCTTGGAGTTGTAAACACTGGCTTTAAAGTTTATTGTGTATGTGGCATTGGAAAAAGATGTTATGTGGAATTCCACTTCCTCACCCTACTATAGAGATAATACTGAGCACTGATTCATTTTTGTTCTGAATACTAAATAAAACAAATACATTTAAAATCATTTGGGAGTACCTAAAATAATGTCTTTGAAGTGTTTTTAGATAAAAATCTATTGATAATTGATTATAGTTATCAATATTGTTCCATTAGACATAGTATATGAGTCAATCTGCCATTAAAATGGCACCATCCTTGTAAGATCAGCAATTGAGGGATGCAAAGGATTATGGGATAGGGTTGATTTCTGATTTGTCATGATTAATAGTCTCAGGCCTGAAGAGACAAATGAAGCTTCACAGAAGTTGTAGGGGTTTTTGGTTTTAATTTATAACTTTTGGGGAGGGAATGAAACAAAACACAAAAGCATCATAAACAAAATACTTTAAGAACAGAAAGTCATCATGTCATAATTTTGAAGTTTTGAGCTCAAAATTTCGTGTGAAACTCTTAGAAGGATATTTTTCCTTACTTCATGCAGATATTTTAGACCAAGATGTTCCTTGGCTTATAGTTATGGTATTCTAGTCTTGATTTCCTTCATCACCTCTACACCCTTGGGTCCAGATTCTTCTCTTCTTCTAATGGCATTAGTAGTATTGGCTTCAGAGACAACCCTACCACAGTATGCTTTTTTACATTTGTTTTCTTACTAGTTAATTTTTGATACTGTTGAAAGTCTCTACATATCAACTGAATCTTACTGTGATGAGCATAGTTTCACATGATGTCTCATCCACAAGTACTACAGGTTAGGATATACATCATAATTCACTTGTAGAACAATGTTAATTCTGGCACAAAAATTATCTTTTAATGTCCCCTGGAATTGATCTGCTCATCTTGATCTAGAATGAGTAGGGAGAATATGAAGCAGATATATGAAGGCCACAAGATCATGTGAATTGAGATTTAGAGGGGAAAAGATTGTATGCAATTAATAAGATTATATTTCATATAAGCCCTGGGTTGTCCTAATGAGTATGGTGAAAGAAGTTGCTGGTAATGTAGACTATGCAATATGTATACAGTCCTCCTGTTTGGTTTATTTGCTTTGTTTTATGACTTATTTTCCTACTGATAAATGAATCTTCCCACCATTCAGCCTATTAAAAACCCATGTTGAAGACATTGTAGAATTCCTACCTCTCTTCACCTTCAAGATGCACTATTTATTTAACAACTGACTAGTAGTCTCTTTGATCAAATAATATGAATTGCCAAACTGTATTCTCCCTGAATGTTTGCTGGCTAAAGCATGGCAAAGCTTCTAAGTGGTCATTTCAATCCTCCATCCTGATATAGGTGTGGACTTGGGAATCTTCTATTGATATTCAACAAAGAGTGTTAGTGGCAAAATAATATTTTAGATCCCTGGGGTTTGTGCAGAGGCTATAGAGCCTTACTATTTTCATAGTGTCTCTACTTAGCAGCCTTTCACTACCTGCTTGCTTCTCTAGCATTTGCATAATTGCCATTTGTTGCACTTCAACCATCTTGTACTGTATCCTTTCTCAGTGTTTTTATGTCCCATGGCTCTCAGCTTGAGGTCAACTTCTCTTCTTACCTTTTCATATTCTTCTTATTGGCTACTTTTATATCTTCACCTCCTTCAGGAAGGGTTTCCTGATGCATCTTCTGGTCTGATACAAGGACCCATCCTTCATGTCTTCACGAGAATAAAGCATCAGTTAATTATTTACTCTGTAGTGTATATCATAAAACAGTATCATCATCAATCAATTTTCCACCATATAGTGAACACTTGAGAAGGACTGTGCTTAGTCTCTCTCTGTACCTGCTAGGGCTGTGCCTGGTCCAGGATGAGAAATGAAGAACAGTTTCTTGGTTGAAAGTACAGTTTGTGTGTACCAAACTCTTATCATAATTATTTTTAAAGATGACAAACTTTCATTATTATATCTTTTGACAACTATGAAAGTGGGAATATTGCATCTACCTCCTACAAATCCTTTAGCAAAGATGGCATTTAATGTAACTTGGGGGTACAATGAGAACATTTTTGATGCTACCACCCACATGTTGTTATTGACAGAGATCTACAGAGTTCACATAGAATACTTGCTTTGAGTGTTTTAAATCACCATTTTTAAAAGTCTAATTAGTTATCATACATTAAGTAGAATTGAGATAATATTCAGTACACAATCTACCGTGTGAATACTTTGAAAGGAAATTGCTGTTTTACAGCCTTGCTCAGTAACAACTAAAGCTCAGGCAAGTTTAGTCAAGCAAATCAATGAAAGTTCATCTTTCAGTGTCAGCTGGCTGAATTTTAGACTAGTGATGAATGCCTTGACTAGAAAGATAAAATGCTGGAATGCCAGCCAGTGCTCTGACAGCTACAGATGGTGCCAATTACTGCCAGTGGAGCCTGTCCTGCTGTGAGACCAAGATGTCTGTTTTGTGGCCACAGGAAAATGAAAAAGAGGCCTTCCAGCTGGGCTTGTCACCTGTCCTTTATTATTCTTTAACCAAAATTGTAATGAAGTGTGAATGCCACTCCTTTTTTCTCTTTTCATAATGTAGTTGAAGACACTGAAAGTAAGAAAGAAGAAATGCTACTCGTGTTAATTGCAGAGTTAATTGCCAAGAACATCCCACAGAATATGAAAGAGGTCACTAGCCAGTTATTTTTGCATCCTATTTCTAGTGCACAAACTGGAATATGAAAAAAGATAATGATAATACACAAACTTGTGATTTTCATTGAGTTGTGTACATTCAAACATAATATAGCATATCACGGGAAGAAAGCACTTCTGTTAGAATAATCACTGTGATAATGTCCTGTGGAAGACATTAAAGTTGGATCTTTCTGTGTTTATGCTTCAGTAACAGACAATCCCAGGACATAGATTTGAAGTGTAATAGTCAATACACTCTATTCTTTTCTTGCTCTAAACGTGTATGTTGCATTCATACCTCGAAAGCATCATCCCACATTAATACCTGGGTATAAACTGCATCCTCAATCTAAAACTAACAAAATAAAACTTAAATTTTATTATTCTTACTTATTTATGTGTGTATTCATATATAAAGGGGATATGTATGCAAAAGTTCATGTGTAGATATCAGAGAATAACTTTCAGGAAATTTGGTTCTTTCTTTCTACCATGTGGTACCTAGGGATCAAATTCAGGTCATACAGCCTTAGCATCAAGTACTTATATGCCATCTTTCCAGCCCAGAACCTAAAATATCATATCATTATCAATAACAAATTCACATTGATAGCTTCTTTTTTTACATTTTAGAATTATTGTGTACAAGTAATTCAAAAGAACATTATAACTTTTCATATAGTTACACAACATACTTTGATCATATTTACCCTTCCTGCTACCCTCTTTTATCTCTCTTTCTCTTCCACCTGTTCCTGTTCTTGCCTCTAATAGTCCTTCTGCTTTTATTCCTTAAAAATGAAAAGTACACATAAGATTGGAAAGTCTATTTTATTCCACTTAGCATTATGATCTCCAGTATATTCATGGTTTGAAAAATGACAGAATCTCATTCTTTATGAATGAATGATACCATGTTGTGTATATGTGCCACATTTTATTTATCCACTCACGTAAAATATTAGCTCAAGTGATTTGCCTCTATTGTTCTTAATATTACAACCAAACTTGTTGAAAGATATTGCTACCCTATGTTATCGATGAATGGTGATGCAGAAACATGGCATTCATTATTTAAGTGTACAAAATTGATTTGAATACAATTCTCCAAAATTTAAGAATGAATACAGCCAAGAATAGAAGGAAGATTGCTTTTGTTTTGGTTTGTTTGGGGATTTTTTTGTTTTGTTTTGTTTTTTTAATATGAGAACAAAACTTGTTCAACCACTGGTAGTAGCATAAGAGAGCTACTGACATTTGGCCAGAAGGTAAGTAAAATGGTAATGGGAGTCAGAATGACAACATCAGTGAATTGTTTAACTTTTATTATTATTATTGGTGGATGAGTCTTATAGGTAATAGCTAGTGCAAACTATAGCCATTCTGGTTCTTGATAATGGTAAGTCATATGGAGTGTTGTGGCCAGATGTCAGAAGTTTGAATTAGGAAAAATTTTCATCTTTTCTATGACTGTTTAGCCTTTATGTGACAGTAGTTATTTCCAAATGCCTCAAAAGAAGCCAAACTAGCCATATCCACCAGAATTCATCAGTATCCAGAAAAATCTCCCAGAAGCAGTCTATGAAAAGGAGATGCCAGCCCAAACCTCAATCCAAAACCTTCGGGATCAGTGTCAACTCACATGGCCTAGTCATTGCTGTGCTCTATTTACCCACATATTGGCCTCTATTTAGCATGGTTTTCCTGGATGAAAAGTGGGTACTGGAAGCCAACTTTATGGGCGAGCAGAAATGGAGTGCTTGCCCTAAAAATGCTCAGTCACAAATAGTTGGTATTATGAGCATATTTTAACTTTTATAACACAACATTCTTTAATGTATTTTCAGTTCATTTATTCATTTTCCCAATTTTTTAGTAAACATATTGTACTTCCAAATTTGTATCTATCTTCAGTTACATATTTTCTCTTATACATGGAATAGAGGACAAATTCATAGAAGGGAGACTAACTGAGAAAAGGGGAGTAATGGCAGGATCAATGTGATCAAAATATATTAATGTCTGAATGAAAATCTATTATTCCTTATTAATTCATATGCCCAAGTAAAAACCATAAATATTTATCTTCGAAGAAAGACCTGACTTTCTTCTTAAGTGACTGAATGAATCTTGAAATGCTAGTGCAGGGTGTTAATTTAGGAATATCCCTTCCCTAGTTATGTGTTAGTACATGACCTGAAATCCTTCAAAGAATGAGGTGTCACTATGATAGTAAGAGCTCACAAAAGAAGCATATTTTCCAAAAAGACACTCATGGTCCTATGAAAACCCAGAGTTTCAAGCAGTACAAGTTGAGTCTACAGTGTGATTTTCCATTGAAAAAGAGATAACAGAAGGCAGTCTTCTGTTTTTTCCTTCTCATTGCAATGCTGACTTTTGATTTCTTGGCCTATTCTACACTTGGAAAAGGCTTCTGACATTGGAGGAAGCCTAGTTGGTGATTGGTTAGCATTTTAAAAATAGGCCCAAATTTTCAAGGTTGATGTATATGTTGTAGTTAGTCCTCAAATTTTAGTGCAAAAATCAATCGAATCCTTCACAAGAGGTTTGTATATTTTGGGGGCAGTTGATGATGTTGCTGTTTTGTTAGAGGGATACTTTAGAAGGACCACTGGGCCAAGAAATATGTTGTTAAGCCAGAAACTGCCAAAGACTTACTAACCACTATTTATAGCAAAGTAGTTAATCACATGGCTCTAGAGGACTAGCTAAGGGGAGAAGTTTCCTTTTAAACAGAGCTATTCTCTCAGGCTCATCAAGCTTACTTTCCTGAGGGTCTTTCTCTTAGATTATATAACGACTCTTTAGGTGTTAGGCATCCTAGAAACTGCCTTCTTGTAATGGAGCTCTCTGTTTTCTCTTGAACCCATTTTCATTTCCTGGCTGTAAGACCAGAGAAATAAAACTGGTATAATCCGTAAACCATGGACCCCAAATGGACAGTCATCTTCAGGGCTGGAGAAGACTTTGAGGCAGCTTATGTAACATTAAAACCAGGTGAATACTCCCTTTTTTGTCTCTTCACAGTGTGTCTAGGCCTTGACACAAAGTAATGTGTTTGTTTTTCATTCTACTTTGACACTAGCCAGCAGGGATACTCTATTTTCATTTTGAAATTTTACTTGGCAGAACCTTAAAAGTCACCAGAAAACTTTCTGAATAATAAAAAGCAACTTTTATTGAAAATTAATTATTTTTTAGATGAATATGCCAGCTGTTTGAAAATGCTGTAGTCACATTGAAGTTTATTTTACTAATGTGTATGCAAATGTAGATCTACTGGTGAAATGCTTTTTGACAGTAGCTCATAAGATCTCTCCAGGCAGATCTAGAAATGTGATAAATGAAAATTATGTACAATAAGTGAATAAATCACTCACTTGGAAATGAGCTGACATTGTAAAATTTACTATATAAACTTCAGGAGAGTTTTTAAGAATGAATATAGAAAATATAAGTCTGTATTTGTTCATTCAATAGTTTTGAAGTTCTAGGAATAGATTAGATCTAATAACTTCAGAGATTTGCAATATTCTGCTTATGTTTGTTCCTCTCTTTGGGTCTACATACATGGCAGTTACATGTTTTCTATCATCTAGGTATATACTAGTTATTGTGATATGCTTTAAACATGGTATTAATTAAGCAATGTCTTATTCTACCAGAAATTTATAGCCTCATGGAATTGATCAAAAGAAGAATATGTACAGAAAAGTAAGCAAGGAAGAATTACCTACATGTGAAACAGAGCATTAAATGGTATCTTAGGTTACTGAAAATACAACTGTACATTCTGATTGAAAGCGCCAAAGACAGCATAATCAATGAGGCACAATTTGTGCTGGACTTTGAGGAAGGATGAAAATGAGAATAATCAGTGAAAAATGGACAAAGAACATCTCTTATTGAATAAACAATAGTAAATAACAAAAGAAAAATTTTCATAGGGTATATGGGGAATATCAAAAAATAATGAAAAATGGAACAGATGATAGAAGATCTGTATGTCATAATCAATAGGTTATTTTCTGTTCTGTTTAAGTTTGTGAAAAGTGGATGGATTACAGTACATAAAACAATTGTGTAGGGCTTGCAAGAAAAGCAACATTATACTCAAATTCTGTAGTTCTGATGGAAAGCAGAATAAGAACTGAGGAGGCTAAAAGGAGACAGATGGTGTAATTGTTAATCTTGATTGTCAAATTTTTATGACTTAGAATCACCCTGATGAAACACTTTTGAGCATTTCTGTGAAAATATGTACAGAGAGTATTAACTTAGAAGGAAAGACCCACCCTCAATGTGTACAGAATAAGCACATGTGCTATATTCCAAGACTGCTTAAAGTAGAAGAACACCGGTGGGTGGAAGAAACAAAACAAAACAAAAAGCAAGTGAAGCACCAGCATCTATTACTATCTATACTTTTGCATATTGGCTAAAAATGATAAGCTTCTTCACATTCATGCTACACACCTAGAGCCACAATCACTGCCTCAATATAGTTGATTGTATGATTTCTTTGACTCAAAACTCCTCCTTAATTTGATTTTATCACTGCAACACACACACACATACACACACACACACACACACACACACACACACACACACACACACACACACACACACACATTGATATAGAAACCTGCTACCAGGAGCCAGGATTCTGCACTGATATGTCTGATCATGCAGTTCTTATTCTTTTTAAAATTGTTTACAGGATGAATGTGAATAGTTTAGAACTATGGGTAGAAAAGCCCAAGAATCCTATAAGCAGAGATTAATGGGCCATTCTAGTGGGAGTTTAGAAGATACGGAAACCTAGTGGATCTCATGAGGTTCAGGGGGTATGATGACTGTTAGAAACTAGAATAATTGTTACTCACATATACCCTGGAAAAAAGAAACTGGATGCATTGTACCCATGTCCTAGAAAGTTTTTAATAGTTAAGCTCAAGTAATTAAGTTAATTTTTGTCAGAGGAGTTCTTAAAACAGAATAAAATCCAGGCTGTTGGATAGTTACTTGTCATTGCTCTTAGCTCTATTGTGAGAGGAAAATAGTGAAATATGAAGAAAGGAGCAGAGCTAAGTTTAAAAGATGCAAAGGGGGAAGCTATGGAGAAAGTAGCTACAATCTTTTATTTTCCCCTGAGGTTTAAAATATCCTAATTTTTAAATTACATTTATTTACATGTATATACTCATGCTGCAACATTTGTGTAGAGGTCAGGGGACAATTTATAGAAACCTGATTTTCCCTTCAGACATGTGGGGCCCAGGGATTAAGCACAATTCTTCATGATAGGCTTCAAACATCTACACAGTTTCTCTTGTCCCAATTCTTTTTAAATTTCTTTTTCAGTTTTTTTTTCCTTTCTGTAAAATTTAAATTAGAAACAGGTTTGGTTTTCATGTCAATCCCAGTTCCCACTCCCTCCTCTCCTCCCCTGCCTCTGCACCAGCCTCCTACCCCATCCCCTTTCTGCTTCCCTGGAAGGGTTATGCCTTCCATGGAGGATCCTCAAAGTCTGTCATATCTTGAGGAGAAATTGTATGCTTGTCACTTTGTCTGATAAAGATAGCCTTGGAGCAAGATCTCACTCATTTAAGGATGCAACTTGTGAAGATATAAATTTTTGTGTGTGAAAGGAGAGAGCCTGAAATGAAACTTCACTGTATGGTTCAGTCTCCTTGTGCCCTATGCCTACAACAACTGATTGAGGATGTATGTTCACAGGTTGAGGTGCCAAGGTGAACAGAAGCCACTTCAACTATATCAGAAATTGTCTAGACCACATCTCAATCTGCCACTGCAACTTGAAAGCATCACCCACATAGTGCTAGTTTTGAAGGCATGCAAAATACAAGAGTGAGGAAGTCTTGCAGGCTTGTGTTAAGGTTTCTAAAAGTCTCTCAGTCTAGGCAATATATGACAGGATCACTTTCCCTGTAAGAAGGTTCTGAGAGGCTATGAAGATAAAGCAGAGTTGTTGTAGTAAAGGGACCAGAATGTTGCTGATTCCAGGATCATAGAATAACTACCAAGGAAAGCTACAAACACAAAGTATATCTGGGCCAAGAGAGAAGTGTATGTACTAAAACTGCAAAGTTAAATGGGAAGATATATCTCAGGCAAATGGATTCTATCAAAGAACTGGATAATGAACATAAATCTCAAGGATATAGTGTCTATCCTGATGTTTTTCAGTCTGCCTTTGTCCCATCCTCTCCCTATTACTCCTCTTTCCCCCATTTTTATATGTGGATATTTATTTCTTGCCATTATAATGTTAGGAGAATGACTTGAGTCTCAGAAAAGACTGAAATTTTAAATGGTGTCTTAAATGTTAAATACTAAGGTGACTTTTCAAATTGAACTGAATTGATTTTGCATAATGAGATTGGCACTAGCCTTTGAGAAACAAGTGTTGATGTATTTGGGTGTCAAGTTGACAAGGGGTAGATTGTGATAGTCCTGATTATTAATTTAATGATATTTAGAATAAACTATGATGCACATCTCTTAGAATGGCTATGATGGTATTATCAGAAATGTTTAATTGAATTGGTAAGACTCACTGAGTATAGGTACTCAATTCCATGAGTTGGGCTCCATGCCTGAAATAAATGGAGGTGGCATCTATAGACCAATATCATTCTATCTTCTTGACGGTGAACACAATGTGATTAACTGCCTCATGTTCCTTTCACTATAATCCCAGCTGTTTTCAGTGCAGTATTCTCCACCATACATTCCAACTAAGGTAAACTCATCTTCCTTAATATGATTTTCAGATATTTATCACAACCATTAAAAAGTAACTAACACAGATGGGTTAGGAACCATTGTAATAGTTGAAGTCAAGGATGACCTGGGCCTGAAAGGGACATTAAAACAATTATCCAGGGAATCTAACCAATGCAGAATGTGCTCTTACTAATGCACATGACTAGGATAAAGGCACTTATCTACTTTTAGTGGCTTGGTCTGGCCTAATAATTGTTTCAGCTCTCCGTTTTCCTTGGACTGTGACACAGTCACTGTATGGTTTGCATAAATTGGTTAATTTTTATAGGCTTTCTTTTAAGAAGCTGAAAAAAAGAAAATAATTCTTTTCAGCAATGCTAATTGACTCATAGGAATGCTTTATGCATTTGTGTAAGTGCTAGCATATTAGCCTGAAATGGTGTTTAATAAATTATCTAATATTGGTCCTAAAATATGTCAAGAGCTTCTAGAAAGTAAACATGATTAAATGCTAAATATTTTTAATACAAATAGCATTAAAATAATAAAGTGATAACAATCAATGGTGGCTTTCCTTTCATTACAAATACTTTATGGTTCATTTTTATCTTATTCATAAAAATTAATTTTATAAAACAACTGCAGAGTTGTCTTAAGAAAATTGGTAGAGTTTACCAATGATGTCCCCATAAGTAAAGGCTTCCTATTGATATTATTTGACAGTTAAAAGTAAGGAATATGTGTATTTAGCAGCATTTTGCCCCCATGGTTCAAGGGCTGAATAACAGAAAGATGCTTAGTTTTTCAGAGTGTTGATTAAAACATAAAACTTTAGCAAGTGACTTCAACTTTTTTGTTTGAGGAAGCAATTCTACACTTCCCGTTATTCATACCAAATAAGGCAAATGTAAGTGAATAAATGAGACTACTCCTAGGACTTCAAATCACTAGTTCACATAGAAGTTCCTCATTGTAGTATATAAAACTTTATGATGGTCGATAAGTGGCAGGTTGATAAGTGGCCTCAGGAAGATAAGTGGCAGGGCTCTTAAGGCTACTAACAGCATCAGTATTGAAATACTTTATTCTAGGAGGCACATTCCATTAAAAATAAAGTATCTACACATACATCTAGGCTCCAGAGGTTTTTGTCTTGGATCAGTGCTTCTTCCCAATTATTTCAATAACACCATCCAGAGATATAGCAATTCCTTGAATACCCTGTTTTTTCTGATGCTGGTCAAATCCACAAGAGACCCACAAAGTACTTTGTCAGGTGTATTATGTAATATCTGCAGAGAAGAGCTCTGCTGTCAGTGTGGACTGGCCAAGTTATAGATACACTTTTCAGCTGACTGTGGTAAAAAAAAAAAATAATAACCTCATCATAAATACTTAAGCCATAAAGGTTGATAGAGATATTTCTGTATTTGACTTCATATAAATTGTTATTTTTATAGAATTTATTCATACTTTGAAAAAAATATAGAGAGTCAATTATTTGAAACTTCCTCTGTATGAAGAATGTATTACAAGTAGAGAACACACAGTTGTTTATGTTAACTACCTTTCAGTAAAGGTAGGAAGAATTCTATATCCCTGAAGTCTAATATTCTGTCTAAGCAACATTCGATGATTTGTTTGTGGCTTCCTTTCCTTGTATGTAAATAGAGTTAGGTTCAAAACAATTTGATCTTTGGTGAAGATGTTATCACTGACTCTGATTCAGAGATGCTATTAGTTTCCCAACACTGACTGTGGTCATTCTGAAACAATTATGATAATTAGTATTTTACCTGTGAGGTATTGTCTGAAGGTTGGGTTCATTTTATTTATCATTAATGAACTGCTCAGAATAAATTAATAAAAAGTAGCTAGTTTCAACTACTCATGCAGCACATTGCCTGCCTGTTTTATGTTATCTCTCAAAAGCAATTGGTTGAGGTTGAGTGAAATTGTCATTCATTTATTCA
The DNA here is from genome assembly GCF_943737965.1 of Phodopus roborovskii. Taxonomy (NCBI): domain Eukaryota; kingdom Metazoa; phylum Chordata; class Mammalia; order Rodentia; family Cricetidae; genus Phodopus; species Phodopus roborovskii. Next base: position 290,735 of record NW_026125964.1, on the reverse strand, counting down.
TTACAGTATTTGTGACACAATGTTCATGTCTCTAACACTCTCATCTTAAGAACTGAATGCTATAGGATTTTCTTCCCTAAAGCATTATATCTATTTAAGCTTGGTGTACTCTTCTTTATTTTAAGCAATAGTCCATCTTTCTATCCATCAATATCTTCTATAAATACTACAGTTGACCTCTTATACATCATCAACATTGCAAGTGTTATAGAAGTGGATCATAGTAAAATTTTATATTATCTTTGACATAGAACTTATAACTTTAATGAAAAATAATGGGAAAAAAACCTTTTAACTAATAACATATTTTCATGTTAGCAAAGCCAATGCCATATATACTGGAACTCCATGACTTGTGTTTGTATATAGGATTTATTTGTTTTCTTTTGGATTGCTTCCAGTTGGTTACTATATCATTAGATGCACAATTTATCAGCATATATAATTAATGCATGGGAATTGTAGCTTCTAGAAATTCTCAATAAGAATAGTTAAGCACCTTAATCTAACAGGTGGCTTGAATGAATGTTATTTTGCTTAGCATGTAGCCTATAGTCTGACAAGAGGTGAACAACATCTAACCAAGCTATTTTCATTGTGGTCTGAATTGAAATAAAAGAAGTCTTCTCATTAGGACTTCTGAATGACTTTGCATGGCATGCTAAGGGACAAGAATCTAAGGACAAATCATAATGGATGGCCTCTGATCACCCACTTTGTACTTGCTAGGAAAGTTTAGATGTACAATGGGAAGGTAGAAACCCGGTTGCTCTGTGCTTCCTTTGCTTTCAATGTGGTTTAACAATTTCATTCATGTAGCAGACACTGCTTTGCCTCTTGCTTTTGAACTGTTAGATGATTGCAGTCTAACAATTTTTTCATATTTTGGGGGCTAGAACCAAAAGGACAGTAATATGAGACCAGTTATTAAAAGCAGAATAAGGAAGGAAGAAACTTGCTAAGCATATATGTTCACAATGCTTGACACTTTCTTAAGGCTTCATTTTACGTGAACATCCAAAGAATTCCATGAAATAAGAGCTAACATTGTGTTTCACTGAAACAGTAATCAGCCATGCAGTGAAGCATGAAGACAAGATGCTATGCCAAATCCATGTTAATTACACAGCCTTGTGTCTTTGAAAAATTCTAACTCATTAAAACCTATTCCAACATGTAGCAGTACTTTCTTATTGGGATCACCAGCCTGCAAATAATGACAAGGAGACTTGTTATTAATTATGAAAGCTCAGACTTAGCTTAGGCTTGTTCCTAACTAGTTCTTATAACTTAAATTAACCCATATTTTTTAATCTACATTGTTTCACATGGTTCATTATCTCATCCCTGTACTACCAATCATGCTTCCTCTGCATCTGTCTCACAACCCATTCTCTGCTTAGAATTCCAGCCTATATTTTCTTGTCTAGCTATTGGTTGTTCATCTGCTTATTACTCTGATCACAGCAGTTTATCTTCTCATAGTATAAAATATCCCACAACATTTTCTCATTTTGTCTAAAATTTTAAAAAATGTTTTAACTCTACCATAGCAAAAGTGTATACAATAAAAACAATTATTGGGTAAGAATTATATTTACAATGTTCAGCCCATTTGTATTTGGCAAAGTTGGAGAAAGTACTTTATTATCTATATACTATCTTAGTGAGTCCAAAGTTTTATGCATAAACTATTTTTTATCATAACTTGTATTACCATCCTTAAAATATCATTTTAGACATTAAAATATATTTTCAGATAACCTATGCTTTTAAGTTTCTCAACCTTTTAACTTTACATGTCTTCTGTAAGATTCTTTTCTGAATTTGGTAACAAGGAAAACTGTTGATTATAATTATTTAGTGTTCAACCCCATGAGAGACACAAGAAGGATAAAATATCACCTGAGTAAGCAAGAACTGCTGAGCAAAAAACTTCCAAAACTATAAGAAATGACAGAAACAGATAGCTGCCTGGAAAGTCACTCATGTTTCCTCTGCAACATTGTGGCATCCATCTTCAGGCTACGGGCCTTCAATATCTGGCAGAATATTCTGTGAAACAGGGATTTTGAAGGACTTTCCTACCTTATCTTGGCAAAGATTAGCAGTTACTTTTTTGTCATCTGCTTATCCAATTTGGGCAGCATACTATCAGCATTTGTGTCAAGAAGAGTTTATTATGTAATGATGGGTTTTGCCACAATAAATGCAAACTCCATATGAAGGTTCTTTGATGCTCTTCATCTCTGAAGTAGATTGGTTCTTCCAGAAGGAGACATATCTCACTGTCATAAAAAGCCTTATGTTATTAAAATATTTATTTGTTACCAAATGTCTCTAGATTTCTAAAGTATCCAAAGTCCACTTATGTATCTTAAATATATCTATTTAACATTGAAAACATACCTAACATGACTACAAGTTTGATTGTTACAGATGACTAAATACTATCATGCATTTCTTAATTTTTCTATAAAGTTTATAAGGACTAGATTTTACACTACAATTTAAAATGAGCTACATAGATAAAATACCTTAAGAAAAGAATAGAAACTTATATACAATAATACAAATATAACCTTAAATTTGTATCAACATATAACAATATCATAAACAAGAGTAGCAACACATTTAAAGTATGTTCTAACAAAACAACCTTAAATTTGTATGAATATACAATAGAACATACAAATATAAAATATCTTAGATCAATAATTGATTTTTAGTTTGACATAAACAAAATAATCTAACCTTTATCATATCATTCCTATATCTCTCCTTTTCATTTCAGAGAGATCCTTGAATATGACTTGCCTTGTTTAGTTCCCCACCTTACTATGACCAGTACCACTTTGAAAACAACCCCACAAATGATGACAATCATCCATAACCCACTAAATGATGAAAAAAAGACCCCCCACATCTTTGGAATTTTGGCATTATCTTCTTAAAACCACTCTTTGTTGTGTGAGGGCAACAGCATTGTTAGGGCACCCCAAGAAAATTAGGACAGTGGTAAAATCCTAGGAAAGCTGGCCATTTTACTTTTTGTTTCATGCGTGTGTGATGGGAAAGTATAGTGTATACCTGAAGTCTTCACTGGAATAGTCTATGAGGGTGGACCATAACACCTAGAAGCTTTGAAGTTGTTTTGAATACAGAATTTTGAGGAAACTGCAACAGAAGCATTCTGAGAGGCTGTATCATCTAGGACACTTGTCTACATTGGTCTCTGTTCCTTATTTTTTAGAACATGCAATTTTTTAAAGATAATATACATATCTGCAATAGCACAAGTATGGAATGTGCAGTGTATACAAATTAGCTAAAATTACTTTGTGTTCTATGTTTGACCAGGTAAAAGGCACCTGTCAACTTTTTAAGTCCATTTTGATAGTATAACCAAACAATAATATAAATCTTCATCCATGTTATATGAAAGTATGGCATGGAATAGTAAGTCATAAGGACTCTATAGCCAACAAGTTTTATCATGTCTCATCCAGTATTAGAGCTATAAGTCTATTTAAACTGCATTTCTTCTTGATTTTCTTCTTAATTTCAGTAGATCATATCTATCCAGAAAATTGTCCATTTCCATTAAGTTTTTGAATTTTGTGGAATACAGGTTATTTTTAGAGAAGGTTCAATGTGGCAGTTAGAAGTCTAGCTTGAGGTCAGTCACATGGCTCTGTGGATAAAAGTGCTTGCCATACAAGCTTAATGATCTGAGTTCAGTTTCTGGAATCCACAATGCAAGAACAAACCCCCAACATAAGTTATGACCCAGTTGGGTTTAATAGACATTTATAGAACACTCCATCCAACCACAAAGAATATACATAGAACCTGACTCTGAAGAAAATTTTGCATGACTACAAAGCTAAATTCATTCCACACAGCTCATTAAACCATAGTTCAGATAATAATAAGCTCTTGAATTTCACAGAGTTTCAACAGGACTCACATAGGAATTATGTACATAAAAGATACTCAAGCAAGCTATGACATGAGGTCAGAGAAATTGTATCTAGATTTGTATCCAAGAATAACTACAGAAATATAACAAAATCTATTCTACACAGTTTTGTCTAAAGCTCTATATTTGTTTATAAACATATCCCCTTTCTTTAAATTATACAGTCCATCAAATATTTAGCTTTTCAGAATTTTACTTCATGTGAATGTTTACTTCATTTTTGTTTGCATTTTATTAGGTCACATTAAGAATATGCTGAGGAGAAAATACTTGTAACAAAGAGTTATTTGACTGTATAATCTATAATTTTTGAACAGGTCAAAGAATTAAAGCATTTAAAAGTGTAAAATTTTGTACTTTTTTCTAAGTGATTGAACATTTTTCCTCTCATATAACAAATTCAATTTAATTAATTTCAGACTTGTATTGTAGAAATAAGTGAGTAAGACAAGTAAGTAGTATATATTAATATATATGAGTTCAACATGCTAACTCCATATATTTTAAGGCATTCAAGGCAAGGATTCTATTGTCAACTTTTTATAGATTACAGAACAAATGACCACTTAACAGTTCTTACTCAAAAACTTTAAGGAACATGTATTTTTGTTTTCTGGATGAAAATCAGTGTTCTCCATTTTCTTTCACTTATATTGTTGAAGGGTAAATGAAAAAGCAATATTTTTTAGTTCATCTATTCCATTTTTTATCTGTAGGAGGTAATATAAAATCATGTTTGTGGAGTAATGGAAAGCTCTAAAATTAAAGCAAGCTTTCCCTTTTTAGTTTGCTGAAAGCTGTGACGTATTATGCTGGAGCATCACTACATTGCTGTTAGAGTTCACTAGGCTGCATTTGGGAGTGGACTATGAAAAAAAGATGGGGCCAGTTTATCATTTCATACTGTAACTTCAGTTCTAACATTATATTCATTGGGTAACTTATATCCAAATTTCACTCATAGAAACTAAGAACTATTTTTACTATGAAATAAGAAGAAAGTTGGGAGTTATTTTCAAAAGAATGGGATAGCTGGTTAGTAGAACACCAGTAGGTAATTTTTCTTTGTTTTAGAATCCTTATTTCCTTCATAAACTTCTATCTTTTCATTTTTCTTCAATCATTCAAGAGGTCTGCTTGGGTGATCTTCAGGCCTTTTCCTTTAGCTTTGTACATATTATTTGGATTCTGTTCTAGGCTGTACTTTATTTATTATTTTAAACTTAATTTTTCTTCTAGTTTTGATTTCCACTTCTTTTGTAATTTACTCCCAATTTGGTGTTTCCTCCAATTTAGTGTTGCTTGCCACAGATTAGTCATGTTTATCTGTTTATAGCTCTTCTTTTAAGTTTAAATTTACATGTTCTTTCTAACTCTCATGTTGGCAATCATATGTACTTTTCAGCTCATACCTGAGTTTCACCATAAACCCTTTGTAATACTATGGACCTGAGATAAACAAATAGCATTATGTTATAATGTTCCAGTTCAATCAATTTTTGTGTGAATGAGATGTTTCTCAAAGAGTAACAGTGCTTATCATCAGGAACTATTTCAATTTAAATAATCACAGCAATTATGCCCCTTAACTGTGACAATCAATGAAAGTGAAAGTCTCAATGTACTGTTGAAGAATACTGTTTGAATAGCAGTAGATGTAAGTTTTAAATGTAGTAAAGGAACTCAGAGAGATAATGCCCCTAGACATACACACATACCATATTTTCATTGTGTGTACAGAATTATTTTCCTCTATGCCTTGTTAAACAAAGAAATAAAGTTTAAAGAAATTCTTTGAAATTTAATAGGTGATGATAAGGCATATTTGTGGGTGTACCATACTAGATGTGAATGGGCATAGTGAAAATCTCCTATTTTTCATTTTTTTTTTTTTTTTTTTTTTTTTTTTTGTAAACCTTGAATTTTTTGGAAAGGTTCTGAACTTTCTCTCCTAATTCAACAAATGTAACAAAGGAAACACATATATATGTAAGGTGAGATCCTGGATGACATCTATAAAAGGGACTCTCTGATGATTTGAATCCCATATGTTACTTATTTCATTTTTTAAAAAGTCATAAATGGTGTCTATCTTGAAGAGATTCCCAACTTCTTACAGGCTGAAGTCACCTGTTAATGAATGAATACAACTGCTGATTTTAGACTAAACTTATTTGAAAAAGATTTTTTTTAAGGACAGAAACAAACCCTAAATATTTACAAAATATATAGGACACATACACTTGCATATGTTCTTAAATGTCATGATGTTTAGTTTTCTGTAGATAATCTACCTAAGAATCATATCATCACAATTTTACCTACCAATAATGGTGTTAAGAACCCCAGATTGCCTTAATCTGTTTTCATTTGCTTTTTCTACATAGTGTTATTCAATGCATGCGACAGTCTAGTAAGAGAAAAACACCCCTTTATACATAACATTTTTTTTATTCTTTGGGAATTTAATATCACACATCTCCCAGTCCCTCTGCATCCATCATTCATCCTCCCTTGTAAAGGTTCTCCTAAGGAAATCTTAAAAAGAAATAACAAATATTAAAATTTAAAATTCAAATAAGAAATTAATTAAAACAAACAAAAATAAAACATCAAAACAAACAACAACAAAAAGAAAAAAAAACTCTTCATAATTCCTACATTCCCTTCACCTCTGTTTGCCTTAGTGGAATTGGGAGCTGTGGTGTATCATGCTGTGTATTCTTTTGACCAAACAGCTTTACCTACCTATAAATGTTCAATGTGTAATATGTTGTTGGTCATGTTCAAGGATTCTGGCTTACAGTACAACAATATAATTGGACCTGCACAGAACCTGCTGTTGCCCTGCTTCATGGAGGTACTCTGGCTATGGTTCTGTAGGGTCACCCCCGCGCTTGCCATGCACTCTAGCAGTACATAGATGGGGTAACTGTTGGAAGTGTCAACTCAAAGTTTTGGATGTGTGCCTATGTGGCAGCTGAGTTGGTCAGTTGGGGAAGCTAGGATCATCACCCTTAGGTGAGGGGTGGAGCCAGGGATAGAATCTCTTTGAAAGACACAGACTATTAGTCTCAAGAAACTTAAATAGCAACATGTCTGCTTTTATTTTACAACGTTGGGTGGTGGGACAGAGGATCAAACACTACCTCTCTAGCATAAGCTGCCATTGATGTTCCTGATTTTAGCCATTCTTTCAGGAGTAAGATGGTATCTCAGAGTTATTTTGATTTGCATTTCCATGATGGCTGAGCGTGTTGAGCACTTTCTTAAGTGTCTTTCAGCCATTTTGGATTTCTCTAAAGAGAATTCTCTATTCATTTCGGTACCCCACTTTTTAATAGGATAATTTGCTAACTTGGATACTAGTTTCTTGAGTTCTTTGCATATTTTAGAGATAAGCCCTTTGTCAGATTTGGGGTTGGTGGAGATCTTTTACCACTCTATGGTCTGCCTTTTGGTCTTGTTGACTGTGTCCTTTGCCTTACAGAAGCTTCTCAGTTTCAGGAGGTCACATTTATTAATTTTTGATCTCAGTGTCTGTGCTACTGGAGTTACGTTCAGCAAGTGGTCTCCCATAGCAATTCATTCAAGGGTACCTCCCACTTTCTCTTCTAAGAGGATCAGTGTGGCTGGATTTATGTTGAGGTTGCAGACTGCAGATAGAGCCATATCTATCACCATGCATAATTTTATTTTTATATGATAGTTTAGTTAAAATCCGTGTTATTAATGTTAATGTGAATGTTTCATCATTCAGAAATAGCTACTATCAAATTCTGGTTTACTTCTAGATGCATGTGTGTGTAGGTAGACTATTTTAAAAAATTATATTAATCATGCAATCTTCCCTTTACTTTTTCTTCTAAAGTGAAGGCATTTTCCAGCATTATTAGGTAGTCTTTAGAATAACATTTTTTAAATCACAGTACTTTTCTCCAGATCAAATTGTCCCCTGTCAAGGCTTTCATCTATCATAGGTGATTGCCCAAATGAAAAAAAAAATTTACATGTGAGCCCTCTAATTGTCTTCTATAATGAAGTTATGTTGTCTTGTGGGACTCCCAAAATATACGTTTGTTTTCATTTTGTTTATGTTTTGTACCATATCCCATGGAAGAAAATATTGAAAAAGAGTTTTCTCTATATATTGGGTTTTTAGTTGACCTTGCTTCTGATTCTAAATCTAGATTTTCCTGATTTTGTCCATTATGATTTCTTTATTTTTTTAGATGTATGAGTGTATATGTCTCTGTATCACATGAATGCGTAGTACTCATAGAAGCTATAAAAGACATTCAATCTTTTGGGAATGGAATTAAATACAATTTTGAGTCACCATGTCATCTTTGGGAATCAAATTTAGGGTCCTCCACAAAGTCAATCAATGCTCTTAACCATTTACCCACATTTCCTTCTCTCCTATGGTCTGGTTTCTTTCTGTAAAGTAGAAATACTACTCACTAATGAAAGAAAAATATCAAACAGGGTCAAAATCATATAATGCATAGAGCTTTGACTAAAGGTCCACAGAACAAGCTAGCACTCTCCAATAGTTTAGCAGGTGATGGATTTTGTACCTGGCACTCTGCTTTCCTTATGTAGAACCAATGCTGGTTTACTGCTGTTATAAATATTACCTTATATTGATCCTTTGGTAAATTAAGCTATAATTAAATGCTTCAAGTTTTACATCTTGCTTTGGTTTAATTGATGGGTAACTACAAGCCAGTCATGTCCTCATTTGCCTCATCTCTAAAATGAAGAGGTTGACATAGCTGGCATATTTTGGCATATTTTAATCGCTGTTCTATTGCTGTGAAGAGATACCATAACCAGGGCATGCTTATAAAATAGCACATTTAATTTTTAACTTTCTTACAATTTCAGAAGTTTACTTCATTATCATCATGGCAGGGAGCATTGTGGCATACAGTGAATACCTGAAAGTTAAATCCTGATCCATGGTCCATGGTGTTGGAGAAGTCACTGAGGCAGGAGAGAGAGAGAGAGAGAGAGAGGCAGGGAGGGAGGGAAGAAGGATGGAGGGAGGGAGAGAAGGAAGGACACTGGACCTGGTGTGGAGTTTTGAAACCTTAAAGCCCACCCCAGTTAAACACCTTCTCCTACAGGAAAACCTACTGCAACAAGGCCGCAACTCCTTATGTTTCTATGTTTCACAGCTCATCAACTAACAACTAAGCATGTGAGTATATGAGCCTCTGGAAGCATTCTCACCCAAACCACCACATCACATGAAAGTATCAGCCAAATAAATTCTTTCCTCCCAAAGTTGATTATGCCCATGGTGTTTATCATAACAACAGAAAGCAAAGTAGTACACCCATTTACTGAAACTCAGGATTTAGAAGCCAGTTTCTTCTGACATCTTGCAAATATTATTATTTTGGAGAAGCAATTTTCAATGGATTAACAACATATGGGCTCTATATTACTTGGAATGTCCATTGGTTTAAAAAATGAAGCAAAGATTTTGACATATTTTTTAAAAGTATCTTGAATCTTAAGCCAAACTTCCTGTGCTTGTGTCTTTAGATGAATTTAATGATTATTGCTCCCATGACTTTAAAACTTGGGGGCTAACACATATAATAATACTACATTTGCGTAAAATCTGAGGAAAAGGAAAGGTAAGAAAGCCAGTGTAGCCTGTCAATTACAAATAAAGAGGTAGCCAAAGCTAAAAGAAAAACTACTTTATGAGTAGTGGTAATGCTCAAGGTAGACACTGAGTAGTCTTCTATTATATGGATATTTATTCTCAATTCATATTGAACCCATAAGAAACTTTTCACTGACTATTCTCTTTTCTTCCTTGTATATTAGCCCTTATTAGTGAGATGCTACTTACTTTCTCATATCCATTTGATAATATCATTACCTGCTTTATGCTCACAGTGGTTTGGGAGACTACATATAAAAGGACAGATTGTAATGCTAAACAGAATCCCTTTTCCTAGTTCTACATTATTATCAGAGTGTGGCATTTTCTAATGGGATCAGTGTTGTTTATCTTTTGGAGCATCTTAAACCTCTGCCTAGAGTGTTTAGACAAAAAATTTCTCTTCCAGAAGGGAATTACCAGGACCATAAAAGCCAGCACATTGAGAAGTTAAAATTACAGTAAATCATTTAATCCATCCATCTATTCATCTGCTCCTTTTCTTCACTATATTGTGTAGAAGAGACAAGAATATGAGCAGTAGCAATACTATGCACTCTAATGGGGGTCACCAGGATTATTTGAGAACACATCAAGGGGAGACACAGCAAAAACGTTACTCTGAATCTTTCCCATTCTTTTTTGTATTTTGAGACAGGGTTTCTCAGCTTTGGTGCCTATTATGGGACTAGCTCTTGTAGACTAGGCTGTTCTCAATATTACAGATATCCATCTACATCTGCCTCCAAGTACTGGGATTAAAGGCATACACCACCACTACACACAGATAAGCTTTCCCCTTCTTTAAACTGAAATCCCAAACTTTGATAGAAACTGATAAAGATTGGCATTCTAGGAGACTATACCACAGCATAGAAATGTACAAAAAACCGACCCACCCCAAAAATAAAGATGTTACATCTATGACATCATTTACATAATGCCTAAGAGGGAGAAGGGCAAATAAGTTGGTTTGTAGATTGAAAACACACATTAGACATTGGGTAATCATGCTGAGACTGAATGTAATCATTTTCAGATGTCTTTCACTATGACCCTGTGAATTCTACATGAAGTTTTGCTGGCCCACATTCACATAAGTGAGGTATCAATAAAAGTTGTTGCTTGAAGAACATGCATTACTCCTTATGAACTCTTACCTTTCAATAACTAGTTTACATGACAGTGTTTCAAGGAAGCTTTAATTGATCTCTGACTGTGTGCACCCTCACAGAGCACTGTGCAAAACCATTTGATATTACTTTTCACAAAGCAGTTATTTATTATTAGATTTCCCCGCCTGTTTCACAACTTTATTTCAAATCCCAGCATACTGTATGTTCCCTACAAAGTTTGAAGAAACATTTTTAAAAGAACAAAATAGTATACATTGCACACACTAGTGTGCCATATGGAATGTAGGTACAATCTTGAACATAATTTTTTTAAAAAGGAATTATTTTAGTTTGAATAGTGAATTGAAGTAACACAATCCAAACTTTTATTACAAGACATTTAACTGTCACATATAAGTCGACATCTTTTGACTTCCTACCAGCATTTTAAAAACCAGGGTCATTTCTCAGATTTCTTGTTCATAAGCATTTTGGGATTTGTTTTATTTTACTTTCCCCAGTTAATGTTATGTTCATTCATAACAAATATTTTAATGTGATGCTACAGTGAGCTGTATTAGATCAGCTAGAATCTTTTAGGCTCTCAGAGCATGGGCATTACATATTCAAAACAGGACCTAATGTTTCAGAGCTTCATATTCTACTATAATTATATGGTTCAATGCAAGTGATTATATCTCTTCTTCAGTAACGGGCTGAAAAGTTTTGGTTTGCTGGTTCGCTCATAATTTACGGCCTAGGTATAATAGGCCAGTCTTGCGGAAAAAAAGATGATAAATGATGCTGGCTAGGATTCATAGATTTATTAAATTTCTATCAAACAGTGCAACAAAAAAATCTGCTTAAGTTAGAAATGGGCTCAAATTTTTTAATCAAAATTCATGAGTCCTCATGCTTGGTTCAGTAGGCCCAAGGAAGGCTTGAATTGAAGACTGATTAAAGAAAATAAAAGGCTTATTTGAAGTAATTTTTCAATGACGGCTTTTAATTGGATGTTAAATCAAATTCTTATCTGCCTTTCTGCAGATAGCACATTATATAAAATACCGTTAGCGGCACCACCACTGTAACGGATACACTGAATAACAAGTGACTTCTCACTTTCCACTAAGAGAAGAGAAGGCTTGTTGTTGTCGACAGCCTGTCAGGAATTAAGTATGTAAATTAAATGCTTAAGTACATGAATATGATTTACAAGAAGCTTGGAGTGTTGGAGAAGATACTAAGTTTTTAACCAACACCCCTCCCTAAAGGTTAACAAGTGCTCAGTGACCTTTACCACCTGGGTTAGGATGTGAGGGTGTTGGTATATGATCTACATGAACTTTTGGCCAGTGAACTTGCCTAGAAGCTTACATATTCTGAAGAGCAAATTCTGCAGTTATTCTCTAATGCTCCTTTCCATCACCCATGAAAGTCAGCCCATAAGAGCAATTTCATTAGCATTTCCTCATTTTCCAATAGAAGCAATGTGTGTGCTACTAATAATCACAGGCAGTTTGAGGAGTATGGGCACCATCTCTTGGCTCAGGCAGAAACTATCTTGATTTTGAAGGTTGCAGAAAGTACTCCAGGAAGGAAATGAAAACATTGTTGGAAACAACGGTGTGCATTCCTGGAAAAATGCTTACTCTTTGCAGGCCACAGTGGTGAGAGGATGGAACAAAATCATCTTTCACAGATGACTGAGATTGGGGGGGGGGTGGTTTTCAAGAGTTAATGGAACTTTTGTTACATGCTGAGTTAACTCCCAGGACAGTGTTTACAGGTTGAGGGAATGGAGTTTGCATATACTGGTTTTATCATATATATTTTAATGTTAGATCTCAAGTAGACAGCTCATTAATTTCAAGATTCTTTATTGCCAAGAATAATATCATTTAGGCTTGGGAAATTTTTTTTTCATTTTGGTTCTACCTGCCTCAGGAACTATAAAATCTGTACTTGACAGAGTTTGAAGATGAGAGACCACATTACACAGCTCAGATCCCAATACAGCTCTACCTCTTTATTTCCTTAATAGAAGTGCTGGTGTTTTTGATTTCCATTTTTGAGCTTACTTGGAATATAGCCATTTCATTGACTGAGCTTTACTTCAACTAACAAAACGTATGTTGGATTTCCACTTTACCTGCTTAAAACCATTTTATTTATCCCTTGACAGTTTCATAATTTACATCACAGACTATGTTCATATTCACCCACAATTTGTTCTTCCTATCTTTTTCTCATGGTCATTAAAACCTTCTTCTCAAAAAGTTCCTCTTCTCCTTTCAGATTTTTACTACATATTTTCTAAATCCTTTGTACAAGTGTAAGGAGTAAGGTTTTTCCTCCTGCTGCCAGTCTTGTCCCGCCGCCACACCAGCCCCAAATAATACACAGAGACTCTGTATTTGATATAATGCTGTTGGCCAGTTACTAGTTTCTTATTGGTTAGCTCTGTCTTAATTATTAACCCATTTCTGTTCACCTAATTATTTCCATGTGGTCTCCTCTTACACTCAGAGAGCCGGCTGGCATCCAGCTCTTTCCAGATTCTCCATCTTGACTCCTCCTTACTACTTCCTCTTTCCTCCTTGTCTCCTAGTCCCTCATATCTTCCTTTCCTGTTGGCCAACAGTGCTTTATTCATTAACCAGTATGAGTAACATATATACATAATGACATTTCCCATCATACAAGTACACCTTAATCAAAAAATTCAAACTTTATTAATCATATTACATCTACCATATCTTCAGACAAAGATAGCTACTTTATACTGTTGGTAAGAACAGTGTGTGGTTAGTGCTGGAGCAACTGGGTTGTCCTCATGTCTAGAAGTGATCAGGCAGGTACTACAGTATTCATTGGATAGACGAGAGCCACTGTAATAAAGTATGATCATTCTTCCTGACTCCTCATAGAGCATGTAAAATAGCAGTGTAATGAGGAAAATGAGACTCAAGAATACTAGCTAATTAACAGCATAGCAATGAAGGAATCATGTTGAATTTGGGCAAAGGTCTTTCCTCTTCGTACATTCGCCTCTTCTGCTTCTCTCTAAATTTTCAGTATTTCTCTATTGTCATATTAATTACCTACATCTTAACATTGGTTCAGGGATGTTCTAAGCAATGATTCTTTTTCAGACCCCATCTTTCTTGATTGCCTTTGGAGGAGATAGCATGTGACACTATTTATTTTGAATATCTTTCATACTCCCACTTGATATGTGTTGTGCTATTTTTCAGTGTTTTAACCTTTGTCCTTGTCAGTCATCAAATTTGTTCATTCCCAAAGCTCCCATCACTTAACAAGGCATTTCAACTTGTATCATATTTCTAGGAGCCCATCTTGAACATCTAGCTGTCCTCTCTGCCAGATTTGGATTGAAAACTGAATTCTAGAAGGTATTTTCTAGGTAAATTCAGTAAAGCTGATGATCATTTATTAGTCCCTTTTTCCATCTTAACAAAATTAAATCCCTTACAAAGTCACATTACAGCTTATCCTCACCCTTTCTTGAGACACACCTGTATATGGATGCTAAGGTCAAGTTAATGTGAAATTGAGCAGCCATTTGTAAGGCTTACTGATTTGTAAAACCTATGTAAGACCTTTGGATGACGTGATGATGTAGCTATTTGTTTTTTGGAAAGGAAATGGGATTAAATGAAATGCAAAATCTCACTCAACTCCACATTTTTACAGTTTGAGTAACTTGTTGAGAGTTTTTTCTTAATTAAAATCCATGCATGATTCTTTTTACCTCTTGTTTCAGAAAAGTAACTGCATCTGGGTATTGATAATATGACTTTAAATTCTTCTAAAGAATCTCTGAGTTGAAACAGCTCTGATAATTCTGAGGCTATTTTTAAATTTGTGGGTTTGGTGAGAAAAGTATATACTATGAAATATATACACAGATACACTATATATGCAATCACTCACTAGAGGAAACATTTGAGCCAATAACCCAAATTAACTATGGGGCAGATAATGTGGCCCAGCTGATTATGTAACATATACATCCTGTCCTACATGTTTTGGTACATCTTCATTTATCTCATTAAACTTATTCTAACACATTTTTTCATGTTATAGTTTCTGATTGTTTTGGCTGGAAAGCACCCATAAAATGTCTTTTGATAGGACATAATGTTGCCATTGTTTTGGTTGCTTAAAGTTCTTATGAGTAGTATGCATTTTACTGATAGCACAGGGCAATTGGCATCACTGATTATGACAAGGTAAGTTGATGTTGAGATGACAGCAGATGTCTAACTGAAAAGTTTACCATAAATCCGAACATCAGATAGTACATGATCATGATGTCTAATTTTGTCCAGTCATTACCACATCCAATAGAAGTCTCTGATACCTGGTCTGTCATTTAGCCTTCTTAACAGTTTTCAACTCCATTTGCCTAAATAATGATCTCTGAATTAAGGTATATGTCTAGACAAATTATTCAAAATACAGAATATGCAATATGAAGATAAGAAAAATGTGATAAGTAGGATTAGATTGCATTGGATAAAGGTAGTAAATTCTGACTGTTAATAATAAACCAAGCCTTTGATCCCAGCACTCAGGAGGCAGATGCTGGTGGATCTCAGTGAGTTTGAGGCTAGCCTGGTCTACAAAATGAGTTCCAGGACTGTTACACAGATAACTGTCTCATAAAAAAAGTGCAAACAAGGAAAGCAGAATACAAAAGTTATACTTCCAAAATCAACAGAACTCATAATGCTATATTCAAAATCCTTTTATAAGAAAATAATGTCGGATATGCATGGATTATATAGTAGACCCTATGATAGTATATATAATGTACAATACAAAAAGTAGCCATGCTATGTAAGTTTTTCTCTTCTTAATAACCATCAATTAAATATTTAATTATCAACAGTTGGGTTGTTTGTTGCAATCCCAAGGAACTATAAGGCATTAATTTATACTTCCACATATCTATAAAATATTTTTCTAGGATACATGAGTTGATAATTTTTTATTTCTCTATAACACTATCTTGATGATAATTGAAACTACTTTTATGAGGTTTGCTTTCAAACCCTTGTAACATTTATATAGCTTATTGTTTTGTGCTTAATTATGATATTCAATTACAGTAAATCATCCCTCCCCCAATATTTCTTAATCAGAGTCTTAACTCTGACCACTTATTTCCAGATCATGTTGTGTTTTATTCCTCTCAACAAAAGAGTAGAGTGGTCCCTTTTCTAGTACACTAAATCACAAAAGTATGGGGGCATGGGGAACAGGATCTTTATTAAGTTGGAATCATGTATTGTCAGAAATTTACCTGTATGTACCAAATCTCCCTGCACTCTTAAAAGGGGTCATTTAATATGTCCAGGTGCTCTTGGATAAGATCATAGCATTACAGTGATTATACATCTCTTCAGACAGGAACATGCTGTAGTCTACTCTCTTCTGCTCTGATAAAACACTGTTATCAAGTGTAACTTGGTGAAGAAAGAGTGTACTTGGCTTATACTTCCAGGTCAAGATCCTTCACTGAAGGAGGAAGTCAAGTCATGATTCTGGAGACAGAATACTGCTTGTTGACTTACTTATTTGCACGCTCGTAGTTAGCTAACTTTCTTATATAGATTTAGGCCCACATATACAAGTACTGCTGTTAGCCACATAAGCAGGACCTTTCCTCAACAATTAACAGTTAACAAGCTTTCTCAGACATGCACATAGGAGAATATGGCTTCGCATTCCTCAATTGAGGCTTTCCTTTCAGATGTTACAGCAAGTTGACAAAGCTAATTAGTAAAGGACATATATTGGATTCCCTAATATCACTGGATTATCTAAATATCATTAAAATTATCACACAGTAAATTATCCAGTACCTACAGTCTATCTATCCCTACTTCTGTCTATTAGCCATCACATGCAATGTTTCCTAAATATGCAGATGACTATGCCATTTGGTCCCTTTAAGGAAAATTAGTGAGGCCAAATAGCTAAGATCAAATACTGGCTAGTTTTAATATTTGCAATTACTGACTTCTTATAAGCTTGGTAGATTAAGTTTGACCTTGGCTAAAGGCCTCTATTACTGAGTATATTGTTGAAATAAAATAGACATCATAATATAACAGCCTGACTTTATAACCAGGCACAATATCATTCCACATGTGAAAGATATTTAACTATCCAGAGTCTAATTTTTGTTATCTGTAAAGTGAGGAAAATAGTGCTCCCTTGAAGTGTTAGTTAGGTTCATGTGAATTTTTGTGTTTATCACAAAAGGTTAGCTGTACTTTAAATAGAGAAGAGAGCTGGCTAAAGTTGTCATAAGGACAGGTAGAAAATTGATGCAGTGAGTTGTGTTAATGATATCATCTGGAACAGCAAAATGTCTTGTCCTTTTCACTGGTGACATGCCAAAATTCTAAATTTGATGATTTCAAGATAAGAACATTTCATTTAACAATGGTTATTGGTATAGCCTGTAATCAACAAATAGTCAACTTATTTGAAACAGACAAAGAACAGTTTGCAAATTTGATACATCCATGGTAATACAACTTATTCTTTATTCACCATATCTGAATAATATAGAAACCCGCCCAAGTATGCTAACCACAATTATGACTTGGTATTTTAAAAATAAAATAAATGAAACATGTTTTCAGGGAAAGCTTCCTTACTCTGAGGGTGACTAGATTTATGTGGCACAGAGTATTTTGAGTGTTCATGCAGTGACTTACATATGATTGTACGGTACATTTCAGCTGGTGACCAAACTGGATAAAACACACATATGAGTGAATGATAAGTGTGTAACTCTTGAATACCTTCTTACTATGTTTAATATATAGATCCTTGGTCAAGATGGGAATTAAGAAATGGCAAAAACATCCAAACTGCATGACACCACTGAGGAATATGCCTTTTGAAGCTTTGCCTTTTTAAAAGTTTAAATGTCATTTTGAAATCTTTGTTACAAAATAGTTCACTTCTCTATCAGCTAACATTAGGTTTGGAATTTGAAAGAGGCCTTAATGATGATAAACTACATTACCATGAAGAAGTTATTTCTTTAGTTCTTAATGGCCCGTAAAAAATGTAAACACAAAATGTCCTGTAATAGGACAGTGTTGATCTCAATCACAGCAAGAGAAGTGGGATACAGATACCTTTCATTCTGTGTTGAAGTTGGAAGGACCATTATGTTGTCCTAGCAATTGTTTTGTGAATGGAAATGCACCTGATCTCTCTACCTTCATCATGAGTAGATGCAAATAGCTTCACTTGTGTGTCTCACTTCACTTCATCAACATATTATGATTAAGAGAATGTCTGGATAATGTCTATGAAACCTCACTGACATTCAGCCTGGTATAAAAATAAAATCATTGCTTGGCCAAATGAATTCACTAATTTTGTAAAATACTAGGACATACTAGAAAAGAAACTTTGAAGTAACTGATTAATAGTATTTGCAATTCCCCTGATATTTATTAAATATACTTTTCTGATCCTTGTGCTTTGAGCCAGGATAGAAAATTGAAAATTTACATGAAAGAGCTTATTCATTTTTCTAACAAATATAGTTGCCCCATAGCTATTTTTACTATTTGTGTAATAACAAACAACTTTTAAGTTAAAAAACAATATATCAAAACAAATTCAAGTTAAAAAACAATATATCAAAACAGTCATTTCTTCATTTCTTTGTTCCAATACCCCTGCCGTAGTTGCAGTATTCATCATATTGGAAGAATGCACCCCCAAGCTAAAACCTATTATGCCAGTCCTAATAGATAAGCTACAGAACAAACAAAAGTTCGGTTTCAATGGAAAGAATGGTACAGCCCTTGATGCCTGTGTAACAGGAGTGAATGAAGCTACTGTAAAGTTTTCTATGAGTACACTTTCAAAGGACTATGATTCCTGATTCTACAACCTGATTACATAAAGCAGTATACGAAGTGAAGACATCATCTTCTGACCAAGTTCCCAAAATTTCAACCTTCTGTCAAGTGTCTAATTCAGTGACTTCTCAGGAAAAAAAAGATATTGGCCTTCAGGCATTGTCAAATATCTTTAGGAAAAATGAACTTTGAAAAATTGCTCAAACCTAAACTGACTCAATGGGTTAGGAGACAGTGAATGGACATGTTTTATTAAGAAGAAGCTACATCACTAAGATAAAATTATGCATAGTTATACCTGTGACAATAGTTGTAATATTTAGCTATATCATAATTTTGAGTGGTTACTAATTTTTAATACTATGAAATATTGTTTGATATTTACAAATAATAATTGGTTGAAAATTATTTGTATTTATTGTTTTATCCAGTGTGAAAATATATTAGAAGTCATATAAAGCCACAACATTATGTTAAGTAGATAATTATAATGGCATATAAATCAACTGGCCTGCAAAATTAAAACAAAACCAAACCCTGCTTTATTGTTTTCCCCAGGTCAAAACATTCACAATCCAGTCTACCTATTTTCCTGACATAGGAACAACTACTTGTGGAAAACCAAATCTTTACACAATAATTATTGGTAGAGTCAGGCACGAGTTAGGAACAGGCCAGAGTATGAAGCCCATACTGTCCCTGTACTCATGGGATATAAGCAAAGTGGATATCCCTTCTGATGTAGTTGCCTTGCTGATATCATCGTATCTGCTGTATGGTGATCTTTATGGGATTTGGGGAAAGATAATGAATGTCAGAGTGAATTATTAGTGTATTATTGAGAAAATGAGTGATAACAGTTGTTTTAAAGTTTGGATAGCAGTAGCTCTAATGCTGGCAATGAAGGACATTGTAAGACTACTACTATCATATTACTGCTTAAGTATGCATAATATCCCATGTCATGTAACATCCTATCATGAAGATTGAGAATCCACAGGCCCACAGATTTCAACCTGAAGGAAAGGCCTTTGTACATGTATGTATCACACTGAACTCATAAATTATCAGAATCTCAGGAGTCTCTCTCAGAAGCCTCCCCTTTTCCTCACTGTTAGGAAACTATATGACCACTTTGTGACATGCTTGAACTGTGCAGGCTTTATTTTAAAAAATCACCTGGGTTATTAATCTTGGCTTGAACCCACCATCTTCATTTCTTCCATTTAATGCCATCATATTATTATTAGTTGACATATATATTCTTTAACAGAACAAGACTGAGACTATAAACTGTACAAGTGTGTATGGCATAAAATACTGACCTTCACAGACATGACCACTGAAGGTAATCACCATAACAAACTCTGTGCATCCTTTGCTGAATTACTTTATATCTAAAGTTAAATGTAACATGACCATTCTCAAAACAAAAAATATTGACTTAAACGTCATTTCTAGTGTTGAAACTCTCCATGTATTTTACACAAAAAGATATCTAGACTTGACAGTAATTTTTAGTTAAAAGTAAATGGTGTATTATCGTTATATTGGGCACTTAGGAAATGTTTGTTGAATCATATTGTATTCCACATTTGCAGCCTGGTATGTTCTATTGTGGAAAAAAGCACAACTTCCAAATCTTCTCCTCTGAGATATATGCTAAACATGTTAATCAAATGTTAAGCCTGTTTTAACAGTTTCACTTTCAAAATTGATTCCAGGAATCAGTTATATTTATGATGCTATATCCCTGACACATTCAACTTTGAAATTACTTGTGTTAGTTTACTCTTTTCCACTTTTTACCTGAGCATCTTCATGGAATGACAAGGTTGATGATTAGGAAGAGAAATGAGGCATGACTATAAGTAGTATTACGTTCTCAGCATGCAGAAAAAGAAGGTCAATTCCCAACTGATAAATGTTAATTTTTGCCATTGCTGACAAAATGTTATTAGTTGACATGTTTCACCAAACATTTCACCCTCCAAAAATGAAATTTACTCAAGGAATAAACTAACAATGATGATGTTTTCTGGGAGCAGAGAGAATAATTAGAGCAATGACTTATAGAAATTTCATTGGAGAAAAGTATATGCTTTAATATTCAAGCAATAATTGCATTAATCTGTAGACTAAACAGCTGAGAAATCCATTGGCATAGGCTTAATGAAAGTTGTTATAATGGTGCCAAAAGGAAATTTTGTGGGGGTCTTTTAAATACAAAAGAATCTCTCCATTGTTGTGATAAAATACATATGTAGCTTAGAAACTTGCGTAGTGTGCAGAAATAGAATGTATAATTAGAACAAAGAAGGCTTAAATCAAATTAATCTTCATCTGACAGGAACAGTTACATTTACATCACTGAGTGCAAAGTCATAGCCTAAATTGAAATTAGAAATAGATAATTATTATAAGAGAAGACACTTATGCTGACTTTTTTCATGTATAATTGGAAAGCATACAAAATGCACTGTTTGTTCTAGTTAGAATTAACATTAAAGCATGTGACTTCTGATGAATTCTGGGTTTTGCTATAAAAATATGTTGTTGAAATAATTAAATTGTGGACATGCAGATTTGTTTGTCTGTTTGTTCAATGTCCCAGTAGTACATGATGTTAGAAGGATGATGGGTGTTAATTTCTTTTTGCAGTAACTAACTGTAGTCCTGTTGACTTATATTATGAGTCAATTCATTTTCCAAATCTTATTTTACTTAAAATATACCATCCATTTCATTCATTTTTTTCTCAAAACTTTCTGGGTTTTTTTTTTGTGTTTTTTGTTTTGTTTTGTTTTGTTTTGTTTTGCATGTGTAGTTACAAACAGAGACACAGGATCCAGGTCTTCATTCTTCATTCAGCACAAAGACTGTTGGAAACAATTTCCATACATGCAGATGTCAAAAGGTTTTTTTTTTCTTGTTTTACATATCAATTCCAGTTCCCTCTCCCTTCCATCCTCCCATGCCCCCCAACACCCCTCCTAAGTCCATCACCTACCCCACTCCACAGTGAGGGTGATGCCTTCCAGGAGGGAATCAATAAAATCTGTCAAGTCATTTGGAGTAGGGACTAGGCCCTCCCTCCTGCCTCTAGGTTAAGGGAGTATCCCTCCATGGGGAATGTGCTACCAAAGTCCTTTTGTGCACCAGGGATACATCCTGGTTCCACTGTCTGAGGTCCCTTAGACTTCCCAGGCCTTCTAGCTGAGACCCATGTTCAGGGGGGTCTGAGTCAATCCAATACTGGTTTCCCAACAATCAGTCTTGGGGTCCATGAGCTCTCCCTTGTTCAGGTCAGCTGTCTCTGTGTGTTTCTGTAGCTTGGTCTTGTCCTCCCTCTCTGCATCTGGATTCCAGTTTGGCTTAGTGTTTAGCTGTCAATGTCTGCTTCTGTTTCCATCAGCTACTAGATGAGGGCTCTAGGATGGTGGATAAGTTCATTATCAATCTCATTATTGGGGAAGAGCAGTTAAAGTAGCCTTTCCAGTATTGCTCAGATTTTTAGTTGGGCTCATCCTTATAGGTTTCTGAACATTTCTGTGCAGTCATTTTTCTCTTTAAACCTATAATGGCTCCCTATTTATTTATTTATTGTTTGTTTGTTTGTTCTGGTCTATCAATCCCCCATTTCAACCTTCCTAGTCCCACATGATATTCTCCTCTCCTCCCCTTCTCTTTCTCTTAACTCGTGCTCTCCACTCACTGCCCCCCCACTCCCAATATGCTCAGGAGATCTTGTTCCTGTCCCCTTCTGTGAGGGACCTTGTATGAATCTCTTAGGTTCCTGCTTGTATCCTAGTCAAAAGGCATTTGAAACACTATTGCTTCACCTTGGAAATCAAATTTACTACTTTTGAGTGGTTTTACTCAAAGGGAAAATTTTCTTTCTGTTGACAGATCCTAATGTAATATTTCTTCCCATACAAGAATCAGTCTCTTCGACTGCTTGATTTTCCTAGGAATCTTAGCAATTGAAAGAAAAAGCATGAGTTGTTGGTCATAAACCTGGGATTTTTTTAGGGTTTCCTTATTTTGTAATAGGTGCTTCACCACTCTGTTCTTTGCTTTCTGGATTTCTTAATGAATATCTCTCCCTCTATTTCTCTCTTGTTCATTTCCTTTTATTCATATTGAGCTTTGTTCCTCCATAGATGGGGCTTCTGATCTGTTTAGTATTAGCAACCAGTTAAGTTCTTTTCCCAAATCTCCAGAGACTATAGTCCAAATTCCTTCACTTTCAATAAGTTGATTCCACCATATATATTACAGCACTTGATTGTTAATTGTGAAACTCCTAATGTTATCTTTGTGGGAATACATGGATTTAGGCTAAGCAATAAAAATTCATTTTAAAGCATATTTCCTGAGTATGAGTAAAGAGCTTTCTCTTCATAAAGAACACATATCTTGATAGCATGGCATACAGGATTTTTTTTAGGATAATATTGAATACCCTAGTAAATGGGGCTCATTAAAGTGTATTTAATGACTAAGAGAAATTTTGTGAAGTTCTTCCCTATTCAAAGGAGATTCTGATCTATCAAATATTATTGTAATCCTGGTCATTATGAACTCTCTTCTTGACTTACTATTCTCTCAAAATTTCACTATGCTGAAAATATGAAATAGTGCACTGAACTACAAATATACATTAAAATGTGGGTAACACAATCTTATTTGTCCTTCATATTTTGTTTTACATCATGAGTTTAGTTGGTTGCTCTTAGTCTAAAAATGTCTTCTTAATTTAACTCTTTTTATATAGCTGTATTATATGGGTGATATAACTGATATCAGTATAAATAATATAGATGACATTCCTGTGTTGTATAGTGTTAAAGATGAGCAAGTTGAAGGACCAAGGATGTTTGACACTGCCAAAATAATTACAATAAATATATAATCTATCATATGCCTTATACTAATTATTAATATAGTTAGTATATATAGCTTAAATGACTACATTCAAAGACTGTTGTAAAAGCTTACCAGTCCTTACATCAAAAGATTTAAAGAAAAATCTAATGAAGGAAGATAGTATGATTGTGATGTGATAGGTGGCATCAGCATGGACATTTAAGGTCATTTTCTATTTTTAATATACCAGTAAAGCCTTTCCAACAAGGGGCTCAGAAGACAGCTTTTGATTGAAAGAGATGTAGTGCAGTATCCTCACTCATTCTACATGAATATAGGATTTCTTGAGACATTCATTCTTGAATCCCTAAACAAACTAAAGTGAGTCTTAAAAGCAAATGATATTCCAAAACCTGTGATTTCATCATGTTCTTGTAACAGAATGTGAACAAACTAATTTGCTAACAACCTAAAAGGGCTGAGAAGCAAATTACTTGCCATCTTGCCAGAGGGTGATTATTGACATTGTCGACTCAGTTGGTTATTCTTAATGCAATAAGACAGCTTTATTTTTACAACTTACCTTGTAATGAGGGTGAATAATATTTAATGTTTTCTTAATGAGCAATATTAAATGATTGTATAGCAATTTTTTTTACATTTACAGATATCATTGGTGTCAGTTTTATTTCATTTCTTTATCCTTATAGAGCTTCTACAAAGGAACTCAGGAAATTCCTGCAATTGTATAAAAAGAACTGTAAATTGTCCCAATTTGAGGAGAATTGTGAGTGTCATGTGACTTCTAAGAATCTAAGAATGGCCTTGGCATTTAAAAATCTAACTATTGTCTTTCTTTATTGACATGCCTCTTTCCTGATAGGCCCTTCTGCTTCAAATAATTGAATTTCCTTGGCCCAGTGAATGTTTCTTTCAGTCCATAAGAGCCTACACAAACTGACTGCTGCCCTACAAGTTTCTCTCATCTCCTCTGAGCCCTATTTCTAGCCCCACTCTCACCCCTGGCCCTTGGTTGATCATGACTCCCTGTCGTTCCTATGGCTGTTAAAACATCTATTATTCTGAATACCGTCATCTGTGCACATGTTCTTCTTGGACTAGGCTGCTGAAGTCCTATAGCCCCTACATTTCAGGTCTCCTCTTCTCCAGGCTAGAATCAAATTCAATGCAGTTTGTAGCTCCTTAACTCCATAACAACCAGGACTTCAGAGTTGCAAGATCTTTAAAGACTTTCAAACAGGACCAAAATGTAGATGAGTATCCACACACAAGCATATATTTGTAAGTCAATAGGATCGTTCACTTACAAATGAATAATAACTTACTTTGGACAAAAAGCCTTCTAAGGCATTAAATCAAGACTATAAGGCACTGATCAAATATATTTGCTGTAGCAAAATGTTACAGAAACATCTTTTGTCACTATAATAATTGTCATGAAAAGGCACGTGATTCCTTCCACCCATCTGTCTCTCCTGTGTCCTTAATATTAAGTCTATTATGGCTCAATACAAAGATCAAAATCACGAATCATATTTTTTATCTCAAAATTTCTCTTTTAATTCCTTTCTCTAGAGATTTTTGAAGTAGATGATATTCTATTCCACATAAAAATGAAAATGCTGATATCCTGAGAGGCCAAGGAGCTCAGCTTTTGTGCAACTAGTGTGTGTCCGTCTATTGCAATGAACTCCACGTTGTCTGGGTGGCTTCTCAACTTTCTCAACGGGATGGAGTCAGGCTTTGCTGGAGTGAAATTCATAGATGAAAAATAATATTACAAAATGGATAAATTTTATTTTTTTAAATTAAAAGAAACTTGATACAGAAGTCTTTACAATTGGTGGTGCTTTGTGGAAGGCCAGGAACAGCTTTCCTACGAAGAGGCTGTTTTGAATACATAAGATAAAGGCAGCTGTAGCAGCATGAATGCTGTGAAAAAGCAAGGATATTGAGTGGTTTTCATGAAGAGCAGGGATACAAGCCTGTGACAGAAGAAACTAAGGTGACAGGGTAATAGGCAGCACAGAGAGTGATGTCTTTTTTTTTCCTTCTGATAAACTGTTGGACAACTTTAAAATGCACAGCCATTCATTCTGCTCTGATCATGTCATTGAATATCTTGGTTTGAAATATTAAGCTACTTCTCAGTCTTAAATGAAGACTTAGTCCTACCCCTCTACCACAGACTATGTTCCCTGACTTAAAACTTCAGAGGGGAATCCCAAATAGACATTTGGAAGCATTTAAGTGTGAGCCACAATTGTTGGCATAATATAGAAAAGCCTTCCCTTTGATTTAGGAATTGAATTAAACAGTTTTGTTGTTGTTGCTTCTGCAACATATCCCCTAGGGAAATTATGTAAAAGGGTGAAAAGTTACTTTGAGTTACAGTTTCCTAAGTTTCAGTCCATGGTTAGCTGAGATAAGGCTGAGCATCATGATAGTAGCAATGTAGGAAAGAAATGTAGCTTGTACCATGCTGCAGAAACACATAGAGACAGCTGACCTGAACAAGGAGGAGCTAACAGGCCTTCAGACTGATTGCTGGGAATCCAGCATTGGATCAACTCAGACCCCCTGAACATGGGTCTCAGCTAGAAGGCCTGGGCAGTCTAAGTGACCTCAGACAGTGGAACCAGGATGTATCCCTGGTGCACAAAAGGACTTTGGGAGAACATTCCCCATGGAGGGATACTCCCATAACCTAGAGGCAGGAGGGAGGGCCTAGTCCCTACTCCAAATGACTTGACAGATTTAGATGACCCTTCCTGGATGGCATCACTCTACATGTGGAGTGGGGGGGGGATGGGAAAAGAGGGTGGTCTGAGTGCATGAGAGGGAGGGGACAGAGGGAAGGAGGGAGGGAGGGAGAGAGGAAGAAAGGGAGGGAGAAGGAACTGGGATCGATATGTTTTTAAAAAAAAATCCAAACATAAATACCACAAAAAAGAAGAAGAAGAAGCTTGTTTCCTTATTCCCTGGTAAGAAGAAAACATGGACAGTGGTGAGGAACAAGGTATAGTCCCCATGAAGGCAAAGCTATGATGATCAAATCACTTCCAAAATGCCATCTGATGACAACCAAGCCCCCAGATAACAAGCATTAGATATTTCTTGACCACAATAATACTTTAAATCAGCTGAACAGTTTAAAATCCAGACCTTACTTTGATGACTACAAAACTGTTTCCCATTTCCCTGGAAAGAGTCCCATTATTGTCATCCATCTATGTCATACTAATACTGCTTGCAACTTGACAGAGCCTGGAGTCATCTAAAAGACAAACATGTATATATGTCTATGAGAAATTTTCTAGGTTGAGTCAGTTGATGTGAAAAAAAAAAAAACATCCTAAATGTAGACAACATCTGAATAAACATGAGAATGTGGAGAATGTGAGTTGAACCAGCATTCGTTTCTCTCTGCTACCTGAGTGCAGATTCAATATGATCAGCTGACTCATACTCCTGAAACCATGCCTTCCCTGCCATGACAGACTGAATCATTCATTATTTTTATTGATTTATTTTACATTACTACCTCAGTTTCCCTTCCTTACTCTTCTCCCATTTCCCCTCCCCTCTGCTCCCCCATCTACTCCTCTTCTGTTTCTGTTCAGAAAGGAACAGATCTCCCGAGGATATCAGCAAAAAAAGGCATATAAAATTCCAGTAACACTAAGCACCCCCTCCCTTCTACAAAGGTTGGCAAGAGGAATAGGCTGCCAGAATCCAATAAAATAGTTAGAGACAGTCCCTGCTCCCATTGTTAGGAATCCTACAAGAAGACCAACCTTGACAGCAGTAACGTGTATGCAAAGGGCCTAAGTCAGTCCCATGCAGGCTCCCTGATTGCCCATTCAGACTCTGGCTGCCCTTGTGAATCCAGAAGTCTTAAGCTTTGATCAAAATTAATCTGTGCCTTCCTTAAGTTCCTTTTTATTAGATATTTGTCACAGCATCAAGAAAATTATCTAATATATTATGCTAAACATTAATGGAATGTAACATAGGAGACTTAGATAGTACCAAATGATATTAAAGTGGACTTACCTTCATTTGACTTGCAGATTAGAAGGGAAAGCCTACATGTGGCATGAAAGCTGCAAAGAAAATGGCCATAGTTGAAGGTATAATTTTGACCTTTAAAGATCAAATTAAATTCACACAGGGTTATGAGCAAAGCCTTCAAAATCAAGAGAAGGTAAAGCTGAACTTTCAGTTTTCATTCCAATTTATAATAGTAGATTTGGAGATGTGATTTTAAGATATGGAAGCACTACAAATGGAGACAGTATGATAAACTCATGAACAAATGGGTAGAAACTCATAGACATTGAAATATGATCATCAGTGATACTGCAAGGATGACAGGAATCGACAGGAAAAGACTATAATGGCTGTAGTCTTGCAAAGCCTCAGATGTTTTAACTTTAGCATTGTGTCTGTGCCATAATATACTGCTATCTCAGCCAGCAACTGAAACTACACAGTTACCATCCTACTTATCTAGCAGTGGCCTGGCCACTCAGGCAAACAGCCTGGTGAGAATTCTGCTCCCACAGGCACCTGTACTATTATTGCTGCTACCTAACTAAAGGTAGATTTAACTCAATCTCAATCATTCAAATTATGTAATATTTGAAATTCAAAGGTGGGGGTAAAAAACTGTGAGCCCAGAGAGCCTGAGTGACAACTAGTTATCCCTCTCTCTTAGCTGGCATTCATGGAAAACGCACGCTTCCACTTTGCCAAATCACAAAAAGCTGTGCCACTCCAAATTTGCCCTGCAACTTTCTGTGTCTCTCTATCTCTTCTGGATGCCTTCTGATCTCTATGGTCAACTAGTTGCTAATGCAGCTTCCTGAATCAAGTTTAATTTTATTTAATGAACATGAATGCAAATTTGGAGTTCACAGTGATCAAATAACTCCCAACATTTCTTTCATTTTGTGGAAATTAAAAGGAAAGGTTTTGATTCTGACACAGTAAAACTATATACACAAGGAACAATTATCAAGTATTGTCTAAATAAAGAGGAAAGGTTTTGACTTTAATACAATGAAACTATATATAATAAGAACAGTTATCAAGGAAGAGTAATCTTCACAATGTTCAGTCCATTTGAATTTGGCAATTTCAGAGAAAGTGCTATTATTTTTTATATCTTAGTGGATCCAAAGTTTTAAACTTAAACCACTTTTTACCATAACTTGTTTTAATATCCTAAAAATGCCTTTTTAGACTTTAAAATATCTTTTTGATAATTTAAATGTTTATATTTCTCAACCTTATAAACTTTACATATCTTATGTAAGTTTCTTTTTTGAATTTTGTAACAAGGAGAACTGTAAATTATAATTATTTAGTGTTCAACTCCATCAGAGACCCAAGAAGAATAAAATATTACCTGAGTAAATAGAAAGTTCAGTGCAATCAATTTTCAAAACAATAGAAATGACAGAAACAGTTGGATGTCTAGACAATAATCCATGTTCCTCTGAAATGTTGGGGCATCCATCTTTCAGTCTATAGAATTACAGTATCTGACAGACTTTTCTATGAAGCAGGAATTTTTAAGAACTGTCCTACCTTGTCTTGACAGAGTCCACCATTCACTTTCTCTTGTATCCTGCTTGTCTAATTGTGATAGCATACTGTCAGCAGTCAAGACAAGGCCAGTTTCTTTGCCCAGTGACTAACTTTGCCACAATGAAAGCAAAGACAATATGGAGGCTCTTCAATGTACATCATCCTTTTTTCAAGTGGATTAGTGCTGCCAGGAGCAGACATGTCTCATGTTAGGTCATGAAAAACCTAACATTATTAAACATCTTGAATGTCATAGTCTGTAGGTGTCTGCTGCATTTCAAGATCACCTATTTATCTGAAATATATTTGTTTAATCCCTTGAAAATATACCTAACATGACTACATGATTATTATAAATGACTAACTACTAACCTGAATTTTTTAATTATACAAAACAGTCGTAATATTAGCTTTCAAGGACGAGAAATCATTGTTACATTTTTAAATGAACTGCATAAGTACGATACCTTAACCAAGAGTAGAAACATATGTGGAATAACAAAAATAGCCTTAAATATTAAAAGAAAACCATATCAATGTAAAATATTTCAGATGTAAAGTTGTCTTTTTATCCTACATTCCTATATCCCCACTAAATAATAACAAATATCCATAACCCACCAAGTGACCAAAATCATCCACTTTACCTCCTAGGAATGAGGGTGGTATGTTTTTCTAGACTGCTTCCTGTTGTCTGGAAATGATGGTATCTATCTCTTGGGGACCCTGAGAAAATTGAGATAATAATAAAATCCTAAGAAAACAAGCTATAACATTTGTTGTGCAGTCTCTGTGTAATGAGAAAGTGCAAGGTTTATCTGAAGTCCTGGATAGAACAGTCTGTCAAGCAGAACCATCTCAGCTAGCAGGCTTAAAGTTGTTCTGAATGCATAACACCGAGGAAACTACAAAACAGGAACTGTGAGAGGCTGGATCACCTGGGCCACCCATTTTCATTGGTAGCTCATCCCCTTGCTCTGAAAACACACAACCTTTTAAAGGCAGCATTATCTGCATTAATACAACTATAGAATATATGTTGTACACAAGCCAGCCAATGATGATATGTTAGCAGTTTAAGATTTGGCTCACATGGTCAGCAAATGCTCCAGATGTACAGTAAAAGAGATCCAAAAACTTTAAGAGTAAAAGAAAATGAGTATAGATAGTCATAGAAAAAATATTTTTAAAATAATTAAGTAAAGTCTTTAAAGAAAGAGTAAAGTAATATAAAAACAATAAGCCACAAAATGATGGGAAACACACTGGGAGTCTGGATCCTGTATGGTGTTTTGTTAACTTTGAATTTTTTGAATGCTGACAAGTGAACTATAGCTGCTGAGAGACACAGGATTGTAAAGTAACTGCTGAATTAAACTAGCCTAGATACTTTAAAATTCTCATAACTTTAAAATAGAATTCAGAAAATATATTGAGTTGGGGGATATGGCTATGCTTTTGTTTCCACAGGAAATGAAAGTCTGTGCATTCCTTCAAAATTAGTAGAGACCACATATGATTGGGAGACACCTAGAAAATCTTAGCTATCGACATAAAGAAATAAACCTAGAAAAACTAAAGGCCAGTGACATATGATCCCTTGACATGGGAACAGCTGTGAGAATGGATGAGACAAAATAAATCTTATTGGTAGTAGACATCATCTTTCATATGGCATGTATAGAGATTTTCTTATACAGTCGAAACAAACTTATAAAGTTGCCAGATGTATTTTACCAACTCATCTCTAATTTCAAGAAAGCAGTCTATTATTCTATACTGAACTAACCAGTAATAAGCATCTTCTGCCTCACCTAATTTCCAGAATAGAGGCACTCTTTAGACTGCTACACTACCTTGTCTCTGAAGTACTTGGCTGTAATCCCAGGGTTGATAGTAGTAAATAGTTTTTCTCTCATACTGAGTGATGTTCATTCAATTTGGTCATTTGCTGTCTTGTAACAAATGTTGCTTTTGCAGAGGGAAATTAATGTTATAGAGTATTAACAAGAGGTGAACTTACAGGAAAGGGAACCAAAAGCAGTCTCTGCTCATTTAATATGCCCTGATCATGTCCTGAAGTTATGTCCAGTTAGGCCAATAGATTTCAAATGATGGAATTTTAAATAGGAAATTAATTCTGTGAAGTATGTATCTGCATCTGAGGCCACCAGGAGTAGTGAAGGTAAGCAGGCAGGACTCCAATTTGAAATGAAAGGACAGATTGAAAGTTTACTTACAAAAGACACCTGCAGAATTCATGCAAGACTGGATGTAGACAGGCGACTGATAGTCATACAAATGTGTTTTTTGACCCATAATAGGTTAGAGCCTGATTTAATAGGTCACATTTCACTGACTTTATGGGCACCCTTACATCTTTTCAGGGTAATTATCTCAACACACATCTGATGTGGCAATGTAATCGACTCTTGCTTTTGTACATTTATAGGTTAATGAACCAGACTGACTTCTTCAACCCAAATCACTCATGTTTTGTTTTTGAAATGAAATAGAAATGTATTTAAAAATGATGTTTGACACTTTAAAATCTTCAAATGGCTGACAACTTTGATTCCTCATCCTTTATGGATCACAGTGTGTTGCCATGAAGAAAGGATAATAGAAGCATCTGAAAGCACCTTGCTTATTTGAAATTTGGAATCCAAAATGAAAGAATGACATAATGATATTTTTCATTAGTTTAACACTGGTACTATAAAACACCATGTGATTATTATAGATCCTTCTTATATTTTTCAATTATTTTGCCAAGTTGTCCTTAGTTCTTGAATGTGATAGTTTATTTCTTTAAATTTCCAATTAATAATCATTGTAAAAGTCTTTTTGTGTAATCCTTTCACCATCTGGATGAAAACTATGCATTAATTTCTTTGTTAGTTGGAGGCAGTAAAGAAATGCACATAATTAGTCTACAATGGGATTAAAGAATAGGTGCCTTATTTGTTTTACATTGTCAGAGAACTAGATATAACCCTGTGAAAACAAAATCACCTGAGTGCAATGATAACTAAATTGATGTATCCATCAATTAAGAAGCAACTGGTTATATGCCAAACCCCTTTACTGTGAAAAATATGTGTATGTAAAAACCACTAGATTTTAGTGACTAGACGACCTCACACTTCATTCCTTAGGGCAGCGAGATTTCATGGTAGTAGAGAAGGTAGCTAGCCATTTTCTGATGGGTATTTACAATGTACATTTACTCTGCATTCTGAAAACATAGAAAACTGGAGAACTAATCCTCTGTTTCTACAGGAAATTGGGATTGTCATAAACAATGGGGGATAGATATTGCTTATTTTCAGAAGGATTAGAAAGTGGGGGGTGTGTGACTCCACAGCTCTAATAAGTTATTTCATATAAATCAGTTTGATATAACTATGCCATTTCTGACTATTTCTTTTGTGTGAAGAGTTACTCATCTCTAGTTATTACAAAGACCTCTTATAGTACTACTAGCCAGAAATGGCACACATACCCACTCATATTTTATAGATTTTGCTCTTTTAAATTATATGTATAGTATGTGTCTGTGGGGTATGTACATGTGAATGCAGTGTGCACCGGGCCACACTATGTGGGTTCCAGGAACCGACTCAGGTCCTTCATGAGATCAGTACTCATTCTTAATCAATGAGCCATTTCTCCAGCTCTGATATCCTGTCAGTTTTAACTAACTTCACGGTATTAATGTTACAATTTTTCCTCAAAATCTGTCAAAGGACTCAAAGAAAATTAAAATAAGAATATCATGAAATAAAAATAAAGAAAACACATTATCAAGAACCTCACATGTAGTTAGCACCCACGACTAAACAATTTATCTCATATTTTAACATGATGTATCCACTGCTTACTCCTTCTATCAGCACAGACTGACATAGAATAAAACAAGTCTGAAAAGATTTGCATTTAGCAACCCAGGGATCCATATACTTTTTATGTGTTTCAAGCATGTTAACACATATCTTCCTTCCTGCTTTGCTGACTTTGTGTCATACAGTCCTTCATAACTATATTAGTATTTGTCCACGTTTCACAAGTATAAATAACTTGGCTATTGATGGTTAATGCTTTAAAATTTTGTATAATAATTCGAAAATCCCTCCATCTTATTTGTATTTTAAACATGTTGACATTGGTGTTATGTTAATTGTGTGAGAGAGAGAGAGTGAGTGAGAGAGAGAGAGAGTGGGGGGATCTATAACTTACTAAATAAACTAGTCTAATCTTGAACTCAGAAGTCCTCCTGCTTTGGCCTCCTGAATGCTGAGATTAAAGGTGTGTTCTATCATGCCCAGACTGGCATAAAAAAGTTTTCAGTTCATAAGTAACTAAGCAGTCTACTGACAGTAAAATATTGCTATTGCCAAATGCCTGTTCTTCAACCAATAGCAGAAAGAATAAAAGACATTGGCTCTTTCATCATGGAATGAACTCTTAGAACTTTTAGAGTGGTCAAAAGAGTGAGGTAGACTCTATTGGACTGAAACCTGTAGCGAAAATAACTTAATAGTATAGTTCAGCTCTTTTGCTTGATTCATTGTAAGTATGCACAATCACTACATTCTTATTTTGAATCATTATTTATGCAAATGGATATTCCTTAGTGAAAAGCTATGCAGCATTAGTTACCCCTCTTTATATAGTCAGAAGGATTTAATATCAAAGGAAATATTTCTTAGAAAGGATGACTAGCTAGCCAGGAGAAATAATCAGTTTCTCATTCAAATTTTCTTGTAAATTGTATTTGTAAGTTCTATGCAGTATGAATCTTCTGGCATTTCTTGGATTATGGACTTATCACCTCACTCTTTGACATAATCTTCACATAAAGAGCTGGCATCTGCATCTCTTTTTGTGTATGTACATGTGTCTCAATATTCCTTCTAACTCTGTCCTGTGAGGATCCAAGTAATTTATTTAAATTCCACTCAATATGCCAGAAGATATGTCTTTTCAAGATCTTTAATCAGAACACATCCTTTTCCCCACAAAATAAATAAATAATCATCCTTTTCCCTCATACTTTATTATGTAAATTCTAGGAACTTGACATGCTCATAACTTTTCCTGGTTATTTTTCTTTTCCTGTAAATGTTTAACTTACCAATAACTGGCATAACTGAGAATTCCTGGAACATAGGTACCATCTCGGTCTGCAATATTTCTAATGCTGTATTAAATTACATTATCTTGAATCAAGAATAAATTGGGCTACTCAATCTTTTTAGTTAATCTTGTATGCTGTCATGTTGCTGACAGTATTTTTCAGCTGTAGGAGGTCTCTGGCAGAGTTTTTCAGATTACATATATGAACTATCATACTATCTGCAAATAGTGAGAGTTTGATTTCAACCTTTCCAATTTTTGTTCCCTTGAACTCCTTTTCTTATTGATATATCTAGAACTGCAAGTACAATATTGAAGAGATGTGGAGAGAGTGGACAGCTTTGTCTCTCTCCTGATTTTTGAGCAATCGCTTTGAGTTTCTATTCATTCACTTTGATGTTCGCTATTAGTTTGCTATGTATTGCTTTTGTTATGTTCATGTATGTTCCTGTTGTCCCTGATCTCTCCAAGACCTTTATCATGAAGTGGTGTTGGATTTTGTCAAAGGCTGTTTCAGCATCTAGTGAGAAGATCATATGGATTTTCTTTTTCAGTTTGTTTATATGGTGTATCACTTTGATAGATTTTCATATGTTGAACCATCCCTGTCGCTGGTATGAAGCCTACTTGGTCATGGTGGATATTTTCTCTGATGTGTTCTTGGATTCAATTTGCCGGTATTTTATTGAGTATTGTTGCATCAATGTTCATGAGGGATATTGGACTTTAGTACTCATCGGGTACCAAGGTAATTAGCCTGCTAAAAAGACTTTGACAATTACCATTCTACTTCTATAGTGTGGAAAACTTTTAGGGGTATTGGTATTAGTTGTTCTTTG
This sequence comes from Phodopus roborovskii, assembly GCF_943737965.1. NCBI lineage: Eukaryota > Metazoa > Chordata > Mammalia > Rodentia > Cricetidae > Phodopus > Phodopus roborovskii. Next base: position 255,567 of record NW_026125964.1, on the reverse strand, counting down.
AATTTTTGCTAGAATTCTTCACTAAAATCATCTGGCCCTGGGCTTTTATTTTATCTCGGAGACATTGAATGACTGCTTCTATTTCACTAGTGGTTATAGATTTGTTTAAATTGTTTATTTGTTCTTGATTTAGTTTTAGTAAGTGGTATCTATCCAGACAATTGTTCATTTCCTTTACAGTTTTGAATTTTGTTGAGTACAGGTTTTCAGAGTATGCCCTGAAGAGTCTCTGGATTTCTTCAGTGTCTGTTGTTATGTGCCCCTTTTCATTTCAGATTTTGCTAAATTGCATGGTCTTTCTGTGCCTTTTGGTTAATATGGATAAAGGGTTTTCTGTCTTGTTGATTTTCTCGAAGAACCAACTCTTTGTTACATAGATTCTTTGTATTGTTTTCCTAGTTTCAATTTCATTATTTTCAGACCTCAATTTGGTTATTTCCTGGCATATACTCCTGCAGGGTGAGTTTGTTTCTTTTTGTTCTAGAGCTTTCAGTGTACTATATACAGGTGATTAAAGGGCTAAGAATGAAATCAGAGAAGCTTCACCTTTTATAATAGCCACAAACATCATAAAATATCTTCGGGTAATACTAACCAAACAAGCAAAAACCTGTATAGCAAGAACTGTTAGTCTTTTAATAAAGAAATTAAATAAGATAACAGAAAATGAAAGATCTTGCATGTTCTTGGATAGGTCAGATCAACATAGTAGAAATAGCAATATTTGCAAAAGCAATCTATAGATTCAAGGCAATTCCCACCACAATCTAAGCACAGTTCTTCACAGACATTGAAAGAACAATCCTCAACTTTATATGGAAAACCAAAAGACCCAGGATAGCCAAAACAACCCTGTACTTCCAGGGCCATCAGCATCCCTGACTTAAAGCTTCATTATAGAGCAATACTCCTGAAAACAGCTTGGTATTGGCACAAAAATAGACAGGAAGACCAATGGAATTGAGTTGAAAACCCTGATGTTAACCCACACACATAGAAACACCTGATATTTTACAAAGTAGCTAAAATTATACAATGGAAAAATGAAAGCATCTTCAACAAATTGTGCTGGACTGACTGGATACTGGTGTGTAGAAGGCTGAAGATAGATCCATTTCCATCCTCATGCACAAAACTTAAGATCAAATGGATCAAAGCCCTCAACAAAAATGCAGCCACAATTAACATCTTAGAACAGAAAATGTGAGGTAACCTTGAATGAATTGGTACAGGAGACCACTTCCTGACCATAACACCAATAGCTCAGACACTGAAATTGGCAATTAATAAATGGGACCTCCTGAAACTGAGTAGCTTCTGTAAGGAGAGAACACAGTCAACAAAACGAAAGGGAAACCCACAGAATGGGAAAACCACACACCTGACAGAGGGCTAATCTCCAAAATATACAAAGAACTCAAGAATCTAGTCACCAAAACACCAAATAATCCAATTTAAAAGTGGGGTACTGATGGGAGATGTCATTTTGTATGTGTTTCTCATACTGGTTAATAATAAAGCACTGTTGGCCTATAGGAAAGGAAGATAGGAGGGACTAGGAGACAAGGAGGAAATAGGAAGTGGTAAAGAGGAGTCAGCATGGAGACGGGGAGACGAGACACCTGCCTCACTCCCCGGTAAGGAGACCACGTGGAAATACATAGAAATGGGTTAATACTTAAGACAGAGCTAGCCTATAAAAAAAATAATGGGCCAACAACATTATATCAAATACAGAGTCTCTGTGCGTTATTTGGGGCTGGTGTGGCGGCGGGACAAGACCAGCAGCAGGCAGAAAAACTGTACACCTTACAGGGTACAGAATTAAACAGAGAATTCTCAATAGAGGAATCCAAAATGGCTGAAAGACACTTAAGAAAGTGCTTACCATCCTTAGTCATCAGGGAAATGCAAATCAAAACAACTCTGAGATACCATCTTACTACTGTCAGAATAGCTAAAGAAAAACAAACAAACACCAATGACAGTTTATGCTGAAGAGGATGTGGAGAAAGGGGAATAATCCTCCATTGCTGGTGGGAGAGCAAACTTGTACAAACACTTTGGAAATAAGTATGGATGTTCCTCAGGAAAATGAGAATCAGTCTACCACAAGATCCAGCAGTTCTACTCTTAGGCATATACACAAAAGATGAAATCTGTGTTCATAGCACCATTATTTGTAATAGCCAGAACCTAGAAGCAACCTTGATGTCCCTCAACTGAAGAATGTAAAAAGAAAATGTGGTACATTTACCCAATGGAGTACTGCTCAGTGGAAAAAACAATGGAATCTTGAAATGTGCAGGCAAATGGATAGAACTGCAAGAAACCAATCTGAATGATTTAACCCAGTCACAAAAATACAAACATGTTATATACTCACTCATATATGGATTTTAGACATAAAGCAAGTAGTAACCAACCTACAATTCACACTGCCAGAGAAGCTAGGAAACAAGGAGGACTCTAATACATGTTTACCCACAGAAGGGGAAAGGGACAAGATATATTGAGCAAATTGGGAGCAGAGGGAAGGAGAGAAGAAGTCAGGAGAAATAGAAGGGGAGAAGAGAAGGGGAGAGAAGGACACGAAGGAACAGGAAGGTTAAGTCAGGGGAAGAATAGAGAGCAGAAAAAGAGATGTCATAATAGAGGGAGCCATTATAGGATAAAGAGAAATCTGGCTCTAGAGAAATATCCAGAGATCTACAAGGATGACCCCAAGTAACAATCTAAGAAATAGTGAAGAGGCTACCTTAAATGCCTTTCCCTGATAATGAGATTGATGCTTTATATACCATCCTAGAGCCTTTATCTAGTAGCTGATGGAAGCAGAAACAGACACCCACAGCTAAACACTGAGCTGAACTATTGGAATCTAGTTGCAAAAGGGGGGGATTGATTAGCAAAGGAGTCAAGACCAGGCTGCAGAGACCCACAGAGACAGCTGACCTGAACAGGGGGGAGCTCATGGATCCCAGACTGATAGCTCAGAAACTAGCATAGGACTGGCCCAGACCCCATGAACGAATGTGGGTCTCAGTTAGGAGGCATGGGCACTCTATGGAACCTCTGGCAGTGAAACCAGAATGTATCCCTACTTCATGAATAGACTTAAGGACCCCATTAACATTGAGAGATACTCCCTTAGCCTAGAGACACAGAGATGAACATGACTTGACAGATTTTGATGATCCCTCATGGATGGCCTCCCTCTCCCTGGAGAGTACATAGGGTATGGGTTGGGGCGTTGGTGAGGGGCATGTGATGATGGGAAGGAGAGTTAACTGGGATTGATATGTAAAATATTTTATGAGTAAATAAAGTAAAACAATACAAAAAAAATACAAGTGAGATAACATCAATAAATAAATAAATTGGAAAATCACTGAGCATGCCCTCTGCATTTCAGAAATTGGAATACTAGGTTCTCTGTAAGGAGAATTTTTGAATTTCCATTAAGAAATCACACTAGCAACTGAAAAACAAATTTGTGTATTCAGGTTTTTTTACAAGATAGTGGAAGTTTTACTTTATATATTTCATTTTAAAGGATTTTATATAGTGCTTGCAATAAATTAAACTGAAGGGACTTTTATTTCATTATATATTTTAGTCTTCTTATTATCAGTAATATGTTTGGCATAAAATTTATTAGCCTGTCTAATTCGTGTTAATTTAGTTAGATTGCATTGAATTACACCATTTAATGTAGCTATACATGGGTCAAGAAATCTGTTTGAACAAGTTAGGTAATTTTACATGCAGCTGAACTATAAAATATGTCACTGTGGTGGCCAAATATGTGCTTTTTTTTTAAATCCCAATTATATGGATCTTGACAGAATTGTGTGCAGATTTCACATTCTACCATCATTCACTTTCCTCATATATAAAAAATTATCCAAAGGGCAACATAAGAAAACAGGGGGGATGCTTATAATCATACTAGAATCTGGATGAACAGTCCCATTTCATTCAAACTTCATTTCTAGTTTACAATTTTCTATGTTAGGGACTGAATTCATGGTGGAAAAAAAGAAAGAAAGAAAAGAGAAATATCTAACATTTTCTATTTGGTTATGTCTTTCTATTTGGATTTTGTTTATTAGGTAATATATGGAGTCATCATTTGTTTGACCATGCTATAAAGACACCAACTAAACAACAAAGAAACATTGCTTAAAACCTGTCAGTGGTACCTAGTACTTGAATGGCAGGCTCAAAAGTGGGCTCAATATGCATATTGGCAAAGACCCTACTGTTCACATTACAGGTTCATTACTGTTATTTTCCTGAACTCTCACACTCAATAGACACATTATGATTACCCAGAGTGGAGTTCATTCTCAAAAGTAACAGCCATCTAAGATGCAATATTTTAAAGTTTTTTCTTTAATAATTGTCTTGGTCTTGGTAGAGTCTCCAATGGTTATAACTGGAAACATTGGTAGTTTTTCCCTCAAGTTTCTTTCAGAAATCTGTCGTCTGGGAATGTCTTGTGAATAATGGGAAGAGTAAATTAGGAAGGACACCCCAGATGCATGCAGGAGGGGCAAAGGAGAGGGTACAGGTCTACACACCAAGAGGCTTTGTGGCTGGGTAGGTGCCTGTGTTGATGCAATCCTAGGGCTGAGAAATGTGATGAAATGAACTACTTCCTAGTATCTAATACTACAGTGCATCAGGATTAGATAATTCTTGCTGAGTACTCTTCATTCTAATAATAAAATTAATTTGACCATTTGGAACAAGATTTAGTAATGGGCCTTATCCAAGCTTCTGAATATGCACATACCACTTTGGAACTGTACATAATTGCTCAATTGCACCTGCAAATCATGTTGTTAGCTCACTAATTATTCAAATAGTGGGGGCAATTCCACAATTGTGTGTGTAATTGTGTTAATTGTTAATGCAGTTAGGTACAGGTGCACCGTGACTAATTACACATGCAGAAGCAGCTCCTGATCAGCCTACTGTCTCTATGCAGGGGCTGTCCCTTTCAGAGAAAGATATAAGTGGGTGATACACACAAAGCTACAGGCTGTTAGTAGAGGTCCATCTGGCAGAGGTTTTCTCTTGGGAGCTACATATATATTTGGGGAACAATCAGGTCTTTGAATGAATTCAGCTGTTTTTACTTTCACATATCCTGTACCCACTCATCACTTCCAGATAAAATAAGGCATAGGGTACAGTTCCTAGATGCTTGCATTCATTCATACAGAGTCACACAGAATCATGCAAAGATGCTCTTTTTATCATTTGCTGATGGTTCCCTTGCCTACAGAGATTAGCTTTTGGACAGGGATTTTAATCCTGTCTTTTCCTACCACCAATATGGTTTGAGAAACCTCACTTAGTTCATGATAGCTAGTTTGTTTCAAAGACAAGATGCAGATCAGGTGCCTTCTAGAACATTTTGATCATTTATGTTGCTGAAACAAAACAGGGAACTGTGGCCACATTAATATTTTTTCCCTCACTTCTTTATTCATTTCAGCTGCATGCCAGCCTGTGGTTAGGTATAAAGCAAAAGGACAACATTCATAGCTACAAGTCTGATAAAGGTTGAAGTCGTCTTTCCTTCTGTGGGTCAGCAACCAGTACCATAGACATTCAATAAAAGATACATATAGATATCCCTTCAGTTTTCCAAAACTGACTCAATTTCAAGTATCCTGCCCAGTTGTCCCTATATACCAGGAGTTTCTAAGGTCTGATGCATCCCCAAATATTTGACATTTTGATCAAATTGATGCTTACCAAGTAATTCATGTAGACAATACATACAAAATTGCAAATATAATTTTGGGTTCCCTGAAGATCATTCATATATTCCAGATCATATCATGAAGCCTTTTCGCAAAGAGCCAAGATTTTACTACCCAACAAAATACTGTTTTTACGTGTGTTTGTTTGTTTGTTTTGCTTATTTTGAGACAGGATCTCACTATGTATCCCTGGCTGGCCTAAAACTTAATATGTAAATTAGCTGGCTTTAAACTCACAGAGAACCATGTGTGTCTGCCTCCCAAGTGCTGGAATTAAAGGGTACTGCCACTATGAGTAAAGTGTAGTTCAAAATGCCACCTCTCTGAAGTGATTTGAGTATGCAATACATTATTACATGAAGGGACTCCCATTTAAGGCATATCACTGAATGAAATTGATAAAAACCACATTGAAAATATATTGAAATCATATTTACATGAAGAATTCTGAGCTTATAAATTCTGCTTTTAGGCTTACAAAGATAAGATCAAACCACTATATGCTTTTGTTATTATCATGACTATTTCTCATAATGCAATTAGAACTTTAAAAATGAGTATTTGCAGCCAAGCATGTGTTTGTTGTTTTGGAAAGAAGAAAGAGAGAATAAAGAAAAAAGGGTAAGATAGGGATGGTACAGGATGCACAACTATGGAATTTAACCACAGACCCTCTTGTATAAAGAACATGGGACTCCCAAGTTGATCATGCACATTATATCTTGAGTCATCAATATCAACAGTATGTATCTACTGTTAAGATTTTGGGTTTGTTAAACTTGGTTCTAAGGAACCCTGACTGTCTTTCTCATAAGAACCTTTATGGACCATTACTTCTATAATATATTTAGGTATCTATCATCCTCCTTATAATCTATATAAAACTAAACAGCCTGACTTATAAGCCAATTGACAAAATATAATACACACACAGAGAGGGGGGGCACTAGGCTGTGAACAATACTAGGGAACGTTTTGAATAGAAAACACTAAGGTCAGGGTTATCAACTCCAGTTTGCTGACTTTTAGTAGCAATGTGCTCAGCATCTTTGCTGCACTTAGAATGAAATTGGCCCATTTTCACAAAAGCATAGAGCCCAGCATGGTACCCAGTAGAACACGGGGATAATGCTGGAACTCATTTTATAGGGTTTATAGGACATTGAGCAAAATATCCTGCTCATATTAGATACTCAGTAAATGTAACTGTAATTTGCACATCATTTTTTTTTCATTTGGTTTGCTGAGAAAAGGTCTCACTGCATAATCTGGACTGCCTTTAAACTTGTAATTCTCCTACTTCATCCTCCTGCTTGCTGGGATTATGGACATGTGCTGCCACACCCACTTTCTTCTTCAGTATATTTATGCTGTCATTTCCATTATTCTTACTATACTCCTATAATTGTGAGAGATAAATACCAGAGTGCTTTGCCTTCTTATCCCCCTTTAGTATTTAAGTCTGAGCTCTGCATTGAATATTGTTCATCCCTTCCTTTTGCCATTTTCTATAGCTTGCCATTGTAGCACCTGGGTTTATGCATTTACTTCAGCCTGTTAAATAGGCTATACAATTCTATTAGTGTGTTAGAAATACATTATTAATATTAGTCTGCCAACAGTTATGAGGAGAAACTTAGGTTCCAATCATTCCTCCATACAAAAATATTTGAGTCATAACTTTAACACTTATCTTCAGAATTTTGGATACATATTTATATTGAAATGGTACTTTAAACAACATGTTGTGGCCCACCAGACAGTGTGGTGACTAGAATTCCAATATCAAGGTGCTGTCAGAGTTGGTTCTATCTGAAAGCCTATGAAATAATGATCTGGTCTACATCTCTGCTTGGTATTTAGATGGCCATCTTAAACTCTTGCACTATCTTCATATCGTCTTACTTCGGCACATATCTTTGTATAAGTTATCCTGTTTCAAAGACTCTAGTCATATTGGATTACCTCACCCTAGTATTCTCATTTTAACATCATTAATTCCATAAAGAACATATTGCCAAATGAGCTCATTCTGATATACAAGATTAGGACTCCAATATTTGAAATTGGGAAAGAGACAAATAATACTTAGCAATGGCTATTAACAATGTGTAGCAATGTGGATGTATTTTCTATATCCTTTAAGCCCTTACACAATTATCTACAATAGCGCATGTACTATAATTTTTTAAATTATGAACTTCATTCATGGGACAGCAAGACTGGATTGTAACCTGATTTCACTTCCCATAGACCACCCAAGTCCATTTTCACACCAAAATGTATGGCTTCTGATCCTTGCTATCATGCACATTATAAGTGCTAGAATAGATGTGTGTATACATATATGTGCAAAGCAACATCACATAATAGATGATAAATAAAGGTGGTTATGAATCAAACATTTTGCTGAACAATGGATGAAAAATTCATTTAGAAATGATTGAAACTTAAATGTCCTATAAATGTTAGGCAGATGGAAGTTAACTCCTTTGATAAGGTGGCCTCATTTTAATTTCATTTTATGACTGTATCTGGTTAGGTAGAGTGGTAATGGTTGTGCTGGTATAAAGGTATCCAACATTTTTAATTATTTTTTAAAAACAATCAATATTGAGACTGTGAAAATATAAACGTGTGTTTGAATAGTCTTTCTAAGTCACCTTCTACATGTATGGTACTGATTTGTTGATAGGCAAAGCAAGTTTATCACTCCAGGATAAAGAATATCTATTAAAATTTTAAAGATGTGTGCCATTTTATAAGAGTTACAAGCTCCTAATGACAACATTAGATCATAACATGTTTGCAATACCCAGCAGTCAGGAAGCAGAAAATAGGCATTTGTGCAGAGACTAAAAAAATTGAAAGTTTACATTTCCCTTGTTTTTTATTATAGTTTCAGGTAATAGGTACATAGATTTCACAACCACATTCATATTCCCTTTTGGATGTTTGCCTTACCATTACAACAATGACTTAATGTGCACCATTTATTATTAGGGTGAAAAAGATCAGAAAAATCAGTAACATGGAAAATCCAACTTGATAATACAGTGTCAATTGTTGTAAATCACACAGATGTAGATACATGTAATTAATGTATTGAAGGTAGTAAAAAGATATGGAATCTGAACCACTATAATTAAAGAGATCATCATCAATAAAGTGACTCTGGAGCTAGAGAGTCATATTGATCTGAGCTTGGGAATGTGCAAGCTCGTTCTCAGTTATCTTGTCCCTCTAGTACTGTAAAAGATACAATAGAATATTTTCTGGAAGATGAAGGTCTGTATTTCAGTTAAAGGTATTTGACTCATTTTTAGGTGTCTTGGTGAGTGTTCTCAATGGATGCCTAGCATTAATGACAATCTCAATATCCTGTAGAGCTTAGTGTCTTTGCCAACACAGTTTATGGACAAATCATTTTGCAGAAGTGTGAACTTTAGAAACTTAGTTTTTCACAATTATCCACAGGCTACAATTGGTTTCAAACTACAAAGCAGTATAGGGTATTGAATAAAAATACATACTACATGACGCAATACATTAAAAATGAAGCATGGGCAGTTTACTTCCATTGACTTTTTTATTCTCCACATTTCCACAGAACCACATGTCAAGAACTGTATCTGCGTGGATCCCTGTTAATACATAACTGAAATGACTATAGGTCAGCAGACCACTGCATATACATGTGGGGGCCTATGTGCAGTGTTGACCCACCTTCCTACCATGCTCTCCCTTTTGCTTGAGTGGTCATATTTTGAAATTTTCCCAAGAACAGTTTGTCAGGCAATCACGTTTCTCAATACCTCTGAAGGATGCTGCACTTTGCATTGTAATGAGGAACACTTTGTTTCAGCTGCTGCACTGCTCTCAGTAACTCCCATCAGTTCCTGCATTCTGCAGGCTAATGCCATTTTGGTAAGTATGTATATGGATTCGTAGAGAACACATCACATTTATTACCAGATTCATTCAAAGAAAAAACTTATTTAGCTTAGTTCCTGGCCTTTAACTGGCTTCAATTTTTATGCATAAAGCAACATATAAACATTAGTAGCTTGCATTGAATAGTTATGTTTGATATATAATGTGGCCATGTATATAACTGAGTTTTTAAAAAGCTGAACTAACTTGTGACACCCACTTAAATATGTTCAAGAGTGAGAAACAGTATTCTTGTAAAGCATTACTTTCCTTATAAATTTAGAAATGGTGGTGGTGTATTTCCCACCAGAACTGTTGAAGAACATAATTTTTCTGACTTGAGAGCAAGTTCTATAACAACCTCCATACAGAGAAACTCAAAAAATAAAAAAGAAAAAGAAAAGATGAGGAAGAAGGAAAGAGAAAAGAAAGAAAGAAAGGAAGGAAGGAAGGCCCTCTGTCTTTTATTTGGTTTAAATTACTTTAAGTTGTGTCCTAAAAAACATGTTACATCTACAGAGATGTGGTTTGTCAAATTTATAAAATGTGTGTCCATGCCTTATCTCTGCCAATTATGAATCCAGTCTTTATCTCTGCCAATTAAGAATCCAGTCTTTTGCAGTCTTATCTAAACCATGGAAAATTAGAAGAAACTTGATATAGTCAAAGGATAGAGAATGTTTTTCTATTTATTTTATGCCTAGATGATCATACCCATATTCTAAGGGTATTGCTATACCCGGAATGAATAAAAATACCATTACAAAACATGATTATTTTACCAGAAATCTCCATGGAACCTTGGAGATAATAGTTACATATACATATAACATTTAAATAGATTGTAGGGAGAATCAGGCCCATTTGTCACCAAACAACTATAGCCCAGAAAGCACCAGTGATGCATCAGTGACACAGAGAAAGATAACTGAATATTGATGAAATATGGACCACAGAATAGAGAGATGAGCTCCAAACGGTGAATTTTGATGTAGTCAAAAGATGTCTTAGAAGCCAGTCATAGTGGGGACACCTGTCAATCTCAGAACATGAGAAACTGGGGCAATTAGATGATAAGTTTGAGCCTAGCTTGGCTACTTAGCAAAATACCTGTCTAAAAAATTCTGTTAATAAAATAAAAAACATCTGCCAATCAAATCTTTATGAAAAATTCTGACTGGAAAGGTAACAAATCCTCACATCCACAAACTTTAGTCATAGAATATTATCAAATCATATATAACCATCATTGTTAGTATAATCAATTCATGAAACCATCAGCTATACTTCTACATTTGGGGGGAGTCTTGATTATCAAGAATATTCTTCCAATATCTCCATTCATATGTGAAGACCACAAGCAACTGGAATAAGTCTTACTAGGGTCCTGAGTTCAATTTCTAGAACCAAAAAAATGGGCCTGAGAAATGCCTACAAACAAGGGTATAGAAATAAGGATTTCCAACTTCACTTTTGTTAATTTGACAAATATGGATGGATGTTTTGTTTCCATGTATGTCTGTGCACCAAATACATTCCTGGTTCCAGAAGAGAGTATTAGTTATCATGGATCAGGAGTTACAGACAATTTGTGAGCCACAATATGGGTGTTGTGCATCAAACCTGTGTCCTCCTACTTTCTCTTTTAAGAGGTTCAGTGTGGCTGGATTGATGTTGAGGTCTTTGATCCAGTTAGCCTTGAGTTTTGTGCATGGCGACAGACAGGGTTCTATGTGCAGTCTTCTACACATCCTCATCCAATTGTGCCAGCACCATTTGTTGAAGATGCTGTCCTCGCCCCATTATATAAATTTAGCTGTTTTGTCAAAAATCAGGGGTTTATTGGTGTGAGGAATAATGTCAGGAATTTCAATTCAATTCCATTGGTCTACCTGTCTATTTTTGAGCCAATACCAGGCTGTTTTCAGAACTATAGCTCTGCAGTAGAGCTTAAAGTCAGGAATGGTGATGCCTCCTGAAGTTCTTTTATTGTACAGGGTTGTTTTGGCTATCCTGGGTCTTTTGTATTTTCATATAAAATTGATTATTATCCTTTCAAGGTCAGTGAAGAATTGTGGTGGGATTTTAATGGGGATTGCATTGAATCTGTAGATTGCTTTTGGCAAGATTGCCATTTTTACTATGTTTATCCTACCTATCCAAGAGCACGGGAGATCTTTCCATTTTCTGGTATCTTCTTTAATTTCTTTCTTTAGAGCCACAACGTTCTTGTTATATAGGTCTTTTACTTGTTTGGTAAGTGTTACACCAAGATACTTTATGTTGCTTGTGGCTATTGTAAAGGGTGACATTTCTCTGATTTCTTTCTCTGTCTCTTTGCAAGATCCACATTTTAAAGGGGAACAACGCAAATGCGCAGAGGCTATGTTCTTAGTGGCTGCAGCTGAGGATATATCCTGTCAGGACCCAAAGGGCAGGCCAGTACAGATGCCAAATACTAACAAGGCCTGCTATGGGAAATATTCATTTTTCAAACAAGGTCTCTGACTCGTAAATTTATTGATGTGTTGAATATTATAAACAATGGCATTGGTTGTCAGATGGTTACATTGGCTTATAATTGAAGGAACATGTTTAAAAAGACTAGATCACAAAATACATTTCAAAGCCAATGGCAGGAAGAGCAGAATTTTCTTCAATTTGGAATCAATGCAATCTTTGTAACTGCAAAACACTACTACTATGCAGCCTGCTACCACTCTGTTTAGTCCAGATGAAAGGGAAAGCTGGCCTTGTTAATGAGTTCATCCCCTGTTTGCCTCCCAGTTAGTAAATTTCAATAACATTTGTATATTGAAAATAAATGAGAGAAAATTTCAAAATGACGTTTTAACCACAAGATTGACAATTATGGGTCAATTTGTATTTAATCATTGTATATGCATATGTGCATATTACATTTTCTGATACAAACACTCCAATTTCAAATACAGAAATAAACAGCAGACCAACTATATTTTTCAACATTTATGCCAGCAAGATGGGTCAGGTGATAAAGGCACTCTGTATCAAAACTGGAAGTTCAGCAAGTTCAGTCCCAGTATGACAGTAGAGAATCAATTCAGCAAGTTGTTTTCTGACCCTCACTGCCTTCAAACCCATCACATATACATGCGTACACACACAATAAATAGGGAAATAATTTAATAAATTTACAAAATAAATATAAGCAAAATTTTAAACACTCTTGAGTTACTTGACTTTATTCAATAACTTCAACAAAACTAGACTAATTTGATTTCACTTCTTACATAAATAAGAAAATGACACAAAATCATTCCATGAATGTTTTAATTGCAGTTTTTGTTGATATTTATGAAATATTTATTGAGCTTAATATTATACTTCATGTGAAGCTTATTTTTAATAGATTGCATTTGGTCATAGTTACAAAAGCAAGAAAATGATCCAGGTATCTTTTTATAATAAAAAGCTACACACAAATTACTTCAAGTTCATCTGAACAATGGATAAATTAGGCTCATTCAACTCTTTTCCACTGTCATACTCAATGCTATTTTATATTGCTAAAACAATAAATGTACAAAATGAAAGTAATAATAGAGCATATCTTTTATGTTTATAAGTGCCTACCAGAATTTTAAGAACTTAAATTTGTGAAGATGCTGTTTTATAATTTATATTTATCACTGTGAACTTAAATGACATTGGGAATATTTTATGACCTCTGTGAACCTCACTTTCTTCATCTATATAATTTGAATAACAATGGTCAGATTATGAAATTGTCAAAAGTAAGATGAAAAACATACTTGGCACATCATATGTATTAAGAAATATTTCTATACCATGGATATTTATGTTAGTGTTTTAATAAAAAATATGTAAGGAAAATCACCACTCAGACTGTGGTGATTTTCTTCTGCTATGAATTCCAATGTTGGGAAGGTTTTTGTATTGAACTATATGTAGCTTCAGGAAAGCTACAACTAAGTACTCACTAGCTCAAATGGACAATATCCAGAGGTCACAATTAGGTGATGATTTGGGTCTCAGAATATATGACACTATCTAAGTAGGTGTTATTAAAAGGGAGGTATCATTTTGCTCTAGTATGGCTGTTGTGTTTTGCTTGTGAAAACTTGGTCAACAGATGTTAGTACTGTTTTAGAAGGTTGTGGATCCTTAAAAAACTGCATTCTTGAAGGATAAAATGGGTCACCAGTGTGGACCTTGCAGTTTTATAGCTAGGCCCCATACCTTGTTCTTGTCCTGCTTCCTGACTTTGGCTGCAGTATGACCACAGATTCTCTAGCCCCTACCTGAATGCCTTTTTTGGCATGATGACATGTATCCCTTCAAACTGTAAGCTAAAGTAAACCCTCCTTCCTCAAATTGCTTCTTGTCAGTATTTACTTTTTGTGTTGTAAATAATACAGTGGTTGTCTTGTTTATAAGCTGGATACTAGAGCTTCATTTATGAATTGAGTAGCCAAGAAAAAGAAAGAAGTTAAGAAATTCAACTCATAGACATTATTTGAAAATAGATACCAAAAGATCCTCTATAGAAATGAGAAATTTGCAGCTGTTCAAATGCAAATTGCAAAACTTAACAAGTACTGTTGTTGCTATACTTGTTTCACAAGCTACAAAGTGGATTCATTTATCTAATTTCTTCATACATTTAATTCACTAGCATTATATGACCTCATCATATTGCTTTATTTACCTTAGTTATTCAGATTCTACATAAAACTATGGAGGCCAAGACAAAGACTATAACCTCCTAATTCACCAGTTTACCTCACTGTAATATATAGCAAAAGACTAAACTCTAGTTCTGACAAAGATAGATGCTAATATCCTGGTGGTTCAGTCTTTGTTAAAATGGTTGAGGAAGGGTAGGACATAGATTTATGAGTATCAGATGATCAAGCATATTCTTTAATATAATTTATTTTAAAGTTTATCTTTCATTTGAAATTATGTGAATGCTCAAAGAGACCAGAAAGAGACCAACTCCTCATGATCTGGAGTTACAGGTTGTTGGAAGCTGCTTGATCTGAGTGCTAGAAACCAAATGAGGAAGGTCTTGCTTTCAAATACATCTTTTCATCATAGTATTATAATCATTAAACCACCACAAATGTTTAAATTTTGAAGTCATGTTGTCATTGTCATATATTGTACAACTATTCTGTCTCCAAAAGAATACAAACTGTTTTTATTGACAGACCAAATGTTCTAGTCAAAGCAACTCAAGTGGAGCTTCTTGATTTTATTAATTAAATTGAAAGGAATTGAATATGAAGTAATAGGATAATGAAGCAATGAATCTTCTATTAACTGAGTCATATAAACAGTGCTTGTACATATAAGGATAAAATTTTGAGGATGGATTGAAATTAGTATTAGGTCTTCTAGTCACATGGTTTTGTGTCTTTGGACAAATACTTTCATCTCTGCCCTGCTAATGTTGTTATTTTTAAAATATCCCAGATAGTAAAATGTTGGAATGTATAACTCCTAGGGCCCTTATTCTAACAAGAGTCTGTGAGCTAAGTATATATATATATATTTGGTATTCTCTTTTTTATTTAATTTATTATTTTACATGTCAATCCCAGTTCCCTCTCCCTCCCTCCCTCCTTCACTTTTACCCTCTCTGCGCACTCACATGCACCCTGACCACCCTCCCCTCCCATCACCCCCCCCAATTCCACATGTAGGGCAATGCCATCCTGGTGGGGTCATATAGATCTGACAGGTCATTTGAAGTAGGTACTAGGACTTCTCTCCTGTCTCTAGGTTAGGGCAGTATCCCTCCATGGGGGATGTGTTCACAAGGTCCTTTTGTGCACCAGGGATACATCCTGGCTCCACTGTCTGAGGACCCTTAGACTGCTCAGTCCTTCTGTCTGAGACACATATTCAGGGGGGCCTGAGTAAGTCCCATGCTGGCTTCCCAGCTATCAGTCTGGGGGCCCATTAGCTCCTCCTTGTTCAGGTCAGCTGTCTCTATGTGTTTCTGCAGCCTGGTCTTGACCTCTCCGTCTGCATCTGGGTTCTAGTTCGACTCAGTATTTAGATATGGGTGTTTGCTCCTGTTTCCAACAGGAATTAGGTGAGGGCTCCATGGATAACTTAATTGTTGATCTTACTATCCTGGAAGGGCATTTATGGTAGTCTTTCCACAGATGTTCAAATTGTGAGTTGGCGGGAGTCTTGTAGGTCTCTGGACCTTTCTTTAGGTTCAATTTTCTCTTCAAACCAATAATGTCTCCCTCTTTCATGTTTATTCTCTCTCTCTCTCTCTCTCTCTCTCTCTCTCTCTCTCTCTCTCTCTTTCTACCTCTCTCTCTTCTGTCTTCTATTCCTACCCTGACTCAATCTTCCTAGTTGCACATGTTTTCCTTTCCTCCCCCTCTCTTTCTTCTACTTCTCTCTCCATTCACTGCCCCCCCCACTTCTCCTGTACTCTGGGGGACTTGTCCTTGGTCCTTTCTGTGAGGGGGACTTTATATGAATCTCTTAGAATACACCTTGTATACTAGTTCCTCTGGTGGTGAATATATATATATATATATATATATATATATATATATATATATTTTAACTAGAAAAGCAATTCAAAATGGCCTATACAAATGAACATGTAATATTCATTTTGCATGAAAAAGATAAAACCCTAATTGTTGGAGTTATTCCATTGATGACCTAGCCCTTCTCTCCTTCCTCTGTTCCATCAGATTTAGCAGATGTCAGTCAGAACTTTAATGGTTTCAGTTAAATGAAAAGGTCAATCTTTGGGAGCATTTATTTGCTTTATTATAAACAACCATAATTTATGATGGAAAAGTTGCTTTGTCAGCTCCATTTGATTGTCTCCATTTCTTTAGAGAAGCCACAAAATATATAGTGTGTGCTATGAGTAGAAACCTTTTAGACCCTTTTTAGCATCAATAAACTAAACCCATGTAACTATTGTTAAGAGCAAGTTTTCCTATCAACCTGGTCACACAGCTATGCCAGTCCGAAATAACACAGAGATGCTGTGTTAGATATAATGTTGTTGGCCTGTTACTGACAATGTTTATTGGCTAGCCTTGCCTTAAATATTAACCCACGTTTATTAATCTAAGTATTTCCACATGGTCTTATCTTACCAGAGAGAGCATCTGGAGTTGTATCCTGTTAGTCCTACATGTTAAAACTCCACCTACCTCTCCCTGACTCCTCTTTGTCTCCTAGTCCTGCCTATCTTGCTTTCCTATTGGCCAACAGTGCTTTATTCATTAACCAATACGAGAAATATATTTACAGAATGACATCTCCCATCACATTATAGATTAACAACTCTTATGAATACAGGTTTTAGAAAAAAAGACAGGTTATTTGGGGGTGGGCACAATTGCATTGTCAGTGCACTACATAGGGATTTATTATACTTGGAAAATAAAAACCTGGGGGTATGGGAGGGAGGGAAAGAGGGAGAAGGAAGTGGGACCAATATGTAAAATAAGAAAAAATAATAAATATATATAAAAAGTTGAAGGTCCTATGATTTGCAGACTATGAGAAATGTGTAACATCCTCATTTGATGGATTCTGCCTGAAGATGTTGTTTCAGATAAGACTGTCTGTTTTGTACTTTGCTTTTTCACCCTTGACATTTAAAGGGAATATAAAAAAGAGATCTGGCACTCTGATAAAAAAAAAAAAGAGTTAATGACTGCAGTAGCAAGATAAGGAAATCAGTGCTATATCTGATTTCTCAAAACTTAAGTTTGTTAGTGGTAATAGGTAAGATTGTGCACTCTGGCCACTCTTCAAGATATATTCTGTATCAGGATTACATAGCCAGTGGTCCATTGAAATGGTCTTGTTAAATTCTCAGTTCTCTAATGTACCTGTTTGCAAGTCTCAATTTACAGCATTAACGTTTTACCACACATTTTGATAATTTGTGAAAATATCATGAACAACAGGATCATTTTATTTACTTTATAGCAGTGAAAAATACCTTGTATTAGGTTAGGGGATTTAACTTGTTCTTGAACATTGATTATGAATTTTATTGAATCTAATGGTAATTTCATGGATAAATCCATATTGAAATATTTAACAGCATAACATAGAAACAGGTTTGAGTGTTTAAAACTCAAAGGCTAATATTCATCAATAACTAGTTATAAAATAGGCACATAATATAACCATTTAAAGACCTGGTCTTTCTCTCTTCAGAAAAATGGTGTAAAAAATGTACTGAAAATGGCAGGAAAAGAAAGATAAAGAAGCACTATTAACCTATTAAAGACTATAAACTCCCAGAAATTATGGTTCATAGTAACAGAAACTGACATATTTGAAAGCATACTTAATTCTGCTGATGGGAAACTGAATCATAAGATAGGAGATAAAACTCTAGAACTACAGCATATTTTGAATACAGGTCTTAAAAAGACAAATCATTTAGAAGTTAGCAAAACATATCTGATATATATGCCAAGATACATAATTTCTAATTAGCATTATTTTATTTAATCTATGGCATCAACACAGTGCTCTGACTAAATGATTCTAATTATTAGCAGTTATACCATTTACATTGGCCTATTATTGTGTTTAAAAGCTCCCAATCTTTATGATAATCTATTTAGATATAAACTTTAAAAGTAATTCTAAAGATCCTCAAATCACACTTGATAACAAAGCCTCTACAGGTGATGGCTTTATTGATTTTGAATTAGAAGACATTACAAATTCCAGGTATATGTCTTTACCACATTTCTTTTTGCTTTCGCCAACAATGAGAATAAATGGAAGTTGTGAAGGGAATTTCTCAGTCTTCAAATATATTATTACTTTATGTTTGTTTCTAATGGGGTCCAGCTATAGGTCAGCATCCTTAGATGAAGAAAGTTTTACAAAATTTAAGTTGTAGTCACTGAAAGGAAATTAGTTGAATGTAATATCAGCTGATCACTGTAACAAGGAGGGATTTTCAGTCTCCACATTTAGGAAACATTGTACATGGTTTTCACTACAAACCAGGTTTCTACTTCCTGACATGAGCTGCCAAAAATATTGGAGCAAAGTATGCAAAACTAAGTTGAACTTTGAAATATAATGTCAATGTCTGCCAAGTGCCTTGGGACTGAGCCCTTGAGGTTTTATGTCAATTCACATAATATAAAACTTTGTTCGGTATGACAGGTGAAAAGAATGAAAAGCCATTTGATGACTAGTGCTCTTTGTATACAATCATATATCCTTGATTACAGTGGAAAATTTAGGAATTTCGTGCATTTTCTTCTGGATACTCATTCCATGGTCGGATTTACTAGGACAGGAGGATAATATAGATGTCCCATTTGTTGCTGGTCATGCCACAAACACTTATTTTCTGCACTTTGATTAGTTGTGAATAACTTTATTATTTGCCATCCATTGTGCAAATAAACTTTTCTGATGAGGTCTGAAAATTGTGCTAATCTATGAATGTTGAGACACTAATTTAGATGGTAGTTTGATAATATGTCAGTAGAAACTGCAAAAACCAAGAAACCATGGAATGATGTATTTCAAGTACTGAATATAAATAACTGCTAACCAATAATATTGTGGCCCAAAAAAAAAAAGGTTATCTTTAAAACTCATAGAAAAGTAAAGGCATTTCAAGAGAAGCAAAAAGCAAAAACAAGTCACAAGAAGCAAACCAATATTGCTAAAGATACTTCATGGACTTCCACAAACAAAGTGGGAAAACAAGAGTGTCTTACTAATGACAGCATAAGAAAGGAAAAGTTTCCTGAGAACCGATGTCTCATTGTATCTTGTTTTGTCCTCTTGTTCTATTATCTCTTAGAGGCTTGTTCTTTACTAAAGAGAAGTGGATCTGTGAGAGAATGGGTATTTGGGGGAGCTGAGAGGAGTAGAGGGAGAAAAAAGTGTAGCCAGGATGTATTGTATGGGAGAAAAATCTATTTCAAAAGAAAGAAAATAAAAGATGACAAAAAAGACCTGGAAAGAAAAACACAGTCTTCCCAAACTCATCAAATCCCTAATATGAAGAGGGTAGGGAAAAATAAATTATAACTAAGTCAACACCATTACAAGAATCAGCATGTACTTTTCAATAGTAATGTTAAATATAAATGGTCTTATCTCTCCAAGGAAAAAAACACTAAATGTCTTACTGGATTACAAAAACAAGATCTAATTATTTCTTATCTATTGCAAACACATCTCACTGTCAAATTCATACAAATACTGAAGTTGTAAGGATAAATATCAATATAATAAGGAAATGTAAAGCCTAAACAAGCAGTAATAGCTATTCTTATGTCTGACAAAGTAGACATCAAGCAAAATTTGTCAAATGATATAAATAAATAAGATAAATAAATAGAAAGCTATAGTACAAAAGCAAAAATATATCTATAAAATAGTATGTATGAATGTATGTATGTATTCATTCACTGAACAGTAGGAACTTTAAAATAACAGTATTGGAAATTAAACTGTGACTTTAATACCCTACTCTCATCAATAGATCATCAAGACTTTAAATCCATAAAGAGGTTTTAGGATTAAAAATTAAAAGTTCACCATTAAAAATGGATTTTAATGATATATACAATAAACCATCTGTGGGACTTTCTCTAAAACATATCACATGTTAGACCAATGTAATGAGTAAAATTGAAATGATTTCTTGTGTTTCTTATCAAATCATGTTGAACTAAAACTAGCCATCACTACAATTCAAAATTATAAAAAGTTTACAAATACTTAGAATATAAATAATATCTTATTGAATTTAATAAATTCTGGAGGAAATTTCAAACAATACTAGAATCAACTGAAAATAAAAGAAAGAAAATCTTAACAGAACCCTTAACATATATCAAATGATGGGCAGGGGCAGCTAAAATGAATTAAGGACCATTTTAGAGGTCATATGGAAACCCAATACAGTAGAAGCTTCCTAAATTTTATACATATATGAAGGTGATCTTAAAGAAATTACAAAATAACAGAGGAGACAGAACCTCAACAGGATATCTTCCATCCCTAAATGAAGCTTCCAGTACCCGGAATGAATTACATCTAATTAAGTTGTTGAAAAGGGGAGTTTCATGAGAGACCCCAAACAATCCTGGTTATTGTCAAGACTATAGGTTGTTCTCCACAACTGCTAAATTTAACACTTATACAACTCATTTTACATGGAAAAGTAGAGCTAATGCCTATCTAGAGACTTTACGCCACTGTGCTAGGTACAGGAAGGTACTCTACATGCTATCCAAGAAGCAATGTAAACACTAACCTAGTCACAAACCCTAGGGTCTACAATGGTAGCACAGAGCTAGTGTGGGGGGCATAACCAACCAATATCTGATTTGATTTAAGGCCTACTCCATGAGATGTAACCCATACCTGAAGCTACTTGGGTGACCAAGAATCTGAGACTAGATGGTAGCCCAGGGACGTAAAGGAAAACCATATACTACTGTTCAACTAAAGGAACATAGCATAAAATGACTCCTAGTGACATTCTGCTATACTCAGAAATCAGTGCCTAACTCAGCCATGATCAGGGAAATTTTCTCCGGTAGCAGATGGGAACATATACAGATACCCATAGCCAGACAATATGCAGAGAGTAAGAAATCTTGGAACAATCATCCATCCCTGAATGAGATCTATCAAATTCTTCCCTTCTGGGCTCAGGGAATGCTGCAAAAGAGGGACTTGGAGAAAGATATAATACGTACAGGTGATAGAGAACACCAAGGAAACAATGCCTTCTAATCCCAGCCAAACCAAATCATGTATAAAATCACAGAAACTGAGGCAGCAAGAATCTGCAAAAGATGGAGTCCCAAAGTTGACAGTGGAAGTGGTGGAAATGTGTCCCCATCCCTGACCTAAAAGCTATCCCCTAGTGATAAACATTTGCAAATGAAAAAGTAGCTTTTTTTGCAAGGGAATCTCACTTGGAAAACAAACTATGCTAAAAGGTATGCCCCATGCCAGGCAATAGATGGCCAACAGAAAACTAACTCAATGAAGTCTTTTGAGGACTCTTGTCTTGGAATTTTGTGTCAGAGCTTCTTATTTTCTTTTCTTGGCTTATTATTTATTTATTTATTTATTTATTTATTTATTTATTTATAACATTACAGGTTTTGCAAATATAGGATGACTTCTAGTTTTTTTGTTTTTATGGGATCCCTGAATGTGTAAATGAATGTGTTTCGGCATCTTTATAGGTTTCTTGTGCCTTCTCTTTGGTTCTTTTCCTTCTGTTTGTTTATTTGATGCTATTCTAATTTGTTTGTTTTAGGTCTTCCTTATTCTCTTTTATTTTTATTATCCCTTAGATTTCTGTTTTCTGATGAGAGGCAGAAAGGGAGTGGATTTTGATGGGAGGGGTGGTGGAGAATATATTGAATGAAAAATCTTCTATTTTAAATAAAAGAAAATACATAACTTCATATGAGAAAATTTATAGCTATAATTACTTACTCAAAAAAATGTTGAAGCTTCAAATAAGTGACTTCATGATGGACCTCAAGGTTTTAGAAAAATAAGAACAAGCAAAGTCCCAAATAAGTGGATAGAAATATTAAAAATCAGTTCTAAAGTCATGAAAGAAAGACTAAAAGGACAGTAAAAAGAACCCGTAGGTTAAAAAAATAAAGAGTAGGGACACAGATTTTAAAAATTAGGGATAAAGAGGGACTATCATAATGGATACCAATAATCGTGAGAATCATTTTGGAATATTTTTAAACCTTGCATTCAAAAACAGAAATATAGAAGAAAGGCATAGTGTCTGAACACATGAGAACTATAAAATTAAATAAAAGTAACAGAAATAATTTAAATATACCTTAGTAAATCGGATTGAACAAATGCAAGTTCAGATATGGAAGCAATCGCTAGTAAATTCTCAAAATATACTATAAAATCCAAATACAAGGACATGAAATCCATGCTGAGAAGGCTACATTACCCTGACATTAAACTAGGTACGGGTACCATATCAACAATCTATTAAATACATTTTGTTAATGAGCATAGATGGCAAAACTCATAATATATACTTGCAAAATGAATACAAGACATAAAAAGAACATGAGTTGTATGCTCTGATCAAATTGGTTTAATTCAAGAGATGCAAAACACTTCAATATATATGAATCAGAAAAAATACTACTGTACCTAAATTGAGTCAGGATATAGAAATAATATATACATAAAAGGAATTTGTTATATCATCATTTATTTCTAGTCTTTATTTCTATAGGACTTTAATCTTGAAAGGACATTAACGTTGTCATCAGCCTTTTCTGTAGAGAAAATTTCAGATTTCCTTAATTAGCACAATATCTGCTATAGATTTTTCATGAGAAATCAATTTTCTCAATAGTCTGGAAAGATACAAAACTACCCACTCCTACATCTCTTGTTCTGTATAGTATTGCAAGTCTTAGGCCTAACTAAGAATAAAAAAAGAAAGAAAAGAGATAAGGAAAGAAACCAAATTAGCCATATTTTCAGACTACAAAATCCTATGCTTAACGATCTTAAACATTCTACCTGAAAACTTAGGCATGTCCAGAAAAATGTCAGGATAGAACATAAACACATGGAACAAAATAATCAGTTTCTTGGTAGCTTTTCTATGTAAAAGTGGCAAAGCAACCAGTTCACAATGCCTTCAAAATAGTGATGACTAAAACTAATTGAGGAGGTGAAGATGTGTACTGAAGGAAGAAACTTTAAAAGTTACAAAAAGTAGAAAAACCACCTATGTTCATGAATTTTGCCAAATTAATATCAAAATTTATGTTACCAACATAAATCTACAGACTCAGAGAAATATCCATCAAATTTCCAATCACATCAGTTCAGAAATCAATGAAAATAATATAAGCTGAGAATCTCTCAACTGGATAGTGGAATCAAAAGCACAGAGGGAAAATGAAGCAGATACTATGATGCTTGACTTCAAATTATGCTGCATAGCCATACTAAGTAACAAAACAGCATGGTACAGACAAATAGACCAATACAAATAATGACCCAAACATACAACCACACAACTATATATAGCATCTGATATTTGACAAACATACCAAAAATAAAAAGTAAAAGGTACAATAAAGTTAGTCTCTTCAACAAATAGTACTTGGGAAAGCTGGTTATTCACAGTATATGACAGAAACTTATCTTTATCTCTCACACTAAAAAAAAAAATCAACCCAAAATGAATTAACGACCTTAACATTAGCTCTGAACCTGTTAGATGAAAGCATAAGTAAAATGTTTTAAAATACAAGGGATAGACTTTCTAAAGAGGACTCTAATAGCTAAGGAAATAATTGCAAGAACAGGCAAGTAATCGATATGAAACTTAAAGCTTGCAAAAGAAACAATCAGTAATGTGAAGAGACAGCTTATAGATTGAGAGAAATTATTTGCCAACTATAAATCTGAAAGATGGCTAATATCGAGAATCAACAATAAAGTCAAAATGAGTTAAACACCAAATGCCAAATCATGCAATCACTATATGGCCAAACCAAAATGAGTAGACAGTTCTCAAAAAGCACAATTGGTCATAGATATATGAAAAGAACTCAACATACCTTGCCTTCAGGGGAGTGCAAAATAAAACTGATTAGTATCCATATCATCCTTCCAGTATGGCTGTCATCTAGAACACATACAACCACAAGAATTTTTGAAGATTCATGAAGAGTAATCCATATACATACAGTGCTGTTGAGAAAGTAGAAATTGTTCTGAATGTGTATCAAAATTCTTATTCTGAAAATAAGACAGCTATACGATCCAGTTACACAACTTCTGAGTAAATACCTAAATGGCTCTGAGTCACCATATCACAGAAGCAGTTGTACATCCTTCTTTACAGTGGCACTATTCATAACAGCTAGGATATAGATACAGCTAGGTCCCCATTAACAAACAAGAGATAAAGAAAACAAAGTATGCCTGGCGGTGGTGGTCACTGCAGTTAATCCCAGCATCCTGGAGGCAGAGGCAGGTGGATCTCTGTGAGTTCGAAGATAGCCTGGTCTACAGAATGATTTCCAGGACAGGCATGGCTACAAAGTTAAACCCTGTCCCAAAAAACTTTAAAAAAAAATCTCTAAAGGAAAAGTATATATGGACAGTGGAGTTTACTTCATGTGTAAAGAATGAAATCATGACTGCTGCTAGGTATGGGTGAGTAGGGTCTTATTGTAGATATGAGGGAGAGAACACCCAGAGGCATCTGGAAAATTCCAGACTGAACATGACCAGCAGAACAGACCTGGCCATGAGTGGAGAGGGAGAGCTAGAGAAGAAAAGGTGAGGCAGGCAGACCCAGAGAAATAGAATAATGGAGCCAAAGAACAAAGACCAAGAGAACCAAGAGAGGAGCCAAGAGAGCTCATAGCCAAAAGAGCTGAGTTATATAGGAAAAAGAAGCTGGGGCTTGGGAAATAAATCTCAAAGGCTGGGTAGGTTTAGAGTAGTGGGGGAGGGGATGAGAAGTGCTTAGAAGGTCCACAAGTCTTGTAGCAAATACTTTCTATGCTGATGCTGAGAGAGGCTCACTTTGATATGTTAAAAGGCACCTCAGTTAGTCCTTTGCCCTAGGTTTAAGACCTAACAATCGGCACATACATGGATGATCATTGTATTAAGTGAAAAAAGTCAGACTCACAAAGACAAATATTTCATGTTTATCTTATACATGCTATCTACATTATAGAACATAGAAAAGGAGGAAAGACAGTTATATTTTCTCTCATTATCAGAAGTATGTGTGTGCCTATGGTGTGCATGTGTGTGTGTGTGTGCGTGCGTGTCTGTGTGTGTGTCTGCATAACATGAAAGCAGGAAGAGGAATATTTGTGGTGGAGAAGAGGAACAGAGGATGCAGAGAAAGAGATAAAAGGTTATGGTGAGAATATGAATAAGGAACAATGCTATATATACATGTTGAAAAGATATTAAAAAAACCCATTCTTTGGAATAGTAATTAACAAAAGAAATTAAAATATCATGAATAAACTCCAAATTTAGAAAGTGGTGTCTTGAATCATTATGTAGGTAGATATGGTTAGAGAGGTTGCACGTAAGACAGAGATATCTAACAAAATGCCAAGTAACTTAACAAATTTAAGAAGGGTCAGGGTCAGTATTGCAAATCATTATATATAATTGAACAGAATAGTAGTTTTGCCTAGTCTCCCTTTTCAAACATGAGATCATCTTTGTGGTAATCAAGCTATTACTCTGAGGAAGTTTACTTATCAGGAGACCAAACTGTGATTGAAGAATGAAGGTTGGCTTTCAATTTGTTTGAAATGCAAACAGATGTGACAACCTATAGCTGGCATAGTTTTTTAAACAAAATCAAGCACCTACATTGACCTTTTGTTTATATTGCTTTGAAAAGAAAACACCTCACATAGAAGCTATCAAGAAACACATTTCACAGCAGGCAAATTAATTTGTTTTACAGTATATGAATGGAGGGTTTGTCAAATAAAACATGTCATGACAGTTAATCGTATCACTTAGAGCCAAAAAATTATTGACTTATTTGTTTCTGGATAAAAGCAAGGCAAACATTTTGTGTTAGGAGTTTTAATGTGTTTAAAATCCTCATTAGGGATTAATGGACATGCTTGCTTAGTATAGCGGCTCATTAATTTGAGGCTAAACAGTTACTTCTGTGTTTCAATCTCAGTGTTGCTCTTTAACATTTTTTTAACATCTCTTTAATTAGATCTTGCATTTTACTTTGGTTTTTACACCATTGGAGATGTAGAATTAATTAATGAGATTTATAAATCTAATGGAAGTAAGTTATTCTTAGCTATCAGTTCATTTTAGTTAGCAGTTAAAGCACATGGAAGTAGGCGCAGATCTAAGAGATTTCAGAAGCACAGAAAAAATGTGAACTTTCCTGAATATATTTAGCAGTGTCACTTGGCATTAATAGATAAAAGTGTTTTAATTAGAGTTATAAATAATAGGGGAGCTGGCAAGGTTTCAGTTTCCTATGCACACGGTTTGTTCTTTAGAATCATCACTGTCAGGGAAGAGCAATTGGAACTGTTTTTATGGAATTGCGATGTCATCCACTACAATTAAGACAATCATAAGTGCAGGGCGTTGAAAGTCAATAAGGCGCCAAGTTCATTAGAGGTTACTTTGAAATTGGAGCCACTTTCTATCAAATGCATTCTGTTGTCACATTTTTATGGAGTGCATGTGTGAGTACAGTTTCTAAAGTAATTTCTACTTACATGTTTTTCAGGGAAATTACACTAAGAAAATCAAACTAAAATTGGGTTCCTTTATTCTAAAATTGGCATTTAAATAATTGGTATTTAATAGATGAACACAGTGATTTTTCTAGGGTGAATGACCACCAGAGTTGAGGAAAGACATTTATTTTCTAAATGGTTTTCAAAGAACGGAGCTAAAGATATGAATTTTTAAATTTCTTTTTTAATTATGAGTATAGCAGTTAATTTAATACCTCACCAAGTGTCTGTAGCAGTGTCCTTGTAAATTTCCCCAAAGACCTTAGTGCTGGCTTCACAGTTTTTTTCAACTAATCAGAAATCTTACTATGTTTAGAACCATAACTTTTTTGAAGACAATCATCAATCCAAGACATATTATAAAAGGTAGTCTTTTATTCCTAACCAGACTCAATCTTCCTAGTCGCATGTGTTTTCCTCTCCTCCACTTTGCTTTCTCCTAATTCCCTCTCCATTCACTGCCCCACCCCCTCCCCTGTGCTCTGGAAGATTGAGTCCGGTTAGGAATAGAAGACAGGAAAGAGAGACAGAGAGAGAGAGAGACAGAGACAGAGACACAGAGAGACACAGAGAGAGACAGAGAGAGACACAGAGAGACACAGAGAGAGACACAGAGAGAGACACAGAGAGAGACACAGAGAGAGAAAGAGAGAACATAAAAGAGGGAGCCCATATTGGTTTGAAAAGAAAATTCAACTCAAAGAAAGGTCTAGAGAACTACAAGACTGCTGCCAACTAACAATTTGAGCATCAGTGGAAAGGCTACCATAAATGCCCTTCCTGGATAGTGAGATCAACAACTAAGTTATCCATGGAGCCTTCATCTAATATCTGTTGGAAACAGGAGCAAACACCCATATCTAAATACTGAGTCGAACTAGAACCCAGATGCAGACGGAGAGGTCAAGACCAGGCTGCAGAAACACATAGAGACAGCTGACCTGAACAAGGAGGAGCTAATGGGCCCCAGACTGATAGCTGGGAAGCCAGCATGGGACTTACTCAGGCCCCCCTGAATATGGGTCTCAGACAGAAGGACTGAGCAGTCTAAGGGTCCTCAGACAGTGGAGCCAGGATGTATCCCTGGTGCACAAAAGGACCTTGTGAACACATCCCCCATGGAGGGATAACTGTCTTAATCTAAAGACAGGAGAGAAGCCCTAGTCCCTACTTCACATGACCTGTCAGATCTACATGACCACAACTGGATGGCATTCCCCTACATATGGAATTGGGGTGGGGGCATGGGAGGGGAGGGTGGTTAGGGTGCATGCAAGAGGGCAGAGAGTGTAATAGGGAGGGAGGGAGGGAGGAAGGGAAGGAGGGAGGAAGGGAGGTAGAGGGAACCGGGATCGACATGTAAAATAATCAGTTAAATAAAAAATTAAATATAAAAAAAGTTAGTCATGTTATAATATGCTTCATGTTGATTGTCATATATGAAATGTATAAAATTATTGTTGAAATAGTCTTCCCTTGGGAATAAAACACCAATTGGTTTTCCAATACCATATGGTCAGCCCTAAAAACACACATACAAGTACCATTATAATGACTGGTCATATTTAGGAATATACATGTAAATATGCAGACACATATGTTACGAGTAGTTTTTCCTGCTGGCCTGGACCCACCTTGGCACCAGCCCCAATTAATACACAAAGACTCTGTATTTGATATAATGCTGATGGCCAGGTACTAGTTTCTTATCAGCTAGCTCTGTCTTAATTATTAACCTATTTCTTTTAATCTAAGTGTTTCCAAGTGGTCTCATCTTCCTGGAGAGTGGGCCCGGACCTCTGTTGTCTCCAATCTCTACATGCTGACTCCTCCCTACTCCTTCCTCGAATCCTCCTTGTCTCCTAGCCCCGCCTGTCTTGCTTTCCTATTGGCCAACAGTGCTTTATTCACTAACCAGTATGAGAAACATATTTACAGAATGACATCTGTATATGTAACAACAATTAATGAAAGAAGAGACCATGAATTTTACAAAGAGCAAGGTAAAAAATATTCATGTTCCTCTATCAGCTACCCTCTCCAGTGTTGTCCTGTGATGGTTGCTTTTTTGTTTTCTATGAGTGTTTTTTGTTTTTTACTTGCAGATTTTACTTCAATTTAGTAGACCAGAGAACAAAATCATGATCCTTAGGAGATAAACAGTGAGGTTCCTATCAAGTAAAAAATTACAGTGTTATAACAAATGCATGATAACACATTTCCAAATATTCCCATTCTTTCTCTTCATTTGATTTGGGCATTCAGAACATTTCTGCCCCATGTTCTCACTGATTATCAGTGAAATCTTTTTTTATTATTATTTTTATTTTATATATCTATCCCTGTTCCCTCTCCCTCCCTCTTTCCCTCTCTCCCACCCTCCCATGCCCACCAATGATCCTCCCATTCCATTCCCCACTCCACATGTAGGGTTGTGCCCTCATCTAGTAACTGATGGAAACAGAAGCAGACACCCTCAACTAAACACTGAGCTGAACTGGAATCCAGATGTAGAGAGGGAGGACAAGACCAGGCTACAAAATCCCACAGAGACAGCTGACCTGAACAAGGGGGAGCTAAAGGACCCACAGACTGATAGCTGGGAATCCAGGATTGAACTGACTCAGAACCCCTGAACATGGGTCTCAGTTAGAAGGCCTGGGCAGTCTAAGAGACCTCTGACAGTGGAACCAGGATGTATCCCTGGTGTACAAAAGGACTTTGGGAGCACATTCCCCATGAAGGGATACTCCCTTAACCTAGAGGCAGGAGGGAAGGCCTAGTCCTTACTCCAAATGACTTGAGAGATTTAGATGACTCCTCTAGGAGTGGTTTAAAAACCAGTTCTTTCTACAGTGTTCTCCTCTGCCCTGAGCAAAACAAAACAAAGCTGTTGGCCCCACATCACTAGTTTCTTTCATGGCATTTTTCCCCTAACTTCAACAATGAGAATTACATAACCTCTTTGTGCCTATCCTTCCCTCAATTGTAAATCAGACTCAAATGGGGTACAAGCCCTTGTAAAAGTACAATCACTCTTTGTAAAAATATGAACAAAATAATAGTATACAATTGAATGCAGGTGAATAAAAACATGTGTGATGTCAGTACATGTATAGTAGCTGATCTATGATTTGAAGACACTGTCATTTATTCTCATTGTATTTCCTTCATAACTTTATAATGTGATGATGCTCTTTCTTTTACAAAATAACAGTAATTATATTTTTATTTAATAATGTTATTTGTTAACAAAATAAAATCATCTTTTATGTTTTCCCAATTGCCTTTTATAGTTGAATGAGATGCAAAACACTAAAAAACGTTTTCCTTCCTTTAGTCTATAAACTAGAGTGAAAAAGTGAATTGTCCCAAATCACATAGTTCACCAGAGTTAGAACACGGACATGGAACTATCATATCTTTACTATTAATGTATTAAGATTTTTACTGTTTTATAGGATATTTTACCAACAATAGAAAGCACTGCTTTGCAATTGTTTAACTATTCAATTCTAAGAGCTGCTATAATTACTGGAAAGCTTAGAAATGTATGACAGTTCTAAATACCCAAACATTTATTTTTTAAGTGACATAATTGAGAAGTGAATGTTCTTTCTGATACATATTTACCACATATTTAGACCAATTATTAGTTCTGAAATTGCCCTAATTCACTCTAATTTGTACATCTGTATTTTTACATTCTCCCCTTTGTCTAGAAGAAATCACAGGGCCCCAGATGAGACAGCTAATAAATTTAGTATAAGCACAGTAAGGAGAGATTTAGGAGAATCCATTTAAAGTCTAAAATGGTTTCTGTTGCATGGCTAAGATCTCTGCAGGATGAAAATGGATGTTTCACAGCAATAGAGGAGTTACATATACATGTAGAAATTTCAAAAGGAAAAAGACATGGCCAGAGTGATTTTAGAGCAGAAAGTATAAAAATGATTTCCATTAATTTTAAGATTATAACATAATCACATAGCTTCCCCCTTCCCTTACCTCCCTCCAAACCCTCCTATACATGTATAGTATTACCTTAAAGTAGACACTAGGTTGAGAAGAGCACAGCAAAGGTAAAACAAGCAAGTTGGGGCAGAATCCAGAAAGCTGGCAGACAAGGAAGATGTGGTTCAAATTTTGATCGTGGATTTAAGGCATGGAAATGAAACCACGGAGAATGCTGTGATGGTAATCTGGACTTGGGAACTTAGCCAGAGGAAGGATCAACACATATTGAATATTGACAGTGGTAGCAGCTATAACCAAAATGATCCCAGAGGCCAGCTCAAGAGACAAGACATATACTTGGAAAAATTTGGATCAGAGAAGAGGGAATTTCCAGATAGTTCTTGATTTGTTATAGGAATATTTCTAGAAGTCTATTATTTTTATATGTCTATAACATACACATATATACAAATACTTATGTACATATGTATGCATATATATGTATACAGATACACATACATGCACACACACACACACACACACACACACACACACACTCACATATCTATCATACCAAGCACTCTCCTAATTACAGCTCCCTCTTCTACACAAAATAGTTCTTACAAAGCATAAATAAAGGGTGAACAAATGGCTATTTGGGACCATGGAACTAAGTACTCTTTGGTTTAAATTCCATCTGCCATTAGATACTCTCACCTGATGATGGGCCTTTCTACATATGCATTATTCTGCTGCCTATTCCTAATGTACAGATGGTATCATAATTAAGCACTTTGATCACCCTTTCTCCCATCCAGCTCATCACCCACTCCCCTTATTCTCTGTTGTCATATCCTTTTAAGTCCCATACCTAGTCTTCATTGTCACCTTAATTGAGAGAAAGCAGATGGAGCAACAACCTGGATTAGGTCCCTAAGAGAATTTAATATTTAATTAGCGAACATTCAGATGTCTTGGTGACAAGCCTATAGCACCAGCCCCTTAATGTTGTCTAGATTGAGGGTGTCAATGCTTTCTTAAAAGCCATTGATAGGACTTAGAATATTAACATAAGCGAGTACCTACCACGGGCCTAGGGTACTCCAATATACCTCACTTCATTTTAAACTCAAAGAATTTGCAAAAGAGGATTTTTTTTTGTTTTTAAAAATGCTCTTAGGTAGATAGGTAAACAAAGGCAGCAGCATTCAACTGATTTGTCCAGGGTCATAAAGCAAGTTTCAGAGCTGGAATTTGAACCAAAATTTGTTGAGCTTCAAAGATGCCCTAGAGGTGCCACAAAATACAGCAATCTATCTCATTTATTTTCTAAATGAGCAAATGTTATTGCCACCTATTCTGTTTTAGCTGTAGTCTCTTTTTTTTTTTTTTTTATTCTAGACAGAGTCATTTTCTGTAGTTAACTTAAAATGACATGTGTTGAATGTGTTGAATTTCTTTACACTTCATGCTTTACTTTTCACCTTTCCTTTCTTAGAGAAAATGGTTGGTATTTTTTAACCTGTCTTACATTAGGTATTTTGATCGTGTGGCTTCCTGATAATATGTTTAAGATCAGCATTTTTTAATAATTTCTTTTTGAAAATATAATATCATTTTTCTTTTCCCCTGTCTCCCCTCTGATTTTTCCTGTTTATCCCCACCCCAAACACACACGCACGCGCGCGCACACACACACACATACACACAATGCTTTCTTTCAAATTCACAGTGTCTTTCCAAGATTAAACATCAGTTCTTTAGATACACAGGACTTTTTCTGTATTAAAATAAAATTGGAAGATGAGCTGATTTGGCCATTCCATGTAACAGTTGTGAAATCTTTTTTGTTGTTGTTGGTGTTTTGTTTTGTTTTGATTAAGGTTGTATTACCTGTGGATTTCTGTCTGCTGCTTATATAATATTAGCTGCTCCCACTTAATCATAGACTCATAAATGCAAACAAGACTAGGGGCAGGTTAATTCATTTTGAAATGTGGGACTCCCTATATGGGGAAATCAAAGGATGCAAAATTCAAATAAGAAACAAGAGGCTGCTGCTACCTGTTTTTACAGATGACCAATGATGGAGATTAACAATTTAAAAATACCAAGGCTCATTTCTTAGAGTATTATAGCCTAAGTTTTCATTTTATTAGTAATACTATGTCAGAGACCTCTGTATTCCATAATTCAATCGTGAGAATAAATGTGATAATCTGTTAATAAAAATACAAATGGAATTAGTTTGAAAATTACCATCAGTGTCAATTGTGAATATTATTTAATTGAGCCAGTTATTTAATTTACAATTAAATTTATAATTTTTATACTCTATTTTGAGAAATCATTGTGATAGTAGAAAACTTCTGGAGTAGAAAGCTTTGATTGCCATGTATTATGTTACAACCTAAAGATGATTTATGGCAAAAAAGGCCTTTTTCCCTCACAGTCTCTTAGCAATAATGCACTTACAGGCACATTGAGCTCCTATGAGTTAAGCATTTAATGATCACTGTCTTGTTAATTTTTACGCTAATCTCCACGTTTTCTATTAGTACTAGTTGCTGCTTATCTCTCTCAATGCCACAATCAGGATATTCTTGATATCCTGTATTATACTAATCTCCAAGAAGGATGCTCCAAACTAATTACAGAATGATTAAAACAACCTATACAATTTATTTATGGTGGCTTGCTTTTTGCTCTAGGACGAGGGAGTGGATAGTGGGATTTGAAAAGATACTGCAGCTCTTAGTGGCTACCCTGGGATTTGTGAACTGTCTGAATATTCATGAATGAATTTAAAAAGAGGAGAAAATGGCTTGGGAACTAAGTAACAGTGTGGCACTTCAAACCCTAGTACTACTTCTCTTCTTTCACACCTGTGAGCGTGACTCCCCTAGGATCCCTAGATCCCTAGGGTGGTTTGCCTCAGACACATTGTTCAAGAAAACAAAATCCAGCCTTGGCCTTAGTGAAGCTTTCTTCCAATGTGTACTATGACCCCAGGGAGTCATAGCATTTTAGGGGTCTTGGAGCCCAAAGTGGCCTCAGGAGGCCCAACTTTTCTCTGCTATGCCAATCTCTGGCCACTCACTTCCATATAGTGTGAAGACTAGAGTGAGTACTTCAAGGGCTGGGAGCTCCTGTAGCTTATGGATCTGTCAGGGAACCTGGTAAATAATCTTTCCTTGGCACTTAAAAAAGAAACTTCCAGTTCCTTATTGTTTACTTCCTGCATAAACAGACAGTTTCCCTATCCCATTATTTGCATGGAGTCTTCAAGATAAGCCTGATACTGTTTTTGTCTTTAAATTGCCCCCTCCCCTGGCACCATCCTGTGCACAGTGTGAGCTCAATCAGGATTTGTTGTCTAAAGAAGTAAATTAGGGATCTGATGAATGAATGGGAACCTATTACCCTTGTCAAGACTACCTTACCATGTATGTCCCTGCTGGTCTCTAATTGTTTGTTTTCCAGTCCATCTAGATATTTAACTCTGAGAGACAGGCCAGGTCTCCCAGCATTTGTCTTTGCAAGCCCCCATGCCCAGCACTGTTCCAAACACATAAGAAGCACTTACAGGTTCATTTGAGTTGTCTGGAGAGAAACCAGCTGTGGGGCTGATCTAGATAAATTTGGAGAAGTAGTGACTTCACAAGAATGCTAGATTCCATTATTTTCTTGGGGGAATAAAAAGAATACATCTAAACACTGTGTATGGGTACATTTAGATTTGTCTATAGTTCTCAATCCTGAATGATATTGTCTCTGACTCTGATTGTCATTATCTGATTTGCTATAAAGCCCTGGTATCCACATTTCTTTTTCTTGACAGAATTTCTTTCCATAAAGAAGGGAGTATCTGTAATTGCATGTGGACGGATATTTGCAGTTGATGGGAGATAGCTCTTAGCTGCAATTTTAAGAACAGAAGTATGAAGAATCACATTAGAAAGGCCATTGACTTAGTCTGTGTAGTTTTGAAGCTACAATGCTCATTTGGCATCTCTTATTTCATCTGATAAGCACAGGGACGCTGTGAGATCTTAAAGGATCAATTACTAATGCTTTTACTTTGCATTAAATTCTATTTTATGGTTATAAATACTGAAACTTTGATAGATAAAGTTGCTAAATCCGAGTCCTGTTAGCTAGGACCAAGATTTCTACCCAAAGTTTTTGACTCATAGGAGAGTACTCTTTCTGTATGTGAAAATTGTTGTTTTCATCCTCTTTAACCTCAAAATTAATATTGACATGTTTCTATAAAAAGGATGAGAAAAGGTATTGGGGGTGCTTGGCCCATATATATTTAGTCTATAAAGCCTACATTGAGACTATGTAACAATGAAAATTTAAGTCTTCATTACAACCCTTTTGATATTTTTATTTAGGCAAGATATTTATTGGAAGTTTAAGAATCATCTTAAAAAATACAATTGCTGGATCACTGAGCAATTAGAGGATACATTGTTTGATACTAAGAATTATCAGTAAAGAAAATTATAATTGTGTTGTATAATATTATGTTAGACATGGAAATACATATTCTGTGGTTTATCAATAGTTGTTCATTTAAAAATCACAATCTAATGTAGTGGCGGGAGAGATGGCACAAAATTTAAGAGCACTTGTCACTTTTGCAGAGGGCTAGAGATTTCAACTCACAGTACTCCCATGGTGATTTGCAACCATCCATGACTCCAGTTGGAAGGGTTCTAGCATTTTCTTCCAACCTTCATTTGCTCCAGGCATACATGTGGTGCACATACATATAAGCAGGCAAAACACTCATACACATAAAATAAATGAATTTACAACATTTTAATTCTAAAATAAAGACCCAAGCATTAAAAGATCAAGCAATTTTGTTAAATCCAACCCCTTAGGAAGATTGCTCACAACCTTAGGTTTGCAACATGGAACTGTAGAAGGAGAATGTGGATTGGATCATTTCCTACACATGCTTGTACATAGATCCTCGTGTTTTAGAGACTGTATACATGGAACAGTTTCCTTTATAGCATATAGCACTTTGTAACACACACTCATAGTTGTATATTAGTAATCTTCTTACTCACATTAATATCACACATTCCACCTCAATGAGGCAGAAACCCATGCTTTTTTGCTTACTATTGCATTTCTGCCTACCACCAGTCTGAAGCAGAATACTGAGCCTTGAAGATACATTTCTTGAATAAATTAAAGAATGACTTAACTATGTTAGGACACTCAATGGTAACTACCTATTTGAAAGTTACCATTTAAATTTTTATAGCATGTATCCAGCCAAATTTTGTCTTGATTTGTGGAGTTGCTTATGCCCCGTATTCAAATGCTATTGCATTTGGAAGGATGGCTTTATGGTTTGTCATCTAAAGTAAAACATTTTTTTTCATTTTCTTATTTTTTTATTTCATTTTGCATTACAACCACAGTTCTCCCACCGACTCCTCCTCCTGCGCCCCTTGCTGTTACATGCAATTTTTCTGCCAGCCTGGTTCCACAGCCACGTCAGCCCCCAATAACACACAGAGACGCTGTACTAGATATAAAGCTGTTGGCCTGTTACAAGCATTTAAATATTAACCCAATTCTATTAATCTAAGTGTTTCCACGTGTTCTTATCTAACTGGAGAGAGGGTCTGGACCTCTTCCCTATCAAGTCTCTACATCTTGAATTTTCCTTCCTACATCTCCCAGAATCTTCCCTTTCTGCTAGTCCTGCCTATCTTGCCTTCCTATTTGCCAATAGTGTTTTATTCATTAACCAATAAGAGAAACATATTTACAGAATGATATCACCCATCACTGTGCCTCTTCCCATTCTCCGTCACCTCCCCTCAGACCACTACCAGTCTACTCCTCCTCACAGGTACAGATTCCCATGAGGCATCAACATAGTCTAACACAATAGGTTAGGACAGGGCCAGGTCCTACTTCCATGCATTAAGACTTTGTAGTTTTCTCCATCATGATCTTGACCTCCATTGCTCATATGTCCTTTCCTCCTCTTTAATTGGATTCCTGGAGCTCGGCCTTGTTCTTGATTGTGGATCTCTGCATCTAGTTCCATTAATTACTGGATGAGGCAAAGTGAAGATTTTTTTTATATGAAAGGGAATACAGTTAATTATTATACTAAAATAACAAGTATAATTTACAAGTGTGTGTGGTAATCCAAGAAAGCTAACCTCATCATTGGAGATCATCTCAAGACCTGTATCCCTTACTTGAGATTTTATGCTTACTGAATGCAGAAAAAACTCAATAAATTTGTATGGAAATCAATGGATGTTCAATAAAAAATTTTATAATATTTGGATATTTATGTGATATTATGTACATTTTTTAAGTTAAGGAAACATGGTGCCATAGTCCACTTTAGATTTCCTCAAATATTCTTTACCTTTGTTCCTCAAATATTCTTTAACTTCATCTGCAATCTGTGCCTAATGATGGACCAGTCTTGCAAGAGGTCAGGGGTTCACAGATACTGTAGCAGTACTCACACTTCAGGAATTGTCCCATCATCCTTCAAAGCAGTTAATGAAATATAACCATTGTTTACCTTCCCAGAACAACAGTGATGGGATTTTTATCCTGGAAAAGATAAAGGTTCAAAGGAGAGAGGTAGGAATGTTTAGGAGATACTCAGAGCCTACAAGTGTAACAAGCTGATTGAGAGGCAGTTTACTAGGTGATAGTTGTACTCCCAAGTTTCCCATCATTTACCATAGTAGAGTGGCTTTCTTGCTTTGATGTTTGGCTCTTTGCATTCATTGTTTGCCAAGCCCTGGGAGAAAAAAAAATGTCATTTGTTGACATACAACAAGTCCTCAGTATGTTTATATTTGGTCTAGCCTTTGATTGGTTAAGAAAGTGTCACAGAGGGTGGCAGGGGAAATGGCTCATGGCATTCACTTACCATTTGTCTTAGATTCCCTCTAAATGCCAAGGCAATCAGCAATGCTCACAGGAATTCAGTTTTTTTTTCTTTTTTTTTGTTTTTGCATTAAAAATATAGGCATCTGATTTGACTGCCTATGTTGAAGGGGATTTCCATTTAATTAAAGAAGTTTTTTATATATATATATGTCTCTTCTTTAAATGTAATAATATGCTATGTTCAAGTTCAAGTGTTGAAAGACAGAAAGATCCCAAAGTCAAGTTCCCTTTGTGGATAAAATTGAAGGGGAGAAAAATAGCTCAGTGTCCTATAGCATATCACTGAAAGAGCAAGGGGATTGTTTCCACACCTTGCACTGTTTCATTAAAGTAAAACCAAATTAGCCATCTGCAGACCCTGTCACTTTGTATTTAATGGGAAAAATAATGTTGATAGCTTTTATTTCTGTCTTTATGAATTCTCAGACAGTGAACACTCTTATACAGTGAGCTTCTCTGAGTGGAACTTGGTTATGTTCATTGCATTTTGTTTATTCTAGGTAAGCCTTCCTAGTGATCCAAGCTGCGTTGAGGAAATCCTGCAGGTGAGTTTGTACTTTTATTTCTATGCCTCCCCCCCCAAAAAAAACTTTTAAGTTTTGCTCATATATTACATCGAGTTCCCCTTCCCTCCTCTCCTACCAGTCCACCCACTTTCCCTCAGATCCACTCCTCCTACCTCCATTTCCCTTCCAAAAAGAGCAGGCCTACCAGTGATAGCCATTGAACATGGCCTAACAAGATACAATAAGACTGAGCAAACACTATAATATCACTACTGGACACAGCAATCCAGTAGGAAAAGGATTCTAAGAGCAGACTAAAGAATCAGAAACAGCTCCCACTCCCATTGGTAGTAATAAAACAATCTATTTGTTTAAATGGTCAAAACTGCTCTTGTGTTTCAAGAAGTATGATAAGGAGGAATCCTTGCATTCGACATTCAGGCTCTGCTGCTTGTATCACATGCCTCATTTCATACCTCTTATCACTCATTAAAATTATGGCAATTTCTCCTCTGGTCTGAGGAATAATTTTAGTCCTATGTAGAAATGCCTCTCACCTTCTATAGGATATTTTCACTATTCAAGCTGAACACCTCAATCCTCATCCTTCTGCCTGTTGAATCTTGATGGCACCTCTTGTGCCTTGAATAAATTTTCAGTGCAATATGGTTATGGAAACTGTGGTTGGTATAGTGGGGAGGGAGGACTGTATGAGCAGTCCTGCTTAGGAGTGGAAGAGTGTAAGGAAAGAACAAAGTTGAAATGTGTGGTAGTAAACTTTTTGTAAGTTAATATACCAGCAAAAAAAAAAAAAAAGCAAAAGAAAGTGAGAAAAATGAATCTACCTATTATGTCTGTCCTTTGGCATTATATGGTAACATAGTATTTCAAGAAGAAGTATTTCAAGGGCAAGTTCCTGTCCTGGCTTTACCATTTGTTACTTTTGTGACTTTGTGACTTTGGGCAGATGACTTCATCTTTCTGAATCTCCCTTCTTTGTTCATCAAAGATTATGATACCACAATTCTCTTGTAAACTGACAAATAGTATATAAATGTTCATTATTATGATAAATGGTGACCAGTGTAGGCATATGAAAACCATGTATGCTTTCTACTTGGGAAAGAAGACAAAGTATATGTCAGTGAAAACATAGCAACCCTTTCCTTCACTTAACAACATCAGGATGACTCTCCTTAGTATTGGTTCCTGGGAAAGAGATTTCTCATCATCCTGATGTTTGAAGCCATCCCTGATACCATGCTGCCAAGGAATAGTGAAGGACATTAAGCTCCCCACAGTCAAATTGGCCTGCTAAACAGCCCTCCTATATGGCTGTTTGTGAACATGCTTCAGCCAGAAGACCTAGCTTTTGATCATTAAATAGATTAGTCTTACCTGTCTTATTAGAGATGATACTATATAGACTGAAGATATAGCAGCCACTTTTGTAAGATAGTCGCAGAAAGAGAGGAGTGATGAGCATAGGGGTCAACACCAGGCTGGAGAAGCCCAAGAAACTGCTGACCTGAACAAGGGGAAGCTCATGGATTCCAGTCTGATAGCTGGGAAAACAGCATAGGACTGACCCAGATTCCCTGAATGTGGTATTAGTTGGGAGGATTGGGCAGTCTGTGGGGCCTCTGGTAGTGGATCAGTATTTATCACTAGCATATGAATGGACTTTGGGAGCCCATCCCACAGAGAGGGATACTTTCTCAGCCTAGACTCATGGGGGAGGGCCTAGGCCCTCCCTCAAATGATATGACAGACTCTGAAGACTCCCCATGGAAGGCCTCACCCTTCCTGGGGAGCAGAAAGGAACAAGCATAAATGAAGTTGATCAGTTAGATCTTTTTCTTCATGCCCAGAATGCCAGATCCATCTAAGAGTCACCACCTGACTTGTCACAGTTGAATTCTTTTCTTCAAGGCAGACCAGTCTGGTGCTTAAGTGTTTCACACAGTGACAGTGAGGGAATTAACTAGAACACCTGTCAGAGCCTGACCACTTAGAGAAACAAGGACTTTCACTTAAGCATGGAAAGAAAGGCAAGCTGCCTTAAAAATTCATTAAAGATAGCAGCATTTGAAAAAGTAACAAAAGTCCATCTGTTATTCTTGGAAGAGAATGTAGGGAAAGTTGTTGTTCTGAGTTTTATTTTAGTTGTTTGGTTTTTTTTTTTTTCTTTTTAGAAGGGACATTGATTGTATAGAATTCCATTTTGTTCATTTTCAGCAGTGTTAGAAGTGAATACTTTCTCTTTCTCTCATGGAGGAGTGCAATGTTTTATTCCCCAGAAATGAAACAAAAGTTAACCTTCCAAGGTTCCTTTCCCAATTTTATGACTAATTCTTACATGTTACAGACAATATTGCACGTTCCAACAGAATATACTCTGGGATATTGTTTTGTTTTAATCACTTACACATGCTGCTGGTTCCAGGAACTTTGTTGTCTGTAGGTTGTTCTACAGTAAGTCTATTTGCCATTACTCCCCATCTGCCTCCCTCTTAGGGGAAATATTTGTCTTTTTCTCAATTCCTCCCCTGAACCCCTCTGAGCTTTTCAAACTAAATTGATTCAAAAGCAGGCAAAGTAACTTTTTCTTTTCTCAGGAACCCATCTGTGCTTTTCAAACTAAATTGATTCAAATGCATCCTCATCTGTCCTAGGTAAAGTGGCTGTATAACCAAAGATCTAGCTCTAGCCCCCTGAGGAGGAAGAACTATCTACCAGCTGCTCTTAGTGTTGTTTTCCTTCAGTCTGTTTATCTAAACCACAAAAGATTATCACCCCCTTTCTACCCCACTGCCTTTTCTTCAGTGAAGAAATTGTTTATTAATTGAATTTGTTCTTTGACATATATATATATATATATATATATATATATATCAATGCATTCTGATTAGTCTTATCCCCTAAATCTCTTATCTCCCTCACACCCCTGACATCCACTCCATGAAGTCTTTTCCCACACTTATGTCATCTTGTGACAGTAGTCAATGTGCAATCTGTTTGTGTATGTACATCTTAGTTTATTCATTCCCCTATCATTCCTTCCTCTCTAACTCTTTTTTCCTCACCATATATGAAAACCCTGAGACAGATTTCTGTATTAGCTAGGTGTGACAACATGGGTCTACCTTTGGTCCCCTTGTTAATAGAAATAATTTTGCCTCATGCATTTTATTTTGGCCCCACTTCTCAAAATATTGTTTAAGTTCAAACCAACTCACTTTTATTGAAAGACCTTCTCACTATTTCTATGAAATGGAGTCAACTTCCCTTCAGAACAGAATTTTCCTGTTCCTTTGCACTCCTACGTGCTTAACCTCTGGCACTTTCCTTTTGTCCTCGTGCCCTTGCAGGCATAATCACACTACAGTGGGCTAGCTGGACCTTACAGATAACTTTAATTTCCAGTGGCAAGTGGCAACAGTTCAAAGCACTTCAACTTTATTATGCTTATTACAAAAATAACTTCAAAGTCCCCAAGGCTAAATGGCCTGCAGTCAAGGGTAGGGCTTGCATGATGCAAGAGTAAAACATAGTCTTTGTTGTCTAAAACTAGTGGTCCTGGCACTGTATTTAGCTATGAACTGCCACCAGCCTTCACTGAGAATCTCTTAAAAATTATCAAGAAGTTTGCTTCAGACAGTAGCTGACATTTCTTGCATTTTTAAAGAACATCGACATACTTTGAGCAAATTTTGATAAGAGTTCTTCTTTCTTGCCATTCTTAAATGTTTTCAAGTCTCATTTCTATTAAAAATAAAAGTAGCAATACCAAATATACTAGTAGTGATAAAATAAGCAATAATAGTAATGCCTGGGCATTGCTTACATGCATTTCTTTGACTCTTCAGGGAACCCTTTAGAGGTTGCATATTTTACATAATTGAGAAGAGTCAGACTCTGAGATGGGAAGCCATTGCCCTACCTCACAATTCCCAAGGTCATGATAACCATCCTGACTTCTTGCCCTCTTGGTTTACCTGAGCCTATCCTTATTTGACAGGCTCCAGTTCAACTTAGGGTTAATATTATAATGTCCTCAGTGAAGTATGTTTTTTATGTGCTGTTATTTTCTTAATTTATACAAATGAAATTATACCAACACATTCATTTTTAAAAAAATATACTGGAATGTACCTAGCCACAAAACTTTTTCTAAAACTGACTTAATGCCACAAAGCAAGCTATAGAAACACATGCATGCTTGGTACTTTACAAGAATATTATTGCTTATTATAAATTGTACAAATCAGAAACATAAAGGCACCCATTTGTGTACCATTTGCTCTTTAGAGTCAAGCTAATATCCAGTGCAAAGAGAATTAAAATGTAACAATAGCTCTACCCAGTGATGGCATTTTGCAGTTATAATTCATCTATCATGCAGGGATTCCTAGACAGCTTGTAAGTAATAGTGTGGGCAACACCAGCAGCTTCTTTTCTGAGTTCTGTGGGCTTTTATGCATCATAGAGTCATCATTTCTGGGAGCATTAAGCCAATGAGAGTAGCAGGCTTTAAATGCTACCACCTAAGGATAGATATCCAGTGATTATTTGTTCTGCAACAATATGATTTACTTGTTTCTAGTAAGAATTTACATAAAACGTCAACAAACTATCAATTAAATCCTTTGTAGAATCAAAAATGCAGATAGCATGTGTCTCTTAGATTTGATGATGAACAGATTGTTTTTCCTAGCAAAGTACCTTCTGTTGATCATAATTTCATACACAAACATCTGTAAGGGTAATTTACTATTTATGAGAAATGCTGAATTTGCTATCTAGGATTTAGGAACTGTATTTGATAACTGTACTTTCTTAAAACTCCTCCTGCTACATGGATCATTTTGGTAAACATTATATGGGCACCACTTTTTGATTACAGCTGATCTATGTCTCCACAGCATACTAAATTACAGCAATCTTACTCATTAGCTTGATATTTTTGTTTACAGCTTTAACATGGAACAAACTTACCAAATAATTGTAGGACAGCTATATACAGTACTTGTTGTTTTCAACCTTTAACAAGGTTAATGAAAAAGTCCATATAAGGAATGAGATAAAATGGATCAGGGAAAAAATTGGTCAGACAATTATGCCTGAAAGAAAATCTGATTATATTATCATAATTATACAGAATAATCAAGCACCTTTCAGCAAAGTTTCTTTTACAGATTTAACCAATAATTAGGCAATTGATTTTATATCTTGTCAAATGAATGTGTAAATAGTCTTCAACTTGAACTCATGTAGAAGATTTTCTATATAACTGTCTTAAATATTAATACTTCAAGAATATCTCTACAACCATCCATCACATTCAAGTATGGGCTTTTAAAATTATAGATTCTTTGAAATACTGATATAATAGTCCATCCAAGGAAGACACCAAGTGATAAATATAA
This sequence comes from Phodopus roborovskii, assembly GCF_943737965.1. NCBI lineage: Eukaryota > Metazoa > Chordata > Mammalia > Rodentia > Cricetidae > Phodopus > Phodopus roborovskii. Next base: position 211,660 of record NW_026125964.1, on the reverse strand, counting down.
TTTAGACTATAATTAAAGTTAACATTGATAGAGTCAAATGAATGAAAAAACTAATGATTGTACCCTCACCTAATCTGATGACTAGCTCTTACCTAATGACACTGTGAAATGTGTAAAATTGTCATCTGGTGAAAATGCCCTTCACTGAGTAAATTATGTGGAGTACTACCTTTTCTGAAGCTAATTCAAACCACTAATGAACTTATGTACATGTGAGGTGAGCTATTCATAGGACCAAATTAGCCCATAAGAAATATTACCCATTATTTGCTTCCCAGTAATCATTTCCTCTTTTCTCAAGCACAAATTAACCCAGAAAAAAGATACTAAATTTAATTATAAAAACTATTATGTGAACAATGAAGGTAAGCCATCCAATGTGCTTCCAAATGCACTTAGAGCTTGTCAAGCAGTTTAAATATTTTCATGTGGAATCTGGGGGTTTACAGCTAGTATATGAGGTGAATTTTAAATTATTTTACTGAAGTCATTGTGAAAGTGAGTAATGTGAGTAACGAGGTGACTGGCTCAGTGAATCATGAGAACCTGTCACACATAGGGAAATTTCAGGAAAGAGATGATGTCAAATACCAGTAACTTAGCAACCAAGCATTTAGTTTTCCAGGGAGGGAGCAAAAGTTGTCCTTCTAAAATAGCTGAGTAGATATATAAATCCCTATACATTTTAGGTGAGCTATAAAAATAAGTCTGTTTTCTGTCAGCCTATTTGTTTTTGTGAATATGGTAATTCATTATTTTCCACTGAATTGGATGAAGGCAGTTGAATCTAAGCCATGTGAAAAATTTACACTTGCTTACTGTAACTTGGATATATAAACATGGTAATAAAACAATGCATTGACTAAAAAAAAGAAGTGTTCTAGGCTTTCATTAAAAAAAAATAGCTTGACTTTTGTTTGAGAACCATTGTTTGGTCCTAGATTTGCCAGCAGAATTATGTTGGAAGACAAAATAGTAACACAAAAAAGCCTTTATAAACATATGACCAGTATCTAGAAAAATTGCATAAAAGTAGTACCTTCTCATTATCAATATGGTAGGCATCTTCTAGTTTTAAAAAGAAACATGAAAGAATAAAGGAAAGATCAGTCCTTCTCTTATATATAAAAAGCTTTATGAAATCTTTCAGGTTAGTGCCAACTGGATTTCTCCATGGCCTGAGTCAGAAATGTGTGGTTGCTTCAGCAATAGAGTCCTACATTTAAGTAATAGGAGGCAGCCATGGGAGATGGCCATAACCTATACTATTTGAGAAACCTTTAGGATCCTTCCCCTGAACAAAAGTTTGAAACAAAATTTTCCCATATCTGGCACTAGGGTCAGCCGTAAGCACACATACATACAAGCAACACTAAATGGACTCAGTAAGTTGTATGTGTGTGTGTGTTTGTGTGTTAAATAACAATAAATAACGACTAGGTCATAAATTTGAGAGGGTATATGGGACATAGAGCAATAAGAAACAGGAAATGATGGCATATAAATGATATAAATAAAATACTCATGTATAAAATTTCAACAAAAATAAGTTATAGAATATTTGAAAAGTAAGCCTAAGCTCCATAATTTATTTTACCAAAAGAAATTCACAAGTCTTTGCCATATTGATTCTTAGAGTGTCAAAAAGGGTGCAAGTTAAGAGAAGACTCCTAGTCATATGTCTAGGCAACAACAACACAGATATTGAGGATTTTTTTAATCAAAAGCAATATTTGAGAGATAGGAATGAGTATAAAGGGTAGAGAATGGAACTATCATTGAACATGTTTGACACATAGTTTGGAAATTTGGGAAGGCAGAATTCAATGAGAAATTCTATTAATAATACATACTTGTAGAAAACACTTTGTTGGTAAGGTAAATGGAAGGCTTAGATGCTACTTAGAAATAGGCTGCAGGTGCAATAGTGGTCCATAAGAGAGAAGTAAAATCACTCTCACAGACTCAGTCAGCTATTTTGCTGAGAATTTCTCCTTGCTTAGAATTCATTTATAACCCTCGCCGGTCCTAGAATGCTTGTTACTAAAAAATTTAGCATTCATAAAAAAATTAAATCACTATAAGATCTATGTACAATCCATGAATATATGGGGGAAATATAGCAGGAAAAGTAATGGCATGAAACAAATATAATAGCAAGGATTTGTGAAAACAACACTAAGCAAATTTTTAATAAACAAAAATAAATCTGCCCAAATCAGTGATATCAGAACTTGAAAAGTCTAGGCATTGAGACAAATTCTATAATCTCAGCTCAAGTAGAATGACCCTGGTATTGAAAAGAGCTTAAAGTTTTGTTTGTTGTTTCTTTTTGTTTTGTTTTTTTAATAGACAATTGTTTTGTTTTTTTAATAGATAATCCATGGTGTTCTTACGAGTAGCTGTAGAACTGAACCTGGATATCTCTCCACCATTTTCCCATTGAAATTTCCACATCCAAGCTCACAAGAATAGTCCTGGTTAAATTCAATGGGTCACAAAACAAAGGAAAAGGATTTGTAGTGAGGATGGGATGAGATTTGTAGGGGTGAGAAGGGTATAAGATAATGTCAGGGGTAAGAGTCATCATAGTGTATTATATACATTCATGAAATGGAAAACTAATAAATGTAATGTAAAGTAAAAAGCAAAAAAGACAAGCCAAGTGATATAAATTAGAGAATCAGGAAGAGAAAATCATCATAAATAAAATATTCAAGAAGTTGATTTTCTGAAACAAACCAACAGTCAAACAGGTTATGTATTACTTACTATCACTGAGAAAAGTGAGGGGTATTTCAAAAATATAAAGAAGCATATAATACAGAAAAATGTCAATTATAAACATGTGAGCATAATAAGCAGCAATTTACTCACACTACAAATAAAAGTCAACCTGCAGATTAAGTAAATATTTTTCTAATAAAGTGTATTTCAGTGCTAATGACCATACTTAAGACAGATTCTAAATAGACTGATCACTATCTGTAAGATGAAGATCCCTTACCTCTTAAAAACTATGAGTCTCAGGTGGGAATTCTTGTAGTACAACTTAACTGTTTGAGACATTGAACAAGAGGAATTACTTGGCATGTATTTTTAGAAAACCCAGTCAAGCATAAATATGACAAAATATCACACAAAGCAAAATTGAATGTTCTTATAGAAAAGCTAGCCAAGCATAATTATGACAAAATATCATAAAAAGCAAAGTTGAAGAATAATATCACTTATGACTATTGATCCAAAAATCTGTAAAGGAATACTGATATAAAAAATCAGGACAAGTGGTTTTAGTCTAGGTTTGTAAAGTATCTCTAATATTTAGAAACATATCATATTTATCATATTACATCTTATGAATGCTTTAGATGCCCATTGAGGACTGAATACTCCTTCATGGAAGTTTTCAAGCTGCTTGTTTTTTTCTTCTACACTAAATAATGTGATCATTCAAAGAGGAAAAAATAAACAACTACTCTATTACATTCATGAATAAATTTAAAACAGCAACATAAATGAATTGTTCAGTAAATTCTAGCCTCTATACATGTCCATACTCTTACTGGATTGCTATGCTTAATTTTTTTATTGCTGTTCTAAATCTCTAAATTTTGAAAATATGCCTTTTTGTATTTCAACTCTTTATGGATTCTCAGTTTGATTTAGCTGAGAAGTTTAAATTGCCCTTCTGATTTTCTTAATTACTAATATATAAATATCTTTATTGTGTGTGATATGTGTAAATAAATATTAATGTGTATGATTAATGTGTGTGAAAAATATATATTCAATTAGACATGCATGTATGTCTATGCACTTGCATGTGAACACCAGAGCTTGGCATGGAGTATATTTCTCATTTGTTCTTGGCCTTGTTTAATTGTCACAGTGCTTCTCACAGAACCTAAATATCACTGATTTAGCTATACTATCTGGCCAGAAAGCTCCAAGGATTCTCCTGTTTCTGCCTCTTCAACACTAGGGTTACAGGGTTAAGGAGTGGGTGGGGTATTACCAAGCATGGCTTTTGTGTGTACATTTTGAGTGTTCAAACTCAGATACCTATGATTGCATGATAAGCACTGTAGGAACTTAGATGCCTATGCAGTCACCCCACATATTGATGGGAGATGTCATTCTGTAAATATGTTTCTCTATTGGTTGATGAATAAAGCACTGTTGGCCAATAGGAAAGCAAGATAGGTGGGACAAAGACTAGGAGGAGAGAGGAAGTAGAGGGAGGAGATCCAAGATGGAGGACGGAGAGAGCCCCCCTCTCTCCAGTAAGATAAGACCACGTGGAAGTACGTAGATTAATAGAAATGGGTTAATATTTAAGACAGAGCTGGCCAATAAGAAACAAATAACTGGCCAACAGCATTTATATCAAATAAAGTATCTCTGTGTGTTATTTGGGGCTGATGTGGTGGTGGGACCAGGCCAGCAAGGAAAAAATAAAAACTACTCATAACAACATATCTTTAATATGGGGCAGGTGTTTTATTTTTAGATCACACCAAGATTCATAAGGCACTTTGTACCTTTTCAAATTATCATATTTGTTAAATTATCCCAGTGCCTATCCATGTTGATTTTTTTGAGCTACGTAATAGTCTTTCTGGGTTGCTTGCAAATTCCTTACCAAGTTTTTTTTGTTATTGTTTTTTGTTTTGTTTTGATTTTAAGTATTTTTCATAATTACTTTTCTTCAGGAAAGCAGAAAATACTGGATAAGTAAGAGGCACTGGCAAGGGTACAGTGGTAGGGATGGGGCTGATGTATGATATCACTGGCAGGAAAGATGTAGCTATAAGTAGTATTACACCACTAGCTGACAACAAGAGTTACAAAGTGATTAAAACAACAACCAGAACCCTGAGACTGGGAAATTTTTAAGTGTAAGGGTAGATCCCTCCATGAACTATTATTTACCTCTAACCCAGTGCTGCATTTGCCTGCTAGAACCTTCCCAATGAGGGATTTCATATAGTTCCTTTTGCATTTTCTATTTGGGGATTTACTAAATTTATGTTTGGAAGTGAATGTATTGGTCTGGCTGTTAAACTCCAGAGCTGGCATAGACTGAAAACAGAGATTTAAAGAGGATTTAGAAATATTCACACACAGTGAATACTCAGGGGTTTATTAAGAAGCTCTTGTGGCAACAGGAAGAATCAGGGAGAATGCACCCTTCCTCTATGTCACGAATGTCTTGGCAGATTCAGATACTCTAAGGGATGTCAATCAGACACTGTTTAATTAATAAAAATGCTTTCCTAACAAGCCCTCCATGCAGTTTTCACCTTTTTTATTTTAAAAAAAAGACTCATTTGTTTGGGATGGTCTGTCAGTGGTAGAGAAGTAGTAGTAATTACCTAGTGTATGTGAATAGCTCTTTTCCAGGTGTATCAATAAAGGACAAAAAAAAAAAAAACAAAAAACGCACAAAAAACAGGAGAAAAGAAGGGAGGGAGGGAGGGAGGGAGGGGAGAGAGAAGGGGGAAGGAGGAAACTGACATTATGTATTATGTTTGGCAAATATTTGATATATTACTTCTCCATGACTCTCATTTCCAGAAACAACAGAGCTGCTTCTTGTTTAGACAATATGACAAGCATCTGTGTTCATCATGGAAGAGAGGAATATATTTTCCTGGTTTTGAAACTGGATTGAAGCTTTATAATAAACATAAGGGACCAAGTTTTCTGTTCATGCTGTTGGTCCCTGGGGTTTTCAGATTTTTTTCTCTCTCAATCAAATATCCTTTCACAAAAAGATATGACTCTTACTTGTGCCAGTTCTTTGCCACTCTTCATGTGGGATACAAATGCTAATTATTCCTTATGATTTAAAGTGAGTTAAAGGTAGAAATAGTCTGAAAAGAAGAGAGACTATCCAGGCATTCAGAATTCCTCAGCCTGTTGGGACTTGGAGTAATCAGAGGGGCTTCATGAATCAGTTTCACATGGGGCTTAGCAGTGCTTTGATTCTATGCAACTGTGAAGAGTCTGATGCCTATCAGCTATTTTTATTAGAGGTAATCTGTAGGTTGGTGGAGGGCTGTGTGTTCAGAAGACTGACATCTTCTTGGTAACTTACTCCATGTAACTCTTTACATCCTTGGTGCTGTGATTCTAAGACTGAAACAATTGTTTCAGAGAAAAGATAATTCCATGTAAATCATGTTGGACAGAGTTTCAGCTTTATCATAGCCAGTGCCTTCTTTGTACTGAGCTCAGAAATAATAAGAGCAAAACTATAGCTGAATTATTCACTGTAGGCCTCTTTCCATGAATATAGATATTACCCACACACAGAAGCACACAAGACTTTGCTTCTTCTAGAGTTTTCATTAACTCCTCATTACCATTTTTCTTGAATGTAATAAGTGTATACTATGAAAAAGCTACCATGTTTGAAAAGCTGCAGCTTTTTTGTTTGTTTGTTTATTTGTGGTTTTGATTTTTTTTTTTTTTTTGCTTTTTTTATATTTTTCCAGCCAGACTGGTCCCACTGCCACACTAGCCCCAAAAAACACACAGAGATGCTATATTAGTATAAAGCTGTTGGCCAGTTACTACCGTTTCTTATTGGCTAACTCTGTCTTAAATATTAACCCACATCTATTAATCTAACTATTTCCATGTGGTCTTCTCTTACCAGAGAGAGGGTCCGGACCTCTGCTCTCTCATGTCTCCATATCTTAAATCTCCTCCTAACTCTCCCTAAATCCTCCTTGTCTCCTAGTCCCACCTATCATGCTTTCTTATTGGCCAACAGTGCTTTATTCATTATCTAATAAGAGAAACATATTTACAGAATGACATCTTTCCCCCTATCCCTTAGTAATGGAGTGCTATCACTGGTAAACCATTGGATTCTGGATAATAGGAAATGTACCCTTATATTCCACTTAGCCTACAGTTGCAATTCACTAGTGCCTTACACTTACAGTCCAATCTGACTTCCTAAAAGATAGCTCTGATGCTACCTCTGCAGTGTGTAACTCTCCAGCAATAGAACAGCAACAATTCCCTTATGTAATTTGTAGAATATGATAACAAATTTCATATTGCCTTCTCAAGGGAAAAATACTGACAGTTTTGTTTAAGTTATACTTTGAATGATAACTGCCAATTCTCACTCTCTTACATATATTCCAATCACTAATATTCTACCTACTGCTAGCACTGCTAGACCCTGTGTCTAGGCCTGCTCCATCCTGCTATCTCTTCGATATCATGCAGAAAGTATTCACTAATTAAAATATACTTGAATGAATGAGTTTAAGTGTAGATCATTAAATGCACTGCTTTCAGGAAAGCCAATGAAAGCATGGCACTTATTTTGCTGATTTGCCTGAACTGCACATAAATGTGCAACTGGAGGACAACTGTAAAGAAGCAGCCCATTCTAGAAATATGTAGCACAGCATTCCACCTAGAAAATGACTGCAAAGAAAAAGAAGCAAGGCATGGCTACATCATTATCAGGAAGTGGCTTGCACGATTGTATTTTAAGTGATAACCATTGTATATAGTTTATGACTAATTAATTTGCAGCAGAAGAGCTAGATACATAAGTGCTATAAAAATGAGTGGTAGTATTCTGATGTCAACCTTTGCTTAAGAACAAAGATGATGATTCCAAAAGTTAGCAATGTAAGAACTAACCACCAAGAATCTCTAAATCCTTAGATGCTTGAGCTGACCCCTGAGAAAAAACTGTAATAAGGCTTTTATTTCATCCTGATCTTTGTAAAATTCATGGACTCCAGTCTGACAGCTGGGAAACCAGCATAGGACCAACCCAGACCCTCTGAATGTGGTATTAATTAGGAGGACTGGGCAGTCTACAGGGCCTCTGTTAGAGGATCGGTATTTATCCCTATTGTACAAATGGACTTTGGGGGCCCATTACACATAGAGAGACACTCTCTCAGCCTAGACACATGGGGGAGGTCCTAGGCCCTGATCCAAATGATATGACAGACTTTGAATATTCCTCACGGAATGCCTCACCCTCCCTGGGGAGCAGAAAGGGGATGGGGTGGGAGTTGCTGGGGGAACAGAGGAGGAGGGGAGGGTGAGGGGAACTGGGATTGAATGTCTAATGGACTTTCCCTGTGACATGTGGTTCTTCCGCTCTGACTAGTTCAAATTAATTTATACAGAGATTCTGACCAGGATTGAAGTTTCCAAGGGCAGCATCTATTAGGAATGTCAAACATGTTTGCTACATAGAGTATGGCCTCCCCAATATGAAGTGGTTAATGAGAAGGTTAAATGCTGCCCAGTGTGTAACTATGTAGTTTTCTTCTATTTTAGCATTGTCTGTCTTCGGGACAGTGTCTCTGAAGTGTGTGAAGATACAATGTGTGAAAAGTAGTAGTCCAAAAGAATTTGTAGAGACCTAGCCAGATGTACTAGTGTACTCCTTCAATCCCAGCACTCTGGAGGCAGAGGCAGGCAGATCTCTGAGTTAGAAGCCTGCCTGATCTACAGAGTAAGCTCCAGGATAACCAGGACTACACAAAGAAACCCTGTCTTGAAAAACAGAAACAAACAAAAAAGTTGCACAGACCAGCTTTACTCCTTGTCATAAAAGTTCTCATGATATTCACTAAGAAACTGATTGTATCAGGCAAAAGCATGTCCTGATTGAGCACACAATGTGATTCTGTGACACAGATGATCATGCTTCCCACTTGTAACTTAGAACTAGGCTCTTTTCCTGTAGAAACTTGGTTTTGGTGCTTTTATGAGGAAAGTAACCCATATGAGCCACAGAATTTCTATGTACAGTTCTAAGGCCAAAGGGATATATTATTTTCCTGATTTCGGGAAACAGTTTCTACTCTGAAGAGGTTGAATAAACTAAAAAATTAATTATTTGAATTTGAAAAAATCATTGCCAGAAGTTTATTTAGTAACAAGTCAGTGAAAGCATAAATTTGTTTTGACTTTTAAACGGATTAGTGTTCTTTTATTAGGTGAATTGCATTTGGTATTGGGTTGTTGTTATGCCGTGACTTGGAAGTTGTATTTAATGTAGCAGTTGATTTTCTACTTCCTTGTTGCCAGCACGGCTGGGAATCAGGGCTACACTTTCTATAGCCTGTCTTAAAAGCATTGCAAATAGAAAAATGTTCATTCTTCAAATGTGGGACAGCTTTCTTACCACTAGAGAGGCTCGGCCAGACTTGATAGTGATCATCTCCAGAGAAGTCTGTTGCTGAACTTTTCAAGATTGAGCAGTCAGCCAAATTAAGATGTAAACTGCCTCACTGTGACACAGCAGGCTCTCCTCCTACAGTCTCCCCAACCATGATTCTGGAAGAATGATGAATTTCCTTGGCCAATTTGGTTGTCTACATTTATATCACAAACACACACGTACACACACACACACACACACACACTTGCAAGTATGTAGGCAGGAGAAGATACAGAGGTAAATCCACATTCACCTATCATTTTTTTTTTTTTTACATATCGTCAACTATACAAAGGAAAATAAATAATATATAGCTTGCTCCCCTGTACCTTTCTAGAAATCCAGCTTCCATTATTCTGGGTAGTGAACATCCCAATGATAGAGTATTCATTCATGTTTTCTAACAGAGACAATTCAGTGCTTGGAGGGTTTACATGACTGGAATTGCTCTCTTAGTTAGAACCAAATTTGTTCCCCTAATAACTTTTACTCATAGTGAAACAGAAGGACAAAGAGTCATTGAGCATGACAGAAACTTTCCCACCTCATGTATGTATATAGCTTGGAGAACTAAAGTGTCTGACAAAAATCAATAGCCACCAGAGCCACACCAAGTCATTAAGTTCTGGGATCTCTGTATGTTGAACTTAAAAAAGAAATTAAAGGACACTCAGAGGATGAGTTTAGCAAAGAGCTTCATTATAGGATTCAGATGTGAGCTGAAGAAGAAAAAGAAATGGAGAAACTTGCATAACAGAACTACCAAGTTGATAGTCTAGGCTAGTCTAGGGTCTTTTTTATAGGATGAAAGTCATAACTGCCATGAGATACAGGGATATGAGCTAATCTACCGATTATGGGTCCAGGTGATACTCAATTTTAATAAGGTCCTCCTGTAGTTTCCAGGTAAGGTTACACATTTAGATTGTATAAAAGTAGGAAAATATAAAGAAACCAGATTAGGAATCAGCGTTACTTTCTGATATTGTTGGCCTCTGGCTAAGAAAAAAACAAGGACATTCATAGTTTGGGGTCAAGATAAGACTTAGAGCTATCCACTTTGGGGTTCATTGCCCTAAAACTGCTTGGCCAGTTTCTGTCTCCTGTTGTCCTCCATAGGGCTGTTCCACAAAGCATATCCAAAATCTCTTCCACTGACAGCCTGACAGCCTAACAGCCTGACAGCTTTCCACATTATTATAACAGCTTCTAACGCTCCATTTCTGGCAGGTCTGGGATAGTGCCCTCTTTGAAATGGTTGTGTTATCTTTCCTTTCTTTATTTCTTTTTTTTTTTTCTTTTTTGGTTTTGAGACAAAGTTGCTCTGTATTGCTTGCTTTGGAGCCTGTCATGGAACTACCTCTTTAGACCAGCAGGCTGGTCTCAGACTTACAGAGATCCCAGAGATCCTTCTACCACTGCCTCTGTCTCCCAAATGCTGGGATTAAAGGCATGTGCCACCAATGCATGACTATGGTTGTGTTTTCATTCAATATGAAGCAGAATTATTACCTTCCACATTATGGGGGGGTTCTAATCAATGATAGTATGGGTTCTTTAAACTCCAAACATATTTCCAATTGAAATTAGCCAATCAACTAAAATCTCTATGAACTATGGCATGAATAATGCCAAAATTAGGCAGCCTTACACTTGGTTCAATCAAGCCTAATAAAAACCATTATATGGGCTTCAGACTAATGTCTCAAAATCACCCCACATCTCATTACTCTAGTCATGCTATGTTAACTTTCTCCATGCTTTTTTAAATTATTACCTTAATGATATGTAAGAACTTTAAAAGATCAGTATTTAAAACATGCTGCTATTATTTGATTCTTTTTATTAGGAAACTGGTGAACTGGGTCTTTTGTGACTTCCCTTGGGAGACAAAACACAATTATTTACTTATTGAAAGACTCACCAACAGAACAAAAGAGGGAATCAATCCATCCTAGTCCAGACTGCTGAACCAATAAGTTTATAGGGGTTACTTATAAGGAACATTGATTATCTGGCTCTTGCCCTTTGTGGGCCCCCTCACAAGCCTACACTAGGTCTTTGTATCCATTTCCCATGAATAATCTATGAGGGATATAGGTAGTATGTGAATACTTCTGCCTCTGTCTCCCACAAGGGACAGGCAGCTTCCCATAGACTGGTTAGAAACTCATAACAGGTTGACAACTGAGCAATGATTTGGCTGCTGTGCTTCTAAGGTGAATCCTTGTGCTACCACTCCTGGGTATCCCAAAGCTCTTGTTCTCTAAAATTCTCATACATGTTTCTGCCAGGGAAGGCTTCTGACACAGCAGAGCAGGTAAAATTAGTGATTAATAACATTGGTAGTTAAAAATAAATCAAGAGTCTCCAAGCCATGACCTGCATGTTATAAGTGGGAAAATAGACTTGGAGTGGGCAAGTGGGCAATCAACTCCACCATGACCACTCAGGAAACTCTTGGCAGGGATCAGATTTGACTTAAGCTCTTTTCATCCTATTCTTGTCTTTTGGGTTCCTCCTGTCTGAAACAAAAACAGTAATGTAATATAACCAGTATCAACATAATCCTTTTAGTAAAACATCATTTGAAAAATTGTTGTAACTATCCTACAAGTTTGAATTTCTTGAAGGTAAAGAATTTAATATTTGCTTGTAATACTAACTCATTATTTCATTTTAAATGGTTACTGTGTGAAATGTAACATACATTCCTGAAAATCACACACACATGCTTATTTCCCTCTTACAATCCCATTATGCAATATGAAGCCTTTCCTAAGTGTCTCATACAATGACTTCCTCTAGCTCCTATGTTCCTGGAACTTTTGCAACTGACTTGAATATCAAGAAGGATAAGCTTTTTAGGAAGGGAACTTGACTTGATTGTGTCTGTCTATATGGTAGACATAAGGTAGACATAATGTCTACTTAGTAAAAGTTACTAAGGCAAAAGCAAGAAATCTATTAGAGACAATGCCATTTTCTTTGTGGCCTTAGACAAGTCCTTTTACATCCTTATGGTTTTGATTCTAATCTTTCTATTTTTGATAATTTTTATTTAAAGTTAAAACAAGCCAGTTTTACATGTCAATCCCAGTTCCCTCACCCTCCTATCCTCTCCTGTCCCACCCCCACCAAACCCCATCCTGTCCACTTTCTGCTCCCCAGGGAGGGTGAGGCCTCCCATGGAGGATCTTCAAAGTCTGTCATATCATTTGGAGCAGGACCTAGGCCCTTTCCCATCTTTCTAGGCTGAGAGAGTATCCATCTGTGTGGAATGGGCTCCAAAATTCCATTCCTATACAAGGGATAAATTCTGATCCGCTGTCAGAGGCCCCATAGCCTGCCCAGTCCTCTGAAAGGACACCCACTTGTCAAGTGGGTATGGTCCTATTTGTTGTCTCTCTAGTTTATGGTATCCTAGAAATTAAAGCATCAGAGGTGTAGAAGACAAAGCTTATGACTAGTTACTTGAAAAGTCACCCCTCTCAGATAGCATGTAATACAACTGATGCTGGAAGAACCTAGAAGAATAGACAACCCCATTTCTCTGTCTGCCTGCAGGATACCTAGCTTCTATGTCTAAAACTGGGCAAAGCAAAGCTACCCACAAATTGTTCATATTTATTGGAGTCCCAATCAAGAAATAAGATATGCATAATGGGATAGAAAATTGGGTGTTCTGTGATGTTCCCTGTATGTAACTTTGAAGTCTTCACATGACATTACAATTTGTCTGCACACTGTCAGAATGGCATACAATGCTCTATCACTTGTGAAATACATTCTTTCTCAATAACTACAAAGTAGAACATCATCACTTAGCTCCCTTTTTCATTAACCATGTTCTCCATCTTACAAAGGAGAGGCACACTTAGTTTAGTGTGTCTCTGGAACTGACCACCAGCATCCAATTCCAGTTAGGCAAGAAATTTTAAGTAAACAATCTCATTTCTCGGAATTTGATTCCTTACAGGTCTAATAGATATGTGATTACCTGCTTTATTTGGAAGTAAAGAAGAGCTTCTTTATGGAGGTTCATGCCAAACTTAAATACATGCATACAGTGTTTTTCTAAGAGAGAAGTGATGCTCGGTGTTGAGCATTAGATCCAGTTGCGAAACAAAATGACATTTTCTGAGCAGGTTCTCATCTCTAGGTGCTGAATTGTCCAAAGATCAATATATACTTGCAAAAGCATGCATTTGTATTCTTATCTCAGATGTAGCAAGAAGCGAACAATAGATTCATATTTTTCAAATGTTAATAAAATGAATAACTGAATAACAATGGAAAGTCTGCTGTGAGCTTGACATGTTACCTGTCTAACCCATTTTGAGAAGTTAAAGATCTTGCCCTGAAGTTTCTTACTAAAGATATCCTTTCAGGAGATTATATTTGAACTACATTGCCCCCACTGTAACCAAATATGTCTGTGGTAATATAGACTTAGTAAGCTGTTTCATGAAATTTCACATTCTTATGTACAGAGAATTAGTGCAAATTGAAAGGTATTTTTTTTGTGATTTGTTCAACAAGATGACACACTCCATTGGTAATTCAAGATAATCTGATTCATAGCATATGTAGTAAATACAGAAGAACACCTGTGTGAAATGGTGTACCTGTGCAAAGTGATTTCACTATTTTCAGTGCCTGAAATGCCTTTAAATAATTCAAAGGCATCCCGGAAACAGAGCAAAAGGGGATACCATATGCCTCAGATTACCTAGTTGATGAAACTAGCTAACACTTCTCTCCCAGAATAGGGCTTATTGCCCCTTAGTGGGCTTTGGAAAAAAATATGAGCTACTATATTTTTGTTTATTTGTTTCTTTTTATTTGGCAAATAAAATGTATATGGTTTGTGTGTGATATAACATAATGATGTGCAATACATTTGCATTGTGTAATAATTAAAACAAGTTAACAAATAGCCATCATCTACTACTTCAGCAATGTTCATATTTACTCTATATTACTTATAACATGTTACTCTCCTATACAATAAACTCAACAACTTCTTTTTCTTAAAATAAATATCATATGCTTTAACAATACCTCCTCATTTCTGCAATCTTCTTGCATAATTTAAATGATTATATTTTAGAACCAAACATAATCAGGAAAACCACATACATTTTAAACAGATCACTGAGTATTGTAAAAACATCAAGTAATTAGAATTCTTAAAACTCCTATCACATAGAGTTACTTTGGGACACGTTTTGATGAATACATAAGCAGCATTTGTCATTTGCCATGAATATTATCAACTGGATACAAATACCCAAGTCAAAAACACATGGAAACAGCCTATCTTTTAAGTAAGTTAAGCATCCCTTCTAAATCTTGTGCATATGGTTACTGTACTTACAGCTTCCATTTTATGTAATACTTGGGTAATTCTATCTGTGTCAGTGCTTGTCAGAATAATACCTACAAACTCTGCTTCAGCAGAGTTGCTGTGAATGAAGCTATGAAATATATCCTTGTATTACAGTTCTTCATACATCAAAGGCTCTTTTTCAACTGGGTAATTACAGGAGGAAACAGGCATGTTTTAGTGCTACCTGAGTGTTCTTACCAATATTACCTTTGAAATGACTAATTATGCTACCTGTAAAGACTGAAAAGAACACTTATGTAACTTATTCATTAAGAAAGATATTTACTAACTTTGATCCTTGTAACCTCCCTCTCCAACATCAGTCTTTATTAATATTAATATTATTAATTATTAATAATATTAATTTACATATTTAGTGTTTATATATGAAAATGTTTGGTGAAAGCTACACACAGGTTGACTCCCTACTGCTTCATAAAATTTATCATCTCTCTGTCACAGGGAGTTGTGTACATTTGGTTTAATTATTTTTCCTCTTGTGGTAAAACATGTTGGCTGTGAGCCCTAAGACTTGAACAAGATTTGAGTAGCATTTCTTTTTCAAAGAGCATCTGAAAGAGCTTAGAATGTGTGCCTGACAATAACAGAGGGTTGGGATACTTGGGGCTTTTTTTCTTTGGAGCTGTGAACTTACAAATGCACTGTATGATTGGCATGGAAGAACTAAGCCAGCAACTTCATAAGAACCTTCTCTGTGAATAAAGGAGTACTGTTTAGCTACCTCATCTCTGCAGGAAACTAAAAGAGTATGCACATCATCATGTCACTACCTGTTAGGCTACATCAATAGAATATGAGTAACAGAGCATCCAGATGGAATCTGATCACGGCTATACTTCCTGGAGTTATGAGATCATGCCTGGAACAGGAAAGATAGTGAGAGACAGAAAAGCCATAGGCAGTCAAGAGTCCTGCCCTGGGAGCATCCAAGATAGGGACAAAATTAAAGGCTGAAACTTCGGGAGAAAAGTTGAAAGTTCACAATAAGTAAATGAGCAGGCTGAGAATATCTCAACCTGGAGAAGATCACAACCAAGAAGAAAGATTCTGATCCAGCTCTCTGCATCACCTACATGGGTTGTTTCAAACAGTGACTCTCTCTCTCTCTCTCTCTCTCTCTCTCTCTCTCTCTCTCTGTCTCTCTCTGTTTGCCCCTCCCCTTCATACGCACAGATAGAAACTACATGGCCTTTGTATTTTAGATAGGTTTCAAGAACTAGTGAAAAGAGAGTTAGACCAAACGATGCTAAGTTCTGCTAAAAAAAAAAAAAAAAAATTAAATTAAGTTAGTATTCTTAAGTAGTTTATACAGTTGATTTTAATTAAGGCCAAGAAGCATAGTATTTTTTTCTTAACTAATTTTCTACATGGTATCCTTTGGTTCATCAGAGCATGACCTGTTTGAAGCCTACTTCTCTCATTGACATACACACTTCTAGAATCTCCAAGCAGAACCCATTTTTGTTTGTTTGTTTTTCTTTTTGATGGTTTTTCTTAATTTAAATTTGAAACAAGCTTGTTTTATATGTCAATCCCGAATCCGTCACCCTCCTGTCCTCTCCTGTCCCATTCCTACCAACCCCCATCACTTCCCCTTTCTGCTCCCCAGGGAGAGTGAGGCCTTTCATGAGGAGTCTTCAAATGAAGAGCATTGGGAAGTCTATAGGGCCTCTGGTAGTAAATCAGTATTCATCCCTAGTATATGAATGGATTTTGGGAGCCCATTCCACATAGAGGGATACTCTTTCAGCCTAGACACATGGGGGAGCACCTAGGCCCTGCTCCAGATGATATTATACAGCCCATTTTCTGTCTCAGAACAGGTTACATCTATTCCACTATTCTCCTCTACTTTCATTATACTAATCTTCTAGTTGGAGTTATGATGGATAAAATATCATCAGTCTTCTGGTGATTTAAAGAAATTTGAATTTTTTGTTGCCTTCATATTGGTACCAAAATTTCATTTTATTTAAAAGGGGTCTTTAAAACAACATATGCACAGATACCAGCAATCGTATCTCAGCACCTTGGCTCCATCTCTGTCCAAGATAAGTCGTGTCCAGAGCTAAAGAATCAGATGATAAGATCATCCCCTAAAGAACACCAGATAAACAATCCACCACTTGACCTATATTCTTCATTCTGTTCAGTATTGTTTCATCTTTCTATATTAACTTCCTGTCCTTGCTTACTTGCACACTGATCCTTACAAACCAAGAAACCCCACAGGCAGAACTTTTTCTTTTAACATTGTATTGTCAAGCCTTGAATATAGCTTCTTTACCAGCTTTCAGAAACAGTTTATCACCATGAGGATTTTTTGTGTGTGTTATAAAAGATGTGGCTATTCTCAGATATTATGCAGGAAAAGACCTTGCAACACTCAACTGTAAATGGGATGTCCCTATCAAATCCTTCTCCTTGGGGAGCCCTACAGAAGAGGAGGCAGAAGGAGCATAAGAGCTAGAAGGAATGGAGGACACCAATAGAACAAGGCTGTCTAAATCTATTAAGCAAAAGTCACAAGAACTCACAGAGATTGAGGCAGCAAGCACAGGGCTTGCAAGGGTCTATTTCAGGTCCTCTGTGTATATATTATATCATGAGGTCTAGTGTTTTTATGGAACTCCTGAGTGCGTTAATAAAAAGGTCTCTGATTGTTGTGCCTTCTCTTGGGCTCTTTTCCTTGTGTTGGTTTGCCTTGCCCAACATTAATTTGATGCCAGTAGTTTTTGGTTTTGGTTTTTATCTTATTATATTTTATTTTGTCATGTTTGCTTGTTATCACATAGAGATGTTATCACATATCTAATGAGAGACAGAAAGGGAGTAGATTCAGATGGGAGGGAATGTGGGGAGGAGTAGATGGAGGAGAAAATGTAACCAAGATATATTAAATGAGTAAACTATTTTTCAATTAAAGGGGGACATGTGGCTATTCTAACAAATATAAAAATTTTAAAGAATATTTCTTCCTTCTATCATTTCTTCCCCATTATATCATGATATGTTTATTCAGAAGTGATTTACTAAATGCACAAAGTGCACTTAAAAAAAAATCTCCATTGCCTATCACAGTCTCAACAAAGTTTAAAAGTCCAAAATTCAAAGTCTCTTCTGAGATTCATGCAATCTCTGAACTGTAATTCCCTATCAACAGATCACATACTTCCAACATATAATGGCACAGTGTATATGCGACTCTTCTGAAAGAGAATATAGGGAACATAGTGAGAAAATACTGGATCGAAGCAAGGCCAAAAACCAGCGGAATGAACTAGGAACTCTACATCTTCATGTCTAATGTCAAAGTACCTTTCAGATCTCCAACTTCTGTCAACATTGTTGACTGAAACACACTTCTGTCTCATGGACTGGTTCCACTCGATTAGCAGCTTTCCTCAGTAGGTATCCCACAGCTCTGTCATCTCCAACATTTTGAATGTCCAAGGCAATCCAGCCTTTACTTTCACAGCTTCACACAATGTCCTCTCTGGCCCTCCCTGCAGGAAAATCCCTGCCACACATCTGTCCTCAGCAGATTTCCTTAGATGCAGAGGAAAATTCCATAAAACCTTTCTTCCATCCTTGACTTAAAAGCCAGGACAACAAGGCCAAAGCTGCCAACATCTAATGCTTACTGGACTAGAACATGGGCTCCTCATTCAATTGCATCTTCATTAACTTTCTGTTTTCGATGGTTTCCTTGACTGCTTAAATTTGCCTAACTGGAACTTTATCTGTAGATCAGTCTGGCCTTGAACTCAGAGATCCACCAGCCACTGAGTGGGATGGAAGGCATGCACCATCACACCTGCCTCTAAGTTTGTTATTAATTCATTTCTACAAGTTGAATGCTAACATCCCACTCTTCTTTAATTGATTTACCTCCTTGAACATAGGACTTCGCTCCATTCCACTTCCTAGTTCCCCTTTTCTTCTCAATCTGGTATGTTTGTGTTTTTACTTACTCAGACAGCTCCTTTTCTTTATAAATCTTCATAAGAATGAATACTTGTAACCATATGACAGAGCCTATACTAGGATGTGTTGAGCTTTCTTTTGCCAAAGTAGTTAATCCAAATCTCTTCATATTAGCTTCAGAGAGACATTTCAGACAAAGGCATAAAGCAGCCACATTTTTTTTTTTTTTTTTTTGCCAAAATATCATATCTGCTCTCGAGGACACATATTAACATTCTTTTCTTCTGAAACTTCTTCAGCCAGGTCCCCACATTTCAAGTCATGCTCAGCACCACTGTCTTCCATGTTTCCACTAGTAAAGCCCACTAAGCCACACTTAAAGCTTTCAACTGCTTTTCTAATCCACAGTCCCAAAGTACATATTCCTCCATACAAAAGCATGGCCAAACTTATCACAGCAATGCCATACTTCCTGGTACCAACTTCTGTATTAGTTGCATAGCTGCTGTGAAGAGACACCATAACCACAGCAACTCTTATAAAGGAAAATATTTAATTGCAGATGGCTTATAGTTTCAGAGCTTTAGTTCATTATCATCATGCTGAGAAACATGGCAGCATGTAGACGGATATGGTGCTTGAGAAGGAGCTGTGAGTTCTACATCTTAAACAGCAGGCAGCACACTAGTCCTATCTTGAGTATCTGAGACCTCAAAGCCCATGCCCACAGTGACACACTTCCTCCAAAAATGCCTCACATACAACAAGGCCACATCTCCTAATATTGCCACACTCTATAAACTAAGAATTCAAATACAGAAGTCTATGGGGGCCATACTACCTATTCAACCACAACAAGAATGTGAAAAAGCACACTACAAGCTATCAAGTAAAGAGTAAGCAACATGTAAGTCTTCAAAGAAAATGTAAGGCTCTGAACAGTATATAACTCTTCCTTACAGAGTTAAGGAAGTAGTCATCAGAGAGGTGGTATGATTTAGATGATGTTTAGGGCTCTTCATGGTGGCAAAGGGTAGAACAGAAGTCTTGTATGACAACAGCAGAGAAGACTGAAGGATGCTTTGACACCTATTGGTATGAATACTAAAGTGTTTGGATTAGAGGTTTTAGAGGGCCAATTAGAGAGGTAAACTCTGGAAAGTGAGTTCATAACTGTGATTCCATTAAAACAGAATAGAACTAGTGAAACAGTTTAAATGAAAGATATTGTCAAAAGCATCAGCGTAAAAATCTGAAAAAAATATGATTAGCCTTCTTTCTTTTATAGATAAGAACAAAGTTTTATATGTATGAAGCCAGAATCGGTCTGTCTGTCTTTCTGTCTGTCTCCCTCTCTCCTTCCTTCCCTCCCTTCCTCCCCCTCTCTCTCATGTGGTGTGTGTGTGTGTGTGTGTGTGTGTGTGTGTGTGTGTGTGTGTGTGTGTGGTTTTCAAGTTCACTGGTTTATGACTCTCTAAACTTACAAGGACAAATGCAGTTAAAAATTCTAAGTTTAAGTTTTTTACCAATTACAAACTTAAAACATCCCTTTTCTTATAGAGAATATAAATCCCCACAAAGACAGGGATAAACATATGCTAAATAGAACCAAGAGAGCAACTATATCCTTGTGAGAAGGTTGGCACAGGCAAGTGGCCACTAGAAGAGAGGTGACACTGGATCCTTTAGATCTTTACATCATAAAGTGCTAAATAAAATCAAAAGAAAAAATAACACAGTATTATTAGTAATATGTCTATGAATCAATTATTTTTGGAACACAACCACAGCCATTTATATTATAATGGCAGAGTTGAGAAATGATGACGAAGGCCATATGTTTCCAAAAACCTAAAATATTTACTATACTTCAAGGAAAAAGTTAGCTTATACTCCAAAATCTGGATCCTATAGGAGCTTGTGAGCACATGATTGTCATCCAGGTGGTTATTTAAAAGAGCCTTACATAAGTTTTTGAATATAGTTTGCCTCATTATGTACTAGCATATATATTTCAGTGCAAGAAATACTGAGATCCATGTCTGGTGACTTTTTTATAATACCACATGCAATAACAATTATTTCATGAATATAGGTTTTTCTAGGACCATGATATATACAATTAGGGTTATATATTTATGTACAGTGACATTGGCAGCATATAAAATTGTTTACTTATATATCTTGTTTTAAAATGATTTATCCAGATTAGAATGTCAAGAATATATAACACCATTTATTCAAAATTGTAGAATAACGCCATCCTCCTATTTGCTTCAAGAATCACTGCATTGGTGCATGGAAACATCCAATCATTTGAGTATAAAGACTATTTTAAAAACAAATTTTCAGAACAAATACAAAGATCATGTGTTTTATTCTCCTATTAAACATTTGTTTTGATTGAGTTTGGAACCTGTCTTTAATTTCTTAAAGGTATACAAGTCTAAACTTGTTCTGCATCTTTGTAATAAAATCCTTTAGAGAGAGAGAAGATAGAAATACTTGTTTAAACTTAAGCTGATACAAATAACTAGCAACAAATTTTTATGTATCTAAGAAAGACATTCTTGATAATTGAAATTCTTGGTTAATTTCAGAGAATCCACTTAATGGGAAATTATTTTGAAGTGTAGTTAATATTTTCCTGCCATCTTTAGAATGTTATGTCAAAAATTCTTTAGTGTTTCTTCATAACTTCAATACCATAATCAGTATCAATTATTGTATTGTGATGTAATGATACAATATGTTATAATTGTGCCCTGAGGGGATAAGAAGACAGATAAGAAGATTGTTTTCCTCCACATCAAATGGCCATAAATTGTGCTTTCTTTAAGCTATGTATTTGCTGTGATATTTTCCCAGGACTCTTGTGCTATTAATTTTTATATCTCATTGGTATTTACAAATATATATTTCTTCCTTGCCATCTATAATTTCCTAATTATATAATAGCTGATTGTCCAACATTTTAGAGCCCTTTCATCAAAAGGCAGTTAGTGCTCTAGTGATAGAGAGACAAGAGACAGTGGTGAGGAGGTAAATATGAGAAAGTTGCAATAATATATATGTATAAAAATGTAATGATAAAACCTGTGATCAGTATGCAGCAACACAGTTTTTAGCTTCATGTTCCATTAGTTTCCCTTTCTATTGATTAAATTTGTTTCTGACAATTTCATGTTATCTGTGTATATAGTGCATTGTACTTACTGTCGCCAGCACTCAACTCTTTAATCTTCCTTCCATATCCTCCATACAGATACTTTTCCTACATTCATCCCTTTTTTATTTATAACCAAGAACCAATGTATAGTCACTGTTTTAAGAGCTAGTCCATTGATCCTTGTTGGTTCATTGTTTGATTCCAGAGTAAAGGCAATGACTATCCTTCCCCTAGAATCCATCAGTTGACAATATTTCAGTAGGAAAAGTAGGGTTCCATGACCCCATCCCAATTTACAATTTGCTTTTTACTGACCTGTCTTGTATAGGACAATGTATGTTTGCAATGGCTGTGTTGTGTCTTGAAGATAGCATTTCATGGTCCTTCTACCTATTTTCTGGCTGTTACAGTATTTCATTTTGTTCTTAAGTGTTCCCTGTACTTTTGAAAGGGTGGTACAAATGTCTTATTTAAGACTGTCACTTATTGTCAGCAGTTTGGGCAGCCACGTATCTGTATGTACATCCATTCATTGCAAATATAAGCTTTCAAAATTAAATATGTGTGGGAGTGGCATTTGTCTATGGGTATAATAAAAATTATTTAGAATCCAGTTTGCTGTTATATAAGTTTAACCAAACAATAGTAAGCCACCTCTTAGGGCCAATAACCTTCCTAGCCCATGGGGTTTTGTTAAGGTTTATTGTACCAAACAAAATTAGTTAAAAGGCTGGCCTCTATAAGTTTTAGAAGCATTTGAGAAGTAAACTTTATGCATGGACTAATGATAATCTTTAGCTGAGAGAGCTTTCCTACTATTTGTTGAGTTTTCTAGAGTGATCATCATAGAAATCAAACCTCTTGTGAAACAGGTAAAATAAATAGACTGAAAACTTCACTGTCAGATAAAGTGCAGCATAGTCATGGCTTTTTGCTTTTTGTTGTTTGTTTGTTTAAGACAAATTATTCTATGATCTTTTTTCTTCTATGTAGTATAAGATTCACTCTAATGCTTATATTACTCAAGGCAATGACTCTGAAAAAGCCAATTTTGTATTTACTTTATTTGCTGTGCTAGTGATGGAACCCAGGATTTTGCTTGAGTTAACTGCTTCTGGTTTTGGTCTGTAGTCCTTGTCAATTCTCTTCTGAATCCCCAATACTGTGAATGACCTGATATATTTGTTACTTTTCTATTGCTATCACAAAATATCTTGACAAAAGCAACTTACAGGAGGAAAGGTATATTTTATTTATGCCTCCAGAGGAATAAAACCATCACCAACACCATCATGTCAGGAAAGTATGGCAGCAGGCATTTATGAATGATAAGGGAGTTCTTATCTCTATCCTTAAAGAATGAACTAGTAATATCACATGGACTTGAAATCTCAAAGTTTACCCCCAGTGACATACTTCCTTCAGCAAGTCACAAACCTCCTAAACCTACCTAAGCAGCACCACCAATGGAGGACAAAGTGTTCAAATATTAGAGACCACAGGGGACATTCTCTTTCAAACCACTCCTGAGCATTATTGTAATGCTTTTGTCTGGGAAATTTGTTAAGAACTACAAAGGTGTGCCACCTCCCTGTAAGACTCATAAATGCAAGTCTAGATTTCTGAAAACAGTGAATGAATTTTGTGAAGGGTGGTTTTTCAAATAAAATCTAAATCCTTTAAATTATATAGTCTACTAACATATTTCAAATTACCTCCTATCCCTCAACAGGCTTGTAATAAAGCATTATGAACACCTCTGTTGAACTAAGTTAAAACTTAGACATTTAAAATTGCTGTTTTAACCAAGGGAGAAACTTGATATATTTATTAATTGCCGTCATTTTTACACTTTTATAAACAGCATGATCATGTGTTTGATTGAACCAAGTATCCTTTACTTTCTTAGAGGCATCATTGCTAAGTGATAAATTATACATTAAAATTTTACATATATGGATCATTTGTTCTCATGTGCGACACAGGTCCAAATAGACCTGATCTTTACTTTTAATTATAACAAGGTGACATTTTTTAACTAGTGGCAGCAGCTTTGGTTAATAGGTACAAATATAGCTACACACTGAAATTTAACCAACATAATTGTTAACAGTGATTTCTTATTGGAAACATTAGTAAGATTATATCCTCAGCAATAACAGCTAATGCCTTCATCCCCATATCATTTTAGTGATGTCTATATTGTATGTTCTTCCTTACAGGAATCTCAGCACCTGACTCCAGGATTCACATTACAAAGTAAGAAGTCATTGGTTTGGTTTTTCAATTCTTTCTTATGCCAGCCATCCATATTATCACTTCCATTACTTTTCTCACTTTTCTGCTTAATGAATAATGATAACAAAAGGTTACTTGGTGATTTACCATTCCAGTTCCCATTTTTCATCTATCATTTATGACAGAAGCCTGTGAAATTATCTGGGAGGGCTGCATGTTCAGAAAGTAAATTATGAATGCTCATTTATAACAGAAGCATGAACAGTAATTGTTTGTGTCCTTTCTATTCAGAGTGGAGTGACCCAACCAGCAGAGCTTCTACAAAGTCAGTACCACTGAAGTCGTGAGTAGTCAGCCTCCCAAAACAGGCTTCTTTGGGGCATTTTGGCTCAAAAACAGCACCAGAGTGCTGAGCTACTTCTCCATTGTGGTTTCTTCCTTGAGACTATGAAGCTTTACTTCCAGTTTCAAGTTAGTGGGTTAATCAAATTCTCATCACCTTAGTATGTTTCAGCTGTTGTAACATATATACCATAAACTGGGAAGTATATTGGTAGGAGACATGGATTTCTAATCTTTCTAGATTCTAGAAACCCATAGGTAAAGTCACCAGTAGAAATGGTGTCTGCTGAGGTAGGTGTATTTTTGCTCTAAGCTCACATGGTAGAAGTGACAAGAGGTCTGTCTGATGTGGCTCTTGTAAAGACAAATTCCGTTCATGAAAGCACTTCTTCATGACAAAATTCCCTCTCCAAAGTCCCACCTCCATGTGCTGTCATTTCCTGAGAAAGTATGACAGTATACATACATATATGAGACAGACAGAGAGAGAGAGAGACAGAGAGAGAGAGAGTAGATACAGCCATTTAAAATACCTGTGATTAGCAAGACCAGTAAAAATGAATGAGGTTAGTAACTGGCTTTCTAATGGAATAGACACAGTCAGCGTTAATACCTGAAAACAACTGTGACTTCAGTGAAAAATATCTAGATATTGTCTTCCCACATTTTGATGAGGTATTGAGCTTCATATAACTTCAACTATAGACATTGTCTGTAGCTAAACAACCAGTGCCAGCTACTAAGAAAGGCAAAGAAAGCCCAAGACTCCACTGTTTGCAGATTATCAGTCATCTGTATATTACATCCAAACAATGACGGTGGGGAAGACTGAGAAAAAGACAGTATGGTACCAGATCCAAGTTTAAAAGTCAGAGCCCCTCAATTTACTCTGAACTGCCTTCATTTTTTATTAATGTTAACCAGAGAAGGGGCTTATAGACAATTTCCTCAGATTGACTATTATAGATATTTTATAATAACCATTTGCCCAAGAGTGTATCAACAGAGTATTTCTGTCATAACTTCTTGCCCAAGAGTGTATCAACAAATTATTCCTGTCATAATTTCTTTCCTTCCAAATAATAGAAGATGAAAATTATAGTATGTACTTGAAATTTTTGAAAAAGAAATAATTTTTGACACAAGTGGCCTAATGACACATTTGAAATGAATTGCTCACCTTTTATAAGGTCATGAATAATTGCATTAAACAACAAAGGATTACTCCATATAGACTGAGACACTGACATAGTTAATGGTACTTCCATTACATATTCTTGTTTCAGTGTAGTAATTAAATCTCAAAGCCCTGACCTGATCATCAGTCCTTTTTTGTTGTTTTCTTTTGCTTTTGGAAATGACCTGTACCTTGTAATTAAAAGTTCAACTCTAACAACCAAGAGTCCTCGATTTTAACGGACAAGACAAAACAAGGAAGTGGAATAATAAAAACATGTTTTTTATGTAATGGCCACTTTAATAGAAATACAAAAAATCGAAATCATCTCTAATATTGCGTATTTTATCATATTTATTCATCACATGAACTGCTCCTTTTTGTTCTGAATGAACCATAAATCTTATTTCTAAATTGGTACTCCCACATTACCATTTTCCTTCTAAAACTAATAAGATACATAAGAACACATTTGGGAAGTCATTGCAGGTTTGCAAACAAGGAAGAATATAAAATTGTATTCTAATGGCAAAATTATCTTACTCCTAAAGCATGTATGTTAGAATTCCCTTGTACAATATGCCATATATTTTAATATTCTAACCCTAACACTATTTTAGTAATCTAAACCTAACATAAGGAAACTCGTCAAGGGTCACTTAGAATTAGAGGCCAAATTGCAGAGAACAGCATTTTATTACACAGGATATAGTACAAATGATGAGACTAACACTCTCTGTAGAAAGGGTCAGCAAGACTTGATGGTACTAAGTCCATTTTATGAATGGGCCTCTTCCAAATATTGTTCCTTAGACTGTAATTGGAATACTTTCCTTCTTTTGGCAAGAAATGTTATGGTTGTACGAAAATTGTTTTTATTTTAGCTTTCTAATGCTTATTAGCTCCGTCATTATTATTTCCCTTATTTTGCTGTGGTATATTTTTAAGCCAATTTCTAGGATTTTCCAATTGGCAGGGTAATTTGATAGGTGATTAAGAACATTCTGTGTGTAGACCAACTGCCAATATTTGGAATTTGGTAAGAATTCCTAAGACAAGCAAGCTATGAGAAACACATACTGAAGGCCAACAAATGTCTAACGCATGTGACCTACTGTTTAGTACAGTGGAGATTGATTAGAGCCTTGGAAAACAGGGTCCCTTAATTGCTGAGATCATTTTTGCTTAGCTTGGTTTGCTTTCCCTGTTCGACAACATGCAGATCTCCCATTCAAGTATGAATTGTTTATAAGAACTGCATGCATGAATACCAAGTCTGGGGTCACATACCTCAATGCGTCTTGTAACTACCCAGGCTCCCAATTCTTGACATTTTCTACTCTTTACACTTAACTGCCCTTCTAGAGAAATAGGTATTTCCCACTCATTTGCTCTACTTTGTTGACATATAGCCTTCTACTGCCTCCTGTTGAGATAAGAAAATCTGACTGTGTGAGTTTAGAAGCTTCTGCTCTACCACGATCTTGGTATTTGGGGAAGGAGGGAACATTGGATGTAGAATATACAAGTTTAAGTCACAGGGAACAGAGGAGAGCAAGAAGAAATAAAAAAGAAATACCATAAAAGAGGGAGCCAAATACAGGTTTGAAGAGAAAACTGACTCTAAATAAACATTCAGAGATCTACAAGGATGACCCCAACTAACAATGTGAGCAACAGTGGAAAGGCTACCATAAATGCCATTCCCTGATAATGAGATTGATGACTAACTTATCTACCATCATAGAGCCCTCATGTAGTAGCTGATGGAAACAGAAGTAGACACCCACAGCTAAACACTGAGCCTAACTGGAATCCAGATGAAGAGCAGAAGCAGTGATAAGAAAATGGGGACAAGACCAGGCTACAGAAACCCACACAGACAGCTGACCTGAACAAGGGGGAGCTAATGGACCCACAGACTGATAGCTGGGAAAGCAGCATTGGACAGACTGACAGACTCAGATCCCCTAAATGCGGATCATAATTAGAAGGCCTGAGCAGTCTAAGGGACCTCAGACAGTGGAACCAGGATGAATCTCTGGTGCACAAAATTACCTTGCGAGCCCATTCCCCATGGAGGGATTCTCCCTTAGCCTAGAGATGAAGGAGGGCCTAGTCCCTACTCCAAATGACTTGACAGATTTTGTTGACCTCTCCTGGAAGACATCACCTTCCCTGTGGAGTGGTGGTGGGTGGGACAGGAGGGGCTTTCAGGGTCATGGGAGGGAGGGAGAGGGAACTGGGATCGATATGTAAGATAAAAAAAAAATAATACATACAAGAAAGAAAAATAAGAATGCAAATTCCCTTAAAGAAAATTAAGCAACTTAATGAGGAAATGTATATACACATACGTGTACCCCCAAAAAATTGTTAGACTCCAAATATAAGCATATTCTTTTAGAAATTAAACAAGATGAAACTGTGTTTAAATTTGACCCTTAATACTTTCTAGAGGATTGATGTCCCTGCAGTTAGCTGCCCCCACTGCCAGTCATGAGCCTCTGAGAGTCTGAGTTATATTATAATCTTTAAAATGCCCTTACTTAAATTTCCTAAATACAATATTTTCTAATTTGCTCCATAAATGGCTTGTATTCCTCAAATAGGGAAATGCATGCGTAAGTTCAAATTATTTTTTCTCAGGAATAAAATGTTGTACATTTGAACACAAATATCATATCCATTCTGTATATATCACTTACTGGATTCAGGCCCTCAGTGGACACATCAGATATTATGCTACTTTGTAGATTCTTAAGGAACCCATTAAGGGACAAGTGAGAAAAATAAACTTGGCTATTTTTTTATGTGGCTTAATCAAATTAATCATAATATAATTTATCAAGTACTCACCACTACAACATTCTTACTTTCCTCTTTATATTTGAGCTTGGTGAGGCATTTAAAAATAATAACAGATGGATTGTATTCACTTGCCCTGATAAGAATTCTAGATAGTTTCCATGAACCTATAAGTGTCCATTTAGTCAGCCTTGGAACTCAGTTGTTTTGTGAGCACTGTTGAGAAAATGGCAACACAAGATATTAAGATCCTTTGTTAAACTTGGTTATTAGCATTTGGACTCTGTCCAATTGGAAACAATCCAGAACCCCTCTTATCCGTGCAACTCTGTGTTTTAAGGCATGCTTTTGAGAATGTCTGGATAGTTTCCATATAAGCCCCAATATAAAGCCAGATATAATCATGATGCGTTTTTCCCCTGACATAAAACCAGTACCTCTACTTATTGTGTTGACTATGTGTTTGAAAACAAGCACAAATCCAGATAATTGATGATAGGATATGTGAAATCAGATTTACTGTGGTCAGCCACAGTTTTCATATGTGTAGTTATTATGTTTATTACATGAACAAATATATGCATGGAATTCTAGGTAGTAGGAAAGGAATCTATGCTATTATATGAAGGACAGAAATCTCAAGTAATGACTAATATGCTTTTGAGCACACTTGTACTGATGCTCTTATCAGTCATCCTGAAGCTATAATGCAGTGTCCTTCCCTAAGCTTAAGCAGTCCACTTGGAAGATAAATTAACCATGTACCCTTTTTTCAAAGGCACTTTTGGGCTACAAAGAGCTATTCAAGTAACATTGTTCATCAATTAAAATAATTTTAATGTAGGCTAAGAGCCTTCAGAGACCTTTTACATGTGCTCTGGTAGCTTCAGGAATTAGATAATTAGATACTGAAAATGTTACATTTGTCCAGGCTTGTTGGTACATTCCCATAATCCCAGCTTTTGTGGTATGAAGACAAGAGGATCATGTGTTTGAGGTTTGAGGCCAACCTGGGTCAAATGAGACTCTGTCAAAAAGAAAAATAAAAAAAGAAAATAAAGGAAAGAAAGAGCTCGGGTGAGAGAGAGACAGAGAGAGAGAGATGAGAGGCGGGGGATAATATCCTTTTTATCCTGATACAAACTTTTAAGGAGATTTGTAGAGCTGATTGGTAGGGATGAGACCCACAAGAAATTATGTCTCTCTGCATTTTAAGATACAAAACTGAATAAAATTGCTTTATTTAACTCAACTATCATCATCTCTAAACTTTCCCTCTTAAATGTTAGGGAGATTTAATTACCATAAAGTATAGCAAGTTTATGAGAGTGTGTTTTTTAGAATGTTACAATTGATAGAAACAAAACATTATTATTTAGATGAATTTTCACCAATTTAACAACAGCAAAAAAAAAAAAAAAAAAAAAAAAAAAAAAAAGATCTGACATTCATTAGAGGCATGGCCATCCTTCTGCCAAAACTTTCATCATCTAAAATATTTCCTTTGAGAATTTTACTTGCAATTTATGAACTGCTCTGCCTTATTGCACAGCAATAACTGACATTCTCCAGCAATTTCAGATATTCTTTCCTAAGTAGATGTTTGGTTTTCTACTAAAATGTAACTTGGTTACAAAATGGCTATGTGATGTAGCAGATTAATCCTTAATCAAAATATATTATTTGATAATTGAAATTCTTAAATGCTTGTAATCACTTTGAGTTAACCCAACAACTTAATTTCCTGAAAAATCTGGCAATTGTATTGACTTTCAGTACTTTCAAACATTCTGATTTTTGAGCTCAAAAATCATGCCAACACTTGCTTTTATCCTGTCTTGAGTGCTCCATGTCTCACATCTTGCCAACGTTTCCAAAGAATTTCATATATTTTTGATAGTTCTCCACTGCATCCTGACAGCCACCTGGGAACTGAGAAAACAAAATTTGGCAGTCTGTTCAAGTTGTGAACTAAAGGTAATTCACAATTTGAAATGAAGCAGCATGAGGTCCTTAAGAAGAATAATCAGACATCAAGAGGATTTTATATTGAGAGTTGTATATTGGGTAATATTTCAACAAGCAATATTGGCATTTGGAAGGTTCACATCAAGGCATGCTGAAGCGATTGTGGCTTGATGGGTGCTAAGACTGAGATCTGGGGCTCTTTTAAAATGAACTGAAGATTTCTACTTTCCCCACCACACATCCACATCTTTTTACTCACTTAATATAATTGAAACATCATGTTTGATTTTTGTGGTATTGTTCATAGGCATAGCACTATCTTAGCACTCAAATATTTTACATGGATATTTGAGACAACTATATAATTGGAAATTTTTTTCTCTCTCTTTGGGAAAAATTGGGTACCTCTTCTATTTGATTTACATCCATATATAAATTCAGTCATTCATTCATCCATCCTCACATTAAGTCTTTCGTTTCTTTTACTACATGTAAATCTCTGGCTCAGACACTATAACTCAGGGTAATTTCTGTCCATTTTTCTCTCAAGGAGCTGGCAGTCTCAATAAAATTAGATGTTAATAATTCAACTAACTCATAATTATGGAGTACCTAATATGTGCCTGGCCTTGCATTCACTTTTTTTTCTGTACAACAAGCCTATGGTGTTGATCCTCATTACAAAAATAAAACCCAAATTGCAGTCATTGACCAACTTACCCAATGAACCACTCTTGCAAATGGTGAAGCTGGGACTGCCTGCAGATCATGTGACCTTTTTACATTAAGGCCTAGCTTTGGGTGCTTTGGAAGTAGCCATTTGAAGTCAGGTATAATATTAACTAAGAATTAAGCCTAATCTCAATTCACACTTCTATGGTAGGCATCAATTTAGTTAAAATCAGGGATCTATATAATATTTCTGAGCTCAGTCTTCCATCTACTGCTTACATAACACATGCCAATGTGAAAATACTGAATGCAGACTTCCTCCTCTCAGAGTCTGCAGACAGATTGTATCACTGTAAAAAATGCCCTCTACTACAGTGAGGCTGGAGGATCTATGCCTGCAAGAGACTTACATCATTAAGAAAAACCTACATAAGAAGATGGATTGTTACAGCATGTATTACAAACATTTTTCTCTGGAAATCGCCATTTTCGTTTTAAAGCAAAGCAAAGATACAACTAGTACATAGCTCTACTTTTATAATATATTTAACCATCTCCTTTCATGCCTATCAACCTGTTAGATGACTGGTAAGTTGCTTTATATCCTCATGGTAGACTAAAAATATTCCCATCTGTTATTAACCACAGAGGCATATTTCAGAGTTTCCATCAGTGTTTTGAATTGTAACTAGGACTGAGGTAAATAATACTGTTAGAAATACACACAATGAATAAGAGGCAAAATTTAAAATAATTTCTGTAGCATTATTACATTGCTGCAATAACACACATGCTTGCATACATGCACACACATTCTTTGTTCTAGAATTTGAGGGCCATCTAATGCTGTCCAATCTAATAAAATAATTATGGACACATACACACTCTTTTTTCACTTACTACTTTGTAAATACTGCCATTGGAGATTCTTTGCATGTATACGGTAGTTGATAATTTTAATGCACTTCCATCCACTCTATTAGCCTTCTGTGAGTAAATAGAGCAGATTTGTTTAAGAAGGAAGAGACCAGATACAGGGAGGGCAAGACACTTTCTCCAATTCTCCTACCTAAGGAGTAACCAAGACTACTAGAAGTGAAAACAAGGTTTTCCCATTATAATATGCTGCCTTGCTCCCAGATGACTACAAGTCCAGAACTCACCAATCAGAATCGTGATAAGTCTTCTAGCTCCAGGTACAGAAGATATGGCACTAGAGTAGACATGCCACATAGATCATTCCTAAAAATTAAAAAGAAACAGATAAGAAGAAAACCCAAAACCCAACTGAAACCAGACTAGATGACAAAAACTATTCTCCCTACTTCTAGACTGTTTTTTTTTTGGTTCTTTCAAGCATCTCATAGCCAGCCAGTACCTTTGCCACAATGGCATTATTGGGAACGTCAGGTTCAAAGGCTCTGCTCTTGACATATTTTCAGAGCTGCTAATAGCCTTTGAATTTAACTAATGAATGGGGAGCAGTGTTGGTAGAGTACCACAGATGCTCACACAATTACAGGTGGAAATCAGTTAAAAAATCAAACAAATACCTTTCATTGTGGTTCATCGATTTCTATTGACAATAAACATAAAAACAAAAAACAGTCTCAAAGCTATATGATTGATATCCCCAAAATTACTGGCAAGAGGTTTGGGGGAATAAAGTAGGTTTGCATTTGGTCCCCTATAGAATAACTATAACTGTAACTTGCCATAATAAAACTATTACACTACCATATCCTTATTGAAAGAACAAAGGTGGTACCTAAGAGAGTCATACTGCAAGGTAAACATGAGTAGGAGGATGGAGAGTAATGCTTTACTAACTATAATTCTCCTAGTCCCATTTGAACCTACTTGATTTTACAAAATGTTGCCTACATTTGAAAAACATCCAAAGTAAATACTTCAATATTTTAACTACATGGAGTATTCCTAGGTTTTTCAAAGAGGAAACAAAACATTTTTAATGAGATTAATGACTACCTTATATGCCATCCTAGAGCCTTCATCTCATAGCTGAACACTGAGCAGAATTCCTGGAATCCAGTTGCAGAGAGGGAGGAGTGATAAGCAAAGGGATCAAGACCAGGCTGGAGAAACCCACAGAAACAGTTGACCTGAACATAGGAGAGCTCATGGACCCGAGTCTGATATCTGGGAAACCAGCATAGGACTGACCCAGACACCCTGAACATGGGTGACAGTTAGGAGGTTAGCCACTAAATTCCATGCACTGTGACAAAGAGTTTACAAACAGAGGCTGATTGGAGATGTCATTCTGTAAATAGGTTTCTCTTATTGGTTAATGAATAAAGCACTGTTGGCCAATAGGAAAACAAGATAGGTGGGACAAGGAGGCTAGGAAGATGGAGGAAGTGTGAGGGAGGAGTTCCAAGATGGAGGACCTACAGGGAAGGATGCTGGTCCCTTTCTCCGATAAGATGAGACAACGTGGAAGTACTTAGATTAATAGAAATAGGTTAATCATTAAGACAGAGATAGCCAATTAGAAACTAGTAACTGAATTATATCTAATACAGCATCTCTGTGTGTTAATTGGAGCTGGCTCGGCGATGACCCCAGACCGACAGGGGAAAACCTGCTGTTAACATATCGTTGTCCCATGAGAACCGAAGACCTTCCACTTAAAACTTAACAAAAGCTTAAAACATTGTTTTAGAAACAAAAGAACAGAAATAAGCAAGACTTCTTGATAGCAGCATTTTTCTCATTTGGACTGTGTTTTGCTAGAGCAAGCAGAGATTTGCACGGCTCCTTTAAAGGAGGTTTCCTGACTCAGCGTAAGTGGCAAAAAACCACAAGGCTTTTAAAGAGCTCTGCTAACAACCGAATGGTGTGTATGAGAGCTGACAATGGTGGTGACCACATCTCCAAGCCAGCAGCATGCTACTGGGTGCAGCGTAGACCAAGGCAGTGAGCACAGCTCTCAGTTCTGGCGGTAAAGGTACCACCGCCATCTTGGATAGACCGTGGCTGAAACAATTGTGGCTTTCATTTTAGCAGTGTTGTTTACCAGATAAAAGACTCCTGGCTACAAACAGATAAAGATTTACAGTAAAGACAGGTCCAGATTAATAAAAACCTCTAAAGGTTTACAGTGTGTTTTAGAAATATGCATAGGCTTGGGAGAGAAAAAGAAACAAGATAAAGTGGTTTAAAAAGAAAAAAAGTAGAGTAACTGGGTGTGGTGGCACACGCCTTTAATCCCAGCACTCAAGAGACAGAGGCAAGCAGATCTCTGTCATTTCAAAGTAAACCTGGTGTTAGGGCTGGCGCAACAGTGGGCCCAGACTGGCAGGGAAAAACCTACTCATAACAAGAGGCTATTTCTTCTTAACTACACCTTAAAGGGTATTGTTAGCACTCTCATGAATGTCTTTCTAGGTTTCTGGGATATTCAAACAAACATGGATGTTTAAGTAATCAGTGTAGCTAGTAGTGGAAGTCAGGCCAGCCTGGTGCTCTTTGTACCAAGTCATTTAACAGGTTCACATATTCACATTGCATCCTTATAATATTCTGAGACACGGATATTATTTAACCAATTTTATGGAGAAGGAATTTTCATCTCAAAGAAATTAAATGACTTGCTGAAAAATCTCAGAAATACTTAAGAGAAGTGAAATTTTATGCTAAGATTCTTGAATTTAGAACTCAAACCAACAACTTGTGGTATATTGGTTTACCCATATAAGGCTGCACGTTAACTAGCTTCTATCATTTATTATTATGCAATGATTATAATTGTTGCAATTGGAATTTGCTAAATTATCCAGGCTAAGGGGTATGCCCACTACTTGTGGGAATTACTCAAGTTTCAGCTCTCAATTCCTCTGTCCTGTCCTCTACCCTAGTGAATTCACTCAGTGATTTTCTTAGCATTTGCCATATATTTAATCAGAGACAATACATTACTCAGATTTTCAAGTCAACTATTCTCAAGGTCCCCCTGCTGTTGGAAATGAGAGTCATATTAGTCACATTACCTAGGTTCAGTGAAGCTTGCAAGTTCAAAGAGCTAGTAGTATTTGCAGTTTGCTCAATCCCAAGCATTTAGTCTTATAGGTGAATGCACTTTTTGCTGTTTAACATCTTGTTTCACAAGTGTTGTCAGTGTGCTTGGAATCAAAGGATCAGCTGGCAATGCTGTCAGAACAACAGATTTAAATTGCCATGTGCCACACCCCAGTTGTATTTTCCCAGATTCTTATGTTTCTTAGAACTTAAATAATGAATCATTGAGACATGGTTAACGTAATGATGCTTCAAGTACTTGCAGAATAATCTGAAAACTTTCAGAAAAAAATAACATGATTCATACAAGTTCATGGTCATAGGAATGGAATGTGGAGTTGGACCTGCTTTTGTTATCATCCCTTTTCATGGTACTTCTTTATTTCTGAGATTAAAGAGGACCTAAAAAGTGACCTGTCTTGCCCTTTACTAGTAGATTAAAATTCCAGGTTGTTACTATGGTAAAAAAAATTAGACCCTGACAGAGTCACTAAGATATCTATAAGTTCACTGCTGCTGTGACCTTTGAAAAAAGAAAAGGTGTCATACAATTGTCAAGAATAGTCCCTCAATGAAAATAATACATATGTCAATTGATTAGAATGTGTTTATATGTGTTACAGAGTAAAGACCAAGAATATTTAATGGGTGGGTATTTTTTTAAGTGTTAAAAAAGATTGGCTTCAGTTTCAAGCAAAGCTGTTTTCTCCATGAAATTTAAATCAACTTCAGCTAAATTTATGCTATTCAGAAAGAACCATGCTGTTCAGTATTCATGGTGGCTGGAAGCCAAGGTACACAGTAAAGATGTGAAGATAGTCAGGGAAGATACTACTGGAAGGATATCCCAGACAAACATTGCTAAGACTAGACATAGATGCCAGCTACAGTCAAAGCACAGATAGTTATGTCTAGGCACGTCTAGGCATCTGGGCACAATGCAGAGAAGCAGCTTGATAGACTTTCAGTTCAAATGAAAAAGTAGTCACTGATGCCCCTGGTGACCTAAAGAACTGAATCCTATGATTGTTTCCAAGTCAGATAAATGAAACAAGAAAAATAATGTGTCTGGCCTCTCAAGAAGGTGAACTGAGACAATGGTAATTTTAAGCATTTCATTGTACATTTCTGTCCCAAGGCAAACATTGCATGGTGGCCTTTGCAGTGAGTTGTGAGTACATCTGTGGTTCCATGGCAACATATTTTTGTTTCTTTAGACCAGAAATTCTCAACCGTCCTAAAGCTGTTACCCTTTAACACAGTTCCTCATGTTGTGGTGACCTCTACCCACGAAATTGTTTTCATTGCTACTTAATAACTGTAATTTCGCTACTGTTATGATTCATAATCCAAATGTTAGTGGTTTCTGATGGCCTTAAGCAACCCCTGTAAAAAGGTTGTTCCACCCCCAAAGGGATCATGAACCACAAGTTGAGAACCACTGCTTTAGTCCCTCTCTTGTCTTCTTCATATTTTCATCCTCTTCTTCCCTTCTCTTAACTTCCCTTCTTTTCTGACATGTCAATAACAAGAGTTTATTGTGTGTTTCTAACTCTCAGAAAAGGAACAATTTCAGAGTAGAAACATTAAGAAGGCTAATATTAATATACTTTTACATATAATAGACATGAAGCAAACTAAGATTCTCAGAGAATATTAAGTAGTTATCTGTAGGTGAAGGAGTAGAGCTATAGAAATTTTCCTCCATTGGTGGTAGAAGAGTACTTTGAGAGTAGTTCTGTCTAAATACTTGTTATATAATGCAAATAAGAGTTACCATAAATACATGCATATATTTCTGTTACTTAACATCTTCTCATCCTTAGATGTAATGGTAGATGTTTTACTTTTATTTCATTGCTGTCTTAAAAATAACAGATAGCACACATTAAGTGCAAGACTCAATATTGCATATTTCATATCCATTATCAAATTAACTAGTTACAACTCAGTAGCATGCATTCACTGCTATCATCCACACTTCATTCTTGAACAAATGATATTCATGAGTTGAATCTCAAATTCTTACAGTGCATAACATTGTATAACATATACATATATATATAAAACACTGTATAACATATACATATAAATTGCATAACATTTTTTCTATATTTGATTCCAATAAAGCCCCCTTAACCCATACATTTTCCAAATCCAGAGTTTACTTTAACTCAGTTTTCCTAAATAATGGCAAAATCTCTTCAGTGATAACACAGGGGGAAAAGAGAAAGAGTGGTGGGAAACAAAAGCTTGCCCCAAAACATTTTGTTCTCTAAATACACTGGTGTTATCTTTTTCCAAACTATAATTTATTGCTTGGCTCATATATTTGTGAATTACTACATTTGAAATATAATACATGTTGCCAGTTTTATAATAAGGCAGAACAGAATAGGTTTCTGAATTTCTAGGTCTTTGATTGCATAAAGAAATATCTCAATAAAAATTCAAATCAATTTCCATTTTGTGAAATACACAGTCTATTCCCTTTGCCTGAACATATTTTTCCTGATCGTACATATTTGCTCGTGTTACGAGTAGGTTTTTCTGCCAGCCCGCCTGGACCACTGTCGCGCCAGCCCCAAATAACACACAGAAATTTTGTATTAGCTATTATGCTGTTGGCCAGTTACTAGTTTCTTATCGGCTAGCTCTCTTTTAAATATTAACCCATTTCTATTAATCTAAGTATTTCCATGTGGTCTCATCTTACCGGGGAGTGGGGCTGGTGTCTGGTCTTCTCAGTCTCTACCTACTGACTCCTCCCTACTTCTTCCTCTTTCCTCCTTGTCTCCTACTCCTGCCTATCTTGCTTTCTTATTGGCCAACAGTGCTTTATTCATTAACCAGTATGAGAAACATAGTTACAGAATGACATCTCCCATCATGCTCGTGTTTACTTGATCTAAAAAGGCATTTCTGATTCTTCCTTTAATTATTATCAGGCTTGACTATGAGTCTCCTAAGAAATAAGCTCTCTTTTTGCTGGGAGGAAAGATAAAGTAATATTTAAATAGGTTTTGAAAATAAGAATGAAATCTAAACAGACACACATTGTAGAACACACTGTATATCAAAATATGTAAGTATGTAATTTTAACTGACATAGTAAACACATTGTTGAATGTGAAAACTAACCCATAAAGATGCTATTTCCCTTATTCACAAGTACTCTGTAAGATCCTAATGCCATAAAATGGATATACACCGTTTAAAAGGGTGTGTGTGTGTGTGTGTGTGTGTGTTTCATTAGGCCCAATAGGATATTTTTTTTTCTTGTCTTGCTAGAAAGACCACGCAGTAAGGAATTTAGCTAAGTGGCATATTAAGTAAAGGTCTAAAGTGGTTTAGAAGATAATGATTTTCAGCAAAGAAATGTCTTTAGCAATCTGATTCTGAATGCGACATAAATTAACTTTGTAAAGTAGAATCAAAAGACGTTCAATTAAATCTTTCCAGCCTACCATATAACATGGCATTTCACATCCAGTGCATTCACTACTGACAGCTTTATTATGAGCCTGAAGCCATAAGTAGAATAAGTATATTAGTGTAAATAAACAAATTTCCATGGTCTTTTCTGTTAAATTCCTAGAAGCCCCATTAAAATATGATAGAATAATAGCTGTTCTTAAGCATGTACCTTTCTGTTGCTGTCACTAAAAATTATAGGTCTGAACTAAAAGTAACTTGGCTTTTCAAATCATATCCAAATTACAGTTTATTGTCTTTTAATTCAATGTAGAAAAAAATTGATGATGTCTGTTCAACATGAGAGAGAAGTGATACGATATGCCTTATTACACACATTGTAAATATTTCAAAACAATTTTGCTTTAAAGCCATTAAGTAGTTTCCCAAATTTTACTATATAGCATATGACTCTTAGTTTAATTTCAAGGAGGCAGTAGTCCTTTGACAAAAAGACTTTGAAACCTATCGTCCTGTATGTAGAATTCCATAGCTTCTTTTTATAATAAAATTCAAGCAATAAAGTAGATGAATCATGGTAAATGTCTGATTGAACAAAATTGAGAAAGTACACACGCATGTGCCGACCTTATTAAGTTGTAGATTGTCTGTGTGATGTTATCACTGAATCATTATGATGCATAATTTTATGTGGGAGAGAATAAGAAAAGCTCTATATAGATGTTTTCCCACTTGACACAAAGCTATCACAAAGATTCTAGCATTTGTTTCCAAATATATGAAAAGGTAATTTTTCACCCTTTAAAAGAATTCTACATTCTGAAAACCATTTGTTACAGGTTTCCTCTAAATTCTAAGCTCATCTAATGCAATTACAATATGGCTCAATTTTCAAAATATCAATTTACATGCACTTTCGGGAAACAAATCTATTGTGCAAATTGATGCTTGTTTGCATAGGATAAAAAAACTAACATTTTTATAAGAACTATAGAGTCTATGGTTTATAGTTTCTTCATCATTAATATTATTTATAGTCAACCATCTTTTGTTAACACAAGTAGAGATGGAGATGCCATAGGCAGCCTCA
Source organism: Phodopus roborovskii (assembly GCF_943737965.1). Classification (NCBI taxonomy): domain Eukaryota; kingdom Metazoa; phylum Chordata; class Mammalia; order Rodentia; family Cricetidae; genus Phodopus; species Phodopus roborovskii. The sequence goes on along the minus strand of NW_026125964.1, from coordinate 172,160 downwards.
GAGGTAGTTACATAATGCTCATTCATAATTAGTGAAATGCCCTATTTCAGCAGCAGTCAATCAAACAGGGCCTTGTTCTTGTTCTCATGGGAACTTAATCCTTCAGTCCCTTCTTAAGTTTGCCTGGTTCACAGACACATAGTATGAGCTGAAAATTGAAGAATAAATTACTGAGAAAATTAGAACAGTTTTCAGGACTACCATGTGAGATGGGATATAATTTTGAGTGAGCAGAACATGGAAGCTGCTATAAAATAAACATATCAGTGACAGGAAGAATGGTCTGTCATCTCTCAAAAACAAAAACTCTTTAAAGAATCCTTGTGGCCAAGGTACAAATGTTACATGGAATCATCATTTTGAACTAAGCATACTACCACTGGATGCTCAACAGGGTTAGGTTGTACAGCATCACATGATGTCTCTTGAAGACAGAAGACCTGCCTTGTTCTTTCACAAAATAATATTTTACAATGAGTGATGACTAGTGTCGTTTTTAAAGCAAATGTGTTCAATCTTGGAGAAAGGGTCAAATCAGGCAGTACCCCTGTACTGCTGAGATCGATTGCTTTTCTTCTCTAGTCTTCTAAGATTTCTTGGAGAAACTCATGTCACTGTCCCTAAAACAAATCCAAGCATTTTAAAGCACTCATCCCTATAATTAGGCATAACAGATTTTACTTCTCCATATGGAATCCAGATTTAAAATTTTGTCAAAAATGATTTCAATTGGTTACACAAAGGTTGATTCTGGGTGTTTTATTTCTAAAAAACTAATTTCTGAGTGGAATTATCTCAGATAATTTCTCAAAATAAATGCACCTTCTTAAAATTTATCTGTGGTTAAATAGGATGGTTTTATACCTACATTGTTAGGTTAGTCTAGTTAGAAAGAGGACTACACTGACCCTTGTCTATTAATTAATCGTGAAGTTTTTCCTTGTGCTTCTGGAATCATCCCTTATTATTATCAAATATCTTTCTTTGGAAGCTCTGATGTGTAGTCTTATTTATGCCATACCATTGATATGAATATTTGAGGTAAAAAAATCAGAAGGAGTGAAAGAACCTCATTTCACAGTTATGTCTATGCTCAAGACAAAATTAATTTGAGATGTAATATCTAATTTAATATTTGCTAAAAATGTTCAACTAGGAAATGCTTATTTTGAACTAATTTTTTTTTTTTTTGCCTTTCTCTCTTCCTCAAAGTGAAGAATTTTTGGATACAATATATTTGGGAAGCAATGAGTTAAACATAACCCAACTAGTCTTTTCATTGTAGGAATTCTTGGAGCCTTTAATATGCTAATGTTCATTGTGCTTCTATTAAAGGGGTGGGTATAGAATGTGAAGTATATTCCAAACTGATTTGGCCATAGAATTATTTTTTTTCCCTGAATACCTACCCAAATCCTGTGGAATAATTTGATCCACACTAATGTAGATAACTGTATTTTTTTGAGATCTCTGTTTGTTTAGACCATGTTCAGTATCTACCTAGATGAAGTAGCTATTTGATCTTTATCTTGTCACCTTCACAGTACCTTCCCTCTAGTTGTCCCACAGATCAGAAAGTCTGTTTGAATTAATGTTTCGTTCAAGCAGATTAGTGAATTTACAGACAATTTGCATTCTAAACACAAGGAGCTTCATTTTGTACTGATAATATGGAGAGCATTCTGAAGTCACAACTACTTTTCCTCAGATTTCTTTCATAAAGAACCTTTTGTCTTTTTCTTTCTTTTTACTCACTCCCCACCCTACCTCATCCCCACCCCCACCACCTGCAACTGAACCTTGTCCCCTGGGAGATTAGCTACAGATCATCTTCCCTCACTAGAGAGAAAAACAGGCCAAATAAAAAAGAATGTGACATTCTCACTCTACATACTCGGGAGATAGTTTGCTGCCATATTTCCTAAAACCAGGGACTAGATATGCTTAGAAGTGGTTGTGCTTAGTAGGTTTGTATATTAGCTAATACTGAGAAAGATAATAGTACTATTGTCCATCTAACTTTCAAGAATGCTTTGAACTATTGAACATGTAGTAAGTCAGCTCTCAAATCTTAACACATGGTCACCCACTCCAAATTATGACTTCTCCACTTGGCAAGCTGCACTCACCCATCCCAGCTCAGAATTGCCTTTCCTGTCCTGTGTGGGAATGGATCATTTTGAATCAATACTTTGATGGCATGAAATTAAGCAAACAAACAAACAAACAAAAATACAACTAAGAAGATCATTTTTGAGATGTTATGCTGGATTGCTGCATCCCACAAAAGTCAGAGCCAATACAGCTTCCTATCTCTCTATGCTTTTCAATGTGTTCTTACTGCTATCAGTACAAGGAATCCAAAGTTGGTGAACTCTCTATATACCCAAATCTTAATTTTATCCAGGCCAGGAATGTGCCCTTTCTTCTCAGCACTTTCTGAACAATTTCCTATTGTGAGGAACATTTATACAGGAGCCAATCTGACAGGAGGGGAGATACCAGATATACTAATCTACAAATTTGAGCAAAAACAGTTTTGTGTACACATTATTCCATTTAATTAACATTTAAATTATTTTATTGACTCAGACATTAATAATGAAAAAATTTGCCATACTGAATACACTATTCAAGCAATTCAAAATTTTTATTGTCTTTCTCATTTATGTCTAAAACTTGATAGTAGATGATTAGTGGGTTTGATAGGAAAACACTTAAAATATTTATGGCTAGAAGAGATGAGGTGGATTTCAATTAATTGACTCTTTCTTTGCCAATTAAATATTTTTCTTAGTACTTACTCCTGATGTAAACACAACATAGCAATGTGTATATTGGAGATATATAGAGGGAAATGGCCTAGTGGTTATAAACACAATATAGAAATGTGTATATTGGAGATATATAGAGGGAAATTACCTAGTGGTTATAGTTAGACTGTACTGTAAGAACTACAGTTTATTATAGAAGAAAAAAATTATCAGTATTTTTATTTCTGGATTAACTTATTTTATGTAGATATTTTCATTTTAATTATCACTACTTAATGCATTTTGAACAGTTTTAAATATCATTTTTTTCTCTATAAACTGGCATGTACACTTATGAAACTTGATAGTAGAAGCATGATTTATATAATAACAAAATTCTTCATGGCTAGTATAAAACCATTTATTTCATCTTAAGGATAAAAAAAGCTGAACAAAATTAGCTAACAAACACACACCTAATCTATCTGAACTCACTGCCCACACAGCAAATCAATCTTGACATTGTTGTGAATACTTAGGTTAAGAAATGACAACATAGTTGTACTTCATGATTGTAGAACATGACAAATTAATTGGCTATTCATGGATATTTGGGAAGCTCACTTACAGGCAGTAGCGAATGCTACATGTTTAAAACCACTAAAAAGAACAACAGTAAAATTTCACTATGTATTTCTCATCTGTTTTCATGGTCACTCTTGAAGGACAAACCAAAGAGAAAATAGAGATGTGAGCTTAGCTTGTATAGTTGAAGTCATCATAACTGTTACTCAGTATGAGCAGAGTCTCCTCTTGATGTTGTATATTTCTTCATTCACAAGGAAAGAGGGAGCAATGGGAGCAATGCTGTACATATAAGAGACTATATGAGGTTTTCATCTACCAGGAAAGTAGCGATAATATTTTTAGAAGTTGGAATTTCTTGCTTGCTCTAAGATAAGGTTCCATTCGCAAATCGGCCCCAGATGGACATGGCCTACTTTTGTATTCTTTTCACTATAGTGGAGATTTGATGAAAGGCAAGAGAAAAAAATTAGTTGATCAGTTTCAGTAGCAAGCAAAGTCTCAAAAATGTACATTCACTATACTAAGAGTGCTTTGTAACAGCCCAATACACTGGGAGCAAATCACTAGCATTTTCTGTGTGGTCAACAAGGAATATTTTATTCAAAGAGATTAAAGTGGATGCATCAGTGCATTCCATGCTTCTAGTTGGCCCATTTCAAAGCTGAGTAGATAGGTTTTAAATGGGCAACTGATCTGTCTTTTTGCAATACCCAGTGCTGATTTGTTAGAGATTCAACTAAATGACTTCGTCTTTGCTAAAGATGAAAACACTTCTCTGCATCTGCAATTTCTGTTTTACTATTTAAAACTTAAGCAAATGAGGTTAACATAGATGATATTATTTCCTCTGGCAACTTAGGTGTTGTTATTTAAAGTAAAACCCTCCAAATTTCATACGTAGTACTGGAGAAGTAAATTTATTATTCATCAGTATCCATTCCAATGTCCTGGAAACACAGGCATAGATTTACACAGATTAATTTGGTATAGTTTGGCAAATTGGTGCTGTGTGATACATTTTAGAATTACTTCCTAGCTCAGGATAAGGAGAGAATAAAATAAAATATAAAGATAAGTTTATAAGAATTGTTTTATAAATCAGATTATAGCTTTATATTTCTTACTATTTGAGCTGGACACATTTTTGCTAGCAACATGACAGCTGTTCATGTAATAGTTGCATTATTTCTAGCAAAAGTAAAACAAAATAGAAACTAGTCCATTACATTTAGCCATCATTAGCTACCATTAACTATAATATTTCCTTGATAAGTTCTCTCTCATCAGATAATAAGTAAAGTACTGGAAAAAAAATCTGTGGAGAAACTACATGAATCGTGATGAAATAGGCTATTATATTTTAAGTGTACCCCGTTCAGATGTTTAAAATATAACAATTTACAACCTGCCAGCATCCAGGACTCCATCATGCTTTAAATAAATTTATTTTTATACTTCTTATGAGATTCTTAACTCACTCTGAGAAGAATCATGACATTTTACTGCACAAGGCAGGTCACAAATTGAATAATGTGAAATAACTTTATTAGAGAACTGAACAAAATGAGAGGACAATAATGTGTTTTACAGTAAAATGTGATAGCTCTCTAAAGATCAATGCTTGTGTTTGTTTAATTTGAAGTTAAAAGACAAAGGCTTCGTGAAAGAATCCAGAGAAACATCCAAATTAAAGGAATACTTTGTCAGATAAAATGGTCTTCGTAGTCTGTCATGAATTCTGCAAAATTCTCAAAGTACTTCTCAGTAGACAGACTAACTAGCCTAGGTACTGACTGTCTGATAACATATCATTATAAAGCAGCCCTGAGATGAATGAAATTCTTAGGGCCACACAGAATAAAACAAGCTGGGAATCAACAGGGTCTTGTCCTGTCCCAAACAAGGATTGAAAGGCCACTTTATAAAGAGAGAAAGAAACAGCAGGACCACCTGCATTTGCATCACCAAATGCCTTTGTGGACACACTGTGTACACAGAATAGGTTCAATTAAACAGCAGCTATTTATGCTGTCCTTTACCCCAGGAGGATTTTTTTAAGGAGACAAAACAAAGGGCATTTATTTGAGGAACAATACATTACTTTGTGGAAAAAAAATGAGGCATAGTGCAGAATATGAGAGAAGCAAGAAGCATGTGCCTCTGTGGTTTTTTATCTTTGCAACCTCTTTTCTTAGCCACAGACCTCATGAAAGCATCTCCTTATCACAATAAAGTAACTCTGAATGTAGATCCGAGTAGGCAGGAATATTGGAACCAACTAGGAAGTAAAACATCAGAACTTCTTACAAGTTTTCAAGACTCCATTAGAGGAGACTAAAGTATAGTGTTGTCTGATATTTAGACCCTTGAAAGAATGAGCTGGAAGTTTGAGTTCAATGTGCGTGGACAGATGACAGGGGCAGGGGGAGGCAGGGAGGGAGTAAAAGGGAGGAGTGAGGAGGAAAGGGGAGTCTTTAATTGGCACTAATTAGAGACCTTGTTGGCAGGGAGGGATTGACAAGGTTATTTCTATGGCTGCTGCCCCTGCTGACTCCCAGTGTTGTTTCCAGTACAAGAGGAAAGCAGTGTAGGTAAACTTGTGTCTTTAAGGCTTTAACAATTATTTGTGCTGTCAAACAGAGTCTTCACATGTCTAAGCTGTCAGCTTAGTAAGATTCTTTGCCTATGGTATACATTGGCTTTTGTTTTTAATAAAACAATATATAATTAGTGATAAGCAACCAATGTGGTAGAATAACAGGCACTTTCATATCAGTCTGTTACCGCTTAAAGAAGCAGGCACTAAAAAGAAGAAAAGCAGTCCCAGCAAATTCTAGATGTTAAGAGGAGTAAGGAACACAGAATATGATCAGCACTGGCACAGATCATGTTAACTTCATGCGAAATCAGCAGTCTACAGAAAGCACACAAGTCTTGGGGAAAATGATGTCTTCTTATAACTTAGTTTTAATGTGAGTGGTGCTAAAGAGTATGAGTGTTGGAGAAGCAGCCTATAGCTACAGTCTAATATATTAAACAAGCCTACATGAAATATGTTTTAAGCATCTGCAAATTCTCAGTTTTCTATAATTATAAGCTTGGTAATTATGCCAATGTGGTTATTCTACATTTCTTCATTTTAGTACAAATAAAGTACTCTTATGGCTTAAGGCTACTTTTAGTAACATGTCAGATTTCCTTCTATGGTAGCATGTCCACTTTTACTTCTTTGTTTGTTTGTTAGGTTTTTGAGGTAGTTTTACTGTGTAACAGTCCTGGCTGTCCTGGATTTTGCTTCATAGACCAGGTTGGCCCTGAACTCACTGAGATACTCCTGCCTCTGCCTCCTGAGTGCATACTCCCCCAGTGCCAAGCTTTTTGACTTTTACTTCTGAAGCACTAGAAAGGGTATTACATCCTAAGCACTGTAAATTTTCTGTCAGAAAAACCAAGAGAGTACATTTATAAGGTTAAATAGACCCAAAACACACAGGTGTGAGATTTGATATTTTTATTCCTGTAACAATTAACAATAATACATATACAGAAAATGAACAATGTTTTCCTTAATGTGAACATTAGCCTTTAGTTATGAAAAGACACACATATTCTAAGATTCTTATATATTCATATAATATAGAAATGTAGGAAATATTTGTTCTTGAATCTATCTATCTTGTTCATACCTGTCCATAGTTTAATATATTTCATGGGTCATACCATCCAACTCTCTAAGTATTTTGGTGTCCTTGTCATATACATCTCTTGTGGTTACACACAAAGATTCCTACCTGAAGGAATCCTGGAAATATATGCAGTATTTATATATTTATAACCAGATGCAATATAAATACTCCAAGTATGAAAGACTAGATTGTCCTACATTTGGTAATGATATCTCCTAACTATTCTGAGTCCAACTCCATATTCTAGATTTGCTTCCTAGTCCCCACATATCTTTTACCTTTGAAGGTATCTTCTTTTTCTTTAAGTGGACCCCACAAGTAGAAATATAAATGCAGTCAGAGTCCATTAAGTCTGACGAAGTGCATCTCATCCCATTCCCATACCCATTACACAACCCTTGTCATCAGTACACTCCGATGCTGACACTACAACTCATTTAAGTTTAAAACCCTTCTCAGATACATCAACATAGCAAAATGACAGTTAACATCAAATTGATCCTCTTTCAGAACTTTCTAGCAGCCTCCTCCAGGTGATCCAGAACCTACTTCATTCATGACCACAATAATCTGCACATACCCTACAACAACTAATATTTAGGAGCTTTTGTCTTTGCTAGCCTTAAAGGATATTAGTTGAGAGAATTACCAGGCAAGAGTCATATTTCAGAAATTTCACTCTGATCCAGGTAAGAGACACCGAAAAGAGAAGCACGGACTAAAGGGTGATAATAATATGAATTGCCATCTATGGGATTGGGTGACAACAAATGCAAAGTGAAAAAACGAAGTGACTCCAACTTCTGTTGGCTTGGTAATATAAAAAAACATTATGTTTTTAAGAGATGTTTTAGACTTTTTGAGTTATGTCAAAGTACCCAAATTTGAGTAAGTTATGAGTAGGAATGTATTTTTCATAGTTCTGGAGGCTAGATAGTCTAAGATCAAGTTGGTTGCATGTTTAATGTCTACTGAGAGTTGTTCTCCGTTGTCATGTTGGTACCTTGATTTTGTATCCTCCATCACAGAGCAACACAGTGTCATATGGCAAAAGAAATAAAAGGGCATAGAAACTTCCAGATAGCTTTTTATAAAGTGTTACTATTGGAACTGTACTTGCAATGGGTCCAGTTAACCACTTTTAGCTTTCTGGTGTTGCGAAGACATACATATTCAATTGATGTTGAAATTATTCTCCAAGTTTTGAATTTTGATATTTTCCTTAGGTAGTAATACCTCTCTTAACATGCTTGGTTGTGGCAGCAAATTGCAACTGCCTCCCAGCCACTAGATGAAGGGCAAGTAATTGATAATTTTGTGATATCCAACACCACAATTTATACAAATTACTTGAGGTATTTGTGGCAGACAGTTTTGGAAGATGAAATCATAGGAATACATTAGGCTGAAGATGTAGCTGGAGGAGTCAGGACGACAGACGATAGCACTGCAGGAGTGGAAACACAACAAGTAAAAGAGCATTGTCCAACATGTGGCCAGAGCAGAGGGAAGTGGGTGAGAGAGTGAAACATTGCAAGAAGCAATTGCAGGAGAAGAACTTAGAACAGTCCCTCACCTTTGCTGAGGAAGACAACAAGCTAATTTTAAATCTATACTTCCCGCATCCACAATTATCATCATGCTGAACTTTTCCCTTATGTCATCTCCTGTGGTCTCTCATGCTGGGTGACTCACCACTGCCTCTGAAGTGTTCAGCCTAGAATGTTTAGAAAGGTGTCTCCAGAGGACAAAAGGCAAGATCCAAGAATGATTAAGTTTTAAAATGTCACATACTTGAAAGAGCTGCCATCAAATGGTATTGACATAAGAAACTAGGAATAAAATTCAGTTTTATAATTAACGAAGATGAAAGCAATAAAAATGAGGCTTGTAAAACCCAAATAATAATATATATCTTAAACTATGACAATATCCCAAAAGCATGAAGGGTAGCATAGTGTTTGTCTTTGGGTTTTGATGAGATTTGAACTCAAGAGGCTTAGATTACTCAAGTTTCAGTTATATTCTGCTTAAGAAAATCAATCCCCACTATCTTTATGTCAACTTAGTTGCTGTTTGGTTTTAACATTTATATTTTATCCCAAAATGTTTTGTTTCCTAAGTAATTCTATGAATGAAAAGTATATTAAGATATAGTTCAACCATATAATTCAGGGACCTGGTATGGTGGTTTCAGTGAGACGTGCCCTCCCTATTACTCGGAGGGAAAACATCTTTTCCCTGAGAGAGTGTAACACAGAATCAAGGTGCCATCGTGAGAGCAGAGAACAGCCCCCAGCAGACACTAAACACAAGAGGATGAATGGGGGGGGGCTAATGACAACATCATGAAAAACAGGCTACAATTGGGCAAAGGAGAGAAAGAAAGGAGAGAAAGGGAAAGTTCTGAGTCCCATTTCTACAACTGGCCTTTGTGAGCTTTTTTTCTCTTATTTTCTTCCCCTCTGTCCATATATTGTACAATGTGCTTTGACTTGATATTCTAGAGACTGATAGGGGACAACTCATTACATTTGGTTCCCAGTAAGTGGCTGTTTGCGGAAGATTAGGAGGCATGGCCTTGCTAGAGGAGCCAGGTCATTGGGAATATGCTTTAAGTTTTCAAAATGCTCTTGCCATTTCCAGTGTACTGTTTCTGACTCCTGCTTGTTGAAGATGTGTTCTGTCAGCCATTCCTGCCACTATGCCTTTGCTCCACCAGGATGGACTCTAATGCCATAGAACCTGTAGATCACAAATAAAGCTGCCTTGCTCACGGTGTTTTCTCGAAACAGGGAAGTAACTAATACACATATAATAGGATCCATATGTACTAACCACAAGCTAGGAGGCTCAAAATCATAGAGATGTATTGTCTCACAATTCTCCAGGCTAAAACTAAAAGACAAGGCATTGGTATAGGATATAGTGTCTCTGAGGGCTGTTAGGAAAGGATGTGTTTCACAATTCTCTTGGCTTTGTCTTGGGCTGCCTTCTCCCTGTGTCTCTTTACAACTTACTTGTATGCATGTCTGTTCCTTTGTCTTGGAGCTTACCATAATGCCTTTAAACCTATCTCTTGACAAGTTCATATTCCAAAATACTGAGGGTTGGGACTTCAATATCTGATAAGAGGAGGCTCAGTTCAAACCCTGACAATACAGTTTCCTAAATTTGCAAATTCAAATGGCTCTCAGATTGTATCAAATCAATAGTCAGGTACGTAGTTATGTACCACACACCTCTCTCCCATCCCCAATCCCCCATGAACTTCCTTCTTCCCTAATCTGTCAGAAAGAGATGGAGGTAAGGAGCTTGTTTTCATAACTGAGTTAACTACAGTACAGTAATTGTGTTATTGATTACTGATTGCTATCACTATAGTTACTCAGTTAAGAAAACCTTGCCCTAGCTCTGCTTACATAATTGATGAAATATTTTTAACAAAATGATATATAGCTTTTCCAGTAAAGACAAAATATCTGTAGGATTGCTCCCACATTCTTTGGAAACATCACTGTTCTGTTGTGTTCTTAATTGATACTGGATTCTGCTCATTCTTTTTTTTTTTCCTATGGGAGTTTATTCTCTGGCATCACAGTATCACACTATGCCAAGAGAACCCACTGGAGACCAACAGACAAATCAGGCTGTGATCCCACATTCTCTGTCCACTAAATCAGTTCTATTTCAAAGGAAGATGGTTATTGTGAAGCTGTCACACTGAGGTAAATTGAATGGGCAGAATGAAGGCTCCTATTAGCAACAGTGATTATCTGTGTTAGATTCAAGTCTGCCAGACAGTTCCAAGCCAATTTGGCCATAATGAGTGAGTGGATGTTTAAAAATTAACCAAAGTCATGAGAGATGGCATGGCAACACCCTTGTTACTTTGTAAACTGCAAACCAGGAGAGCAACTGAGTGTTCCTTACTTGGTCCTAGACTGAAGGGACCCAGACCTTCATAGTCTCGGAGAGGAGGTCTGTGGACAAGATATCATTCCTCTAAGTTTCCCTGGATATTTTCTTTGACTAGATCTGGGAATGCAAGCTCACAGTGCGGGAGATGGCAATAAGGGCTATACAGAGTTGCAAGGCAGGTAAAGAGTATACAATGCTGATAACTAGGGGAAGCACACAGCAGCTGGTGATGGGAATGTGTGTTTTTGGAGCAATTGCCTCTCCATGAGAACATCATGGACATTTGTACAGTGTTGAATCTAAGATTGTAAAAGATAGAAGCTAGACAATCAGGAGAAGATTAAAGACAAATCATCTCTCATCTCAAGGGAATGCATTTTAAATGAGATTTGTGATCTAATTCTTGCATTAAATAAGTACTTTACTCTCCATGCTGGGCCCTCATAGGAGTCCAGAAACCTAACCCCATCTGTCATAGTCTTGAAAACAGATTAGCTGATAGAATGCTAGGCACCCTGTGGAATCCACACCTAAGAACAAGGGGCACTGATACTTTTTCCTGTACTGAGATAGAAACAGACCTGTTCCACTTGTGCTCTGTGAATCCCTTGCTGTAACCACCAAATCCATGTCCTCTCCCTACTTCTCCATAAACTGCTAAAATGTGGGTTTTCTTTCATCAGCCCCATGGTCTGATTAGAGCAACTCATCCACATTGTTTGTCCACATTAAATGAAGGCCTGCCTGTAGGGCTTACTGGGCATAGGCACAGGAAATTTGTATTGCTTAGAAGGGTCAGTGACCAGATAAATTCCTTTCATCACTAGCCTAGGTTCTGAAAATTCTGAAGTAAAGGAGTCTCTGTGGATGAGTTCTTGGCTTGGTCCATAGGCCATCCAGACAGCTGAATCTTTGATGCAATGTTTGTCTCACTCAGAAAGGGCAAAGCTTTTTTATTGTTCCCTCAATGAGGCTTGTGGTGGCTCCATCAACTGCAGTTTCAATGTATAAAAAATGGAGAAGGGATTACATGGCCAAAGTAGCTTTGCTCTGATTTTCACTGGAGATGGCAGAGGGCATCTGTCTGAGACTATCTGCCAATCTCTGTCATGCAGGGCAGCATGGAGAGTGATCAGGGACATTGCCCCTGGAAGATATGAGTTGACATCTTATCTATCTTCCTCATCCTGGCCAGCTGTGATTCCGAACTTTACCAGGAGACTTTTTGATATGCAACACCATAAAATTCACCATTTTAAAGTGTATATACAATTCAGTGCTGTTTACAAGCCCAAAGAATACCCATAACATTAATGACCAACCATTCACCTGCACTCATCTTAGGAATCCTTCTGACATGTGTCTATGTCTCTGTTCCCTTACATTAGTTAATATGTGGTTTTTCTTAGACACATACTCATTCAATACGTGGTTTTTCTCTCACTTAACATGATTAAATTGTTGCATATTTCAGAACTACATTCACTTGTGTAACTGAATCACATTCTACTGCATGATGTCTTTGAATCCATTGGCTGATTGGTATTTGTGTTGTTTTACAATTTACTCCTGATTTAGGAAGACAGATTTATTTGTCTATTTATTAGCTATGTATCAGTTGGTCTTAGTTCAGGCCAATAAAAATAACCATAGACTGGATGGTTTAAATAATAAACATTTATTTCTTACAGTCCTTGAACAAAGTTACCAGTATGGTTTGGTCCTGATAATGGACTACTCTAGATTGCTTATATGATGGACAGAATGTTCTCTCAGATCACCTAGGCAGTCCTTTGGGGCTCAGTGTCAGTGCTATGCTAGCCTTACTTTCAGCATAGTAGAGCCACTTTGTTAAGAAAAGATTACCTTGTGTTGATGAGTCACAGAGAATTCATGTGCATGGAGATGAAATTTAGAGAGAGCTGGCCAGAATGACTCAACATGGCTGCTTTCCACTTCAATGTGAGTTGTGCCACATACTACAATTTATAGTATAAACAAGTCTTCTGCAAAAGCTTAGTATATCATGCAACTCATTTACCATGCACAGAAGGAACCATTAAATTATTTCAGTCCCATTACCTAAAATGTTCAAAAAATAATCATTCTGTATTACAGTACATGCAAGACTGGCCTTGCAGCTAAGTGCTTCAGCATAAATGGTGTATTCTCTTGGGGGATGCCCTAGATTGTTACTTAGGGAAATACATGCATAGACATTGTGGAGCCCCTTATAAAACAATTCTTACTTCGTTAAAACAGTGTTATCAAATTTTCAGTTACATTATCTGGCGTCTCTGTATTTATGAATCCTGTAGATAATCATGAGTGTCAATAGAATGGGGGGGTATGTTTTAATGGGTGATTGTTTTTGTAAATGGATATGGGAACTAGGGTTTCTCACGGCATTAAGTTTTTTTTTTTTTTTGGTTTTTAGAGTTAGGTTTTCTCTGTATTGTTTTGGAGCCTGTCCTGGAACTCACTCTGTAGACAAGGCTGGCTTTGAACTCCCAGAGATCCATCTGCCTCTGCCTCCTGAGTGCTAGGATTAAAGGTATGTGCCACCAACCCCAACATTAAGATTTTTTTTTCAAAATTCATATGCAGTACCTCAAAACTGTTTAAACTGGTTTACCATTTTAAGCTTAGCATCACCTTTTCCCTTTGAAACACAGTGTGCCATTATTCAAACTGGGCTGTCAAGCACACCAAGATAGGGACATTCACTTTATTCTAATGAAGGTAGGGAATGTGTGTTTTTGTCTGGGGTATAACCACACACTCTTCTTTGATTGTCTTTGAGCTTTAAAAGAATAGGTGCAAAGGCAACGAAGGGAGAGAAGAAGGTGCCAGATGCTCCAGGGCATGAGAAGGTATCAGAGCCTTTGGTACACCGGGTCAGGGAGATTAAAATATTTGCAGAAAATATTTGTTCAATGAGGAAATTAAGGTGGGGGAGTTATGGACATTGGCCTTTGGCAAGCAAGCTACCTTTGATTGGAAAAAATAAATTCTGACAGTTCAACTCTCTTAATTATACATTCTCATTTTCCCCCTTCAAAGTCACCTAGCATATGTAGATGTTCTAAAGATTCTAGTAACAGTTAATTCTAGTTATGGTAAGTGATAAACCTCTGGGCCCCTAATTCAAGGAATTATTTCACCTATCTCTTTAGTATGAATTCAGGTGAGCCTGCCTACCTCAGGGTGGTCCCTTGACCAAGCTTTGACTTGGCCCAAGTTAAGTCTCTTCTAAATTTGCAGCATCCCAGGGATAAGTCTTGGGAAAACACAGATCCCATTTTGAAACCAGAGGATAGATTGCTGGGTGTTAGACAATCTGCAGTGTGAAGAAACAACTTTTAGAAACAGAGTATCAGCTTGCTTGGGCTCTTAAAGAAATAAATTGTTGTGTTCCATTTTCAGTATGAGGTGCTTTTAGAGTTACAGTTGAGCAGGAGATACTAGGCCCCCTCCCTCTTCCCTAGCTGTGAGCTGGCTCCTGCTGCTCTCAGAAAGTTAAAGGGAGCAGGCTAAGTGACTGAGTCCATGGTCAGAAAAGTAGCAGTTTCAAGGACAGATTATTCATTAAATAAAATGTTGCATTCTAAAACAAAAGGATGGAGAATTTGGGAATGGGGCAAGGCCCAGCAAATGAGAAAAGAGGACATGAATTTCTCACAATCAGGGGATTTTTAAAACCACTATCTGGTACCAGATCAGCATAGTAGGCTTTTTTTTGCATTTTCTATGTGCTGATGTTCCTTTCAGTGTATAGCAGGAACTTCTTCGTTTTTCCAGTTTTTCTTGAATTTGTTATTATAGAGGGAGGATCTTAATGCTTGCTGTGTCTGCCCAGCATCTCCTAGCATTCTTTTCTCTAAATGACATGGAATATTCTTTTTCTTCTTCAGACTCCTTTGCTCTGTGCTTGTTGCCTGCTCTTATTTCTGCCCCACTAAGTTCTAGGTACACCTTACGTTGTTTTTACTTGACATTGTTTTACCAGTTTGAGTGATATAGACATACTAAGGAAAACAACAGCAAAAACAACAACAGCAAACTAATATACCCATTCTGATCCTATTATTTTTGTGTTCCATATACTCTAGATTACAAATGCATATAAATAATGATGGTGATGATAATAAGTAAAATATTATTGACACTAAGTCCATAAAGAGGATAGAGAAAACCTTATGCTGAAAAATGTCTCATAATAGTAATCAATAGTTTTGACAGGGTTTCCTTAGTTGAATTATGCTAGATCTTATAAACATCAATTTGGTGATGTTTTATCATGTATTATTTTTGCTATTTGCTGCTCTCACTAATTTGAAATAAAAAATATAGTTGTGGCAGACCATTCTTTGAACGATACAAAGAATAAAAATATAAACTGATGCAATGATTACTAGTGGATTATATTAGTCTATGTTCTTTCTGTTTAGTCAATAAATCAGTGTTGTTCATACTTTTCAAAAAACAGTAATTATCCATAGTGCATGAATGGATTTTGGGAACTAATTTCCCATAGAGGGATAGTCTCTCAGCCAAGATACACAGAGGAGAGTCTAGGCCCTCCCCCAAATGATGCCACAGAACTTGATGATCCTCCATGGAAGTCCTCACCCTCCCTGGGGAGTGGAGGATGGGGGATGGGATCAGAGAGTTGGTAGGAGGCATGGGAGGATGGGAGAGAGAGGGAACTGGGATTTCTATGTAAAATAAGATTGTTTATAAATAAAATACATAAATTAAAAAAACACTAAGATTTCCAAATTTGTTTTAAAATATACATTCAAGCATTAATATAAATATGGATATAATTAATGAAAACTTATGCTTAGATTCATACTTTACTGTTAAAAACTCCTTTCATAGAATGAATCTTTGCTTCTTGACCCCAATTTTTAGAACATAGGGATCAGAAGAGGTTCTGGAACTTTATTAAGTACATTTACTATCTCATGATGGGACTGTATGGTTTTCATCACTTTGCTTATTGATGGCATATTATATCATGAGAATAAACATTAAGCGCCTGCAAGGGTCTGCACTAGGGTCTCTGCATATATGTTACGGTTGTTATGACTGCATATATTTTATGACTACATAAACATTATGGTGTTTTTTGGGGAACCCTAATAGTGGGAGTGGAGTTATCTCTGACTCTTTTGCCTGCTATTGGGATCCTTTTCCTCCTTCTGGGTTGTGTTGTTCAGCCACAACATGAGGGAATATGCCTAGTCTTCTTATACCTTATTATGCCAGGCCAAGTTGATATCCCAGGGAGGCCTACTCTTTTGTTTTTCTTTTTCTTTCTTTCTTTCTTTCTTTCTTTCTTTCTTTCTTTCTTTCTTTCTTTCTATCTATCTTTCTGTTGTTTTGTTTTGCATTCATTTGCTCTCTTTATTTTTTTACATATTGATCCCAGGTCCATCTCCCTTTCTCCTTCCCATGCCATGTGAACCCCCTTCCATACCATCCTCCCCCACTACACTGGAAAGGTGATGCCTTCCAGGAGGGATCATCAAAATATGTCAAGTCATTTGGAGTAGGGACTAGGACCTCCCTCCTTCCTCTAGGCTAAGGGAGTATCCCTCCATGGAGAATATGCTCCCAAAATTTTTCATGTACAACAGACACATCTTGGTTCCACTGACAGAGGTCCCTTAGATTGTCCAGGCCTTTTAACTGAGACCCAGGTTCAGGGGGTCTGAGTCGGTCCAATGCTGGTTTCTAAGCTATGAGGTTGGGGTTCATGAGATGCCCCTTGTTCAGGGCAGCTGTCTCTGTGGGTTTCTGTAGCTTGGTCTTAACCCGATTTTCCTATCACTCTTCCCTCTCTGCAACTTGATGCCAGGAGTTTGACTCAGTGTTTAACTGTGAATGTCTGCTTCTGTTTCCATCAGCTACTAGTTGAGGGAACTCTGATGGCAGAGAGGTTAGCCATCAATCTCACTATCAGGGAAGGGCACTTATGGTAGCCTTTCCACTGTTGCACAAATCGTTAGTTGGGGTAGTCTTGTAGGTCTCTGGACATTTCTCTAGAGTCAGTTTTCTCTTCAAACCTATAATGGCTCCCTCTATTATAGTATATCTTTTTCTCCTCTGTTGTGAGAAGTTTGTGAATAACATGTTCAGTGTGGCACAAGAATCTGCAAAGGAGGTCCTGTAAGATGTAGTTACTAATGGATAAAGATTTTTGGTTATCTGGGAAACATGTTTACCATTCTACTAAGAAGACTGCAGGTAGATAAACAATCCACATAGTCAGCAACTTGAGCTACAGCTAATCTGAATCTCATTGGAACAGCTAGTAATCCTCCCTCCCCAAGCAGTGGAGACAAGCATGTACTTCAGGGCCATCTCCCACTTTCCTTCTTATCTCCTTAGGGAGGCTGTCACAAGACAGTTTTCTACTGCTTCCCTGATTCCCTGGAAGTACAAAGCTTGTCTTGTCCTTGGAAAATAGTAGAAATGCAACATATAAGCTGCTGGGCTCAAGTTCAGAAGAGGCCAGCTACAGGCTATCCTATAACTCGTTCTACAGTTTTCTCAGAGCCACTTGTATTTTGGTGCACTGCTTTTGGCGTGTAGAATCAAGAATCCAAAAGAAGCAGAAAACTTTGGCAGTTCTTCCTATCTTTCATCATGTAAGTAGTAATCAGCCTAAATGTGAAAGTGTTCTTTGTGGCTTTACAAGGGTGATCAGCTAAGTCTCATCCTCGATCTCTACCTATCTTGTATGCATGTACATTAAAAATAGTATGTACATTGAAAATATTCACTGCTGAAATGTATACATAGCACAGCCAACATTTGCCAGCTGTGGCACTGTATAGAGCTGAAACACTGTGATAGGGGTTGTGAGGCAGTTTACCTTCTACTTTGAAATTTTAAGAGTCATTTTTATTGGTAGCAGCAAGAGCTGAGCATACAATTCAAGTGGAATTTATAAACAACTGAGCAATAGTGCTGTTAACATTTATTGGAAATATATCTTCAAGTCTGAATATTTTGTTTAAACAATAGGAAATGAAATGTAAATTATTTGTGCATCATCATAAAATAAATCCTATCCACTGTATCAATGAAGGTAGACAGCTCTTATCTGTAGCCTTTCTCTAGAAACATTCCAAGTTAAAGTATATTTGAATTTGCAGATACAACTAAAGTGTTTGTCATAGTTACCAGTGAATTTAATTTAAGACAAAGCAGCTTTCAGCAGACATGAATTGTAGTGCCCTTAAGAGCAGCTAAATACTTCAGTTGTTTTGCGGACTGTGTTAGGTGGAGATTAATGGACCATCTCCACTAAAGAGCTCTTTACTTAATCCTTTACTAATTAGAAGCTGATCTGGAGAGATGAGTAATGAAGAACCTTCTGATCATGAGGTACTGTGGAGGTATGCACAAAGCTTTCTTCTCTCTAATCAGCTTTGGGGCTCTTAGAAACTTAAGAAAGCCTGAGAAGAAAACACCAAAATGATGGCTTCTTGCCATGAAATTTGTCATTCTAATGGAGAACAAAGATACCCAGATCTATTTCCAAGCAGACAGGTGAATATAACAAAAGCAACAGTGCTTGGAATCAAAGCTCCTAGAAGAGATAGCTGAGCCCTATAAATGTGATTAGTATGATGATTAATGTCTAGAAACCCAAGGTTCACGAGTCTGGGACAGGAGTATTTCACAATGATATCAGTTGGCATCCCAACATGGATGAGGAAATCTCACAAGGCCCACCCATTGATTAAGAACTACAGACAATTAATGACTACCAAGAGAGGGAGAATCCGTCTTTCTCTGGTGATCTTCCTATTCAGTTATCCAATACCATGTGCTCAAATCTAAACACATACACATATAGACAACACTAAAAGGAATCAGGTGTGTGTGTGTGTGTATGTGTGTGTGTGTAAAACAATACTAACTAAAGAAAAAAAGAAGTCATGGATTTTAGAGGCAGTGGGGGTCATGAAGGTAGTTGGAAGGGGGAAGTGATACAATGCAGAAATCATATGAAATTCTCAAAGCAAATTTAAGAAAATAGATCATGTGTTCCTTTCAGAAATTATCACAGAATGTTTTTTTATTTATTTAATTTTATATAACAAAGTCCAATTAAATGAAAGCAAACATTTATACACAATATTTGGGAATTTGGGCGTCGTTCTTTCCAAACTACTTCCTGCTGGTAAGGGGCGCTGTCTTGGGGGATTCGAAGAAGATTCAGATATCCTAGCTGTAGTCTGTAGGGCTGTTTTGTCCAGCTGTTTTGAATGTAGGATCAGCTTGTACTCTGTTTCAGGCGGTCTGGCGTGATCAAACCACATTAGTCTAAAAGGAATCCACATCTTTTCATTTTCTGTGGAAACAAAAATAGAAATCCTTTTCCCCAGTAACTTGTTCTTCAAGTTAAATTTTGGAGTCAAAGCATTTTTTTAAATTTAATTTATTATTTTACATGTCAATCCCAATTCCCCCTCCCTCCCTCCCTCTATCCCCCCTTCCCTCACTTTTACCCTCTCTACCCTCTCACATGCACTCTAACCACCCTCCCCTCCCATCCCCCCACCACAATTCCATATATAGGGGAATGCCATCCAGTTGGGGTCATGTAGATGTGACAGGTCTTGTAAAGTAGAGACTAGGGCTTCTCTCCTGTCTCTAGAATAAGGCAGTTATCCCTCCATGGGGGATATGTTTGCAAAGTCCTTTTGTGCACCAGGGATACATCCTAGCTCCACTGTCTGAGGTCTCTCAGACTGCTCAGTCCTTCTGGCTGAGACCCATATTCAGGGGGGCCCCAGGCAGTCCCCTGCTGGCTTCCCAGCTATCAGTCTAGTGGCCCTTAGCTCCTCCTTGTTCAGGTAAGCTGTCTCTATGTGCTTCTGCCGCATGGTCTTGTCCTTTCCATCTGCTTCTGGGTTCTGGTTCGATTCAGTGTTTATGTATGGGTGTTTGCTCCTATTTTCAACAGGCATTAGTTGAAGGCTCCATGGAGAAGTTAGTTGTTGATCTCCCTCTCCGGGAAGGGCATTTATGATAGCCTTTCCACGGAAGCTGAGATTGTTAGTTGGGAGCAGTCTT
Organism: Phodopus roborovskii; assembly: GCF_943737965.1. Classification (NCBI taxonomy): domain Eukaryota; kingdom Metazoa; phylum Chordata; class Mammalia; order Rodentia; family Cricetidae; genus Phodopus; species Phodopus roborovskii. The sequence goes on along the minus strand of NW_026125964.1, from coordinate 152,113 downwards.
GTAGTTCTCTCGATCTTTCTTTGTGTTCAACTTTATCTTCAAACCAATATTGGCTCCCTCTTTTATGTTCTCTCTCTCTCTGTCTCTCTCTCTCTCTTTCCTATCTTCCATTCCTAACCAGGCTCAATCCTCCTGGTCGCACATGCCTTCCTCTCCTCCCCCTCATCCCCCCCCCCCCTCCCTCCCCCCCCTCCCCCCCCCCCCCCCCCCCCCCCCCCCCCGCCCCCCCCCCCCCCCCCCCTCCCCCCCCCAAACTTTATATAAATCTCTTAAAAAACACCCCTCCCCCCCCTTCCTCTGTTGAAATGTATTATATACTGGTCATCATTTATTCTAATTCTAAAAACAACATTATAGAAGGAACTACTTCCTCCCCTCTTTTTTTAAGGGCGACACCACCTCCAAGAAGGTTTCTTCAAAAACCACCCACCACCCGCCAAAATTTAACAAACCACCATTTTTTTTTCCAGAAAAATATTCTTCTATATAGATGTGCCACACCTTTTTTAAACCCTTCTTCAAATAGGGGGCATCTAGGTTGCTTCCAGGTTCTTGCTATTACAAGTAGTGCTGCTATGAACATAGTTGAACAGATAGATGTCTTTGTTGCATGGATGTGAATCCTTTGGGTATATGCCTAAGAGGGGGATTGCCGGGCCCTGTGGTAAACTAATTCCCATTTTCCTGAGGAACTGCCATACTGATCTGCAAAATGTCTGTATGAGTTTGAACTCCCACCAGCAGTGGAGGAGTGTTCCACTTTCTCCACATCCTCTCCAACATAAGCCATCACTGGTGTTTCTAATTTTAGCCATTCTGGCAGGGGTAAGGTGGTATCTCAAAGTTGTTTTGATTTGCATTTCCCTGATAGCTAGGATGTGGAGCATTTTCTTAAGTGTCTTTCAGCCTTTTTGATTTCCTCTATTGAGAATTCTTTCTTCAGTTCTGTACCCCATTTTTAATGGGGTTATTTGGTGTTTTGTTGACTAGTTTCCCGAGTTCTTTGTGTATTTTGGAGATCAGCCCTTTGTCAGATATAGGATTAGTGAAAATCTTTTCCCAGTCAGTGGGCTGCCGTTTGGTCTTGTCAACTGTGTCCTTTGCCTTACAGAAGCTTCTAAGTTTGAAGAGGTCCCATTTATTAATTGTTTCTCTGAGTGTCTGTGCCCCTGGAGTAATGTTCAAGAAGCGGTCTCCTATACCAATTTGTTCAAGGGTACCTCCTACTTTCTCTTCTAAGAGGTTCAATGTGGCTGGATTGATGTTGAGGTCTTTGATCGATTTGGACTTGAGTTTTGTGCATGGCGACAGACATGGGTCTATCTACAGTCTTCTACACACCCTCATCCAATTGTGCCAGCACCATTTGTTGAAGAAGCTCTCTTTGCCCCATTGTATAATTTTAGCTGTTTTGTCGAAAATCAGGTGTTCATAGGTGCGTGGATTAATATCAGGATTTTCAATTCGATTCCATTGGTCTACCTGTCTATTTTTATGCCAATACCAGGCTGTTTTCAGAACTATAGCTCTGTAGTCGAGCTTAAAGTCAGGAATGGTGATGCCTCCTGGCGTTCTTTTATTGTATAGGGTTGTTTTGGCTATCCTGGGTCTTTTGTTTTTCCATATAAAGTTGATTATTATCCTTTCAAGGTCGGTGAAGAATTGTGGTGGGATTTTAATGGGGATTGCATTGAATCTGTAGATTGCTTTTGGTAAGATTGCCATTTTTACTATGTTTATCCTACCTAACCAAGAGCATGGGAGATCTTTCCATTTTCTGGTATCTTCTTTAATTTCTTTCTTTAGAGTCACAAAGTTCTTATTATATAGGTCTTTTACTTGTTTGGTAAGCGTCACACCAAGATACTTTATGTTGCTTGTGGCTATTGTAAAGGGTGATGTTTCTCTGATTTCTTTCTGTGCTTCTTTGTCGTCTGAAAAAAAATAGGGCTATTGATTTTTTTGAATTTATCTTGTATCCTATAGTTTGCTGATGGTGTTTATCAGCTGTAGGAGTTCCCTGGTAGAGTTTATTGGGTCGCTTATGTAAACTATCATATCATCTGCAAATAGAGACAGTTTGACTTCTTCCTTTCCAATTTGGATGCCCTTGTTCTCCTTTTGTTGTCTTATAGCATTAGCTAGAACTTCTAGTACAATATTGAAGAGATATGGAGAGAGAGGACAGCCTTGTCCTGTTTCTGATTTTAGAGGAATTGGCTTAAGTTTCTCTCCATTCAGTTTGATGTTGGCAGTTGGTTTGCTGTATATTGCTCTTATTATGTTTAGCTATGTTCCTGTTATCCCTGACCTCTCTAATATCTTTATCATGAAAGGGTGTTGAATTTTGTCGAAGGCTTTTTCCGCATCTAGGGAGATAATCATATGGTTTTTCTTTTTCAGTTTGTTTATATGGTGGATCATGTTGATAGATTTTCATATGTTAAACCATCCCTGCAATCCAGGTATGAAGCCTTCTTGATCATGGTGGATGATTTCTCTGATGTATTCTTGAATTCGGTTTGCCAGTATTTTATTGGGTATTTTTGCATCGATGTTCATCAGGGATATTGGTCTGTAGTTTTCTTTCTTAGTTGTGTCTTTGTGAGGTTTGGTTACCAAAGTTATTGTGGCCTCATAAAAAGAGTTTGGCAATAAACCTTCTGTTTCTATCTTGTGGAATTGTTTGAGGAGTAGTGGTATTAGTTCTTCCTTGAATGTCTGGTAGAATTCTGCACTGAATCCATCCGGCCCTGGACTTTTTTTCGTTGGAAGGCTTTTGATGACTACTTCTATTTCATTGCGGGTTATAGGTCTATTTAAGTTGTTTGTCTGTTCTTGATTTAATTTTGGTAAGTGATAGTTATCCAGAAACTTGTCCATTTCCTTTGAATTTTCAATTTTTGTGGAATACAGATTTTCAAAGTATGACCTGAAAATTGTCTGGATTTCCTCTGTGTCTGTTGTTATGTTCTCCATTTCGCTTCTGATTTTGTTAATTTGCATGTTCTGTCTCTGCTTTTTCGTTAACTTGGATAAAGGTTTGTCTATCTTGTTGATTTTCTCAAAAAACCATCTCTTTGTTGCATTGATTTTTTGTATTGTTTTCCTGGTTTCTATTTTGTTGATTTCAGCCCTCAAGTTGATTATTTCCTGGCGTCTACTCCTGCGAGGTGAATTCGCTTCTCTCTGTTCTAAGGTTTTCAGTTAGGCTGTTAATTCTTTTATGTGACTATCCTCTGTTTTCTTCATATGGGCACTTAGTGCAATGAACTTCCCTCGTAGCACTGCTTTCAAGGTGTCCCATAAGTTCGGGTATGTTGTATCCTCATTCTCGTTGAATATTAGAAAGTCTTTAATTTCTTTCTTTATTTCTTCTTTGACCCAGGAGTGGTGCAATTGCATATTGTTAAGTTTCCATGAGTTTGCAGGTTTTCTGCTATTTGTGTTGTTGTTGAATTCCAATTTTAAAGCATGGTGGTCCGATAAGATACAGGGGACTATTCCTATTCTCTTGTATCTGTTGAGGTTTGTTATATCTCCTAGTATGTGGTCGATTTTAGAGAAGGTTCCATGTGGAGCAGAGAAGAAGGTATATTCTTTTGTCTTTGGATGGAATGTTCTATAGATGTCTGTTAACCCCAGTTGAGACATAACTTCTGTTAATTCCTTTGTTTCTTTGTTGAGTTTCTGATTTGTGGTCCTGTCTAGGTTGAGAGTGATGTATTGAAGTCTCCCACTATAAGTGTGTGAGGTTTTATATGAGCTTTGAGTTTTAGTAGTGTTTCTTTTACGAAAGTGGGTGACTTTGTATTAGGGGCATAGATGTTCAGAACTGAGACTTTGTGTTGATGGATTTCTCCTGAGATGAATATGAAATGACCATCTTCATCTCTTTTGACTAATTTTGGTTTGAAGTCTAACTTGTTAGATATTAGGATAGCTATGCCTGTTTGCTTCTTATTTCCATTTGATTGGAAAATCTTTTCCCAACCCTTTACCCTAAGGTAATGTCTATCTTTGGAGTTAAGATGTGTTTCTTGTATGCAGCAGAAGGATGGATTCTGTCTTCGTATCCATTCTGTTAGCCTGTGTCTTTTTATAGGTGAGTTAAGACCATTAATGTTGAGGGTGAGTAAGGTCCATTGATTGTTGATGCTTGTTTGATTTAGGTTTGTTGTTGGCAGTGGTATTATGAATATATTTGTTCTGCTTCACCCTAGGTTCTGGTGTAGTTGGATTATCTGTTGCCTACATTTTTGTGGGCGTAGTTACCTTCCTTGGGTTGGAGTTTTCCTTCCAATACTTTCTGTAGGGCTGGATTTGTAGATACATATTGGGAAAATCTGGTTTTGTCATTAAATATCTTGTTCTCTCCATCTATATTGATTGAGAGTTTTGCTGGATATAGTAGCCTAGGCTGGCATCTGTGTTCTCTTAATACTTTTAGAACATCTATCCAGGACCTTCAGGCCTTGAGGGTTTCCATGGAGAAGTCAGGTGTAATTTTGATAGGTCTACCTTTATATCTTACCTGTCCTTTTTTCTTCGCTGCTCTTAACATTCTTTCTTTATTCTGTATGCTAGGTGTTTTGATTATTATATGTCGAGGGGTCTTTTTTCTTTGGTCCAGCCTATTTGGGGTTTGGTATGCTTCTTGTACTTTCATGGGCATGTCCTTCTTCAGATTTGGAAAGTTTTCCTCGATGATTTTGTTGAATATGTTTTTAGCACCTTTGAGCTGGGCTTCCTCACCTTCGTATACGCCTATTATTCTTAGGTTTGGCCTTTTCATGGTGTCCCACATTTCCTGGATGTTTTGTGTTAAGGATTTGTTGGATTTATGATTTTCTTTGGTCGATGAATCTATTTCTTCTAGTTTATCTTCTGCGCCTGAGATTCTCTCTTCCATCTCTTGAATTCTATTGGTTATGCTTGTGTCCGTGGTTTCCGATTTTTTACCCAGCTTTTCAATTTCCAGCCTTCCTTCCCTTTGTGTTGCCTTTATTTTCTCAATTTCAGTTTTCAAGTCTTGAACCGTTTCCTTCACCTGGTTAATTGTTTTTTCTTGGCTTTCTGTACTTTTCAAAAATATTTAATTATTTTCTTCTTTTTTTTTTTTTTTTTTTTTTTTTTTTTTTTTTTTTTGTTTTTTTTTCTCTTCTTTTTTCGTCGGCTGTCTTTTTTTTTTTTTGGTTTTTTTTTTTTGCCCCTTTCCCTCCCCTTGTTTTTTTTTTTGTTTCCCTTTTTTTTTTTTTTGGTTCCTCTCTTTTGTGTGTTTCTGTTTTTTCTTTTTTTTTTTTTTTTTTGTGTTTTGTTTGCTCCCTTTCCTTTTTTTTTTTCGTGGGGGTTTGTGTGGTCTCTCCCCCCCTCTCTATGGTACTCCCCAATGGGCTTATGTGGATCTGAGATTCAATATCTGTAGCTCTGTGTGGTCCAAGCTCTCTAGGAGGTTTCTCCACAGACAGGGATCCAGGGATGGGGTCAAGGATGAGGATCCAGAAGAAGATGCCAGCAGGTACTCACAGTGGTCCTCTGGCCAATTGCCGGCAGAAGAGGACGAGGGCTGAGCTTGAACTTGAGAAGGTTTTGCAGGGTAGTGGGATCTCACTGGAAACTGGCGCTCTCCTCGTTCTTTGGCAGGGGTCAGGTATCTTGCCTGCAGGAACTCTGAGTGGACCCACAGAGATAGGCGGATCTCTGGGAGGGGCCCGGGACTCCAGAGGACTGGAGGCGGGGTCAGAGACCAAGCCGGTGGAAATTACAGGTGGTCCCACGTGGATAGTCAGGTCTCCTTTGTTCGGAGTTGCTCCGAGAAGTCTCCGAAGTAGGGTGGACTGTTGGCTCCACCCTCTGTCCCAGTGCTCAACCAGAGCAGCAGGACCGTAGTGGGGTAGGGCACAGGGTATGGGGGGTAGGCTGGAGGTGGGGATGGGTGGGGGTGTATCAGAGCTCCAAGGGTGCTCTCTATGGGGACCAGAGACAGGAGCAGCAGGATCAGGGGCCAATCCAGGGAGTTCAGGTGGGGGAAGGAGGAAAAGAGGTTGTAGGGGACAGGCAGCCCCAATTGGCCCCAGACTCACCTCTGGCCAATAGCTGGTGGAAGAGGATGAGGGCTGGGCTGGAACTTGAGAAGGTTTTGCAGGGTAGTGGGATCTCACTGGAAACTGGCACTCTCCCGCTGAGACCTCATTCTTTGGCAGGGGCCCGGATTTGGGGGTCAAGGATCTTGCCTGCAGGGACTCCGGGTGGACCCACAGAGATAGGTGGATCTCTGGGAGGGGCCCGGGACTCCAGCCCCAGAATGCTTTTATCATGTTAACACAGATTGAATTGGTCTTCTCTCAGAAAATCCCAGAGTAAATGCCTTCTCAGAGAGTATTGACATGGGGAAGAGAAGGAAGATGAGGAGAAGGAACAACAAGAATAAATAGAAGGAGAAGGATAAAGAAGAGAAGAAAAGTAAAGGAGAGGAGAAAAGAGGATAGGAGAAAGGGAAGAGATGAAAGAACCCTGTAATGTGTTGAAGCAATCTTCATGGCTTTGGAGCAGTATCTATTTGCATAATAACTGGTTGAAAATATGCAACCTAAAGAAAAGTAGCAATGAGATGAAAATCAATTTTGAAATAGTGCCCATAGAGCAGAAAATTTGAACTTTTGCTGAATTTATGTAATCAGTTTTAAGAAAATTCAGGGTTCATGAAATGGCATTTTGGTATACATCAGCAGTCATCCATGTTAGATTTCATACTACTAACGTGGACTTATATAAACAGGATAGACACAAAGTTCCTATGTGCCACACCTATGAATAGAAAAGGATGAACACACCCCATTACTGCGTTTCAAGTACCCGAAGACAACTAAATCCATGGAGCAAAGTAATAAACTAGGGTTCATAGAAGTGAAGTAACAGAGTTGGGCTTTCTGAATAAATCCTAAGCCGTGCCTATGAAATAATAATTTTCTCCACTAAATGAGACTTTACTAAATGAATTCGTTTCAACCATGTTCTACTTATCTCTGTGGCTATATAAGGAAATCCTGTTGTTTACTATTTTTATTTGTAATGCTTTGGAAAATTAATTTGGCATAAGGAGTTTTTTTCCCTTAAAATTTTGAAGAAATTGACTAAATAGTTTTCAACAAAGGCAAATAATACTTTCTTTCATCTCTCTTACAACTAGTCAACCTGATCATTGTGACATGTAAACAGCTAGAGCCAATATATAATAAATGGAGATGGGTCTGTGACAATAAAAACTTACTTCTAAAAACTGAAATCTGATGTCCATATAATTTTCCTATGCTATGACCTGCTATTTTTTCTCCCATCCATTTAGCAACTTGTTCATGACTCATGAGCAGTACAGAAACATGGAAAGGTCTGAACTAGATAGCTCCTTGGAGGGGAAACCTATTTCTTTTCATGCTAAGCCACCAAAATGTTTAAAGATGCTTATTTTCTGCAATCTTTAGCAAGCCATTGGCTATTGGATACAATTTTTTTCTGGGTTTATACGTACATGGCATGTGCAAGAACTGGAGCAGGCACAGGCTCTGGGCTTAGTTTGAGGCACTTGGTCCTATAATCCTTCTTGTTAGACCTTGGAGAGTCCCATAGAATATAATAAAAGTTTTCAAACCAATTGCCATTTGTCATGATCCTCAAGCTGAGATTACTCAAGATGCCCAGTATGATAATCATTGAATCCGAAAATTATAATTAAAGTCTTAGAATTTAGATGAAGCTCCTTGTAAGATATGGGGGAAAGCCTCAGAACCTTTACCCTGGGAAGCTTGATATTCTGAAAAACAGCACCCCTTCTTAATTACTTACCTCCTTTTCTACCATCCAACAAGTTAGTGCTACACAGAATACAGACTACTAACTAGAACAAATATGCAGTTCCCTGAGTAATATGAAACTGCTTATACTACATTCCTTCCATCTTGCTTGTTAAGAAGAAAGGTCCTTTAAAGAATAGAGTTATAAGGAGCCAAATTGCTATTCTAGAAGCTGGTGAGAAGGCCTCAGTCTTCCAGTATCTCCTGACTCTTTAGACTATATGATTAACCCCAAGCCTAGCTGTGAAATGCTACTGAAGCTATCAGGATCTTACTGTGATTGTCATCAGCTCTGCAAACGGAGATTGACAATGACAACCTAAGTCATTGGAAGACCCTACATAGTTAGATGGACCAGAGGCTTTGATTCTAAACTATAGCAGAAAGACTAAAACCTGAGTGGAACGGCCCACTCAGAAGAAGAGTGAGAACTGAGTGAACAGCCCAACTTAGGGATGTAAGAATATATCACATCCCTAAGACAAGCAGCTAGAAGGCACAGGAAAGCATTGGATAACTTTAAACTAGCAGAATTTTCTGAAAAGGTCCTAAGGAACAGAATGGTATCAGCAGCTGCCTATTTTCAGAATTTTAAATTAAAGAATACTTAATTTCCATAATAAAATCATAGACAGTTGTCTAGGAAGTAAAATAACCCAAATTTGGGCCTCTGCCCTAGGGCTCATTCTGTCTGAAAGAAAGTAACCTTAAAGCCATTAGCTCATTTCTAGATCTGACTTTGAGATACTATTAGACATTTCCTGAATGACAATTGTTTGTCCACAGAGTGCTCAACAAATTAAAATGGTAAAATCACAGGAATACAAAGAATTCCTTTGTAGTGACTTAAAAGTACTAATAATCCCTATTATTTTTTCTCATCAAGATAGTATCTTTCCAAACAGACGATTGCCTGGATCCATCTTATGTTTCCATGGATCAGTTTCACTATTAGCTCCTGTTGTGGTTCCCACTGCTCACAATCAAAGTCTGAGCCCACTGAAATATGAGGGATATGCATGTGGCTCAGAGATCACAATGACTCAGCCAAGCTGTCAGAGTCTATAATTAGCCAGTGGTTGTTTCATGTTAATGTCATTTGTGTGTTCATTTTGTTCTTGTTGCTGATATGTTTTCACATACCATACCTTATAATTTGTGTCTTCTAGGAAAACATGTACTCCTAAATTGTGACTGCAGATGGTTTGTGTCCCAAGTTTGCCTCAATGACTTCTACTTGTGTAGTCATAAGGATATTTAATGACATCTTTAAACCCCATTTAGGAAGTGTTGCTAGTAACAGATTTCCATCACAGACTCCTTGCAGGAGTCTGTGCCACAGATCAACTACTTAGCCGTTTACCTGACTCAGAAAATTAACCACTACAAATGGATGTCTCTTGTGTCATTTATTGTGCTGACTACTTCGACATATCTTAACATATACACATGTACAAAAAGAGCAAAATATTTTACAAATATAAGCATAGATAGTTTTAAAACCTTTGATTCTATAGATTGTAAAAATGATACAGTAAACAGTATTCATTTCCTGGTATGCATTGTAAAGAACTACTTGTTTAAAGCCACAAACCCACAACTTCAAAAGACATGTCAAGAACATATTTTTCTCCTCTAAGATCTTCAAAACAACTATTAGTTGTTTGCTGGGCAGTTATAAGTCCTGAAAATTTAGTTTACCTAAAACAAACTCAAATAATTGTACTTCTCGTTAAACATTCTTTGTATCAGTTGTTGTTGTTTAGACATTAATATCTATATCCTGGGCTTGTATGGGTGAATATTGAACTAGGGTGCTATGCTTACTTTGGGGAATTATTGCATACCCACTGTGACATGAAGCTCTTTCCAACAGTTGAACAAGACCTCTAAAATAACATTCCATGTTAAATCAAATCAGAAGCCTGATTTCCCCTTCTCTCTTCTTATAGATACATAATACAGATAGGAATCCAGAACAAACAATTTTTGTACTGGTGTTGTACTATCTGTGTGACCTTGAGTAAAGTAGTTCACCTATCTGAATCTTTCATTCCTTGTATACAAAATGAAGTTGGTGTACTCTATCCTTTTTGGAAAGGCGCTATAAAGGAGATGTAAATGAATCAAATATGCCCTGTCATCCACATGAGAGTTAAGGATCAATGATGATGAAACACTGTACTGTGGGAAACTGTGGTGTGATTCAGCCACAGTTTAGGAGACTGACTGAGGAAAAAGAGGTTATTTTTAAAGACCATTCTTCTAGAAAACATTTGTAAAGGAATTAAAGTCTGACTGAGCCCTGGGAGGGCACAGCATATGATTTCCATAGTTGAGGAATAGAATTTTGGCTTTAGAGCTGAGCTTGATGCTAAATCAGGAAGAGAAGAAAAAAGCAGAAGAGAAAAGCTTCATGCCTGGGAGTTGGGAACTTGTCCAGAATGGTTGATAATCCTTCCACTGGAATCCTAATGAGGTCTAAACTCATATTTAATCAATTAAAAGATGAACACAAATTTTTCTTTGAAAGCTGTGTACCTGGAACTTTAAAGTAATAAGCTGCTCTAACACCAGCCTGAAGATTGTAGAGATAGATAGCACTCAAATTAATACTTCTGTCAAAACTAAAGAAGTATGGCCACCAAACAGGCTTGAAAGTGCCAGTTCATCATCAAAATCTAGACCCCTCGTATTTTTTAGATGCCTTGCTTTAAGAAAGAATTCTTATACACAACATGGGTTTAAATCTCATGGATCAAGTTTTACAGCAAGAGATGGGTCATATATCAAAAGGTTAATAACTAGTAATTTCTTGCTCAGTTCTTTTGTGGTCACTGAGCTGCCCAGTACAGACCGGCAGTGAAAGTTCACTTGACCTCTGTCCTACAGAGAGCCCCAACAATCTACCTCAATTGCGCCCAGAGCAGACTAGCAATGTTATCATGCCTACCTTCTTGTCTGAAAGAGTCAAATGAAACATCCTATAGAGTTGTAATCCCCCATCACTATATAGTACTTAACCATAACATTTATTATACTTTTAATAGTCAAAATATATAGATGCCTGCGATCTTTGGAGATGATAAAATCATCTATTCATCCCTTGATTTATATAGAGAGAAGACATGTGCGCAGTGTATGACATAACTAAAATAACTCAAATATCTAATTAACTGAAAGAATCTTGGTTCCCTCTGCACATTTGACAGAAATGCAGCTGTTGCATTATACTAGCAATAGTTTTATCCTTACTGCAAGGTAGATCTGATAATAATTTAGACAAGATATTTTGTAACACAAAGACCACTTTGATTTCTTTCAGGATGCTTGAAGATGACCTGAAGCTGAGCAGTGACGAAGATGACCTTGAGCCTGTGAAGACCTTGACCACTCAATGCACAGCCAATGAGCTCTACCAGGTAGGAGGAGCTTAGAGCTTTACATTAGGCCCAAAGTGGGGGAACACAAAGAAATATAATGGCTTTCAACCCAGCCTATTCCTTTTGCAAGATAGAAAGAAAAAAGATGATCAGTGTTTGTGGATGAATGAAATCAACTGCCACTTTCATTAAACTCACATGTAGACGCTGTGTTCTTCAAAACCAATTTCACATCCTTCCATCTTTCTCTATTTTCTTTACACAAATATGGTTCATCAATAAGTAATAGAGACTATCATCTTTCTTTCTTTTGAACTACTTGCTATATTTGGATGCCATGGCATGTCTGTCAGATAACTCTAGTGTGAAGGTTAGCATTTACAGCCACTAATTTTGCTGGAATTGTGAATGTTCCACTTCCTTCTCTAAGAAGTACAGTAGAATTGAGAATAACTGTTGCAGCAATAAGCATTCAGCAAAAGTTTTCAATTGTCCTCAATTTCTTCTGTTCAGTGCTATCTTTCCAGATGAGACAATTGACATTTGTAATTTTTTTTGTCATTTCTGATGAGATTGGACTTCTTGGTTTGGTTTTAAAAGTAAAATAGCATTGTTATGCCACCAAATATGGAGCACAAAAGACAGTCTTGATACTACATAAATCTTGTATATCTCCAAGTTTAGTGGTCTATCAAGAACAAACACAAGGTAAGTACTACCTGTACTTCACAGCTGTATCCAAGGTGCTAGCTGCACATTTACAAAGTGCAACAGTCCTTCTCTAACTTGACTTGTGAATTCATAACAAATGTGAAACACACACTTCATTTCATTTGAGATGTCTGTCATTTCCTGATTTTTGCATGTACTATGCCAAGAACAAGAGCATCACATTTGTATATAAACAAATTCTACATCATTAATTTTGACAGCTGCAACCTTAAATTTTAATGGAAATGTTTAGAGCAGAATGTGGCAATAACTGGGAGTAAATTTTGTACATTGATTTTTCTCTCTATGTGAATATATAAATGCATTTTGCTTTATAACTCATAATATTTTTGCATTATGTTAAGATGTGGCATCGGTTCCATTTGCCTGAGTCATCTGAGATTTTTGAGATAACTTTGCTGACATTATATAAAGTGCTGATATAGAATGATCAGTTGGAAGTACCTGTAGCCTGATGTCTTCTGACCAGACATAGCTAAAGTTCTTTCATTCAATGGGGGATCTGAAATGGTAGAACCACAGTACAGCAAAATAATATAGTTTAGTTCAGGAAACATGAATGCTCACAAGGTTGCAGATATTCACAGATGAAGCCCTTTGGAGGGTTTTCAGAACAAGTTGAGAGACTTGCAGGCTATAGTCATTTGGTAGTACTGACATTTAGTGAACTGTGGATTTATGAGGCTTAGCATTCTTTTCCAAGCATATATTATTTAAAATGGTTTTCCCTTTTACTATTAAACATCATATAACATAAAATATAGGTATTTATAAACTCATAGTTTATAAATTCTGTATATTGACAAACTTGTACATCCATCAATTCCAAAATATTTTTATTATTCAAAATGGAAACCCTATACCCATGAAGTATACCCATTCCTCCTTTCTTTTAATCCCTGAAGATGGCTCAGTAACATATTGTTTTCTCTTCATGAATTTACCTATTATCTATAATAGGATGCTGCAATGTTGGGCCCTTTTGATATCTGGCTTTACTTACTGTAATGATTTTTTCTAAGTTATTTCAGGTTGTATCATATAGTAACACTTCATTCAGTTTTGTGGCAAAATAATATTCTGTAGTATGGATGAAGCAGATTTTGTTTATCTTGTCATCTATTGATATATCTGTCACTTCTGCCTTTGGGATCTTCTTTAGTGCTATTGTCTGTACTTATGGGCAAATGTTTTAATGGACATTTGTATTGACTCTTTAGTATGGAAAAAGAATTATTTTGTATTTGTCTTATTAGGGAACCACAGACACTGTTTTCATCTGGGTATTATAGGTCCATGTAGATAACATGGTCATATTATTTGCCCCAATGGGAACCATTGTATCTCCCACAACATCAAAAATATATACATCACATACACAGAAAAAAAAAATGAAAACACAGAGATTTTTCCACATTCCATTGCAGTTTGCTTCTTAATAAGGACTTTGAGAGATGATGGCATTGATTCACTGTTCTCTAAGATGGTGTACTCATTCTAAGACACTACTGAAGAATAAGTTTGGTGGCAGTCATACAGTCAAACAAATGTGGGTTTTAATCCTAGTCTTACCACTTTCAAGCTGAATAAATTTGAGGAAAGCTCTAGTTTCTGTAAAGATAAGAGTAGCACCTACTCATTGAGTTATAGTTGATTCATTGAAGAAGTGGACCAATACATAACAAAGGACTTGACACACTAAAGCTTAGGGCATAACAGGTACTCATCATTTTATAAGATATTCATCATTGTTATAGCTATGTGTGATGATATAAAAAGTCTAGTATTCATTTGAAATACTAAGTCTATCCACTTTCTCTTTGCCTGTAAAGAATGGGAAGTTAAAAGAGAACTACTGAATTAGGTACAGAAAAAAATAGTCAGCATGTGGCAAACTTGAATGAATAGAATCTGTCTTGTCTTAATGTTTATTACCTGTGTGTTCCTGACCATGAGAAAGTAAAAGTATAATTATTAAGAGTGTTATTTCTACACTGGAGAAACCTGGTAAGAAGTCCTACTTCATACATACTAATTTTATTACATTTGGGGAAAGTGCCAAACACCCCAAAGTCTCAGATTTCTCATGAGTAAATTAGGATAAAACAATCTTGGGTAATTCATAGTAGTGCTAAGAGAAAGTATGTGGAACACTTTAAACATGAGAAATATGTGATGATCCTTCCTTGTAGTGTTAATCCTTCCATTTAGTGTTAATGGAAATTCTTAGATATACAAGGGGATACACATTACTCTTCATTTTCACTTAGGTGTCCATAGGATTTACTAAGTACTAGATCAAATGCTCCAACTGGCATGTAAAGGGATCTTTCAGGTATGAATGACCTTAATTCCTCTGGGCCCTGGCAACTTTTAAGGCAGAATCTCCAGGAATAACGGCTAGGTCACCAATGATACTGTATAAGTTTCTCCAGAAAATTACATGTCTCTGGAAGTTTTTTCTTAAAAGGATGGATGTAGATGAACAGTTGAATCATACATTTTTAATTCAGTTCGTCTCTTCTTTTTCTGAAGTAGTTCCTGCTCTGCCCCAGAAAACAGATTAAAGGCTCTCCTGTAATGTTGTTCTTCCATGGTTGCCTTGTGAAACTAACCCCAAATATGACATGAACATCATTTTACATTCATATGAGACATCATAAATTTCCAGACAATGTTAGTATAACAGTGCTTTGTATTTACTGTTTGTGTAAACATTTCTGCTGCATTATAGTGTTTACAAGAAAGAAAAAAAAAACAGGTAATATATCAATGGAATGACTTTGACTGGGGGAGTCACATGATGTCCATCACCAGTTGAATGAGCTTTTACTTGTCATCTGGGATTTTTGTTATTTCAGATATGTTTTCACCTCTGACCTTCCCCTTGTAAAACTTAATGAACTACCATTTTCAAATAAGTCATCCAGATCAGGTAAAAGTGCTCTGATCAGATCACTGGGGTTCACTCAGGGAGCAGCTGGATACAAAAGGATTAGCTCTTTAGGAGTGGGGATATATCATGTTCTCTGCATAGCCCTGCCTCGTTAGACCGAATCTTCTGTTTCCCTTTTTGTCAAAATGTTCTTCTTATATTTCTTGTGATTAAAGGAACCCATGAAAATGAGGAGTTAAACATGGAATCAATTTTCATTTACAGCTGAGAAGCAGTTATTGATGCTGTGCTTGCAGTTCAATAAAAGATCTAAAGATACAGACCTTGTGCTTCTCTTTCAATAAAAACAGGCTAATCAGTCTCAACTGTTTTTGTTTTTTTTAACAACTGAATTATATTGACAGGATTATTAAAATTGGTGTCTTTAAAGTTTTAAGAACTCTAGAATTTGGTCAGTTCCAAAGACTTTTCAAATGTATAGTGACCAGCCTCTAAAATTTATTCAGTATATGTTCATAGAACCAGGTAAACACCTGATTATTTTTTCACCAAATGATGTCACAGTATTTGACTGACATAGCTTCAAGCTTGTAGTCTGCTATCTCCTGAAGGCAGGATGCTCTATGATGCTCAGTATCTGAAGCCTTCTCAGATAAGGACATGCCTCGTTCATAACCCAACTTACCTCAGACTGACTGTATGGACAGAAAGCAGATTTCAGAACACACACATATACCTCTAGAAATTACCATTAGGGCATTTTAACAGTAATGTAACCTTTTTATTAATATGAATCAGACTAAAACCATACACTTCATTTAGCCCACTTCAAGAAACTTTTAATATGTTTGAATGTTCAGTTAGTGACTGGGTTCAGCCAAAGAACTATACCTAAACCTTGGCATTGTGTGCTCTTTAGTGTTTTAGAATCTTATAGTCTATAATAAATTAGATGGTATATGCTCTTAAAATGTTCTCCAAAATGTCAGATAGGAATTGATCTATATTCTTTAAAATGTTTATATTCATGTGTTTTAATTTCTTAAAAAATAGCCAAGCAATTAAAATTTTTGAGATATATTATGTAAGTAGTTTCAATGTACCCAAATTTGTTTAGTCACATAAGAATTTGCCTGACAACATTTGAAACATACCAAATTCACAATATGTTAATAGAGATTTGTATACTTTTCAAATAGAAGTTGAAGCCAGAGGTGTATCTCAAATATATTAGACTTACAGAAAAAAATGTTTTCTTGGCTCTTGCCCTCCACTTCATTATTTTAATTCATGTTTTCTCTGTAGATTTAGAACAACCTCACATATATAAAAGTTTTTTCAATCCTGACACTTAATTTTGGTTTCATATCTGAACCATTTGTTGTTTGTTGGTAGGCTGTCTTCTGGCTAAGTTGTTGTTTATTCATTTCAAATAACATAAAATTCATAATAGTGGAAACCCTGGGCATTCTGACAGGTTTTGGATGAGCTGCTTATACCTATATAGAACTTCCACAATACATTAGCCACCTTAAACTGAGAGCCCATTTTTATGTGGATAAAATTGCTAGTGAAAATGTTACAATGAATTTTACTCATGCTATCAGCTGATTATTTTAGGTAAGTTGACATGCTGTAGTGAATACATTAGTTGTGACAGCAGGTACTCTTTCCTGCTGTAATCATTCCTGTTTTGTGGCCACAGTTCTCCCTCATCATGCTGAACAAGTTGCTCCCTCCCCAAGGTTTTACCACATTTCCATTTACTTTGTTATCAGCAGAAAGGCTAAGAAAGGCCTCTTCAGTAATGACATCAATACGACACACAAAGCAAGAGAGGTCAGCCTGTCAGAGTTAGAGAAACAGCAGATGGATTAGGTTGAAACTGGCTGAAAATAACTTTAATAGAGTCTTTTAATGTAAACAGTTTATCTGTCATTGCCTTTCATTGAAATTCCCCCACAAAATGATAGATTTGGGGATGTTGAGGTTACAGAATATAACTGAATAAAATCCATACGTTGTTATACTCAGACTACCCAGCAATTAGAGAAATAGAGGGCATTTTTATTTATTCATTAAAGACAAGAAAGTAAATACGATAACATATCAGGTTAATAGAATAACATTGGCCTTCATATTCCCAAGATTATGTTTCCCATTTGGCAGTATTATCATAGAGACTAGATTATTAAAAAAATAAAAGTTTAAGGCTTGTATGATATGATTTTTAATATGCTTCTGGCAAGTTTGTGACTATTCAGAAACCCATGTGCTGAATTTTTTCATTAAAATTATGTTTTTTTCCACTTTTAGTACCAAATATTTTGCCTTGCAATCTCTCTATAATAGAATGCCTTGAGCATGCAAAGAGCATACAAAGATATATAGAAGTACAATGATTTTGCATATTGTGTTTTCACATGGTCAGTAGTGACCATGTACTAGTTAACACTCATGATATTTCATAAATAATCCATGTATGGGCCTTTTTTATTGCAAGCCCAATGTCTCTTTTGCTAAGTGTGACACTGTTTTTATAGTGATCTTAAATCAGACACTTGTAATGTAAAATGCTTGCCTTAGATCCAAACAGAAAAAAAAGAGAATTGTAAAAAAATGACTGGATAGATAATATTCATGTATGAGAAGATGATCATAGACTTTCCATCCACAAAGAGCACACAGCACATATTTGCCTCTGTAAAGATTGTGACCGTAGAAGCAGCAGCTACCTCTGAGAAGCTACAAATTACTATATGCACATCAGAATGGAAGTGTCACAAGGAAGAATCTTGACCATAATGCTCTTGTCAAAGACTCTGAGCTGAAGTGGCCAAAGACCAGTGTCTCTATCTCTGCTCTCACCCTTACCCCTGTTTTATTCAATTGTTTTACTTTTCTCAAATCCATCTATCTCTCCACAGTCTGTCTTAATGCATGGGTAAAGCCTGGAGGTTGTATCTTAGAATCATTAGTAAGCAAACTCTGGGAAATGTATCTTGTGTGCCTGAGTTTATGGGAAGTTTCCAAGCTTTGATTTTAATCAGAATTCTAGACTACAATACAGTAATGTGAATATCTCCCATAAATGCTGGTAATAAAATACTTCCAAATTTGAGTTTATCTTGTATCCTGCTAGTTTGCTGAAGGTGTTTGTCAGCTATAGGAGTTCCCTGGTAGAGTTTATTGGGTCGCTTATGTAAACTATCATATCATCTGCAAATAGAGACAGTTTGACTTCTTCCTTTACAATTCGGATGTCCTTGATCTCCTTTTGTTGTCTTATAGCTTTAGCAAGAACTTCAAGTATGATATTGAAGAGATATGGAGAGAGAGGACAGCCTTGTCTTTTTCCTGATTTTAGAGGAATTGGCTTAAGTTTCTCTCCATTCAGTTTGATGCTGGCAGTTGGTTTGCTGTATATTGCTCTTATTCTGTTTAGGTATGTTCCTGTTATCCCTGATCTCTCCAAGACCTTTATCAGGAAAGGGTGTTGAATTTTGTCGAAGGCTTTTTCAGCATCTAGGGAGATGATCATATGGTTTTCCTATTTCAGTTTGACTATATGGTGGATCACATTGATAAATTTCAAAAAAGTCAGTAGCCCTACTTTTTTCAAACAACAAAGAGGCTGAGAAAGAAATCAGAGAAACATCACCCTTTACAATAGCAACAAGCAACATAAAGTATCTTGGGGTAACACTTACCAAACAAGTGAAAAACCTATATAATAAGAACTTTGTGGCTCTAAAGAAAGAAATGGAAAGATCTCCCATGCTCTTGGATAGGTGGGATAAACATAGTAAAAATGGCAATCTTGCCAAAAGCAATCTACAGATTCAATGCAATGCCCATTAAAATCCCACCACAATTCTTCACTGACCTTGAAAGGATAATAATCAACATTATATGGAAAAACAAAAGACCCAGGATAGCAAAAAAAAAATCCCTATACAATAAAAGAACTTCAGGAGGCATCATCATTCCTGACTTTAAGCTGTACTACAGAGCTATAGTTCTGAAAACAGCCTGGTATTGGCATAAAAATAGACAGGTAGACAAATGGAATCAAATTGAAAACCCTGATATTAACCCACACACCTATGAACACCCGATTTTTGACAAAACAGCTAAAATTATACAATGGGGCAAGGAAAGCATCTTCAACAAATGGTGCTGGCACAATTGGATGAGTGTGTGTAGAAGACTGCAGATAGACCCATGTCTGTCGCCATGCACAAAACTCAAGTCCAAATGGATCAAAGACCTCAACACCAATCCAGCCACACTGAATCTCTTATGAAGAGAAAGTAGGAGGTACCCTTGAATAAATTGGTATAGGAGACTGCTTCCTGAACATAACTCCAGGGGCACAGACACTGAGAGAAACAATTAATAAATGGGACCTCTTCAAACTTAGAAGCTTCTGTAAGGCAAAGGACACAGTGGACAAGACCAAAGGGCAGCCCACAGACTGGGAAAAGATTTTCAACAATCCTATATCCCACAAAAGGCTGATCTCCAAAATATACAAAGAACTCAAGAAACTAGTCAAGAAAACACAAACATCCCTATTAAAAAATGCAGTACAGAACTGAAGAAAGAATTCTCAATACAGGAAATCAAAAAAGCTGAAAGGCACTTAAGAAAGTGTTCAACAACCTTAGCTATCAGGGAAATGCAAATCAAAACTACTGTAAGATACCATCTTACTCCTGCCAGAATGGCAAAAATTATAAACACCAATGAAAACTCATGCTGAAGAGCATATGGAGAAAGGGGGACACTCCTCCACTGCTGGTGGGAGTGCAAACTCGTACAGCCATTTTGGAGATCAGTATGGTGGTTCCTGGGGACAATGGGAATTAGTTTACCACAGGACCCAGCAATCCCCATCTTAGGCATATACCCAAAGGATCCACATCCATGCAACAAAGACAACTGTTCAACTATGTTCATAGTAGCATTATTTGTAATAGCAGGAAGCTGGAAGCAACCTAGATGTCCCAAATCTATATTTGTTTTTAAAAACAATTACACATCCTTTTTAATATCAAAAATAAATCACCCTTTATGTCTTTAAAAAACGTTATAAAGAAAAGGATGTTCAGAATAAATACACAATGATTGAAGTTAAAAAAAAAAAAAAGATGTGGCACATCTACACAATGGAATACTGCTCTGCAGAAAAAAAAATAATGGAATCTTGAAATTCGTAGGCAAGTGGATGGCACTTGAAGAAACCATCCTGAATGATGTAACCCAGTCACAAAAAGAGGAACATAGTATGTACTTGCTCATATATGGATTTTGGACCTAGAGCAAAGGATCACCAGCCTATAATCCACACCACCAGAGGAACTAGGATACAAGGTGTATTCTAAGAGATTCATATAAAGTCCCTCACAGAACCGGGAAGGGACGAGTCCCCCAGAGCTCAGAGGAAGTGGGTGGGTGGCAGCGAATGGAGAGAGAAGTAGGAGAAAACGAGGGGGAGGAAAGGAAAAAATGTGCGACCAGGAAGATTGAGCCTGGTTAGGAATAGAAGATAGGAGAGAGAGAGAGAGAGAGAGAGAGAGAGAGAGAGAGAGAGAGAGAGAGAGAGAGAGAGAGAGAGAGAGAACATAAAAGAGGGAGCCAATATTGGTTTGAAGAGAAAACTGAACCCAAAGAAAGGTCTAGAGACCTACAAGGCTGCCGCCAACTAACAATTTGAGCATCTGTGGAAAGGCTACCATAAATGCCTTTCCCGGATAGTGAGATCAAAAACTAACTTATACATGGAGCCCTCATCTAATACCTGTTGGAAACAGAAGCAAACACCCATACCTAAACACGGAGTCGAACTAGACCCCAGATGCAGATGGAGAGGACATGACCAGGTTGCAGAAACACATAGAGAAAGCTGACCTGAACAAGGAGGAGCTAACAGGCCCCCAGACTGATAGCTGGGACCCCAGCATGGGACTGACTCAGACCCCCCTGAATATGGGTCTCAGCCAGAAGGACTGAGCAATCTAAGGGACCTCATACAGTGGAACCAGGACACATCCTGGTGCACAAAAGAACCTTGTGATCACACCCCCCATGGAGTGATACTGCCTTAACCCAGAGACAGGAGAGAAGCCCTAGTTCCTACTTCAAATGACTTGTCAGGTCTACATGACCCCACCTGGATGGCATTGGCCTACATGTGGAATGGGGGTGGGGGAATGGAAGGGGAGGGTGGTTAGGGTGCATGTGATGGGGCAGAGAGGGTAAAAGTGAGGGAGTGAGGGAGGGAGAGGGAACTGGGATGGACATGTAAAATATTAAATTAATATTTCCAAATTTAAAAAAGTAAGATGTTTAAATTGTTGTGTTGAAAAAGCCACAAGACAAGGTTTACATACCCTCTTAGGGTGCCATGTTTACTTTTCTATTTATAGCAAGAAAAAGAGCATAAATACTGAAAGTAAGCAAAACAACTATCCAAATTCCAGATAGTTACAGATGTAACATTAACCATTCAGAATATAAGTGGCTTAGAAGATTTACCAAATGTATACCACACTGAATGTATCTCAAAAATATATTCCAAATGAGGTTTTAGACTGTTTCACCACAAAATAATAAATTTTCTCAAGCTTATTATTTTGCTAATGGAGTTAGACACATTTCATATTTAGCCCTGAGTCATGCATATGTATATTAAAATAGAAGATGTTGGAGCTGAAAATGACAAAGAAATATTTCACTTCATTTGCCCCGTTTTGCCAGTATGGAAACTGAGTATAATTCACTCAGTATTTGCATGCAGATTAAAAATTGATGTACCCTCTTCACCCTGAGCATAATGTACTCTGATAACACTTGTGTGCTGATGATAAAGATATTTCATCAGCAGCAAGTGCACTAATTTATACTTTGGACAAGAAGAAACACCGAGTATCTGCTGTCTACTATAAATAATTTGTGCGTTTTGTTCTTACTTGTGATAGGGAGAGAGAGTCTCTGTTATGTTATATGGAAAGACCACATGCCATTGTTTGAGTATTATTTTAGTATGAGGGGAAAGAGGACTCAAATTGGTTAGGAGAAAAAACTTGAGTTTTTCAATCCACAAATAGTAAGAGAATAGTGAATGAGTAACTTTCACTGGCTACTCTAATGGGAAAATGAAAATATCTAACCCATACTGAGATGCTCTTTCCTATTGTCTCTGTACTTTCTTAGAGGAAAATAACTGTCAAAATGTGATTTTTATGGATGAGACATGTTTTTCTTCAAAAAGAGTGTGTTTTCCACTTAGTTACAATAGCTAAAACTTAAGCTCTAGAAGAAATCATCAACTGACAAATAGCCTTTAGAAAGGACTTTTTATCCTTCATAGGAGACAGCATAAGGGAATAAGCATTTATGAAAACATGTACTTCCGAATCCTATTGTCAAACATCTTTGGACATGAACTAGAAAAATTCATTGTCAGGAAGAGGGAACTGCGATTGATATGTAAAATAAGAAAAAGTAATAAAAAATGAAAGGATAAAAAGAAAAACTCATTGTCATATTACTAACAATATAGATAAAACACAAGTGGGACTTGCTACACGGCCACTGTTCAATCAACAATAACCATAGCAGAATCCTAAAAAAGCGTCAGGGTAGATGTGATTTACTGAACAATGGGCATCTAGAAACATTATGATATTTTGTTTGTTGGTTGCTTGGCTCTTCAGCAGTATCTATAGAACTCATGCATTTGCTTATACTTAGTACTAAGGTACAGTTCCACCCCAGATTCTGATAAGGAGAATACTGTGGTCAAATTGGAATCTCAAAAGATTCATCTCGCAAAGAATAAATCAGGATAAGAATAATGAAATAATGGAACAGTAAGAAGGCAGAGACCACAGGACAATGAAAGGTAATAAGCATCAATTTTGTAAGTAAATGACAGAAGAGTAAGGAAAACAATTTCAGACACCAAATGGTCTGGAAATATTAGGGAGAGCTCTTTGTCTTTGCAATGTTAATAAGAATTTCTTTTTAATAGTAGGATGGACCAACATGTACATGAGCCTAGAAGTAATCTCTCCTACAAGAGTTTTTTATTTCAACCTCTATAGAGTCTATATTCCTTCAGGATACTCTGTTATACCCAGAATTCAACAGCTACACCTCTCAAACTGCCACGATCCTTGATTCATTTCTGTGGTAAATGTTTATTGACTACTAGATGCAAGATATGGTTCTTTTAAACATAAAACATACTTACCTTAATCTATCCTGCTGAAATTCTATTCCTGCCTCCTGTAAGTATTGTAGGAATTCTGGGTACTCTTCCAGGTACCACTAAATATACAAGGACAAGTGACATCTTCTTGTCCTTGAATGTAAAATTGGAAATATAGCTAGGAATCCAGGTTCTGTACAAGTTGAGTGAAATTTTGTCTTAATCTTTCCTCCTGGCTATGTATACTTAATGTTGGTTGAAACCTCAGTCTCCAGGATAAATTGTCTCTTCTTATTTAACTTATCGAAGTGGAATTCATGTAAATACTATAATTAAGAATATGCTGGGTGTTGGTGTACTAGGTCTTCAAACTCATCACTTGATTTCTGTGAGCTCAAGGGCAGCCTGGCCTACAGAATCAGTTCCAGGATGCCCAAGGCAACACAGAGAAAACCTGCTTTCTAAAACAAACAAACAAACAAACATATATATATATATATACATATATATATGTGTGTGTGTGCGTGTGTGTGTGTGTCCTTTCAGCATACACCATTTTAGTTGATTTAGCAAGTTCTGTAGGCATTGATTTGAAGCCACTTGAATACTTTGCTGATGAGTCCATTTGTCAATAGAGGAGTTCTTTCCTGAACTAAGGAAATCAATGAAATTTACCAATGCATGTCACTAGATTGGGAATAACTGTATCATGCAGCATAACTATGTGAATAGTTAAAAATAAAAGGAAATATGTGGCAATAAAAAGCAAAATCAATACAATAATTGATCATCTGTCTTAGTACTGCATTGACTAATGTGAAGTTATTTGAAATTATCAGAATGATTGAATTTTTCACTTTTATCAAGAAGCATAAAGATTCAACTTAGGCATACATGCCTTTAGAATGGCAGAGAAAACCATATAAGTGTAAGAGTTATGTACAAAAATACTAATAAAATAATATTTTAGGTATGATTGATAATATTGTAGTTTTTATAGAAAAAGCATTACCTGAATACATATCCTTGTAAAAATGAGTCCACTGGCACAATATCTCCAAGCCATCTGAGTGCTTACTTTAATAACCTCAACATAGATGAAATATATAGTATTGCACTTGTCTTCTATAAACCATAGGTGGGTAATGCATAAGTCTGGATGTAACTATTCAGATCTTCCTTTTCAAAAGCCCCTCTCCGTCAATTCTCTATATTTTCTATGGATTAATTGACAAGAACAAAATTCATTATAACCACAGGATCAAACTTACCCAAAAGAATCTTGGCAAGCTTTAGCATTATAGAGAAGATGAGTAACAAATTTTCTAAGTTGCTTATACGCAGAATTTTCTTCTTCAAAATGTTGTATTGCTGTATAAGATGGAATTAAGTATATAGCCACTCACTGTCCTTTCTTTCTTCCTTCTTTCCTTCCTTCCTTCCTTCTTTCCTTTCTGTGATGAGAACTCTATCATTTGCTTCTTGTGATGCAGTGTGGTCCTTCACCTATTTAAGTTTCAGCACAATATATGGATTCTCTATATAAAACAAAGACTAAGTTCATAGTTTTTTTAAGTTATTTTTTTAAAGAAGTCAGCTTTAATGAACAAGCAGCTATGAGCCTATCCACATCATCCATTTTTGGGAAATAAATTTGTTGCTTAACAGGATACTCTGGATAGTATACTGATGGTAATGAAATATCTCTCAGCTCATAAAGAGTCCTTAGAAAAAGAGAAGTGTCTTCTCCCTGGAATATAGTTCTTTTTCAAGATGCTTGTCATATAATGTTAGTGAGGAAATAAAGAGCATCCCTACAGTATACGTTGCAGAACAAGGGATTTCTGAAGGATGGATAACTTGAAAATGAGGGTTCAGCAAGATATGTATGATGGTGGCACACACTTGTAATTGCAGCATTTGGATGGCAGAAACAGAAAGATCACTTGTTTGATGCTATACTGGGTTGTGCAGGAAGAGTGTATCTCAATGAACAAGAAGGATCAATCATCCTAGGCTTCATTTAGAGAGAGGAGGGGCAGAAATGAAGAAAAAGGCAAGGAGATATGAGTGGTATGTAAACATGCTTGTGACCCATACTCCTACCTCCAGTTCTCATAGTGCTATATTATAAAGCTCCAAGATTCATAGCTATGCAATGGTAGAAGACCCTCACCTGTTTCATAAGGTCTCCTTGGTATTTCAGAGTCTTCTTTTAATACTGTTTTCTAGACAGGGGCATTATTTTTACCTCGGAGCTATTTCTGATGTGGAGAAAGCAGCATCATAGCATTTCCTATCCTCATTGCAGTAACTGTATATGTTCAATACTGGAACCTGACCACTACTTGGCAAATCCACAAACAATCTTACCATTAAATGTAACACACTGGTATCTTCTATAAAGCACTCACAAATGATGTGCATGTTGTTTCCTTAGCATACTGAAGTTCTGAACACAGCCATCGCTGTTGAATGCTAACAATGATCACTGATATTTTCAAAATGAGCAAACTAGAGCTTAGGAGTTGGTACCATAAGTAGAAAATCCAGAACCACAATACAGCTTATTAACATTTCCAGTACCTTACACTTCTACGAACATGTATGTCCAACCTATGGCCCATGGGCTGCAGATACTCCAAGGAGGCTATGAATGAAGCCTAGTACATTTATACATGACAATGTCAAAAGATCGGGCAGTTATGTACAATGCACTAACTCTCATGTCATACTACAACATAATCCTTAAAAATTTTCTTTCATTATGTTTCCTTACATGAGAATATCCTCCTTGAAGAGATATGTTCCATGTTAGATAAATACAGACATTATAAATTAAAGCAATGTAAATGTTAACTGTCAGCTATTTATTTTCCAGTCAATTTAAATTACCTTAATGCATGTTTCTAAACTTAAATTTGGCTGTGACTTTCTTAATACTTGGTGAATTACACTGTCATTTCCTTTGAATTTACCTTTTGCATCATGTTTCACATTCTACCACATGTATCTGGAATGTGAGAGTGTCTTCTTATATTTGCTCATTTCAAATGAGGAAATTTTCACCTTACAAATTTTGTAGAGTAATTCTTTCATGCCTTAAAGGCACATGTAATTTGAATCCAAAAGATCTGCTTAGATTTTAATTTCACATCTTAGTATTACAATCCCCCATAGCATGCCTATAACAAAGTCAAATTACAGCAAATGTGGGGAATATAAATTGTAAGCCATGTCTCACCTGTCACCATTTAGTTTAAAAATTCCCTATGATGGTCACACAGGATGACATGAACATATTTGGATATAACTCTGAGACACTGAAATGACTCTAAGTTCCTTTCTAAAGGAAAACAGAACCTCTAAGCATAGACATTTCAATCGATAACCAAGCAATGTAGAAAAGATAATTTGAATGAAGTTATAATCTTACACTAGCTGGATACAATAGCATATGTTTCAAAGAACCTGGCCTGAAACAGGATAAGGCTTCTCATCACAGAAAAATAACTGTGTATAATTGACAATTGTAAAATAAGATAGAGACGACATTTTCAAAAAGTCTGTCTCAATTAAATCTGGGTTTAGCAATGTCAGTTTGATTTCTTCTACATTTTCTGCCACTGCCATGCTCACAAGAGGAACTACTAGAACAGTGCCTGCTACATGGGGATAATGTACAGCTTCTAGAACAGCCTTACTTGCATTTTAATTGTAAAAATTGAGTTGATATGTCTTCCATAGTGATTCATTTTCAACTGACTACCATACTTATTCCTAACCAGACAGACTTGAGAGGAGAAAACTGGAGACAGCAGGAGGAAGGAGGGGAAGGGAGGTGTGACAGAGAGGGGAGGAAAACAGCTAGGATGAGAGAGAGAGGGGGGGGGGAGGAAAACAAAGTAAAGGGAACAGGGGAGAGGGGAGGAGAAAGGAGGGGGAGGTAATCTACAGCAAAGGGGAATTTGAATGCCTATGTGGACCAAGTGTCAGTACTATAGGAAAGGTCAATGGTCAACCTTGCACCTCTTGCCAGCATCTTTCTCTTCCTTTATCTTTCTGACCTGGAAGAATACATGGTGAACAGGGTTAACTGCTTTTATCTATGTTGATTACATAGGCATTATCTCACATGCTCTAGATATACATGAGAGGTGATTTGAAGAACCTGGACACATAGTTCTTGTTTTCTCATTTTTACCTGTTGCTTCACTTCCTAACTGTCTTCTTATTCTACAAATTGTCAAAATTCAATTTCAGGTACAGGTGGTAAGAAAATAAATTTTCCCTAACAAGACAAAGTAATTACTCAATAATAACAGATGTTTATCTAGTGACAGATCATGAGACTTAATAAAGAAGAGGATCTTAGATTTCCCAACTCTAATGTTTGAAAGTTGGGAACTGTATGTGGCTATTAAATGCATGGATGTAGCATAGTGGAGTTCAACATATTGAATCTCATTGATGATTAGCTATGATGTCTAGTACAGTGTGAGAGTGGCACTGTTGAAAGTGATTGCTTTAGTATTCTAATTACAGTACTGTTCTTCTGCCTTAGACTCTATCAACTTCAAGATTCACAAACAAGGTCCTCTAATGGATATTGTTTAAAAAGTGAACAAGTCTGAATGTGGTCAAACAGCTGTTTCATTGCTCTCTATATGAACTGTTATTCTGTTAGCCTGAGAAAATCTAGTAGAATGCAAGTTTGGTTCTGATTACATAATTATGCTACAGATATATGAAAAAAATCATCACTGAAGCCCTCCAGGTGCTTAAACAGTTTGATAGACTGTAGCCATTCTGCCATAAGCACCCCAGCTGTGTTGCTTAGCAACATTTTAATTCCAGAACAATTGAAGGAGATGAAATCCCATGGAGAGGGAAAGAGAAATAAGAGGGCTGTTGACAGATGATCTGAGTTGTTTCTTCTAATATACTGTGAAGATCACTAGCTCTTTTCATGAATGATAAATGCACTATACACAGATCAATGGGTTCAGCAATAAACTATAACCAGGCTCCATGTCTAAGGTGACTCAGGACACAAAGCCCAGAAATTTCTGCATTTTGAGATAAGGTGTGTATTTTCCTGAAGGTTCCAGGAGAGGATATTGACCTTAGTATTTGGGCATTCATTGCCCTTTTGTAATGTCTGCTACTAAAAGTAATTTTGGAAATGAACATTTTTTGTCTTTTCATGGGGCAGGTGTGGTTAGGTGATGGGAAGAAAGGTAAGGCTAATGATCACTGCCATAGAACCACCATGTTTTGCAGTCCCCTCTAACGTAGTCAGTTCAATCCAATCAGGCCTACATTGGGTAAAGTTAGAGTAAATGGTAGGGAAGAGAAGATCTCCTTGTGCACTCAAGAGCCCACTTTCAAGGGTCCTACTGAACTTTGCCAGGTGCTCTGACAATGCATGTCTGAGTTTGAGCACTGGGACAAGTAAATACATTCTCTGGGGAAGAAAAATGTTTACTATGTCACTGCTTATTCATGGGAGCTTCTTTCAGTTCACTCCTAATGTTTCTAGAAAGCATTTGTTATCTTTCTACTGTTTAGTGTTTTGGTTACTAGTTGCAAAGATTATGCCTGTTAATATTGTCTAATTGCAATTTTCTCTCTGTTTACAGGCTGTTGAAAAGGCAAAACCTAAGAATAATCCTGTGAAGTAAGTTATTTTTGCTAGTTTAAAATGTTAATTTTAATGAACTCTGTGCATGGGGGAAATTAAAGTCATAAAAGACTTGTATTTTGCATTAATCTCTATTCATGACAATTTAAAGACAAAAACAAAACACAGGGGAAAATCATCCTCTAATGAACAAGAAACAGCTTATATTTTTTCCATGTGTCCCTGATGAGGAAATGCCCCAAGTTTACACAGTTTACATAAATTAATATGTGCCATCATGAATAGCTGCCAAATACTATTATAATCATATGCAATGCATACTACTTCAAGCCTTTGGGTTTTTTCTCATGCTAAAAAGATTACATTTTTAATTGCAAACCCTGAACCTTATGACAGAGACTTAAATGCCTGAACATGTGCCAAGTAATCTCTAGCCACACGAGTAGGTTTGCACCTTGGAATCAAGGCTTTAATATTCTGTTAATGGAAAGGTCATAAAAACGCATTTAACTGAACTGGGGTGCTAACAAAGACCAGTTACTAAGCCAGTTACATGCCATTGTGGGACATGAAATTTATAAACAAATCATTCGGTGCTATTTTAAATATAGTACACATGAGACATCCTGTCAAGTCATTTGGAATACAGACTAGGCCCTTCCTCCTGACTCTAGGTTAAAGGAATATCCATCAATAGGGAATATTCTCCAAAAGTCCTTTTGTGATACATCCTGGTTACATTGTCAGAGCTCCCATAGACAGCCCAGGCCTTCTAACTGAGACCCATATTCAGGGAATCTGAGTTGGTACAATGCTGGTTTCCCAGGTATCATTCTGGGGACCCATTGTTCAGGCCAGCTATCTCTGTGAGTTTCTGTAGCCTGGTCTTTTCCTCCCTCTCTGCATCTAGATTCTAGTTCTGCTCAGTGTTTAGCTGTGGGTGTCTACTTATGCTTCCATCAGCTACTACATGAGAGCTCTATGATTTTGGATAAGTTAGTCATCAGTTTCATTATCAGGAAAGGGCATTTATGGTAGCCTTACCACTGTTGCTCAAATTGTTAGTAGAGGTCAGTCTTGTAGGTCTCTGGACATTTTTCTAGAATCAGGTTTCTCTTCAAACCTGTAATGGCTTCCCCTTTTAGGGTCTCTCTCTCTCTCTCTCTCTCTCTCTCTCTCTCTCTCTCTCTCTCTCTCTCTCTCTCTCTCTCTCTTTTCTAGTCTAGTCCTCCCCTGACTGTATCTTCCTAGTCCCATATTCTTTCCTCTCCTCCCCTTCTCTTTCTCCTTGCTCTCTCTCAACTGACTGCCACCCCACTCCCAATATGCTCAGGAGATCTTGTTCCTTTCCCCTTCTGTGAGGGACCTTGTATGAATCTTTTATATTCCCCCTTGTAACCTAGTTGCTCTGACAGTGTGAATTATAAGCTAGTAATTCTTTGCTCTATGTCTAAGATGCATATAAAAGTGACTACATACCATGTTCCTCTTTTTGTAACTGGGCAACCTCACTCAGGATGGTTTCTTCTAGTCCCATCCACTTGCCTATAAATTTCAAGATTCCATTGTATTTTTTTCCATAGAGTAGTATTCCATTGTGTAAATATGCCACATCTTCTTTATCCACTTTTCACTTGTGTTGCATCTAGGTTGCTTCCAAGTTCTTGTTATTACAAGTAATGCTGCTGTGAACATAGTTGAACAAATGTCCTTGTTGCATGGATGTGGATCATTTGGGTATAGGCCTAAGAGTGGTAGTCCTGGGTCCTGTGGTAGACTGATTCCCATATTCCTGAAGAACCCCCCATATTGATCTCCAAAATGGCTGTACAAGTTCCACTCCCAACAGCAGTAGAGGAGTGTTCCCCTTTCTTCATATCCGCTCCAGCATAAGTTGTCATTGCTGTTTCTAATTTTAGCCATTCTGGCAGGAGTAAGATGGTATCTCAGAGTTGTTTTGATTTGCATTTCCCTGACAGCAAAGGATGTTGAGCACTTTCTTAAGTGCCTTTCAGCCTTTTTGATTTCCTCTCTTGAGAATTCTCTATTCAGTTCTGTACTCCACTTTTTAATATGGTTATTTGGTGTTTTGGTGACTAGTTTCTTGATTTTTGGTATATTTTGGCGATCAGCACTCTGTGAGATTTAGGGTTGGTGAAGAACTTTTCTCAGCCTGTGGGCTGCCATTTGGTCTTGTCAACTGTTTTCTTTGACTTACACATGCTTCTCAGTTTGAGGAAGTCCTATTTACTAATTGTCGATCTCAGGGTCTATGCTACTGGAGTTATGCTCAGGAAGCCATCTCCTGTGACAATTTGTTCAAGGATACCTCCCACTTTCTCTGCTAAGAGGTTCAATGTGGCTAGATTTAGGTTGTGGTCTTTGATCCATATGGACTTGAGTTTGTGCATGGCTATAGACATGGTTCTACCATCATTCATCATCCAGTTGTACCAGCACCATTTGTTGAAGATGCTTTCCTTCTCCCATTGTATACTTTGAGCTGTTTTGTCAAAAACCATGTGTGTGGGTTAATATCAGGTTTTTTGATTCAATACCATAGGTCTACCTGACTATTTTTGTGCCAATACCAAGGTGTTTTCAGGACAATAGGTGTATAGTAGAGCTTGAAGTCTGGGATGGTGATTTCTCCTGAAGTTCCTTTCTTGTACAGGGTTGTTTTGGCTATCCTGGGTCTTTTGTTTTTCCATATAAAATTGATTATTATCCTTTCCAGGTCAGTGAAGAATTGTGATGGCATTTTGATAGAGATTGAATTGACTCTGTAGACTGCTTTTGGCAAGATTGCCATTTTTACTATGTTTATCCTACCTGTTCAAGAGCATGGGAGAGCTTTCCATTTTTGGTATCTTCTTTAATTTCTTTCTTTAAAGACACAAAGTTCTTGCTATATAGGTCTTTCACTGTTTTGGTAAGTGTTACCCCAAGATACTTTATGTTGTTTGTGGCTATTCTAATGGTGATTTTTCTCTGATTTCTTTCTCAATCCTTTGTTGTCAGTATATACTATGGCTACCGTTTTTGTTTGTTTGTTTTTATTTTTGTTTTGTTTTTTTTTTTTTAATTTTTTCTTGTATCCTGCTAGTTTGCTGAAGGTGTCTGTCAGCTGTAGGAGTTCCCTGGTAGAGGGTTTCTTGTGTCCCTTATGTAAACTATCATATCTTGTGCAAAGAGTGACAGTTTCACTTCTTCATTCACAATTTGTATCCCCTTGATCTACCATTGTTGTCTTATTGCTGTTGCTAGATCTTCAACTAACATATTAAAGAGATGTAGAGAGAGTGAGCAGCATTTTCTTGGTCTTAATTTTAGAGGAATCCTCTTAAACTTCTCCCCATTCAGTTTAATGTTATCTGTTGGTTTACTGTATATTGCTTTTATTATGTTTGGGTATGTTCCTATTATCCCTGATATCTGCAAGACCTTTATCATAAAGGAGTGTTGGATTATGTCAAAGGCCTTTTCAGCATCCAATGTGATGATCATGTGGTTTCTCTTTTTCAATTTGTTCATATGGTGGATCAGTCTGGTAACTTTTCAAAGTTTGAACCATTCCTGCATTCCTGTGATGAAGCCTA
Organism: Phodopus roborovskii; assembly: GCF_943737965.1. NCBI lineage: Eukaryota > Metazoa > Chordata > Mammalia > Rodentia > Cricetidae > Phodopus > Phodopus roborovskii. The sequence goes on along the minus strand of NW_026125964.1, from coordinate 119,791 downwards.
CTTTGTCATGGTGATGATTTCTCTGATGTTTTCTTGGACTTAATTTGCCTGTATTTTATTGAGTATGTTTACATCAATGTTCATGAGGGATATTGTTTTGTAGTTCTCTTTCTTAGTTGTGTCTTTGTGTGGCTTGGGTACCAAGGTAATTGTGGCCTTGTAAAATGAGTTAGGTAATGAACCTTCTGCTTCTATTGTATGGAACAATTTGAGGAGTATTGGTAATAGCTCTTCTTTGAATTTCTGGTAAAATTCTGCAATGAAGCCATCTGGCTCTGGGCATTTTTATTTGGGAGGCTTTTGATGACTGCTTCTATTTCATTAGCGGTTATAGGTTTATTTAAGTTGCTTATCTCTTCTTGATTTAATTTTGATAAGTGGTACCTATCCAGAAATTTGTCCATTTCCTTGGAATTTTCAAATTTTGTGGAGTACAGATTTTCAAAGTATGACCTGAAAATTGTCTGGATTTCCTCATTTCTGATGTTTTTAATTTGCATGTTCTCTCTCTGCTTTTTGCTTTGCTTGGATAAAGGTTTGTCTATCTTTTTGATTTTCTTAAAACATTCAACTCTTTGTTGCATTGATTTTTTGTATTATTATCCTGGTTTCTACTTTATTGATTTTTACCCTCAAATTGATTATTTCCTGGCATCTACTCCTCCAGGGTGAGATGCTTCTTTTTGTTCTAAGGCTTTCAGTTGTGCTGTTAATTCTCTAATGTGACTATCCTCTGTTTTCTTCATATGGGCACTTAGTGCAATGAACTTCCCTCCTAGCACTACTTTCAAGGTGTCCCATAAGTTCGGGAATATGTTGTATCCTCATCCTCATTAAATTCTCAGAAGTCTTTATTTGTTTTTTTTTTTTTTTATTTCTTCTGTGAACCAGGTATGGTGCAATTGCACACCATTCAGTTTCCCTGAGCTTGTAGGCTTTCTGTGATTTGTGTTGTTATTTAATTCCAACTTTAAAGCACAGTGGTCTGATAAGATACAAGGGACTATTGAAATTTTTTTTTTTTTTGTATCTGTTGAGGTTTGTTACGTTGCCTAATATGTGGTCGATTTTAGAGAATGTGCCATGTGGAGCAGAGAAGAAGGTATATTTTTTCCTGTTTGGATGGAATATTCTATACATGTCTGTTATATCCAATTTGGACGTAACTTCTGTTAGTTCTTTTGTTTCTTTGTTAATTTCTGACTGGTGGTCCTCTCTAGTGGTGAGAGTGGGGTCTTGAAGTCTCCCAGTATGAGTGGGTGAGGTTTTATGTGAGGTTTGAATTTTAGTAGCATTTCTTTTACAAATATGGGTGCCTTCATATTTGTGGCAGAGATGTTCAGATTTGAGACTTTGTGCTGATTGCTTACTCCTCTGATGAATACAAAATGACCTTTTTTATCTCTTTTGATTGATTTTGGTTTGAAGTATAACTTGTTAGATATAAGAATAGCTATACCTGCTTGCTTCTTGGGTCCATTTGATTGGAAGATCTTTTCCCAGTATCTGTCTTTGAAGCTTAGATGTGTTTCTTGCATGCAATAAAGAATTCTGTGTTTGTATTTATTCTGTTTGCCTGTGTCTTTTTATAGGCAAGTTAAGACCATTAATGTTGAGGGAAAGGAAGGACCACTGATTGTTAATTCTTGTTTGTTTCAGATTTGTTGTTGGCAGTGTTATTGTGAATATATTTGCCCTGCTTTATTCCTTAAGTATTGGTGAAGTGGGATTATCTATTGCCTATGTCTTTGTGAGTGTAGTTAACATCCTTGGGTTGGAGTTTTACTTCCCGAACTTTCTGTAGGGCTGGATTTGTAAATACATATTGTGAAAATCTGGTTTTGTCATTAAAAATCTTTTTTTTTTCCTGTCTATAATGAGTGAGAGTTTTGCTGGGTATAGTAGCCTGGGCTGGCATCCATGGATTTTAATACTTGCAGAACATCTATCCAGGACCTTTTGGTCCTGAGAGTTTCCATGGAGAAGTCAGGTGTAATTTTGATAGGTCTATGTTTATAAGTTACCTGGCCTTTTTCCTTTGGTGCTCTTAATATTCTTTCTTTAATCTGTATGTTAGATATTTTGATTATTATGTGTCGAGGGGTCTTTTTTCTTTGTTCCCATCTATTTGGTGTTTGGTATGCTTCTTGTACTTTCATAAGTATGTCCTTCAGATTGGGGAAGTTTTCTCCAATGATTTTGTCGAATATGTTTTCTGAACCTTTGAGCTGGGCTTCTTCACCTTCTTCTTTGCCTATTATTCTTAGGTTTGGCCTTTTTATGGTGTCCCACATTTCTTGGATATTTTGTGTTAAGGATTTGTTGGAGTTAAGATTTTCTTTGGTTGATGAACGTATTTCCTCTAGTTTGTCTTCAGCTCCTGAGATTCTCTCTTTGATCTCTTTTATTCTGTTGGTTATGTTTGCATTTGTAGTTCCTCATCATTTTCCCAGTTTTTCTATTTCCAGCATTCCCTCAGTTTGGGTTTTCTTTATTGTCTCTATTTCAGTTTTCAAGTATTGAACTGTTTGAGTTGTTTCCTTCAGCTATTTGATTGTTTTTTATTGGTTTTCCTTCTTGCATTTTTTCTTGGTCTTTTCCTCTATTTCTTTCTATTTTTGTTAGTTTCTTCTTCCATTTCTTTAAGGAATTTTCTAACATCGTCTTTGAGGTCTCTATCATTTTCATGAAGTTATTTATTAATTCATTCTCTTTTGCTTCATCTGTGTTTTGTGTTCGGTCTAGTTGGTGTAGAGTCCCTAGATTCTGGTGCTGTTATGCTTGCCTTTCTATTGTTAGTGTTTTCTTGTATTGCCCTCTTCCAGTCACTTCTTCCTGTGGGTACATGTGGAGTCTCTCTAAGATTCTCTCCTGGTAGGAGTAGGTGGGTCAGGAGTTAGATGTCTCTGTGTGGTCCAAGCACTTTAGTCGGTCTCTCCCCCAGCAGAGGCCTGGTGATAGAGGTCATATATCAGGCAGGCAGGGAATCAGGGTGGTCCTCTGGTAGAGGCCCGGTTATAAGTGGTTTTTTTTTTATTGTTCTATTTCTTTTGCTTCCTTTTTTTTTTTTTTTTTTTTTTTTTTTTTTTTTTTTTTGAGACAAGATTTCTCTGTGTAACTGTGGCTGCCCTGGAATTTACTCTGTATACCAGGATTGCTTTGCCATCATAGACATTCGCCTGCCTCTGCCTCCTGAGTGTTGGATGTAAAAGTGTGGGTCACCAATGTCCCAGCTACTCTTTTTCTATTTTTTAAACCACTTTATCCTGTTTCTTTTTCTCTCCTATTCCTATGGATATTTTAAAACACACTGTAAACCTTTACAGGTTTTTCTTAATCTGAATCTTGTAATTATACATTTTGTGAATTATTTTTAATTCACAACGCAGATTCAATCTAACTTCTAGCTCATTAAACTGAGTTTTAAAAAGATTGAAATCTTGGAAGGACTAATGTACTCTAAATTTTCTTACTCTTAACTACAGTAAAAAAAAATATACTCAGCATTAAAGTTAAGTTAAAGCACTTAGTATCTGGAAATGTCTTCTCACTAAATAACTCAGTGTTAGTTGGAATCATGATATCAAATACAGCTGACAGCTACAGCTATATGAACACTTCCAGAAGAAATATTCCTAAGCACAATTCCAGGGTAGAAATTCTACAACATAATTTATTTACATTGGCAGGAGAAGAATAAAAAGTTTTTTAAAGTTTGACATACTGTGGATCTCTTGTCATTTTTGGTTCCTGTCAATGAATTTTGATTAAGCATAGTGCACTGGAACCGTGAATAGAGTAAAATATGAGCTATATTTTCTGAATAAATGAGTAGATTGGCCATAATTAAGAAAATGGTCTTTCTAGGAAGTTGACCTGGAGACTTTAAAAAGGTGTTAGCTCTGGTCTAGTAGGTTGCTACCATTAGGTCACAGGAACTGATATGTTGTAACTGTGTCTTTATCCACTCTCTGTTATTCTTATTTATGGCATGTGTAAAACTATTCCCACATTGTTCTCCTTCCTTCTAGCTGCTTTTCCTCTTAGTACATGCCTTTGGGTCTCTAGCTAGAATGAATATTTGGCTGCATTTTTGGAACATGAATTAGAAAATTTACATGCATTCTTAAAGAAATGTTAAGGTCTAGTGGCATCAGTTAAACTGAAGTATAAACACAGAGTTGTGAATGTGACCAATTGGGCAGATTTTTATATAGTACTTTTGTATTTGGTAAATGCTTAGAAAATGCATATTTCATGGCATGTGAAAATTAACATTAATTTCCAATGTCAGTATCTACACATGAAATTGTAATTGTAATATAGATGCTGTCCTTCATTTGCATATTATTTGTAGTTGTTTTAATAGCAGAGTTGAATAATTACAGCAAAGATTGTACTACGCATGCTTACACTTGCTTACAATGTAAATCTATACAGTAAAAGTTCACTCTCTCCTGAAATAATTGGCCAGACAGGAAAAAAGAAAACAAATTTTCATGACACTGTAGGTTAAACTATCAAGCCTTTTACTTTGGATGACGTTAAAACAGTGAGTATACATTTTGAGCAATCATTAGGTGCTCAAGATTTCCTGACACTATTAGACAACCTAGCTTTTATTACAAACAAAGCCACTTATTCTTCATTGCTATTTTTTGATCACCTGATGAGTACATGATCCACGATAGGACCATGATATCTCAAAAACCAAAGAACATTTGCCTACAACATAATGTTAGTCTTTCCCATTTAAAAAATCATATGTGTTTTCTGATGTTATGTTACCTTTAGATCCAGCTAAGGCTACATAAATAATTGTTAGGGTGGCAATAAATTATTCAATAGGTCCAGTAACTTTGCTCAATTTCCTCTTCAAAAGCTCACTCCCTATACATTTCTCAACCACTCATTCAATTTATTTTCAATACCTTTCTGGGTGTAAGCTCCTTTCATCATTCTTCCTTAGCCTAGAGGCAGGAAAGAGGGCCTAGTCCCTACTCCAAATGACTTGACAGATTTAAATGATCCCTCCTGGAAGGCATCACCCTCCCTATGGTGTGGGGGAGGGGATGGTACAGGACAGGGGTTGGAGACATGAGAGGGAGGGAGAGGGAACTGGGATGAATATGTAAATTAAGAAAAAATAATAAAAAAATATTAAAAAATCCAGTGCTCTAATAACACATATCCAGTCTCTACTGAGAATTCCTGAAGTAAGCACACTATCTTCAAAGGTCCCATGAAAAGTAAAGAAATGCCTAATCATGAGATCATAATATTTCTCCTGAATATCTTTTACTTTCACATTCTAAATAATATATAGAGTTACAAATACCCTCTGATACATCTCCCAGTGAGAATATGAATATGTAGGTGTGGCTCCCTCTGGATGGCATAGACAATTATCAGCAATCTGCAATGTGCCACAGGAGAGAGTACCCTGTCTTCTCATATCTTAACATTGAATTACTCTCAGCAGTGAGCTTCACAAATCTATAGTCAATCTTTAGGCAAGTCTGTTCAAAGGCAATTAATGAAAAGACAGCAAAAATTATTTCTCTACACAGCTGCATAAAACAGATGGTCTCTGTGCTGTATGGATAGCTACAATTGGATACAAAAGATTTCGGAACTTACCCTCATAGTCAGTAAAAGTTAATCAAGTTTCCAGGTACCCTTCCTTCCCATAATTTGAGTAAAGATGTCTGTAAAAAGCTCAGAGGAGACAACTGAGTCAAAGAAAAGACTACTGATTAATCCGTGTTTCTGGACAAACTTGAAATAAAAACATCCTTGCAAATCTTAAAAATACTACAGTTACTATTATCTTGACACTTTTAACTTTGTAAAGAAAGGGAACAGACTAGGGAAATTTTGAACAAATTAATTTAAATATGTTCCATTGTAGAGTTGGGTAGACAACATCTGTTTAGAAAAGGTTAAGGCAGCAAAGGAGACTAATATGATATGATATGATATGATATGATATGACTGATATGTTAGAGGTGTTAAGATTTTCTAGCCTGTTTTAGAAGCTGTTGGGCAACTGAAGCACAAAATTCAGAGTCAGTGCTTTCAGCAAGAATGGCCTTCTAGTCCTTGAAAAGTAACCTAAGCAATTGTTACCACCAGGCCCAAACAGCACAGGTGTTATCTATAGAAATGCTAGTGGGACACTAGTAACACAATACTCTGCAAGGTCCCAGAATTAATGATGCTGAAAGTCAACACAAGGCAAATAAAACTAAAGAGGTTATTTAGGGCTTTCTTTGGTTATAATGGGTCTTGATTCACAAACTAGTTTCTTGCCCTGCTTGTTAGTGTTTTCTGCACAGACAGAAATTGGCAATTCTGCAGTCTGTTATTCACATAAGTCAGTTCTAGTTTGGCTATGCATCAGTTACACCAAGAATTATATTTTAACATTGTCATTCTGTTATCTTCTCTTTCAAAATGTGTTTTATTTATTTGTGTGTGCTTGCATGATCATGTATGCATGTGTGTTCCTATGCAAGCAAACAACATAGGAGGACATTGGTTCCCATAGAGCTGTAGTTACAGACACATGTGGGATGCCTGGCTTGTTACTTGAGTCAGTCCTGGGATCTGAAGTCTATTTCTCAGGGTTCTGAGGCAAACATTCATAATCACAGAGCTATCTCTCCAGATGCAATTCAATAGTCTTTGAGAAAACTGTCAAAAATCCAGAGACACACAGCTGCTTCGTTAGAAACTCAGGCAAACCACATAGTTTTGTTCTTTTAACAAATGTTAATTATGCACCTATCATATGCCTAACTCAGTTTTTAGAGGGATGAGTAAAACAAGATCATGGCCCAGGCGAGCCTCACAATCTGTTAGGAAAATTCACAGATCATTCCATTGAAATGTAAACAGGTTGGAATTGTGATTGAAGTTCATGCAGCATCCTGTGGGGTACAGATGAAGGACTGAGCAACTGCTTGGAAGCAGCTCTCTCTGTCACAGCAGGAGTCCCCTGATACACTGTGGGAGTACAAGCCATTCATGAGAGCAGAATAACACTTTCAAAGGGCACTAAAAGAAGAAAGCAGGTGCTGTGCTTTAAGCAATGTCTGCTACTCTGAGACTGCTTATGAGAGAGGCCATTTTTTTTTACAGTGGCAGAAAACAACATTTGTGAGTTAGAGAAAAGAAAGTAGTTAGCAGCTAACAGCAAGTGCCAAAGTACTGTAACCCAAAAATTTGCAACCCACTTTTGATGTTTAGGTGAAGAACAGTGAAATGTGGATAAAACTAAGAAAATTTGGAGGAGATTCATTTATAGTACAAAGTTATAGGTTAGAGTTAAGGAGGTGTTATAAAGTACCCCTTTTAAATGGCTTCTGAAGAAATCAACATCAAATCTGATTTGATCTGACTAACCTTTCTCTGTAGACTTTTGGGTAAATATCAGCTCATGTAGAATATTTTCAAGAATCCAGTTGATCCCTTATATGTTCATTCCTCCTTGACTGTAATTTTATACTATTTAATCTCTTGACTTCCCCACATTTCCATCCATATTGCTCAAATGTGGTATATTAGTCATGACTAATTATTTGGATTTTGAAAACAATTTTTCCATAGACATAATTTTTCTTCAGAGTATATTTTCATCAGGAAAAATCACATAAGCATAGTAGGGCTATTTTATTCCTATGGAAATGATACTGATATATGTGTGTATGATAGCTATGCATAAGGCTCCAAACAGTAAAGTAGTAATCCAACAACCACAGTGTGTTCACAGTCAAAAACCTGAAGTAATAACTTCTTATGTAGTTGGCTACTCTTTGCAGGACTGAGAACTATAGACAGGATTCACTTTGGCAAGAAATGAAAATAAGAAAAAAATAGTTTTTGCTTTCTTATAATTCTGACCTAAAATAATAACATTATTTCAGAAAGCCAACATTTAGAGGAAAAAAAATCATTCATTCACAGGAAAGCATTTTCCTTTGTACAATTTATGACAGTGGCATACTGCATGTCATTATGATTCAATATTTACATATAATATATATTTATATGGATGAACATTTAAATCTAAGAGAGGATGGTGAAGGAAGAGACAGCCATAAATAAAATAAATTTCTAGGATTTTTTTTGTATGTGTGCCTCTGTGTATATGTGTTTGCCTCTGTGTGTGTGTGTGTGTGTGTGTGTGTGCTATGTGCTGTGTACATTATGCATACTTACATGTATGTAAAGTTCACATGAGTGTAAGTATAAGTATGTGTGCAGGTGTATGTGCAAATGTGGGTAGAGGCATGTGGAGGCCAGAAGTTTACATTATGTGTCTTCCTTAATCAATCTCTATGTTTGAAATAGCATTTATCACTTGAACTTGAAGCTTGCTGATTTGGCTAACTAACCAGCTTGCCACAGAATCCTTTCCCCACCTCCCAAGCACTGGAATTATAAGCAAGCTGCCGTGCCTACCTGTAGGGGACTCAAACTCCAATCCTCACATTTATGCAGAAAATTAGTTATCTCCCCAGCCCTCTGAAATCTTCTTCTCAGTTCTCATCCTTACCAAAGTTTTAAGTACTTTCTGCTTCTTCTCTAAACCACTTTCTTACAAGTAGACTCTACATACTTTGAAGAATATTTCAGGCAATGTAGTGGTTTTCTTTGCTTAAGTTTGAGCAGGTTCATAATGCATGTGGCATTATTCCTACATGAAAGTATATGACTCTTATGGCAGCCATAGAACTCATTTATATTATTCTAGTTTTTGTATTAACACACATTACAGCATGATTTCCTGGGAACCTGTGAATAACTGCATCTCTATGTAGAAACAAGCTTTATATGTATCTTCCCTACTACTTTGGGATGTGTGTTACTTCCAACATGAATTAGGTTAAAATTGAACTTACTTATACAGTAATGCAGAGTTCCAATCATGAAGTTGATTAGCATGTAGTACTTAAAAAATGATGCAAGGGTAGCTAATAAGCAAGTCATACTTAATAATGCACTTTCTTTAGGTATATGTACTCTACACCCACACATATACTCACATGTAGTTTAAAATTTACCTATTTTCAAGAAGGAATTTAACATGACACACCAGGTCATGGATGTTTCTAGTTATATGGATTTAAAAAATAACTCTGTAGGATTATATAACTAAAGATTTCTTTTGTTTTTATGAATATGTAAGCAATTCAAAGCTTTGGTCTCATTTCAATGATGTAATAAAAATGTCTGCACCTAAAACTGATGCATACAAAGGATACTAAAAAGTAAGACTATGGTTTAGGAAATAAAAAGACTATGTTTTAGAAAATAAACTTCCTACAAAGTAAATTTTGCTTCATGCAGCAATATTTAGAATGGGATTGCCTGATTTGTTCCCTAAAGGATTGCCCTTATGCTTGCAATAATGAAAGCTGGTTTTATTGAAAAATCAGCTGTGGGTGAGGAACATAATACCAGAGAAAATTTTGTATGGAGATGAACTCATTTCTGTTGTCAGTAGCATATTATCCAAGCCAGAACTCTTTGGATTCCCAATCTTTCTGTTCATTCAGGCAGCACATTCCTTAACATTCCTTCAAGCAGGGTGTTAAAAATGTAGTCACATCAGGGAAATTTACTTTGATTTTTGACCTACTAAACAATAAGTCCTCTAAACAATTCAAAGTGTAGCTCTAACCATGCACATTAAACATTTTATTATAATTAGAAGGCTTACTGTAACTTTTATTCCAAATGCTTAGCATAAAATTGTTTTTGCATAATGACATACTAATCTAAATGTTCTCATATGACAGGAGGAAATTATGGTAAAAGTCCAATAGAGGATAGGATGGATGGTCATATCTAGTAATGAAGACCTCACTCTAATTTAAGCATGGCTCATCCATCAGTCATTGTCTGAGAATAAGGATTTGTTTTATGCTGTTTTTGTTTTTTGACCAGCTTTTATATACAGCAAAGATGGACTAAAAATTGTGATTTTTTTCCATCCTCAGCCTTCTAAATGCTATGACACTGTGTTTCATATCTCATCAAGATACCCAAATTAAGAAGTGTATGTACTCCACCTCTGAAAATCCAGGACTAAACACAGAATATCTGAAGGAAATACTTTGAGCCTCTTTGAGGGGAGGCAAGAGAGGAAAGAGAGAAGCAGTAAAGAAGCTTCATATTATGGTGGGATTCTGATAATCTTTGGGTAGTCAAAAGATTATTTATTTTACAAACTTGGTAGAATCATCTTCCAAGGGAGCCAGAAGGCATAGTTTTGTGGATAAAAGGGAGCCAGAAGGCATAGTTTTGTGGATAAGAGAGAAAAGCACTGAAGAACTCATAGCAACATAAACTGAATCTAGACCTTGAACTTCTCACACAAAAGGGTACAATAAGAAAAAAAAAATCCCCCATTGAATTACTGTTAAAAAAAAAAAAAGAAACCTCTCTGCTTATGACATTAAGAGCCTAAATAAATATGTTCAGAGATGATGTAACTGATTCCCACTTTTAGGTTTATAGTAGTTTAGCTGTTGATGTAAAAGCCAAACTTCCAATCTATATTAACTGGTTTACAAACCAGTTACGAACCAGTTTACATTATGAATTTAATGTCTAAATTACTAATATTATTTACTATAAGCAAGAAAGAGTAAAAAATAATTCCCAAGATCCAGCAGTTAACCAAAGGTTTTCACCTATTGATATAAGTGACATATGGCTTAATAATTGGGTTGCAAGTAATCAAGAAGCTACCTCATACTGTATGACGGGAGTTCAGTACCCAGTGGATATAACAGAGTTGATTAGAAATATTGAGTTTTTTTTGTGTCATTTGGAGAAAGAAAACTCCATACACATTGGTATTAGCTACCTCTCTCACTTCATTTCAAAATTTCAATAACAAGTATCGCTACATGTAACAGTTTCTTCATAATGAAACTTCATGTCAAATTTATTGGCTTTTAAGTGAAAGCATATTGTGAAAACACCCAGAAAACTGAACCTTGAGATGCATTTTTCCAGGAAAATCCTACATACATACATATTATTCTTTCAAATAAGAATAATATGATCAGAGTAATAAAGACAAAATTGCTATATTTGAAAATCTGTAGTTTTGTCTTTGATGTTAGACAGGTCCATGGAAAGAAATTATCTGATTAATCAACATAATTTAATTAATGGGGATGCCACATGTAGAGAGAATGCTTTTCAAGGAATTAAAAGATACCAAATACTCTTAAGATGAAGCAATGTGATGCATATTCTAATCCCTTTGATGATCAAGTAGCCCATACAAAATTATCAGTGTGATGATGAGTTCTCATTATGCTATTTGTAAAAAATGTTAGGTGCTCAAAAGTTCTAAGGATTTAGACACAATCATGCTAAGCCTAATTCTTAAAACTATACAGTTGTGTTTATTAATTTGGTTGGTAGGTATTAAATCACTCCTTTGGTAATTCACCCACAGGAAAAATAATTTAATTAAAAAATTTTCAACATACTATTGATAACAGGGGTTCTCTAAGGCTTTCTCCCAGTATACTTTACAGAAATGCAGGTTGTTTTTTGCTTGTTTGTGTGGTTGGTTTTTTTGATTGTTTGTTTGGTTTGGTTTTGGTGTTCTGAGAAAGGGTTTTTCTGTGTAGCTTTGTAGACCTCGAACTCATAGAGACCCTCCTGCCTCTGCCTACTGAGTGCTGGGATTTAGGGCATGTGCCCCACCACTCAGAAGAAATGTGGGTTTATTGACGCTTACAACTCTTAAAATACTAAGTATCAAGAAGGACTTAAGTGGGGGGGGGGCACATGGATCACATGGCTCTCCCTGGGAAAAGGGAAATCGTATACATATGGCTGTACTTGGGAAGGTGGAAAGTGAGTGGGGATGGAAACAGGAGGGGTTAGGAGGGGGTGGAGGTACAGAGTACCAGGAGAGATGACTGGAATGGGGGGCCTTTTTGGAAGTGAAGTAGAAACTTAATTCAATGGAAATGTCCTGCAATCTATGAGAGTAACCCTAGCTAAGATTCCTAGTAATAGGGGATACACAGCCTGAACTGGCCATCTTCTTTAACCAGGCAAGGCTTCCAACAATGGGACAGAGACACCAACCCATCCATAAAACCTTCAATTTACAATATCTATCCTTCCTGAAAGATGTTCTGGGGTAGTGGTTGCAAATAGCTTATGGGAGTGGCCCCAACGTCCGATTTAAATTTAGCCCATTCCTGACACTGCCATGATGGCCAGAAACCAGAGACCCAGGGTAGACTCAAACATAACTGGAAAAAAAGGAAAGGAAGTAAGGAATGAAGGAAGAGTGAATGAGAGAGCGAGAGAGCAAGAGAGAGAGTTCCTAATGACTCTGCTATACTTGTAGACTGGAATCTAGCTTAATCATCACCAGAGAGAGGCTTCATCCAGCAACTGAAGGGACCAGATACAGAGATCGACAGCTAAACATTAGATGGAGTTTAGGGAACACCACAGAGGAGGAGGAAGGATTTTAGGAACCAGAGGGGTCAAGGATGCAACAAGAACATGGCACATAGAATCAACTAAACAGTGTTCATAGGGGCTCACAGAGATTGAACTGACAATCAGGGATCCTATATGTGTCTGACCTAGGCCCTCTGACAATTATGTAGCTTTGTCTTCTTGTAGGACTCATAACAATTGGAGGGAGGCACTTGGGGCCTGCACTTGGGGCCCTTTTCCTTCTACTAAGTTGCCTTGTCCAGTTTTGATGCGAAGGTATGTGCCTAGTCTTATTTCATCTTGTTATGTCATATTTGGCTGATATCCCTGGGAGGCCTGCTCTTCTCTGAAGGGAAATGGAGGAAGAGTGGATCTGTGGGATGGGGAGGGTGAGGCAATAGGAGGAGAGGAAGGAGGAAGGAAGGAAAACTGTAGTGGGGATGTAATATATGAGAAAAGAATAAATTTCAAAGGAAAAAAAAACACTTGGGATGATATGATCTAGGAACCCTAAAGCCTCTTGACTGAAAATCATATTGTTTACTTGTCCTATGTGTACAGATTAGGAAATAGAATTATATATTTATATATAGGTTAGGAAATAGAATTATATATTTGAGTAATATGCATCTGTATTTATTTGGCTAGATTAAAATTTGTTAAGTAAGATGAAGAACTCAGACTATATTAATCATGATTATCTTATAATTCAGTGATTTTTATTAGTTAATTCAGCATCTCAGCCAGTATAGTTTATGAATAATGTTTTGAAGTATGTTAGTAGTTACTAAATGTTAAATGTTTATCAGAAGATAAAACAAATGCATAAGCTCACATGTATGTGAGCCTGTGTGTGTGTGTGGGTGGGGGGGTGTTATTAAAACTTGTGCTCATTAAATTAGGGTCAAATGAACTATTGAAGTGAAGCATTATGGTTTAGTTAGTAAATACATTAGTATTGGAGACTGTAATATCTATCCCTACAGAGGTGCTGTAGTGACTATTTACTACAATCACAGAGTTTTAAAATAGCTTAACTAAGACAAAATTCATATGCCATAGAATTAAGACCTGAAACATACAATTCAATAGTATATAGTATTCACAGATTATAGCAATAATCACCATTATTTTCTGAACAACCATCACTCCCAAAGGAAAGGTTTTGCCACTAAACAATCACCCCTCTCTTTCTTGCTGACTATTAATATATTTGATATCTACATGGACCTGCATTTTCTGGATATTTCACAGAATTGGAATCATATAGCATATAGTACATGCCTTCTTTCCCTTGGAAAGTTCTTTTCCATGTTTTAGCATGATTGATAACTACCAGCCAGTTCTAACAAGGGAATATCACAAGGCAGGGAAACACTTTGCTTCACAATATGTCTGCTATATAGGTAGAAAGAAGTTGATAGCATTTTAAATATGTTGAAAAATATTGAAACAAAAGTAAATAGTAACTTGATATATTTTGATGCTTAAAATAACTATATTATGTGGCCCATTGTCAAAAAGATCTGATATATTTTATCATATATTAGTAAAGGTGGTATTAAGTATGAATGGTGCTTCCTATTTGGTTGACTGTTACTCCTACTTGCAAGATATGAGGAGAGGGGGCTATCATACCACATATTTAAGGCTTCAAACTCCTTGTTCTTACATCTTGGCAGCTTCCTATAATTTTACAATATATTTTAATATGGCAAAGTCACTTCAATTACATAGTCATTGTAAGTTTTGCCAAGGTTGATTGTGGATCATTTTGTGTTCATTAGAGCACAAAATTAGAATTTTCATTACAGTAACTGTAAACACTGTTGGCTCAAAGGATTCAGGCAATTTCTCATAAAATCTTGCATAACTGATAATGGATATTTTCCCCATTTTCCAGTGTATTTTAATTTTGGAAGCTGCTTTCTATTTCCTCTTTATTGGTGTATTTCTCTTGGCCCAGAAGATAAATCAGTGATTCTTTATCAAATTGATGGCATTGCACACAGTATGTGAACTAGTGGGCACAGTTTAGCACCTTCTCCAGAGCCAGGAGAAAGAGAATAAAGTATTGCTTAATTTTCTCAGTTTTAGCTCAAAGTTTGGCAGTTAGACCTGAACATGTCTGGTAAACCCATCTGGCATACCTACATCTGTTCTCACATTTGCCAATCAGGATTTATCAAAAATCAATGGCTCAAAAACATGAAGCTCTTGAGAGGTGCTAATTTGTGGCTAAAAAATAATTCAAATTCAGCACCATTTGGTCCTCATGCAGTTTAGTTTTGAAATGCAATGAATCTGATTCTTCTTGATCTCTCTTATCTTCTCTGTTAAATAAAAGACAAAGATCTTTTGTTTAAGGAACTTCTTTTTTCTTACCATTTCATTTTCAAACATTAGAGTGGTATTGCAAAGAGGTTTTAGATACCCCAGTGCTTTTTATTAATAGGCACTCACACATCTCTGCTCTCTTCCCAGTTACCAGGATGTCCTCAGCAAAACAAAGGATTTCATCCCTTTTCTCCAACCTTCTACCTGACACTCAAAGTCAATCACCAATGAAAAATCCCTCCAATCCCTAGGCCTCCCTGCCAGCAAAGAGGAGATGGCATTCACTATTCATTTCAGTGCTTTCTCCTTGCCAAAGTATATTCTCCTGGTTCCAACTCAAAGCAGCTCATTGACTTGCAGGGTTTCAACAGCCTTGGGTGGAAGAACATGTTTATTTATGGGAAGCACAGATTTTAATGGCGGATTTTTGAAACTCTGGCAAGCAATTAGCTGGCATTGTTCAGGTGTTAATATCCTTTGGCTAATGCTGTGTTCAATGTTATACAGGTACCATGTAAAATGTACATAAACATTTCTAGAATAATAAAGCACATTTATCATTCACATACAAAAACTTTTGGAGAACTTAGGCCTCAAATCCAAATTTATTAAGATGAACTTAATCTTCACTATTATGATCCATATTGGAGATATGGAATTATTATATTTTGATACCATTAAACTAGTTCAAACAGAACTTGCAAATATGGATCTAAAGAAGTTTTAATTTTATATTTCATAAGCCTGGCACAAAGAGTTTAATTCTTTAAATTAGTAAAAATGGTTTCTACCATAAAATCATCCCACAGTGTTGCCTCTAGAGTCAGCTTTATTATGTGAAGCCTGAGTGGATAAATATTAAATTCAAGTACTATTTGCAGAAATTCAAAACCATAAACATAGCAAATTATATCTAGCTTACTAGTAAGTAAAATCTAAAGATACCATAGACAAAGTAAGAGTATGCATAAAAATCACAGTGTTTATTAGCATAGCTACATGGGATCTGTCAGATAAACCATAGAGGACTGAAAAGATACTCCAACTACTAAGAAAATATATGTTTACTTGCCATGTAGTATGGATAGAATCTTTGATTTTGCAACATTGTGTACGCTGTGATGGAATCCACAGTGTACCACATTTTCCCACCCACAGAATCTCAAACCACTCTGAAGCCAAATGAAACTTTATTTGATTTCATATGCTCATTGGCCTGGTGATTATCTGGACCCCAGTAGAAGAAACATACCATATTTGGCACAAGAAAAGTGAGGTTGGGGGACTCTTCCTAGGGAGGTTAACTTTTGTGGAAAAAGAGTTTGTCAAAATGGAGCTAAAGCATAGACTTTTGCAGTTGATAGCAGGTATATAAGAAAAAATGTATTTTAGAATTTTTTTATATTGATGTTGATAATAACATTGGGAATGACTAACAGATTAAGTGTTGGTCTGAACACACTGGAGACACATTTTCCCAGATGGTCGATTTAGTCAGTTTGTGATTTGACCATGAGGGCTCTGACATAATTACAGGGTTACTCTATTGATGGATTCCTAATTAGATGGTATTATTTAAAGAACTAAGGTTAAGGGCATAGGTTGGAGGGAGTACGTCACCAGGAGCTCATTAGGAGTATGGCTTTGAGGAATGTTTTTCCTGGTCCATTTCTGTATGCTTTTTCTCCTTGCATGCTGTTGTAAGATGAGAATGCTACTTCAGCATTGGCAAAGATCAACAGCAATGGAGCAGCTGGCTAACCATTGAATAAATCTTTCCTCCTTGGAGTTGTTCTTCTCTGGTATTTGGCCATGGTTCTATAAAATTAATAATTGAAACAATCAAATTATGTTTATAAAAGAAGCCAATTCAATATTTGCTGGATGGACTTAAACTATATTTGGAATTACCCATAGAAGAACAACTACAGGGACTCAAACTACAAAAGTCTCTTATTATATATGCTTTAATTTTTGTCAGGAACTTCATGACTAAACATAATGATTATGGTTTTCAGATGGCAAAAGGAAAACACTATGACAATAGAATTTATAGAAAATCTACCACTTTCCTTCTTTTCCTCTCCCCTCCCCAAATTTAGTAAACATCAATTTTCAGACATTAAAGGTGAATCTCTTCATTTAGGAGAGACATGCTTTTATAACTCTCCATTAGATGAACAATGTTTCACTTTATATAATAGAGATAATCCTGGCAATTAGTACCATCTACAAGGAAAGTGTTCTCCATGACTTGGTATAATAAATGGAGATGCATGGAACTTCTATTCTGCTAAATGCTTTAAGAGATGCTAAAATATGGAAGGTAGTACCCACCTACAGGGATATCAGATCTCATGTGGTATATAAATATACAGATGATTTTACTTCTAGATACATTACAGACCAAGTATGATCATTTAGATCTGTCAAAATTAAGCCAGCACCATGAACAAATCATGCTTATTCTAGAAATATTGTATAATGTTTGCTTTCAATGTTTCAGTTAAGTTCTAATATCAGTGTTCTTCTGACTCAAAATTTGCAAGAAGAGTCATGGTAGGATGAATATATCTAAACATTATATCAAGATCTATTCAATAAATCTATGCATATAATAAGACACTGCACACATATAGGCAGTGATAACAATTGGAACAGTATAATTTTAAATTGAATTCTCTTGATTCTGTTTGAATAGCAGTTGTGCTTTTGCCTAAACATTCCTGAATCAAAATAAGGGGGATATTGCATGAGTTTCAGGATACCTTAATGTGTGACCTTCCGTAAGTCAGAAGAATAAATTTGAGGACATTCCCCTATTTTACCTCAAATCTTAAAGAAACAATATGTATTTGGAAAACTTAGAATCAGAAAACTTAAATAGAACTTTTAAAGAAGCTTTAAAAGTGACTGACACATAGGGATTGATATTTATTTTAATGAATGACTTTAAGAAATATATTTTTTTTATTTGTTAGAAACACTCTTATTTTATATATCAATCCCAACTCTCTCTCCTTCCCATTCATCCATGCTCCCCACAAATCCCCATCCCATCCTTCTTCTACTCTATAGAAAGGGTAAGGTCTTATATGGGGGATCATCAAAGTCTGTCACATCATTTGTGGCAGGGCCTAGGCCTTCCCCCATGTGTCTAGTCTGAGAGAGTATCCCTCTGTGTGGAATGGGCTCCCAAAGTCCGTTACTATACTAGGGATAAATGCTGTTCTATTACCAGGGGCCATGTAGACTTCCCAGACCTCCTAACTGTCACCCATGTGCAAGGGGCCTGGTTCCATCTTATGTGGGTTACCAAGCTGTCTGTCTGGCGTCCATAAACTCCCCCTTATTCAGGTCAGCTGTTTCTATGGGTAAAAACCTCAGCCTCTAGGACAATAATTCTGTAGTATATTACATATTCATAAGTAGATTACATCTCTCAAGCAGTTACCTGAATAGCATAATACTGGGTACTGATCCTGATCTTCAGGGTCAAGGACCTTGGTAAAGTTGCCAAAGACCCCAAATCATATAAGGCATAGGATGAAGTTATGAGGAGTAGAGGCCCCGGTATTTGATTTTTGCCAGCTCTGATACTTTCTCAGTGCTTGTTTGACCAAGTTGCTTCACATCTATCTACCCCCTTTCTCAAATATGATATAAGGATTGCTTTGCAACATACCTCATAAGATTATGATGGATATTAAATATGTTGATATGTATAATGAAATTGAAATAGTATAACTATATGAGTGTATTCTGTGATGTTGATTTCTATGGTAGAAAGTCTACAGATTATTAATTGTCCAGCACTCCAGACATGGTAGAATACCGAGGTTTGATACCCAGTTAGCCTTGAAAACTCCTTTTCCTCATCCTTAGTTTTCTCATTTAAAAAGAGAGACAATATTTGCTTTGTATAGTTGTTGTGGGGATTTTCAGTGAATATTCAATCACTTTTATGCCTATAAACATCCTTGCATGGGGTAAGTTCTGGATAAATTTTTGGTGAGTCTACTGGAGGTCTTCAGAGTGATAGCCACACAATCTAGCTGTATTTTGATAGGTATTATATTCCTGCTATTTTTTGTCTGATCTTGCAGCTCTGCTGCTACACATGAATTCTTCATTATATCAAAAGTAAGTCCAGGAGGGAAGAGACATGAAGACTGAAAAGACTCCATTTTAGTTCTAAGCTTGCTGTATTAAAAAAGAAAACAGCAAAGTGTGTGTTAGTGCCTTTGCCAAAAACAACTTTGCCACATCAAAGCCTTGCAGTTCTATGTACTTTTCTCTTCTGACATAAAAAGGATGAATAGAATTCTCACACTCTGCATCACACTAGTTGCAATGAGCTCCCCTTCAATGACAGTAGTCACCCGGTGGTAGATTTTATGAGAGAGCCTGCCTACCCCCTATCAGGTCACTTTCCTCCTTCAAAGCAGAAAAGGAAGTCGTCACTCTTATTGAAGAGCCATAGGAAATCAATTTAACTGTTCATCTGAGACAGAGGCAGACATTAATGCTAACGATGATTTCTAAATGAAGACAGAGCACATGGAGAATGCAGGGTGGAATTTATAATTCATAATTATAGATCATGCTCATTAAAGTCCATCTTGCTTGATGTTCACAGTAATCCAGCCCCTCCCAAGTCATAGTACTGCCAAATTGCAATGATCTTTCCATTTTCCCAATGACTGAACCTTGCACACCACTTCAATCTATATTTATTGTTTTTTGTTATTTAAATGAAAGCATATGAGAAGATTTAATATGGTAAGCTATTAGAATAAAAGTGTCAATGTCACATGGAAAATAGCTTATGAATTCTCCCTGGATGATCTAACTGAAAAGCACAGAAAGCATTTAGCAGGTGTCCTATGCACACTTGGTCTTTCCCAGATATTTAGATTCTCTAACCATGAGACACTAAAACTTCATTTTTTATAGTGATTGTGTTTAGTATATATGAATTTGAATAATTTGTTTAAATCTTTTGAATAATGTTAGCATTTATATGAATAATGTTAGCATGAAATATTTTCATTATATACACAGAATAAATATATTCTAAATAGAAATCAGGATCTTGAATGTGAATATTTAAAATAATTTTTAATTATGAGCATAGGAAATTCTTCAATACATTCTTCAAAACAAGGAAGTATGTTAGGTGCAAGGTAGAAATCTTATAGCAGCAAAAAATTGATAGCTTCATAATTTCCCTATTTGAACAAATAAGCCTTTTATAACAGCCAATTCTTACTCATCTTTCTTTTTATGTTTTCCTTATCTTCTCATTTTTTCTGATATATATGCCTGCCCCATTTCTCTTCTCTTTCCATTTCTTTTCCTATCTAAAATTATCCTGCTCAAAAAGCCCAGTTCTCATGTATAGTCTGCAGAATGAAAGTTTAGATAACTAGGTCTGAACTTGGGAGGTTAATAGTCTGCCAACTACTCTGTTCCACCTGGTTTTAAGTAGCACTTCAGCCACCAGAGAAGTTACATGTGGAATTCAAAATCCAAGCTACATGTTGACTTCTCTCATTGAAGGTCATGAAAAGTGTTTGTAGCAAAATCACTGCCTAAGATCCTGCTTTCAGAAATGTAAAAAGTGGGAACATTAAACATTAGAATATCATACAATATTATGTCATATGACATTTATAATGGCTTTACACATTCATTAATATATTGTACTCCAATTGAGTAGAACAATGTTGGGGCAGCAGGACCAACTGTCATTTCTCAGTAGTATTTCAATATGCTGATCTTCTGAAATTGTAAATTTGTAAAATGTAAACATGATGAGGGATTCTTATTGTAGTTTTATACACAGAATGGGTGTCCAACATATCCTCTTATAAGCTTTAGCTCTATTTGTCATAAGATTTTTACTCTGCTAATATACAATACTGTGTCTTAAATATAAACCTATCTTTGGGTTTAGCAAATCAATACCATAAGTGTGAAATTGTCCCCAGAACTTTCCACAAGGGCATTTTACAGTAAAAGCAATTGAAAAAGATCTGCAATGGAATATATTACGAGATAGCCATTTATATCACAAAACAGCCATAAAAGTCACAAGCAGTTTGTATGAAGCAGGGTTCATAATATAACCATACAGGACTTGCTGGGAAGGAGGAGGAAAATTGCAAACCAATTTGTGGTTATAGCTTTTTGTGTCAATTCTATTGGAATTTAAAACTTGCAAAAGGTAGAAACTTCTGCCAGATCCCATAATGTAGTCACACTGTGATAATTATCATACCAGCCAAACAAACACCAATTATTTGAAGCCAACAAACTCTTTATTGACTGCAAGCAATTACAGCTTCCAGGGTTAATTTAGCCACATGATCGGAGGCTGCCACCAAAGACCATTTGTCAGTAAGAATTTTTGCCATCCACCCAAGATGCTTCATTTCTACCTTTCAAAATAATTTTGTAAATGACTGATGTATAGTAATGAAGTCAAGAAGATAAAAGAGTGTCACTGCTTTCAGGTTCCAATGCAGACTCCAAAATGGCATGCAGAAGCAGGCCGTAATTGTTATCCAAAGCTGTCAGAGAAGGTGTACATACATTATTTCATGATCTACAGACCTAGCCAGGCTTTGGAGAATAATAATAGTAATAATTTCTATATACATTGATGGTCTGCTGAGCACCAATATTCAGGTTCAGCATTACTAATTTGCTTAGCGGCTCTATCAGATTTTATTATCTTCTTACAGAAGAAGAAACTGAGCTCAGAAAGGCTACTTATTAGTAGTTAATAATCAAGCCCCCAGGAATTTGGTTCTCCCACATAGCTTATTTCCAGGTTCTTTTCACACTTTATGAGTCAGATAGTGACAGAGACACACATGATGCATATTTTACCCCATGGGTCAAAAGTGTCATTGCAAAGTCACGATTTAGTCTATACATTCTTCCAGAAGGAAGACAGAAGTTGGTGGATTTTCTGGTTACATTCATGATTCTGCATTCCTTGATCTAACTCTAAATTAATCTCACCAAACTGTAAGAACACTAATTAGATTGCAAATTCTTTACCAGGAATCTTTATGATTTGGTCTTGACTACAAGAATATGCACAACTAAGTTATAAAGGTTTTTATTTCCATCTGAGATAGAAAATTAGTTTCTGGTTTCCCTTAAGTTAGTATTTATCTTTATGGAACAGCATTCTATTATTGAAATTTTAAAATAAATTTCTATTACTTCTGTACTCAATCATTTCCCGAGAAAACTTAAAAGTAGAGCTGTCCTTTTTCATGTTATCAGAAATCCTTCTGTTAAGTGTCTTGAAATTGTAGTGAAGTTGAAGAAGAGTCATAGTGTTTCTACTGTGGTTGGGATTCATTGAAGTGCTTTCTTCAAATAGAAAAACAAATTGCAGCAAGTACTTTTGTTGTCAGCTAAGTGCCCTATCTGAGACCAGTCAGAAATGTCTACTTCTACAGTTTGCAGAACCCCTAATGCCCCATGAATCCATACATAATAAAGGGTACCAGATGGGTCACTTGTATTAGTGGGGCTGAAGGCCAGCCCAGATCCTTATGCGCAGTCATTGTTTCACCCTTTCCTGGCCTATACAACCAAAAATTGAGGAGGGGTCTAAAAGAATTTGGAATGTTCCCTATGGTCCAGCTTCCAAAAGACACTATAAAGTTTATTGATCCCCAGACTATAGAAGTTGGAGACCAGGAACTGCTCCAGTGTATCAACATTTCATTTCCTTTATATGTCAAGGAACATCATAGCCTCAAGCAGAGCTGAGATATAAAAATCCAGATGTCACACAAACCTAAGCCATTCTGACACTGCTGAATCTGACACTGACCACTGTGTGACTTTGAACTAGTCAAGTTCTCTAAGAGCCATCAGTTTCTTAACTGGCAAACTGGACAAAGAGAAACTATTTTTTTTTTCCCAATGATGTATAGACTATTTAAAGTAATTAGGATCACCATACAATATGGAAAGGGGTAAAATTACATCAGGTAACAATATGCCTAGGCCTAGAGTACACATAAGAGAGTGTCTCATGAATCTGGAAAACCTCATATTCCAAAGTAAAAGCACTGGGGTCCCGAGTACTTATCATCTGTATGTTCAATAGAATTCCTCAGAGTCTAACAGGAGCTCTTTGTGTCTCTAGTTCAGCCAGCACCATTGTAAACTGTGTGACAGTGAGTGCCCTAGTATTCCCTGTGCATATAGCAAACCAGTGTGTATGTCAAGTATACTGGAACAATTTTCAACAGTGCCATACCCACAGTCCATCATGTTTCCAAGTGATTCCCTCCCCCCTTTTCTGTTCTCCACTGGCATCCTGACCTTTTAATTTCAGTTACATTGGTTCCAAAACACCTATATACATGATAAGTAGAGTATGGGTACTTTGAGACTTCTGACTACTAGACTTGAAGATGTGTCATATCACCTTGCTAGTGTATGACCTGCAGTTGATGAAGGCTTAGATATCAGATTTTTTTCTGGCTCTGTGGCCACTAAGGAAGTGTCATGTCAGTAGCTACTGTGTCTGGCTTTAAAACTGGGGTCAAGGGATAATTGATATATTTTGCAAGCTACAAATGAATACAGAGTGATATATTTGACTCATTTTTGTCAAAGACCACAGGCATTTTACTAGTGGTTTTATTGAGATGGGCATATATAATTCATATGTATGACACTTTTGTGACATTTTTGACATGCTATCTACTCATTGTAGTACAATGATATTTCAAGTAAATTTCTTTTTGTTTTTTAAAGTAAAAAGTATAAAGGTTATAACAATACTTACAAACCATTTATCAGAGTACTACAGGTAGAAATATTATACCTTCAATCAATCAGTAATCTTAGTAAACACACATCACTCCAACTAGAACCTTCTTATTTGCATGCCTTGTACTATATATACCATATATAATGATTCCATTGTCAAAATAAATGCATTTTAACAGCTGAGAAAGGAAAATATCTTGTTTGGCCTTGTGACCATTAACAAAGTAAAGAATGGCTAAGATACATGGTTTTTATCATGCTCTAGGTACTGGTACACACTGAAACTGCATTAGAAACACCTTTCTTCTGAATGACTGAGCACTAGAATGGAAGGTCATTATGGAAAATATCCACTCCAATAAGAAAGGATTGGAAATCACAGTCAGTTCAGCCTGAAAGCCAACTCTATGGCTATTCACTTAGTACCTCACTTTACTTGGAACTTTGTTCTTGTGTTCTTCGCTTCTGTTGATGCTGATGTCACTGATGCTACAGTAATGAAGCATGTTTTAGGCCAATGGCATCCTCAGTCTGGCAAGTATGTGGTAGACTTCCTTGATATTCAAGAAGCTTATGCTTTTCTGACAGATCTTTCTCTAATTTGTGTCACTGTTATCAATTTTGGGTCTCAGTGTTTTCTTCCATAAAGTGGGGTAAAGAATGAATGACACATTCTCCAAGTACAACTCTAAAACTTTCCATGTAGAATGTTAAATGTTTGGATTAGCCCCAAATGTCAATAATATGAGATTAAATGTACCATTTAGCTTCAGTATGTGCATATTCTGAGACCACAATTTCCTAAGCACTTTTCACATGAGTTACTTTAATTGTTGGAGAGTAGAAAAAACTATAGTCATATTGAGAGGCCACTGCTACTCTCTGCGTTTCTTTGTAGGGGAGG
Organism: Phodopus roborovskii; assembly: GCF_943737965.1. Lineage (NCBI taxonomy): Eukaryota > Metazoa > Chordata > Mammalia > Rodentia > Cricetidae > Phodopus > Phodopus roborovskii. The sequence goes on along the minus strand of NW_026125964.1, from coordinate 95,247 downwards.
CTAATTAGCTGTGTTATCTTAGGAAAACTCACTTATGTTACCTGAGCCATGGTGTCTGAGAATTCCATGTAAATACATACTGGAGCATTTCTTACCTGATTACCAACATTAAGCTCATTTACACGTTTTTCTCTAGTAGTATTCAGTTGGATCTAACATAATTTCTTCTATCTCTCTAGACAATTAATGCAAAGGCTGTATATATGTGTGTGTGTGTGTGTGTGTGTGTGTGTGTGTGTGTGTGTGTGTGTGTGTGTAGCCTAGAGTAGTTTCTCAATACATGTACTTATAATCTGCTATTAGTGCTTTTCTTTTGTCAGCTATTTTGAATCTGTCCCCCTTGTCATTTAAGATCGCATGTAGCAAATATGTATCTTCTTATGAGCTAAAGATCTCTTCCCTAGGCATGTTTATATTCTCTTATGTGAAAACGGATGATGAACAACACAAGCATGTAATAATTTTTCTTGTCAAAAATCAAATGTTCATAGGTGTGTGGGTTAATACCAAGATTTTTTATTTGATCCCATTGGTGTACCTGTCTATTTCTGTGCCAATAACAAGATGTTTTCAGAACTATAGCTCTATAGTCAATCTTGAATTCAGGGATGGTTATGCCTCCAGAAGTTTCTTTATTGTAAAGGGCTGTTTGGGATATCTGGGTTTTTCCATATAAAATTGAGTATTGTTCTTTCAAGATATGTGAAGAATTGTGCTGGGATTTGAAGGGGATAGTATTGAATCTATAGAGTGCTTTGGCAAGATTGCCATTTTTACTATGTTTATCCTACCTATCCAAGAGCATGGGAGATCTTTCCATTTTCTGGAATCTTCTTTAATTTCTTTCTTTAAAGACTGTAAGTTCTTATTATATAGGCCTTTCACTTATTTGGTTAACATTATCCCGAGATATTTTATGTTTTTTTTTCATGGCTATTGTAAAGGGTGATGTTTCCCTGATTTCTATCTAAGCCCTTTTAATATATATATATATATATATATTAGGGCTATGATTTTTTTGGGGGATTCACTTAGAGAAACTATCATGTCACCTGCAAATAGTGAAAATTTGCCTTCATCCTTTCCAATTTGTATCCCTTTGATCTCCTTTTGCTTTCTTCTTGCTCTAGCTAGAACTTCAAGTACAATATTAAAGAGCCATGGAAAGAGTGGGCAGCCTTGTCTTGTTCCTGATTTTAGATGACTCTCATTGAGTTTCTCTTCATTTAATTTGATGTTGGATGTTGGTTTGCTATATATTGCTTTTATTGTGTTTCCATATGTGTCTGTTATCCCTGATCTCTCCAAGACCTTTATCTTGAAGGGGTGCTGGATTGTGTCAAAGGCTTTTTAATCATCTAGTGAGATTATCATGTGGTTTTTATTTTTCAGTTTGCTTATATGGTGGATTACATTGATGGAGTTCCATAAGTTGAACCATCCCTGCATTTCAGGGATGAAGCCTACTTGGTCATGGTGGATGATTTCTCTGATGTGTTCTTGGATTCAACTTACTAGTATTTTGTTGAGTATTTTTACATCAATGTTCATGAGGGATATTCGTCTATAGTTCTCTTTCTAAGTTGTATCTTTGTGTCACTTGGGTACCAAGGTAATTATAGCCTTTTAACAAGAGTTTGGTAATGAACATTCTGCTTCTATTTAGTGGAAAACTTTGAGAAGTGTTGAATTTCTTGGAAAATTCTGCACTAAAACCATCTGGCCCTGTGCTTTTTTTTTGGTTTGCAAACTTTTGATGACTGTTTATATTTCATTGGGGGTTATAGCTCTATTGAAATTGCTTATCTGTTCCTGATTTAATGTTGGTTAGTGATGTCTCATCAAAAAAATTGTCCATTTCCATTATATTTTTGAATTTTGTGGATTACAGGTTTTCAAAGTATGACCTGAAAATTTTCTGGATTTTATCAGTGTCTGTTGTTATGTCTACCTTTTCATTTCTTATTTTGTTAATTTACATGTTCTCTCTCTGCCTTTTGGTTAGTTTAGATAACATTTTGTCTCTCTTGTTGATTTCCTCAAAGAACCTTCTTCATATTGTTTTCATAGTTTCTACTTTATTGATTTTAGCCCTCAATTTAATTATTTCCTGGCATCTACTCCTCCAGGGTAAGTTTGTTTCTTTTTGTTCTAGAGCTTTCAATTGTGCTGTTAATCCTCTAGTGTGACTATTTTCCCGTTTCTTTATGTGGGCACTTAGTTCTATGAATTTTCCTCTTAGCACTGGTTTCAAAGTGTTCCATAAGTTTGGGTATGTTGTGTATTCGTTCTTATTGAATTCTAGGAAATCTTTAATTTCTTTCTTCATTTCTTTTTTGACCCAGGAGTGTTACAATTGTGCATTCTTCAGCTTCCATGAGACTTAGGGTTTCTGCAATTTGTGTTGTTGTTGAATTCTAACTTTAAAGCATGAAGGTCTAATAAAATACAGAGGTTATTCCAATTTTTTGTACCTATTGAAGTTTGCTATATTGCTAAGTATGTGGTTAATTTTAGAGAAGGTTCCATGTGGTGCCGACAAGAAGTTATATTCTTTTTTGTTTGAATGGAATGTTCTATAGATGTTAAACTCATTTGGATGATAACTTCTATTAGTTCCTTTGTCTCTTGGTTAAGTTTCTGTCAGGTGGTCCTGTCTAGTGTATAGAGTGGTTTGTTGTAATCCCCCACTACAAGTGAATGAGGTTTTATAAAAATTTGAGTTTTAGTAATGTTTCTTTTATGAATGTGGGTGCCTTTTTATTTGGGGCATAGAGGTTCAGAATAGAGACTTCATCTTGATGAATTTCTCCTGTGATGAATAAGAAATTACCTTTATCATTTCTTTTGATTGATTTTAATTTAAAGTATATTTTGAGAGATATAGATATTAGGATTGCTAAACCCAACTGTTTCTTGGGTCCATTTGATTGGAAAATCCTTTCCTAGCCCTTAACACTGAGGTACTGACTGTACTTGAGGTTGAAGTGTGTTTATTATATGCAAAATTAGAATGGATTCTGTCTTCCTTTCCATTCTGGTAGGCTTTTTCTTTTTATAGGTGAATTAAGACCCATTAATATTCAAATATTCAGGTATATTAATGACAATTGATTGTTAATTCGTGTTTGTTTTGGAGTTGTTGTTTGTATTGTGTGTGGATTCCCCCTCCCTCGTTTTCTTTTTGGGGGTTGGTAAAGTAGGATAATCTATTGCATATCTTGGTTTCTCCATCTATAGTGATTGATGGGTACAGTAATTTGCTGGGAATAATATATATATATATATATATATATATATATATATATATATCACACACACATCACAAAATTGACCTTAAATTTGTATCAATAAATGAAAATTCATTCCAAAACAAAGTATTCATATCTATATCATAATTCCCTTTTTACCTTTAGAGAGATTGGTTGTGGTCATTAAACATTTATAACCATCCCCATATAAATGAAAACAAACATTTATAAACAATATTTGGGAATTTTGGCATCGTTCTTTCCAAAATGCTTCCTGTTGGTAGGGGGCACTGTCATGGGGATCCTAAAAAGATGTAGAAATACTGGCTGTAGTGGTGTATAAGGCTGCCTTGTCCCAGGGACAATGCTTCAGGGGATCTTGCTTGATCTAACTATGCCAGTCTAAAATGAATCCATAACTTTTCATTTTCTGTGGAAACAAAAAATAGAAATTCTTTTCCCCAGCAAACTGTCCTTAGACTTACATTTTGAAATCAAAGCATTTTTAAAATATATAAATTGGATTAATCCAGCAGCATTTAACAGTTGTTGCTATTTCCTCAGCAGTCAACCAATACAAAGATAACAGAGCAGCATGTAGTATCCATACTCTTTTTGTGCTTCCCATCTTCATGTGGCTTTTTTATTACTCTATTTCTTTTTTATTTTTTCACTTTTTGAAACAGGGTTTCTCTGAGTAACTTTTGTCTGTCCTGCAATTGATGCTGTATATATGGTTTACTTTGAAATCACAGAGATCTGCTTGCCTCTGTTTCCCGAATGCTGGAATTAAAGGCGTGTGCCACCACAACAAGTTACTCTCTGTCTTTTTATTATTCTTTTTTAAACCATTGTTTTTCTCTCCCAAGCCTAATTATATTTTAAAACACAGTGTAAACTTTTAGAGGTTTTTCTTATTCTGAATCCATCTTTATGGTAAATATCTATCTTTTAATGGCCATGAGTCTTTTATCTGGTAAACAACATTGCTAAAATGAAAGCCACAGCTGTATTAGCCATGGTCTATCCAAGATGGTGGCGGATGCATTTATTGCCAGAACTAAGAGCTGTGTTCACTGCCTTGGTATATGCTACCATCCAGCAGCATGTTGCTGGCTTGGAGATATGATCCCTGCCGTTGCCAGCTCTCATACACACCATTAAGTTGTTAGAATTTGCGTTTTATAGCCTTGCGGGGTTTTTGCTGCTTATGCTGAGTCAGAAAATCTCCCTTAAAGAAGGCACAAAAAATCTCTGTCTCTAACAAAACAGAGTCCAACCGAGAAAAATGTTGTTACCAAGATGCCTTGCTTGTCTCTGTTCTTTTGTTTCTAAGACCGCTTTTTAAGCTTTTGTCAAGTTTTAAGTGAAAGTTCTTGGCCCCACATTGGACACCATTTTATTAGGATCATTTTTTTCCCCCAGAGCTGCACCATCACCAAATAACACACTGAGATGCTGTTTTTGATATAAAGCTATTGGCCAGTTACTAATTTCTTTTCTGATAGCTCTGTCTTAAATATTAACCCATTTCTATCAATCTAAGTATTTCCATGTGGTCTCATTTTACCGGAGAGAACCCTTTTTATTTTAGACAGAAAAGAGAAGATGAAGGGAGATGTCATTCTGTAAATATGTTTCTCTTATTAGTTAATGAATAGAGCACTGTTGGCCAATAGGAAAGCAAGATAGGCGGGGCTAGGAGACTAGGAGGAGAGAGGAAGAAGTAGGGAGGAGTTTCAAGATGGAAGACAGAGAGAGAAGAATGCTGGGCCTTCTCTCTGGTAAAATAAGACCAAGTGGAAATACTTAGATTAATAAAAATGGGTTAATATTTGAGACAGAGCTAGCCAATAAGAAATGCTAGTAACTGACCAACAGAATTATATCTAGCATAGCATCTCTCTGTGTTATTTGGGGCTGGTGCAGTGATGGGACCAGGCTGGCAGAAAAGCCGCTCCTATCAAAATGCTTGTCTTTTTTAGGTTGGGAATGTTTTCTTCTATGATTTTGCTGATTATATTTTATGCACCTTTGAGGTAGCTATCTTCACCTTCTAAACTTATTCTTAGGTTTGGAACTTCCATGGTATTAACTGTTTCCTGGATATTTTGTGTTATTGATTTGTTAGACTTATGATTTTCTTTTGTCTATGAATATAATTCTCCTAGTATATCTTCAGCACCTGGTATTCTCTCTTCCATCTCTTGTATTAGGTTGGTTATGCTTGCATCTGCAGTTCTTGTTTGTTTACACAGGTTTCCTATTTCCAGCATTCCCTTAGATGGTGTTTTTTATTGCCTTTATTTTGGCTTTCAATCATTGATCATTGCACTGTTTGAGTTGGGTTTTTTTTTTTTTTTTTTTTTTTTTTTTTTTGCAATTTTTGGTTTCTCTTTTCTTCCATTTCTTTAACGGATTTTCTTATTTCTTCCTTTATGGTCTCTTCATCTTCTTGAATTTGTTTTTAGGGTCGTTATTTCTGCTTCATCTGTGTTGGGAAATTTAGGTGTTGCTGATGTGTAGTCCCTAGACTATAGTGGCATCATATTGATCTTTCTGTTTTTGAGTGTGCTCTCATACTGCTGTCTGCCCATTTCTTCTTCCAGTGCATACTGGTAGGATCTCTTCCGCTCATGATGGATACGGGGACAAGGTCCTCTTCCAGTGGGTGCAAGCAGGTCCAATAATCTGATGGCTCTCCACTTCCAGTGGGTTGTGGCCAGACTAGGGTGCTGGCAGACTCAATTGAGCTGTTCTGCTGGAAGGGTTACTCTAGGTACAGTAAGTACCAAGTCCTCAGGAGGCTCCAAGCAGGGCACCGAAAGTTGGACTGGAAAAAGGCCCACACTTGTCCCCTCCTATTGGTGGAGATGGAACTAGGACACAGGCAGACTCTGGAAGGGCTGGTGTGCCTGGACAAGCTCCCCTCATGTAGACCATAGGCCTCAGGAGGCTCTGAGCAGGGTATCGGAAGGTGGGCTCATATTTAAATTTTTTAATCAAACAAATACCTGTTAGTCAATAACCAAATTTCAAAATAAAATAGGTAATTATCTTAGACAAAATATTTTCCCCTGGCAAGTTGCCTGTATGCATTAGTACCTGTCTATCAACAAAGCAAAATGGTTCCAAACTGATTTTACTGAGGTCTGTTTTAGAGATTGATGAATTTCCCTAGATGGATTTTAGTATACTGATTAGCCTCTGTTACTGGTCTGATAGCACCTAAGGCCCTCTGTGATTATGCTATGGTCTTCAGAAATCCTTACATGAGCAATATTTGCCTCTTAAAAGTGGGCATTACAAAATCTGAAATTTACACAAGGATGATAGGTATTCTCTTTAAGTTTTATATCAGAATCCTGAGGCAATTCATCCCAACATAGTAGTAAACTTTCATGATGACATTTATTATAAGAATGACACCCATTCTCATCTTACTGCAAAATGCTTAGCTTCTCTAAACTACCATCTCCTTGCATGTGAAAGAAGAGCACTAAAAGTCTATACACCTATTGTAACAGTTATGCGAGGTATTTAAAAAGTGGTTATAATGCATACCACACAATATGAGGCTAGTAAGCAACAGCTACTGCCTTGATCATCACCATCACAACCACCACCACTATTAACTGAAGAATAACTATCAGACATCTAAAATTGAGAAGTCTGCAAATAATTTTATAAAAAAATATGTTTAAAGATTTTAGTACTTGTTTTCTGATAGATCTGTCTGAAAATACATATATGGATGGTAAACTTGCTGAAGTGAAGCAGAATGTGTCAAAGTGAGGCAAAATAATCAAAAAATTTCCAAAAGACAGGGTTGTTTCTTTCTAGCCACTAACTGGCTATGAGCCCTTACTCAAAGTCAAAGTACATATTATGAATTGGGTGGAAAAATGGTATTAGTATTAGTATTAGTATTGGGATTAGGATTAGGATTAGGATTAGTAGTAGTGGGTATAATGTAAATGACAGTGGTGGTAAAAAGAACCATGTTTGATAAAAGATTTCTACATGTAATATCTCACTACCTTATTAGGTCACAACAAATGGACCTCAAACTCCAAGAGGATGCAAATATAATGTGTTTTGTTATTATATTTATATAAATTTACTTTTTATAAATTGCATTTGGTTGACATGCTAATGTTAAAAAGCCATTTTTTTACTTGGCAACATTCTCCCTACACACATATGCACACATATGAATCTGGACACTGGACACTTTAGACAAGTAAAAAAGAGCCCCAATATCATATCCCTACCACCCTTCTCTATGTCTTTAGCATGTTTTTGGAGATGTTATTGGTCTTGGTGTTCTCATGATTAAATTCATATCAGCCCACTGCAGACCTACCTGCTATGCTCAACAGCCAGGCATCTCCACAAACTTTCCTTCTTTGTGAAACTGCTCATTCTTAAGGCCAGAAGGTAAACAAAGCATAGCTCCCCAGCTCTTCCCTTCACTGAAAATGAGTGTTCCACAATAATTGTCATGTTTTTGATAAGAATAATTTTTAAAAGGCAAATCTAAAGGCAAATATCAAGGTTCCTGGATGACAAAACCTGAAATCAGAGAGAAAAGTGAAAACAACAATTATAAAGAGATTATACTTTATACTGTTTTTTTCATTCAGTAAAATCATGGTTTTGTTGTAAATGGCATCCCAGAAGATTTTTATCAAAGCAGGACATCTGTGAAGAGGAGCACTTGGCATTCACTTTAGTATTTCGACTTTTCTTTTGACATCTTGCCTGGAGATCAAATTCCATTAAATATGTACATTTTTGACTGGATGTCTTCTTCATGTATCTTTCACACAAATCTTAAAAGTGTGCAAGGTCTGTAGGGCATCTTTCTTTAAGTGCAAATGAGACATAGTAGAATACCATCCATGAGGGTTTCCAAATTATTTATATTCTGCAGAGCTTTGCCTTATACTCTCTGTGATCACTGGAAGGGAAAAGTAAGATTCCAGTACACATGCTGTGGAGTACTGTCAAACTCCACTAGTCATATTCACTCTCTGATATCCAAGAACTTTGCTTTGGCTGATCTCCATTTCTACCAGGTTATTAGATACTGTCAAAACCATAACTTTCATCTGATTGACAAGGAAAACTGCAGTGTAAACAGATGTCAAGTACTGGGCAATATAGTCCATTACATTTTTGAAGGAGATATGGCATGTCTACTCCTCTTCAGTATGAGACTTCATTGGAACCTTGAAGTAAATACTGACATTAACCATGGTGTATCCTGGTAGGACTTTTCTTCCTCCTCCTCCTCTTCTTCTTCTTCATTTTGAGACACTGTTTTTTTGTGTAGCTTTGTAGACCATGCTGGCCTCAAACTCACAGAGATCTGTCTGCCTCTGCCTTCTAAGTGCTGGGATAAAAGGCATGCACCACCAATGTCCGGCTCTGGTATAGCTTTTTTAACCCACAACCAATATTAGAAGGTGTCTGTAATGTCTCTTGTGTTTTCATTACACCCTTCACCTCCAACTTTTAAATTTACTTCCTGAATTCTCACATGAAACCTCACTTCAGCCATAAGGCTTTACACATATAAGATTTTTAAAATCTGACTTCTTAAGGTCAGTCTCTGTGGAAAGGGCAAGTGTAGTAGAGGAAACTCAGAATTGCTTTTGGCAGTAGGAATAGCCTGAATGCCTATTTTGCTCTAAAACAAAACATCACCACATGTTTTCTGTGCATTAAAGTCCCCAGTAGAAGCAGAGAAAATTCAAACATGCTGAATAATTAAATTTAGCAGGAACACTGGGAAGCTACTGTAGGGTTGGCATATCCAAGAAAATATATCTTTACTCAGATGTTCAGGACAGCAGTCTGAGTCCAAGCTTCCTTTGACAAGCCTGCAAAATTGATGGATGCTTGCACAGGTCTATTGTTGTAGGATGGGAGTGGGACTTATAAAACTACAGGTATGTGTATCTTATTGTTTGCATTCTGAAAACAGGAATCAAGTGTTTGTGATTATGAGCTTCTGTTTCCAAATGACCCATATAAAGACGAGGATTAGACATTAAAACAAAATGGACAAAGCTGGGTAGTGGTGGCACATGCCTTTAATCCCAGCACTCAGGAGGCAGAGACAGGTGGATCTCTGTGATTTCTAGGCCATCCTGGTCTACAATGCTAAATAGAGAAACCTTGTCTCAAAAAGAAAGGAAGAAAGAAAGGAAGGAAGGAAAATGGAAGGAAGGGAGGGAGGGAGGGAAGAAGGAAAGAAAATGGAAGGAAGGACAAATGAGAGAACCCTTGGAGAATTAAAGAAGAAGGAAATTCTAGTCCTTAATCATATGCACACATGCACATAAACAAACATATCTTCAGACCACCATAAAACATCAGTTTGTCTGTTACAAGTTTCCTTCCACAAGAAGCATAATTATGGTGGATTTATTCCACTAATTTGCCTGTCACTGAAGAGAAGAGTATGTTGGAATTATTGTATGGTGGAAGAGATAGTGGGAATGAAGAGAAAACACAAAATATGTTGCTGTTGCTATTGCAGAACTGTCACCAAAAGGATAGCCAGAACATAAATGATACTGTTTTGGCTCCAAAGGGGTAAGCAGGTGTCTTCAATGTCCCAAATGAGCTGTGTACAAGCTTGTACAAACAAGTGCAGAATCAGGCCTGTTTGTTATTCACACAAACAGAGTTTAAAGCATCTGAATTCCATAGTTCCCAGAATTCAGATGGTGCACAATGGTCCATAATGAGCAGCACCTGTGCTTACCTCAATTACTAGACCATTCTGAACAACAGCAGAAAGGGCTTACTAGAATTTTTTTCAATAATAGATTTCGTTATGTCTTTCATAATTGGATTCAAGAGCTCAAAATTTTACTTTGCAACTTGTTCATAAAATTTGTATGAAAAATTCTGGCATTTATTCAAAAGAAATAGTCTATGAAGAAAAAAATTGAAAAACAGCCAACCATTGGTAACTAAGCAGCCAAATTATAGTCCAAGCACTTGGCAAATATACCGCCTTTTTATTATTTCAGTAATTGAATTTCTGTTAAAGTGTGGGGCATAATTTAACATGAGGAATTTATTTATAATACAATAGTGTTTCAGTAATAAATGCATTATTATTGTCACTTTTAATGGAGTCTTATATATTCCCTCTGAGACTGTGAGGCAGACTTAGAGACAGTCACCACACCAGTGTTGTTTGTAGACAATTGAATTAATTGGAGACAGGGTCATTAACTCGACCTGAATACCTCTGATTGCTTCTGTAAATAAGGTTAGAGAGCAAATGGCTAATCTTCATTGTCATTATAGATTCCTCTTACATTTTCACACTGCTGTGTATATTAAAATCATTTTGCTAAGCAGCTTTTCAGACTTGCCTTATATTTACAGTATTGTCTTGCATGGCACATAACCATAATTGTATCAGACTTATATTACATTTCCCATATCCTTATAAAACATGATGCTAGAAAAGAAACTATGTTGAATCACAACTCATAAAAACCATCCAACCAATAAATGAATAAACCACAGTGTATAAAACATCATATTAAAGGAACGTAAAATCACAGAGCAAAAGTTGCTTTGGCTTCCTCTTGCAGATCCATGTACAATTTGATACTCAATTAACGAATAATGAGTTCTCCAAGATGCAATCTCTAAAGAAAGAGCACAGGCAGTGAAGCATTGGTTAAAAACCTCCTTGTGTTTCAGTTGGAGCCCTTCTTTAATAACATTAATAACATGCAAATTATAGGAGGTTAGGTTCCTTTTGCCTGTTCATTCTAAACAGGAGTTATCTAAATACCATTTGAAATACAGATATTAAGAATTTTAAGTCTTTTATTTCTGGAATTATTTTCCATACCACTATCCTGTTATTGATATATAAGAGATTTAGAAGGGACTTGGTGGGAGAAAACCTTCCTTTATGATTCCATTAATTCACAAGGAAGGAAACAACTCTCCAAACTGACTTCTCCAAATCAATTTACAACATAATTCAGAAATAAAGGACCTTTACAATGGATAGTATTGTATTGCATGTTGAGATTTTTGTAAGTGAGATAGCAGAAAGTAATGGAAACATAAAAAGGGGAGATTCAGGAAGAAGATTGAAAAGGATGAAAAACTGCCTAAAAGGGTAAAGAGATTGACTAAACCAAGAATAGATCTATTCCACAAAAAACATTTCTTGCTGTCCTACCAAGGAAATAGAAGTCTACTAGCTTTCCTTAGCTCTGCGACTAAATGGTGTTAAGTGACTCATCTAGAAACACAATTGCAGTAGCTGTTCTTTCAGACATTTTGCCTTTTAAAAATTTTATTCAGTATATGTTGATTACTACTCACTAGCTGTCAAGTTCTTCCTAGAATGCCCATCACATCTTTCTTCCAACTTCATGCCTTCCTTGTCTGTCTGTCTGTCTGTCTATCTATCTATCTATCTATCTATCTATCTATCTATCTATGTAACTACCTGTGGAATGGCTCTTATACCCATGGGTTTGGAGTCATATATTGGGCACGGATGGCTTACCAATGGCCAGCCCCAAAAGAAGAGTGACTGTCTCCCCCATCAATCATGAACTGGCAATAACTCTTTAGCTAGGGATGAGACCGCATGGCTTCATTTATCTCTCCATTCTGAACATTAAAAATTGATTATTTGTTTTTATTCCTATTTTATGTACATGTTGTTTTGTCTGCATATATGTCTCCACACCACATGTAGTCCTGGTGGCTATGTAGGCCAGTAAAGGATGTCAGATCCCCTAGAACTGGAATTACAGGTGGTTGTAAGCTACCATATGGGTGCTGGGAATTGAACCTGGATCTTCTGGAAAAACAGCCAGCCAGTGCACTTAAATATTGAACCATCTCTTCAACTCTTCATGCTTGAAATTTTATCCTTGTCTTAATGTATTCTAATTTTAATCATAGCTTGTATTATATGATTAAAATATGATTTAGTTTTGACTAATACATATTACTACACATGTTAATAAGTAGCACATGGCTAGAATACATGGGGATAGATATGAACATTAGCAAACAGTAATATCTACTTTTACTAAATGATAAATTGTCCAGTATGTGATGTGGAAGTCAATACTTCAGCTCTTATCCAAATCATAGTAAAGTTATTTTTATTATTTTTTAAATTGACATAATGTGCCACATTTGAAGGTATTTTCCCAAAACTATTTTTTTCTTTTTTGTGGGAAGCTTTAGAGACAGGATTACTCTGTGTAGTTTTGTAGACCAGGTTGGCCTCGAACTCACAGAGATTTGCTGCCTCTGCATCCTGAGTGCTGGGATTAAAGGTATTAATCACCACTGTCTGGCCTTAAAAGCTATTTTTATTTCTTAGCCATTAATACTCTTTAGTGATTTACTTAGGGGCTAAGGATGTAGTTCAGTGATAGACTACTTGCCTACTATGTGTAAGGCCCTGAGTTGCCAGCATTGAAAATCAAACAAGCAAAAACTAATGTGGAAATTGTTTAGCATCTTTGCTATAAGCTCTATTAGGTTTTAGTAAATAGCCATATATATCCACACTGAAATACAAACATGCGTGTGCACACGTATATATACATAACTATCAACATAAACAATTCCACATGAATACTCACTTCCATTTAAACATCTTGAATTAGATCAAATAGTCTGAAATACATGTTGAAATATAATTATAGACAAAATATATCACCTGACTTTTCTGGAAATTATCTATTTGTTTAACACATATTTTGTTGCCTAAGGTTCCAACTGGCAGAGCAGTATACACAGATTTTATCCTTATGAAGCTGAAAAAAAAATAGGACTCATGGAAAGCCTACTAGGATTTTTCATATCCATACAGTCATGTTACAGGCATTCATATCACACTGAAATTACCTTTTGTAAGGATTTAAGTAAGCATGTTCTTTTTTTCTTTTTCACATTTTGATATTTTTATTTAAATTATAAACAATCTTATTTTATATATCAATCCCAGTTCCCTCTCCATCCCATTCCCCCATGCTTCCCACTGACCACAATCCCATCCTTCCTTTGCTCCTTTGAAAGGGTACGGCCTTATATGGGGAATCATCAAAGTCTGTCATATCATTTGGGGCAGGGCTTAACGCCCACCCCAGTCTCTAGGTTGAGAGAGTATCCTCTATGGGTAATGGGCTCCCAATATCCATTTATACAGGAAGTATAAATGCTGCTCCATTACCAGGGGCTCCACAGACTGCCCAGGCCTCATAACAGTCATCCATATTCAGGAGGTCTGGGTTGGTCCTATGCTGGTTTTCCAGCTATCAGTCTGGAGTCCATGAGCTCCTCTTTGTTCATGTCAGCTGGTTAGCTGGTTCTATGGGTTTCCCCAGCATGGTCTTAACCCCTTAAGCATGATTTCCTTATTTTTTGACATTTGTACACCACCTGAAACTATCCCTAAAATGTGTTTTGGGTTTTTTTTTGTTTTGTTTTGTTTTGTTGAATTTAGCCAGTATCATTTTGATTTGCTGTTGCTATTATGAAAAGTACTTGTGCCCTCTACTCAGAACTTGTAGACTCCCTGGATTTTCTGTTGAAGTGATTAAATACAGTTATAATTTGCTTAAATTCAAAATATATCTGTTTAAATCCTTTTTATTCTAATCTATGTGTTCTTTGGAATTGTTATGTTTTTAAAATTCCTCTGCGTGACAAATTCCTCTTAAGAATGAAACCAACCACCCTGATCTTGTTACTACTGGCTCCTTGACTGTATCAAAGTTCATACTAGCTCCTGGTGAGATGCCTGTTTGCTTCCATTTCTTTTTAAGTGATCTTGGAATTGGCTGTGTGGATTCATTAGTGACATAGGTTTGTCATTTCTGTGGTTGATGATCTAGATTTACCTGTGAGCATAACCATTACACTGGTTGAAGAAAGTAGGCTATTTATATGTAGCTTTCTTTTCCCCCATGGTCTTGAACACACTTTTTGTCTTAATGGCAAAAGTGGCTTGAGTATATGATCACATGAGCTCTCCAAGTCCAGGGAAAGTGCGATCCCTTCTTCTCTCTTTTGCACATGACTTCTTTCAAATTAATGTTTTTGAGAAGGGAGACTATGTTAGCTGGAAGAGAAGATTTTTCAGACAGGTTGCATTGACGGACTAAGGAATTCTTTTCAAACTAGCCAGTTTTATTTTCTAAGAGGAATTTTGTGTTATAAATGATGTAGATGGGTTTAAGCAAAAGATCGGACTAAATTCATACATAAACTGTTGGTGTTTTTCCCCATCTGTTTAGTAATATACTTTGTGAATTATAGTAAATGTTAGGAAGAATTTTCAAGCCGATTAATTAGGGGAAGGAAACATTTTCTTTTTATTAGCATGAGTGTGTCATAATTAGCAAAGCATGCAGACTAAAGGATATAGTCCTGTCTTTGTAAAAAGCCCTTCAATTTCATTTTAAAACCCAACTTGATTGGATTTTTTGCTCCATAAGCAAATTAATTATACCACTGGAAAAATCATCAACTACAAAACCAGTTAATATCAGTCTCAGCACAGTATAGATTGGTTAACATATTAAAATGTGAGAATTGCCCACCTGTCACACAAAGTAAAATAATGGAATTTGTGTTTTAATTAAAATCAGGATGGTATGTGTCCATGTAGTACTCATTTTTAGGAAGGAACATAACATTTATTTTCTATGCTCATGAATGTATGTACACACTGTGAGCTATTGAGTGCTGTTCCCATAAATACCAATTACATAAAAAATTCTTTCTAAATAAGTTTCATTTTGTTGATGGAACTGAAGCAGATAAATTGCACTGTGCTGGACCAGCCTTCACACAACAATTTGAAAGGTTACAAGTCTATTACCAGGCTAACCTAATTGTTTCATTAAATTAATTTATGCTTCAGAAGTCTGTAGTGTTTGGTGGGCTGGCTGAATTATTGCTTTCTGATGGTGATCAGCAATACTTATATATTTCATAGTTAAGCATTGTTCTTTAGCAGACTGGATTTGTCCTGAATTCCCATCCATTAGAAGGCCATTTGAAGTATTAAGTATTTATACACATGTCATTATACCAGTTGCCCTTGAATATATAACGTTCCTGTATGCTTGATACTACTTCAGTGAAATAAAATAAATTGAGAGCAAGCAATCATCTATGGTGTAGTTACCAAAAAGAGCTCAGAAGAAGGTGATGTATTGTTATAAGCAGTTTCCCGACAGCCTGGTCCAAGAACCATGTCAGTCCCAAAGTAACACACAGAGATTCTATTAGTTATAAAGCTGTTGGCCAATGGCTTATCGGCTAGCTCTATGATAAATATTAATCCATGCTTACTAATACATGGATTTCTACATGGTCTTATCTTACTGAGAATGACAGACACCTGTACTCTTTTCCCAAGATCACATTGTGACTCCTACATTTCCCAGAGTCCTCCACCTCTCATAGTCCCACGTATCTTGCTTTCCTGTTTGCCAACAGTACTTTATTCATTAACCAATAAGAGAAACACATTTACAGAATGACGTCTCCCATCAATATCTGTGATAATTAGGCTACTGGGAAAGCCTTATTTGGATCTGAGGTTGAAAAGAAGGATTTTGTCAAGCAGAAGAGAGAACCAGTTGTCAGTGGATGCAAGGCCAAAGGGAGAAGTAGTAAGAGAAGGGCAGTTTAAGGGCAGAGAGAAGACAAACATGAAAGGTGTGTTGGGAAAGGAAAAGGACATTGGCCTGGTGTTCAGGTGATGGAGCTAGGCCTCTGACAATGCGGTGGATAGCAATGTACCCACCTGCACAGAAGTCATCAATTCTAAAACCAAGGAGCTCTTGGTTCAGTATCATGACACAGGTCAAAGAAAACCTGCACAGCTTTTATTCTATCAGGGAGTGTAGAATGAAAATCTGTAAGGAATATTATATACCATTTGGTATGATTGAAAGGATGCATTTTTATACTAGATTTCTTACTGTTTTTATCTTCTCAAGGTAGAATTTAATTTTAGTCCCAGTAGCAAAATGAAAGCATTCCCTGTGCCCTCTCCCAGATCATAGCCCCATGACCAAGAAGCTCTAGGGTTTCACTGACAAAACCAGTTGATATCTGTTCCCTTTACTTCCAAGTGTTCTTGAGGCCAATAAATCCCACGTCATAAATGGCAAAGTCATTGGAGAAAATTTGCAAGAAAAGCATGTAACCCAAGTTCTAATTTGTCTTAATAATAAAAGCCCACAGATATAAAGGGGTGACAGCTGAAAGATCAGAGAAACAGAGCAGCCAGCCACTAGAGCTCTTACCTCTATGAAATCCTCAGACTGTAGAGGCTGAGTTCCTGTCTCCTCCCACATATATTCCTCTCTCCACCCAGGCATCTCACTTCCTGTCTATACAGACCTCCAGACCTCTATGATTAGATACTCTCCACCCTCTACTCTTCAGGCAAGCTTTATTTGTTAGAATATAAACAAGATATCCCCACAAAAATATGAAGTGTGCTACAGTTAATAAAAATCACTCTAATGTTATTAATCTGATGATGACAACATCCTACTGAGACCACAGTGACATGGTATAATAGGGAGATTAAGTGCCTTATCGCATGCAGAGGATGTTTCTGGGGACAGTCCTCCCAGGAATCTATGAGAAGATATCGTTATTGTTTTACTCTAGGGTATCTTAAACACACTAAACATTTCACAGAGTGTGCCATTGATAAAACCTCTTTCCTTAGAAGCTTGTCTTCTAAATCAAGTGTCTGTGATATGTCAGGTAGTAGATGAGATGTAACATAGGACAAGCAACACTGAGAAGGATACTGTAATTGAGAGACATATGAAAAGAAAAACATTCTAGAGAGAGTGGAAGAAGTACCAATTCCCCATGGAGCATCAAATCTAAGCCCACTGGGCAGCAAGAGAGGAGATACCCAACAAGCAGAAGGCAGAAGCCTGGGTGGAGACACCTAAATCTGTCTCTACAGTAGCTGAGCTGCCTCAGCGTGTCTTATGTTTTCTCATGGAATATGGCGTGGGAATGCTATGGGTCCTTCGTGCAAGCGGCTGGACTCTACCTTCAATCAAGTTTTAGAAGCACAGTGCATGATTCCTGTACAAATATCTCCCAAGGAAATTACACAACTTACATGACCTTAGATTAGTGATAGATACAATTCATTATGGGAGACCGGTCCTTATGAGGACCAGCTACTAATAACCAATCATCCATTATCTCTATGGAGACCAGGATCTTAGGGTTCAATGTTCCCTGAACTTGTTTCCCTTGTTCCAATTGTTAATAAGCAAGCTCTAACAATAAAACAGACCCAAGCATGTTTCCCCCTATTAGGTTGTTTGATTGTACCAGCTCTGTGTGGTAGCAAAAATGTCAATGTGGATTCCAAATTTCACAGACAGATTAAAATGCCACACAAATATGGATGTTTTCAAGATGTAATATCCTATTAGTAAACACTAGCTAGCCTCCCCTGCGTCTTCCACAGTAACATCACACTGGGTACTGTAGTGGGGGCAGAATTCACTGTCTTTATATTTTCTTTTTCTTTGAATCTGAATGTTAAGTTTCTAAAGTATTTCAAGTGTTATTCATCTTGTTATTGCTGTGTGCTGAGCATCAGTACTCATAGCTATAAATGGAAGAGGTACAATAGCTGAGTGTTGACATGCACATTAAAAGAAGAGATGTAGGGGGAATTTGGCTAACTCAATTCCTGGTACGGAGTGCATGTTCAGTAAGTTGTACTCATAACCTGCCAGTATGGATTAGACTTGATTACTAGAGATAGTGATCAATATAGACTGTCCTCCCCCAAATGTTTGTTTGAGACAGAGCATCTCATTTCAGAATATCATTAGTGATCATTAGGGCACATCAAATGGAAGAATAATGCTCCTGGATAATTATTGGTGCAGATAAACGTGTAAAGAAAGTTTCAGACTGAAGTCCCTGTTTATGAGATGCCTAATAACTGGGGTTGATATGTAAAATAAGATTATTTTAAAATCAAATTTAAAAATGAGAAAAAAGAACTCTTTAGGGACATTGTTTAAAGAAAGCTACATAGGGGATGTGGAAAGCAAAGAGAGGCTAGAATGATGGCATAATGAGTAAACACTTGGTATATAAGCATAAGAACTTCTGTTTGGATACATAGCACCTACATGCAAATATATTACTGTGGCATACTGTATGTACCTGCAACCCCTGTGCTTGGGCAACTGTGCAGGGGTTGGTGCACAGACAGAGATAGATCCCTAGAACCTCCTGCTCAGGCTAGCCAGTCTATTTAGCTAAATAAATGAGCTTCAGGTTCAACAAGAAGCATGTCTTCAAAAAGAAGGCAAAGAGCAATGGAGGACACACACTGTTGATCTCTGGCGTCCACATGTGCATACATGGATTTCACAAACACGTATGCATATAGCAACTCACACATATAGACTCTAACTCACAAGCTTAAGTTTTACATTTTATAATATAAAAATGACAAAGAGCAGCCAACTTTTTGTTATTAAAGAAGTTGCAGCAAATAGTTATGGGAAATCCATATTTGATATCTAAATTGTGTTTTAGCTTTTAATTCAAATTGTGTAGCTCATTACTTTCTTTTTCCCCCAACAGCTTATTTCCTAAATACCCCTTTGTAGATTTTTAGCCTGCTACTCTCAGTTGAGTCCACCAGCAACATAGATATCATTGGGATTGCATTAGAAATGCAAAAATCAGACCCTGCCTCAGGCTTTCTTAAATAGAACTGGCACACTACCAAGGTCTCCAGGTGATTTACATGCATAACAAAGTATGATATTCACTGGTTAAAATAATTGTATTGCCTGAATGACCACATTGTCCTCTTTAAAAGCTATCTAATGTGTTCTCCCCAGTTCATAGGTAAGAAAAGTGAAACTTATGTTGAATGTCTGACCAAAGGTAACATTAATGGTAAAGTGCCCAAGGTGCTGCTAAAAACCAGATCAGATACTCTGCTAACCAACCTCATGCTCTTTCTGGTTTTATCAGTACCGTTTTTCTAAAGTCATCAGAGAAAGTCTAGTTATTTAAATGGACTTAAGATGGACCCAGGAAAAAATACCAAGGAATTTGATCTGGTCAGTCCATTAAAATCAAAGCTCAGATCTGATTGATTGTTAAATGAACGAAATTATGGAAAGCCATTATCACTCTAAATTATCTGTTAGACAGACATGTGATCCTCATAAAATTACATGTTAAAATTTGAATAAGTCTCAACTAAAAGAAAGAATTTAATGCAAGTCTATCCTGAAACTTTTCTCATGCTACATGTCATTGGCCAGTTCTGGGTCTTTTGGCATTTGTTGCCAATGTCAGTATCCCAAGAATTTTCTTGTCAAAGTTTTCCATTTCTGCTTCTCACTACAAAGATATTACCTATTATAGAATCAAAAATTTTCTTTTTGGTGCTTATATATATACTTTGATTGAGCAAACTTGTCAATCCTTAATTTTTCTTTACTCCTTATGAAACGAACTTGCAGTTAAATTAGGAACAGACTCAAAGAGCACCATCGCAAGTGTTCAGCTTTTGGGAAACTGTTAATCTGAATTAATGAACAGCCTAAGTTATAAAAACAGCCCTTCAGGAATACATACTTTAGTAGTCTAGGGCTTAACAAGAGTTATGTGAGTGACAGATTGCTGTTGAGAGCAGCTCATGAAACCAGTCTTAAACAGCAGGTTGAATGGATTCAGTGCTTGCTCATATTTTCTCCTATAACTAGTACATATCCTCCCTTAAAATCTCCTACACACTTTAGTTGTAAAAGGATTAGGACCTTTGAGTATGAAGATATCTTAAACAGCATCTAAACCTACTCCATACCCATACTTGCATTCTTACTGTCACAGTCTTCATGGCTGTTTTACTACATGGTCACTGACTTGCAGTGAACATTTCACTTTAACGTTTGGAAGAAAGAGAAAAAACCTGTAAAAATGTTGATGGCCAATATTCCTGGCTAAATGTCTTAATTACTGTACCTATATTATCTTGGAGGGCATTCTGCATGTCTCTCCCTTTCCCAGAGTTTAGACCTTCAGTTTGTTCAATGCTGTCATTCATTTTAGGATCTACCCACCCCCCCAATCTCCTTCCACAAATAGCCCCACTTTCTTCTGTATTGTTCCCAGTTCCTTTACTTTTCTTGCATCTACTCATTAATTATTGTGTCACGACTCAATCCTAATTGTTTCTGGAAACATTTAGTCAATACAATAATAAATGTATTCATGTCTATAATATAGTGTGCAATGGATGGACTGTCTCTTTAAGTTCATAATTTCTCCCAGCTTTCAAGATCCTTAGACCAGAAACAACTCTGTCTAAAGAAGTCATTTTAATGGCCCCTGAATTTCACTCACAGTGACCTTCTCTGATCTCTTTCCTGCACCTTGAATTCCCCTTCTAGTCTGAGCTGCAGTTGTAAAGAGAAAATGAATGAGCTTGGAATTAAAATGAGGCTTTGCTTCATTCAGTGATGCTAACTCACTGATGAATACAGTGGCAAAGCTGATCTTTGAAAGGACTGAACAGTTGACTTTGAAGTTGTAACAAATGTATGTCCTTTGAGAAGTTATATTCCATTAGCATTTAAGTCATAGAGTGCAGAGTGTGGAGTACTTAGTTTCAGATACTAAATGGTAGTGATCTTAATATCACACATTGGAACCACTAGCATTCCTTAGAAATATAGTTTATTTAAATTTAAGAATAAATGGTGTGTGGGAAATAATTTTAATGTAGCCTTGGTAAATGAAGATATATAAATTATACATTAATCCTTCCTTTCCTATGCAGAATCAAGTATTGTATATTGGTTGCATTAATTCACAGTCATTTTCATATGGATTTTAAAAATAAATTAATGACATATGAAAATAAATGTAGTAGAAGTGGGAATTTAGCTGACCAGCTAACAGTTTTAGGCAAATAAGTAAAAGTGAAATATAGTGATGCTTTGCCAATTTGAAGATTCCACAGTGGATTCTACACAAGAATAAGGACCTGAATCACTTACTCTAATATTGATATTTGTTCTGCTTTCGAAGACTTGTATTCGAGGCAGGGATTTCAGTCTTGGCCTCATTTTTGCTCCTGGGAACAGTCCTAGCCAGTACCATAGGAAATGAATCCTAGAGTCAGTTATTGCTTCCATTACTGGGTGTAGCTGTATCTATCCAAGACTGTGGTCTTTTAATTATGATTCTAAAACTTAGGAGGTTCTGGATCCATTTTTTTAAGTTTGAGACAAATTCATGTGATGACACCCTTGACCTAAACTAGTGTAAAGCATACTGCGAAGATTACTTTAATAACATCAATTTTCATTAATGGATCTGATGTGTGCAACACACAGACACAGATATATATATATATATATATATATATATATATATATATATATATAATTTATATTCACCATACTAAGTTTGAAGTTTAAAACATGCATACCAAAATGCATTTGTCCTCAGAATAGCTTTGGACAAAGAACATGTGCATTATACACATTTATTCCCCCAGTTTCCTATTAAATCTGTGAAGTTTTCATTCTGAGTTAGTTTAGGCGAAAGTTGATTCTGTTAAGTAAGATACCTGTGTTTTATGTGTATCATGTTATTGCTTTTATCTTTCAGAAACTGTGCAAAAAATAATCTAGTAAATGGGAACTCTATTCAGAAATATCCCAAACTAAAACCAGAACCCATTTAAATAGATAGTATCAGGATGACCAGCTTCTAACAAGAATCCACAAATAAATACATGTATGAATGAATATTAGCGAATAACCTTTTACTGGTGAATAATAATCTTGGCTCCAAATTGGATTTTTATCTCTCAGTCCACCACCCAGTATACTCAGCACTTCAAACGTGTTAAGTTATAATTGAAAATTTGCTGGAGGGAAATTGAGGCCAAATTTGCTTAATCTCTGGATTAGTCTCACTTAGGTATATTCTCTTAATCTTTATTTACCGACTAAAGATAAAAAACAATTGATTCAATTTAAAGGGTACTTTGCATATGTGTGTAGTCATTACTAGTACTTAACGAGAGTTTTGTAAAGAAATGCAGAGAAATATGAGGAGTAAGATGCAGGCTTCCTCCCTTTCCTTGTAAGAGAAATGTATACACATTTCCCCAAGAGATACTGTCCCCTATGTCTTGTGCGTCCCCCGAATCTCTTGGTGTGCTTGGCAGAGAATGTGCTTGTGAATAGCATTTACTTGGCAGCTAGCAATTTAAGATGAGTCTTTTCTCTATGAAAGGAAATGTCTACCCAGGAGATTAAAGGACCAGAATTGTGGGATTGAAGTTCTAAGTGGTGAAAAGGTTCTCTGTGCTGAAGGTGGCTGATCAGGAGCCCATGCTGCCATAAAAGGGTCTCATTTCTTCCCTAGCAGCAGGGAAGGTAATCTCCATCCCAGTGATGAGAGCCAGAGTGTTGGAGAACAGGCTCTGCTGAGGGTGTAGAATGCTGCATGAACTGATATAGCTTCAGGCAAGGAATAAAGGCCTATGCTTCTAGAGTTCTGCACAAGGGAATTCTTGAAGTATTTTTATCTTAGGTTTGAAGATGAGAGCAGAGAATTAGGTGCCCCCCCCCAGGTCAGGGCATGGCCTCTTGCTTGAAACTTTTTGCCTCGGATTTGAGGAATGGTAGGTGAGAAATCCAAGAAAATAGCAGTGCTATCGGAGCTGAGAAGCACAGGGGTGGGTGTAAAGCAGAAGGAGGGACCAGATTTAGTACCACAGGGAAAATGCAATAGGAAGAAGGGGCTGAAAAGTTGCACTGAGATTAGAACCCTCCTCAAAATTTGTTTTTCTTTTGCAGTTGTTGTTGTTTTGGGTTTTATAATTTTTTTTTCTGCACAGTTCCTAATAAAAAGAACGGCGTAACTCAATCCATTCTGGGGCATTTTGTGCCCCAGAATGCTGTAAGCCTGTTGATTGATGCAGTGCACAGAGAGTAAATGATCGGTAAAGAGTTAATTCCCATCCAAAGCAGAGTAAGTGAATGGTGTAACTTTTCAAATGCTTTGATCAGCTGTATAAATTTACAAATCAATCATTGGAGACAGTTGTTCCTTCGGGCTTTTACCTCCTTGATAAAACTGTCAAAGCATTTACAAAAATGAGAATGAAGAACAAAACACAAAGATGCACATTTTCTCATTTCCTTACTCCTGGATCCAACAGATTGACATTGAGGACCATATCTTAGACCCTTGGAATAACATCAGCTGAAGGAGCTAGAGCACCAGGGCGCCAGGTGCTAGCCCCTGCTTTGAAGACCTAGGAAAGTCTCTCCTTGACCCTGGGCTTTTGTTTCCTTCAATTAAAGGAAAATTGAAGTTACCAGTTCTTAGAAATATGACTAAACTAGACTATACTCCAAGACCTTGGGAGTAGAAGTCTATAAGGTAACAACAAAAATGAAAACTTAAGTGAAATCAATAACTGGAACAATTTACATTTAAGTCTCAGCTTCTAGTCTGTATCTATACGGTATGAAATCTCTGCTGAAAGTTTTCATGTGGAACATAAAGGTATGGAGGCTTATGTGGAAGACAAGATAACTATGCTGGGCCAAGGTGCTTGGTTCTAATACAATCTTTGACATTGACCAGGTCACTGGGCTTCTGGAGCCATATATTTTGCCTCTGTGTACTACTTCTGACTGAAGCTCACAGCGAATAATTCTTTATGTTGAACATGGCTGTTTCTTTCTAGTCTGAGACTGGATGAGGCAATAAATGATGACATTTTTCTTTCAGCCCACTCTTGGCCACATCACAGGCTCCCCCTGCGATCCAAGCAAATGGGGGGTCTGGCAGCTCCAGTGAGTCAGAGAGTAGTTCAGAATCAGACTCAGACACGGAAAGCAGCAGTACTGATAGTGAATCCAATGAAGCTCCTCGAGTGGCCACTCCAGAGGTAAGTGAAACTGTCAAGGCCCCCACATCCATCTGTGTGCTAATGCATCAGGTATCATGCCACATATATCACCAGTCTATGTACTTTAGTACAGTAACACTTTCAGAAAAGTAACCAGAGACTTGATAAGATTGTTTCTCTAAAACACACATGTGTATATGTCCTAACATATATAGATTCCTTCTGCATGGCTAAATCTGTGCTGTACAGATTGCTTGCTGCTGTATGACTGATTTTCTATGAGCCTTATTTAGCTAGGCTGGGCCTTAATACTCATCCCACACACAAAAACAAAAAACAACTTGTACATTAATGATGAAGCTTGAAATTAATTTTTTAAGTGAGCAAAGAAAGGCAGTCACAACTCACTTCTGGATCTGAAAATGCCTACTCTTAATTCGATTTTAAAGTCATTAAATGGATAGAAAACAATGAATACTTGAGAAATATACCTTCCCATAAAGGTGAAACAGCACTCAAGTAGTCACGTATTTCAATTCATACCATGTGTCTAAAAGCAATAAGTCATAAAATGTTTAGCCTAGCACAGCAGAAGATCAGAACAATAACTTAGAAATAGAAGGATTAGGCTTTTCCCTTCCCATTCTTTATGATTTGAGGATAAGTACTGTAGTTCCCTAAGCCTACATATGGTTCAACAAGGAAGTTCATCTCATAGCTGTTTACACACTTCTTTTTCAAAAACCAGAAAGGTCTAATAGAAGACAATAGTCATTTTATTGCTGTTTAAAATAGCAAATGAAAAACAAAAATAGCAAATGCTGTGCTGGACATTTGACTTCCTTTTGCTCATTTCCTCTTACTAACAACCCAATACTGTACTCTCTTTCACTATAGTCCATTTTACAGATGACAATGTATGTTTATGAGAAGTTAAACCAAACCCACCCCAAACTCTCACAGATATACAGTAGTAAAGCTGGGACTGACAAACCAGGTCAGTGTGCTGCCAGAATAGCAGCTAAGAATAGCAGCTCCTATGTTTTTTTTTTTTTTTTCATACTTACCTGCTATTATCTTCTACAGGCAGGGATCACAGTACTTAGTTCTTCTTAAATTTGCCATCCTCTATTTAATGGTGCCACATGCTTGCTGGCTTTCAGAAGAAGAGCTCATCTAATAAAAGTAATGGCTTTTTATTCAGATTGGTAGAATTCAGGATTGAGTATCAAGGGCCTGAATTGAATATACCATTTCTATTGCTTAATAGTGAATGCTAAAGTCAACTTACATATCCTCATAAATTGATTATTGGTCATGTACTTATGAAAGGTGAAGGAGTCAAGTTTTTTAACCCTTCAGTAAAATCAGAGAATTATAGCATCATGTAGTAGATTTCTGAAGATGGAAAGCTTTTCCTTCTGAACACTCTTGAAACACACTTAGATTTTCTTTCAGGATCAGACATTACCTCTGTCTCCTGGTGATAGGTTGATATAAGATTCTTAGCAAAAGACTTTGGGAAAAGTGTTCTCTCTCAAGAACTCTGGGCTACAATTTGAAACATTTGCTTGTGAAGAGCCCTTTACTTTCCAGCTAGAGTAGGGGATAGTTTCAAAAGGACAATAGAAACCTGTGCTAAAGGGCAGACTTTGATTACTTGTCTTTTATCTAGTTACATACAAGCGGAAAACAAATAACTCTTTTAATCTTCACTATAAGTATGTTTCTCAAAGACTGTGTGTGCTTTTGTATTTGTATTTGCATGTGTTTGTGTTTTGTCACTTAACATCCAAGGTGGTATGTCTGTCTGTTTACAAGGTCTCCGTTGGCTCAAAATAGATTCAAACTCAAGCTTGATATGCAATTAAAATATCCTTGAACATCTGACCTTCCTCCATGTTAACATTCACACCTGATTTACATAGTTCTAAGAATGAAATCCAGGGCTTCACGAATGCTAGGCAAGTATTCTGCTAACTACATTCCCAGCCCACATCGTCCAAGATTTTATTAGCAAATAGTCACTATACAGAAAGTCCCCCTAAAGTCTCCACACATGTAAAATTCATCCCAGTTACTGTTTCTCAATCTGCAGCCTGAGCCACCCTCAACCAACAAATGGCAGCTAGACAAATGGCTGAATAAAGTCACATCCCAGAACAAGTCATTTATTTGTGGCCAAAATGAGACACCCATGGAGACGATTTCTCTGCCTCCTCCAACAGTACAACCAGTGGAAGTCCAGGTCAAAGTGAAACCAAACCCCAGTCAGGCTGTGGCTGGACCCAAAGAAAGGCCTTTCCTCAGCCTCATTAAGGAGAAGGCTCGACCAAGGCCCACTCAGAAAACCCCAGAAACAAAGGCTTTGAAGCATAAGTTGTCAACATCAGTTGATACAGTTTCTCAAAGGACAATTGGGAAGAAGCAACCCAAAAAAGTTGAGAAAAACACAAACTTTGAGGAGTTTATCTGGCCCAAACCAAATATTACCAGCACCACTCCCAAAGAAAAGGAAAGTGTGGAGCTTCCTGACCCACCTCGAAGCCGAAACAAAACCACTGCCCATAAACCAGTCCCTAGGAAAGAACCAAGGTCCCATGCCCCTTTGACCACTGAGAAGAAGAAGTATAGAGGATCTGGAAAGACTGTGCCAAAGTCCCGGGAATTCATTGAAACAGATTCATCTACATCTGATTCCAACACAGACCAGGAAGAGACCCTGCAGATCAAAGTACTGCCTCCCTGCATTGCTCCTGGAGTTAATAGTTCTAAATCCAAGGATACTTCAAATTCTAGCCTGACCCTAAGCACCTTGATCAGCAGCAGCAGCAACAGCAGCAGCAGCAGCAGCAGCAGCAGCAACTTACCCACCAGCAATGAGGAGACGGCTTTTTCACCACCTGCTGCCACACAAACTGAGCTCTTGTCCCCTCTAAGAGATCACGAGAATCCGAAAAACCTCTGGGTGAAGATTGACCTTGGCTTACTTTCGAGAGTACCTGGACAAAACACAGGCTTAGCAGTACCTTCCAAGACAGAGCACAAGGAGACTGCCTTGAAACCCAAGCGTCAAAATGCTGCCACAGCTGTGGAAAAACCAGCCCCCAAGGGCAAGCGTAAGCACAAGGTGAGTTGCCCAGTGGAGTCTGCCATGTGACTGTGAGCAGAATCTAACTAACTTCCTCTGCAGTCTTTTTTTTCTTTCTTTCTTTCTTTTTTTTTTTTTAAGGTCAATAGTAGGGAATCACAACCTCTTGTAAAAAATGAACTGATATTTTTTAAAAGCAATGAAATATTTGGTATATGACAATGTTAGAAATGTTCAGGGTGTGGTAGTAGACACTGGCAAAGACAGCTGTTAAAGAATATGAGACATCATGACATACAGGAAATAAGAATACAAAGAAGCCTCTTCCCCAAGGCAGCCAGTTTCAGGAGTCAGCAGCTCCTTAAATTGCTCCAATTACAAGTGGCTTCTATATAATCTACAGTTTCCCACTTCAGCATTAACAGGGTGCCTATCTGCCCACAATGACCAAGTGCATCTTCTACATTTGTTCATTTCTCTGGACAGATATTAATGCACTCACAAGTCACCTATCCTGGGGTATACTGGCATCTATCACACAAAGGTTTTAGATAACCTTTTAGGATTACTGACCTATTTGGAAGGATTACTCCATGCAAATATCACCTTAACATGTTTTGCTATCAATTCTAGGAGTACATAGGCTTAACAGAAGGGGAAATCCAGAGTGACTTTTACCAATAAAAAATAGAATATGTCTAGACATATGAGTTGATAGCTAATAAACCATTTTTATTTACCTCTATAATTGAGTTAATTTTTCATAATCGCATCCTCTTGTGGTGGTATTTTGCAATAGTTTCCCCAAAGCACCACAGTAGGTAGAGATAAGACTCCTAATCCTTTATCCGTTCTCTCTGTTTTTGGGAGAGAGTGTCTTGAGTATAGCCATTATTAAATGGGCATGCTCTAAGAGTATTCATTCCCTTGTAATTAGAAGACTAAAAAGTAGAAGAGACTGGAGGTGACTAAAACCAAGTAAATATCATAAGAGAGGGGTATGAGAACAAGGAGCATTAGGACCCAGGGAATATATAGAAGAAAAGCACCTGAAATCATGGGTAGACTGACAAGTGCTGAAGAACGAGAACTGCTGGGTGAAGATGGAGTTTTAAGAGAATGAGTGTGGCCATGTAGGGAAATGAATCCTTAGGCCACTGTGGAACACTAGAGGCATGAAAGTACTCTGAGGCCAAGGTCTGGTAGGAGACTATAGAGGGCTAGAAGACAAAAGAGCACTATGACTCTGGGAGCATGAAGATAGTAGGGTATTAGAAGACCACTGAACACTAGGACATAGACGGTACTAGATTTGGGGAGCATTATGGGATAAGGAATCACTTGCACTTTATATAGGGCTGTAAAACTGATGGCTACTAGAAAATAGCAGCGAGATTATCGTATGTGGTAGAATATTGACAAGTTCCAGAACAATGGTAAACTTTGAGGCACTAAAGCTCCAGAACACAGAGAAATCATAGGAAACTGAGGACACTAGCAGATAGGGAACACTCGGAGAGTAAGAAGCAGAAGACTGGGCAATATTAAACTGTGGTGTACTAAGAGATAGTGGAGTAGTAAGAGATGCTGGAACTCTGATAGATCAGGCAATGTTAGGAATATGGAAAACACCAGGGTACAGGAAAACCCTAGGAGACTGGAAGTGAGTATGAGGCTTGGTACACTAAGAGAGTAGACTAGGGGCCACTATGATACGATTACTCGAAAACTGGGCAATGCTAGGAGAATGGCCTGTTAGATACCTGAGTAATAGGAGACTGGGAGTGCTAGGGGACTGGACACTATTAAAGCCTAAGGAACACTGAGGGACAGAAAAGGACTGTACTGAGAGCCTGATGATTTCTGGGATCCAGAAAATTATGAGAAGGTGGAGGAGAGGCAGGAAATTGGGAATCCCTAAGAGTCAATCAAGTACTAAGAGGATGAAAGCTCTAGAAGACTAGGACAGAGGGGAATGTTAAGAATCAGGTGCTTCCCAGGTGCCAGAGGACACAATAAGACAGGAGGGTACTGGGAAATAGACCAATAGAAGTAATTGGAATGCTGTAGTTTGGGAAGCTGAAGGGACTGGCGGTCTATAGGGGATTACTAGGGACCAGAGCAATTCTAGAAGGCAGGTGAGTCCTGAAGAGAGGCTTTCAGGGACAGCGAATTCCAGTACACCTTAGTGAATGATGCATTAATCTAACCACTAAATGGATCCTAGAACAGTGAGTAGGAAGTGTGGGACCCATACCCTGCCCCTGATTCTTCTCTCTTATTGATGACAACAGTAGAATGAAAATGTTGTTTGCAATGAATACATTTAAGAAGGAAAGACATGTTTTACAGATGGTCCATTCCCTTGCATACTGTTGATTGTTACAAGCAGTTTCCCACCAGCCTGGTCCCCAGTGCTGTGTCAGTCCCAAAATAACACACAGAGACTCTAATAGTTATAAAGCTGTTGGCCAGTGGCTAGAGCTTCCTATTGGCTTGCTCTGTCTTAAATATTAAACCATTTTTATCAATCTAAGTGTTTCCATATGGTCTTACCTTGCCGGAGTGAGGGTCTGGACATCTTCTCTCAAGTGGCTCGCTACATCTTGACTCCTCTTTACCACCTCTCCCAGTATCCTCCTTGTCTCCTAGTCCCACCTATCTTGCCTTCCTATTTGTCAACATTTCTTTATTCATTAACCAATAAGAGAAACATATTTACAAAATGACATCTCCTAACATCTCCTCTTTTCTTTCTAAAATAAAAAGAAGGGTTTTAACTTTAACACAGTAAAATATATAACAAAACAGTTATCAAATACAGAGCTATAGTTAACAATATTTAGTCCCTTAACATTTAACAAGATTTAACAAAAGTATTCCATTATCTACCCTAACTTTGTGAGTCTAAAGTCTTATATGTAACTTATCTTTAATCCTAACTAAGGAAAGCTATAACCATAACTATCTGTCAACTCCACCAAAGACAGAAAAAGTATAATATATAAACTCTAGAAATGATAGAGACATCTCACTACCTGGACAGTCATCCAAAGTTCTTCTATAAATTGGCACATCCATCTTTGGCCCATAGGCCATAGTGTGTCTGGAAGACTACTCAGCAAAGCAGGAAACTTTAACTGTCCACCTGTATTGGCAGTTTGTCAGTCAGTTTTCTCTGTGTCCTGTAGAATGTCTGGCAGACTTTTCTGTGGGTCCTGCTAATTTTGCCATATAGGAAGCAAAATACATAACGAGTTTCTTCAATGTCCAACTTCCTTTTTGATGCAGGTGGTGTTACCAGGAGCAGTTATGTCTCACTGTCAAGAGAAACCCTAAACCATTTTAAATGCCATATTCTGTAGGTCTTTGAAAAGGTTTGAAGAAAGTTTGTCCATTTGAAATATATCTCTATATATCTAGAAAACCTAACCAACCTAACTATAAGATTTGACTATCATAGGTAACTATCTACAATCTGTACATAATTATATATTACATTTTAAAATGGGCTACATAAACACAAAACTTAAACAATAGAAGAAATATACATATCACAAAATTGACCTTAAATTTGTATCAATAAATTTAAACCCATTGCAATACAAAGTATTCATTTCTATATTCTATTCCCCATTTTACCTTTAAAAATAGATTGGTTGTGATCATTAACCATTTATAACCAACACCATTTAAGTGAAAACAGACAATTATAAACAGTATTTGGGGATTTGGGCATCGTTCTTTCCAAACTTGTTCCTGGTGGTTGGGATGATGTAATACCTTGGGAATCCTAAGAAGCTGCAGAAATCCTAGCTGTAGTCTGTAAGGCTGATTTGTCCCAGCTATTTTGAATGTTGGATCACCTGGGACACTGTTTCAGGGGGTCTTGCTTGATCAAACCATTTTAGTCTGGAAGGAATCCACAGCTTTTTATTTTCTGTGGAAACAAAAATAGAAATTCTTTTCCCAAGTAACCTGTTCTTAGACTTAAATTTTGAAGTCAAAACATTTTTAAAACATATTTGTTAGATTAATTCTAGTTTTCATTTTTTGAGACAGGGTTTCTCTGTGTAACTTTTGCCTGTCCTGGAATTCTCTCTGTACAACAGGTTTGCTTTCAAAACACAGAGATTTGTTTTACTCTGCCTCCTGAGTGCTGGGATTGAAAGTGTGGGCCAACACACACAGCTTCTCTCTCTCTCTCTCTCTCTCTCTCTCTCTCTCTCTCTCTCTCTCTGTCTCTGTCTCTCTCTCTGTCTCTGTCTCTCTCTCTGTCTCTCTCTCTCTCTCTCTCTCTCAAACCATTTTATCCTGTTTCTTTTTCACCCCCAAGCCTACATATATTTTAAACACTTTATAAACCTTTACAGGTTTTTCTTTATCTTAATGTCTTTACTGTAATTCTTTATCTCTTCTCTCACATCCTACATCTTGACTCCCCTTTACTACCTGTCCCACAATCCTCCTTGTCTCCTACTCCTATCTTGCTTTCCTATTTGCCAACAGTGCTATATTCACTAACCAATAACATACTTACAGAATGTCATCTCCCACCAGTTCGTTTTATAGACAGTTTTGTTGGTCACCCACAGCCCCATGCTCTTTAAACAGGATCTGTACAATTTTGAGATTATCATGTTAATTTCCTAACTATCACTTTGTAAAGGCACTGTGGATGAGAGAAGTGTAACAAAAGTGATACATTTCTTCACTTTCATTATGAGGTTCTTGTGCTGCACAGTCTTTAATCAGAGATTTACATTGAAGTTTAACTAGGGAAGGTTGATTGTTTTTCTGTCTGATCAAAAGTACACATTTAACACCCCAACCTAATATAGAAGTTGAAATAGAAGCAAGCTATCTTGTTTTTTGTTTTGCTTTGTTTTGCTTTTTTTTTTTTTTTTTTTTTTTGTACAAAACAAGCCTGTCTGGATGTGTGATGTATTTCAAACTCTATGTATTTTTTCCCCTGTAAAAGCCAGCAGAAGCTGCAGAGAAAATTCCTGAGAAGAAGCAACGCCTGGAGGACAACACTGCTATCTGCTTACTTCCTCCTTGCATTTCACCAGCCCCACCCCATAAGCCTCTCAACACTAGAGAGTAAGTTTTCTGTGCCTCAGTGTAATGATCCTTGTATAAGGGTTTGACGTTAAAAAAAAATGTTGAACAATATTGAGGGATTTTTGTTCCATTTGAATGTCTGGATAGAATCAAGAATGATTTTTGCCCCCCCCCCAAAAAAAAATAAAAAGTGAATTAAAAAGAGAAGATATCAAATAAGCACATAGTTTTATGAGGTCAATCTGCTTTTGGACAGGGTTCAGTTGTGATGGTGAATACACACTTTCACTTGATCTTGATTGGGTGCTACTTTGAATGCCATTTCCTAATGTTAATATAAAGTTAGTAGAGCAGTACTTGCATATTGACTCCACATAGGCCAGGAGAATGATATGCTTGAGAAATTGTGCTCTACCCACACGGAAGGCAGTTGTGAGTTAAGAAAAGCCTGGTAGAGATGAGTATGTTGATTCAAGTCAACTGGCCTCTTGCTTCTTTCTCTTTAGCAACTATTCAAGATCAAACAGGAGGGCCCTGTGTCCTTTTCTCAGTCTAAGAGCATCATCCTTCTACAGAGAAGGCTAACACTCTGTGTCTAGCAAGTATTGTGATCAAATTCTTTCTGTTTTATAAATATCACTTAACTATCAATAATGTCAGCTACTTGAGACATTCTGTCTGCTTAATTATTGCAATAAATTCATTCTACATTGGATATTACTCCCATCAAAGCCAGGTTTTGGAGTCTATTAGCAGCCCAAAGCAGGGAGGTAATCTGGACAACTGCTGCTAACAATTGATCTCACAGGTTACTGTTTAACATCAGTGATTCAGCATCAATCTGTCACAGATGAGATGTTGGGAAGAAGTTATTAGCTTGCATGGCTCTGGCATCTTGCTTTAAAATGAAAGGCAGAAACAAACTCCCTTTTGTGAAACTCACTATCAATAATAACAGTTGATCCCTAAGATGCCTGCCCCTCACTCTGAAAGTCAGTTACTATTTGTGACATGTATATGTACTCTCTGGCAGATTCTGTCTCTGTAATATCCATTAACATAGTTCTCAGAAAAGGAAACACAGTGAAGCCACCTGAACCCATTTCGCTCAGGATAGACCAGTAATACAAGGAAGCATGGATCTTGCTAATCATCCTAGTCTTTCTTCCAGGTCAACGTGGCATAGTGGTGGTGCAAGAGTTCCTCAGATCCCAGGCTAGACTCATTTCACACTGCCTACAGATAAAAGACAGAGGCCAGGGCAGTGGGCAATTGCCACACCCGCAAACCCTTACTAAGCAACATTACTAAGCAACCTATGAGTTGTTGCTCTAGTTTATGGAAGAGCAACTATCAAGAGTAAAGTAACTCACAATTAAGAAATGGTATTTTTACAACGCAGGTTTGGTTTGCACTCTGCTCTTACATTAATGTGAAATTATTATTTTCACGGAAGGAATATTTATCATTCAGATAGACTCTTCACCACTTCAACAGGTTCTTATGATTTCCAACAGCATCAAGTCCTAGGAATTGAGGAAGGATGTGGCAGATTGGTATCTTAAGTTTCTTCTTTTGGGAACCCTCTTGCAAGCTTTATTTGTTCCTCTGTTATCTGACCCTTCACTCTTGATCCTTAGAAACTCCCGAGAGAAAAATGTTCACTTTTCTAAATGAACTTGCTAAACCCAGAAAAGATGCTATATCTGATTGTGACAACTGGAGTTACTCCATAAACCTAATGGAAATTCTTTTGAATACCTCATCAAATTTAGAACTTGATACAGCCATGGTAATGCTCTTTCTTCCAGACCTACTGTCCTTTCCTATCCTATTTAAGAATATGCAAAAAAAATTATTTTTGTGGTTGAAAAAACCAGTGAGCTTTCTTAGAAAAAGCCCCCTGAATGTCTTTTGTCATTGAGGTTATTAAATATCCAACAGATCTAAGTTTGCTACTGGGTAGATGAAAAGGGTACAAAGACACTGGTGCCTATCACACAGAATGGACTGCTTCTCCATTTATCAGGTCAGTAGCAGACAGGAAAGTGCTGACATTCAATTTAAGATCAATTACCTCTCAGAAACAGCTCCTCACTTGAAACCCCAACTACCTTCTCAGCCAGCTAGTTGTAAATAATTATTTCCCTACTATAGGTGCCCAGCAATGGTGTTTTGTTTTGTTGTGTGTGTGTGTGTGTGTGTGTGTGTGTGTGTGTGTGTATACACACACACACACATACAGACACACATATCAACAAAGCTCAGATACCACTGTAATTATCATACTTTATGCGTTCTATTGTTGGTGGAATTTCTTCATGGATAAGAATCTTGATCAGCAGCTTGAGAGGATACTAAGTGGTCCAGAGCACTTGTTGCTCTTGGAAAGGATCTGGATTTGATTCCCAGCACCCACACAGTGAATCAAAACTCTGTAAGTCTAGTTCTAGTTAAACCAACACCCTCATCTGCAACCCACAGGTATCAGTACACATATATGTAAACAGGAAGAACACTGCTACACATAAAAGAAATCTAAAATAAAAAAAAAATCTTGATCCATTTGTTTGCTATCATTTTTATGTCATCACAACTATGTTAAAATGGCTGACATTTCAGAGAAATTTTAACAATAATTAGGAAATATTTTATATTAATTTTAGTCATTTATGATGATGTCAGAAATATCTTCACTGTTTAAAAGGTTCACTACATGGCAATAAAATAGAACCACATTTACGAGGCAAATGATGAGGAAGAGGGCATGTATTATTATAATTGCCTAATCCGTATGACACAAGAAAAGGGAATAAGAAGCTTGCACTTAATTTTACTTGAGGAAATCAGACCACCTGAATGCTTGTTCATCCTTGATTTGTTGCTTTGAGATATAGAAAATCTATATATCTAGGCACTGACTGAAATTGACCAAGAGGAAAACATAAATTCTTGTTGGCTTAATTTGCTATTGAAAATTGCAGTCAATAATCATGAAAAGTAAATGGCTGTACAGTGCAATATTAGTAGTCTAAGAAAAGATTAAAATTCAAGTAATCTTCATTGATTGGTTCAAGACAGTAACTAAAATGAAAATCCATGATCCAATTACCATGTAAAGCAGTTAACATAAGATTTTAGTTGTTCTGTTTTATTTGAAGTCCAAGTTAGTTTGATGGTGCCCATTTAATGGAAAGATAAATCACTTTAAATGCACAAGGGTACATTTAGTATTGTAGATGTCTCTTGTCAATATCATCAAAGAATATTTTAAGTGGAGTTTTTGAAGTGTATTACATTAGTACCTCAGTTTATCAATTTAAGGTGAGTGGATGTTTATTCCTTGGCATTGCATACAATATTTTTGCAGATAATTTACAATGTTTTTTTTACACTAGTGTTTAGTGTGTAATTTATTTCTTAGTGTATAAATGTAATATATCTCTTTAAATATGAAATGTATAGTTTATTGTGCCATTTACTGCTAGATTGTTTGGTTAAGTCTTAGTAGAAAATATCCTAAAAAAAAGAAGGGATTGAGGTATACATTGTATTTTCTATTAAAAATATGATTGTCAAATAATCTTTATAGGATTTTAGATACCTCACTGTAGCACTCACTAAATATCTACATTGGTAATGGGGTTCTGCTTCTAAGACAAAATGAGTCTTGTATATGAACATATGCATATATATATATGTGTGTGTATATATATATATGTATATCTTCATATATATGTAGTGGGATTCTTTCTATATATTTTTCCATTTATAGATATGTGTTCACATAAGGTAAAGAATCACCAAATTACACATCACTGTACTGTAAAGATCAGCATAGTGACAGAATTTCCAAATAAAGCAAGATGAGACTTTATGACACCCTACACTTTTTGTTTCCACAGAAATTCATCCAGGAGGGCAAACAGGAAAAAAGAAGAAAAGCTCTTCCCTCCTGCACTTTCCCCATTGTCAGAGGACCCTCCACGGCGCAGAAATGTCAGTGGCAACAATGGGCTCTTCAGTCAAGACAAAAACATCTCCACGGCTGGACAACTCACCTCTGTCAAGCCTAAGAGAAGTGAAGGCAAATTCTGTGCTACTTTCAAAGGGATAAGCATAAATGTAAGTGTCTTAGAGGAAATACTATTTCAAGTAAAAAGAAGGTAATACAGTTCAACTAGCATGACTTTAGCTGGAATCTTACAAGGGTGTGTGTGACAGGCACAGAAAAGCCAAGTGTATCTTTGTATACAAATACCTAACCTCTCTATTATTTTAATGTCAATATTATTATCATTTATTATTTTTTTTTATTATAGTAGAGAGTGCCCATTGCTTCAATCTTGTACCTTAAGGGTGGGACGGGCACTCCCTTAATGCTTATATAATTTATCCTAGAAATGCATCATTCTTTCTTGTATGACACGTGTCTGAGTTCTTACAATGAATGGATTTGCAGACTGATCTCATGTTTATATACTTTTCATGATCATGGCTGTATCTGATCTTTTCCAGTCAGATGTCATCAATGCCATATTGTGGTATGTGGTGTTTCAAGGTTCATGTTACATATCTTTGTCATAGAAACAATTGACACTGCACTAAGCTCAACCTAATGTTTGATCTGGGTAAGTCTGACTCAGATAGTATACACATGGAGCTGGTATAGGAGCAGGAGTCTCCTACAGCTATACATGCCTGGTCTACATGCAATCTATGATGAGCTTTAAAATATTTTGTGGTACACATCAGAAAAATTTACAAATATATATTGTTTGTGTACATTTATCTCAATGTGGCATCGGTATTAAGAATTATCTGATAGCCATGAATGTCAAGGATCAAGTAGAAAAGATCAATTTTCATGGATTTAAGGACTACCATACTTAGGTTTTCTCGTTAAAGTGAATTCTTTCACTAAGGCAAGCATGCATTCCTATATGCCTGGACACAGTCAGGAAATCTAAGAACACTGGGTCAAGGGGCAGAGTCAAAACCTGAAATGACTTTTAATCTGAGGCGCCAAATGAGACATACTTGTGCTCAAAGGATAATATAAAATGGCTGGTGATTATATCTTAAAATGAAGAGAGACAGGTCTGCAAATGGTAAAGGGGACATGAAAGTACATCTGGCTACAGGCACAAGGCCATTTTGTTTCTGGAGGGGGCATTTATCCCTCTGTGACTATTGTAAGACCCCTAAGATGAAGATAAACACAGGAACTGGCAAACTGAATTGCAAACCTCTAAGTGATGAGATGGAACACCACCCTTCCTTCAAATAAAAATAGTTGTTTTCCTACTAATTTTCTGAGAGAAATTTTGGCCACCTTGGTGAACCTGTTCAGAAGCGGTTGCTACAGATTCAGACATTCAAGGGTAAG
Source organism: Phodopus roborovskii (assembly GCF_943737965.1). Lineage (NCBI taxonomy): Eukaryota > Metazoa > Chordata > Mammalia > Rodentia > Cricetidae > Phodopus > Phodopus roborovskii. The sequence continues at coordinate 57,454 of NW_026125964.1, read as the reverse complement.
ATTGCTGTTTCCATTTTGGAATCATCTGTTTATCATTGAATCTGTGTCAACTCGTGCAAGTTTGACAAATATGATAAAGACTCTCAGCTTAGATACATGGGGTAGTGCCTAGGCCCTGCTCCAAAGGATAAGAGAGACTTTGAAGACTCCCCATGGGAGGCCTCACTCTCCCTGGGGAGCAGAAAGGGGATGGGATGGGGGTTGGTAAGAAACACGGGAGAAGGGAAGGATGAGGGAACTGAGATTGACATGTAAAATAAGGTGTTTTTAATTTAAATTAAACAATTAAGAAGAAATTAACTGAGGGACAAATGTTGAGATGCAGAATTCTTTTTTATTTTTCTTATTTTTTCTTATTTTAGGTATTGATCCCAGTTCCCTCTCCCTCCCTCCCATGCCCCCCCAACCCACCCTCCCATCCCAACCCCCCACTCCACAGGGAGGGTGATGTCTTACAGGATGGATCAACAAAATCTGTCAACTCATTTAGAGTAGGGACTAGGCCCTCAAGATTAGGGGAGTAGACACAGAATGTTTATGAAGACACAAACTAGTAAGGATATAAGGAATAAGTGCACCATGTAAAGTATTAGCAGAGATAGAAAAGCCAGGATTGTCCACAGTTACCAGGTGGACATGGCAGGCAGGCTTGTGACACAGTGCAAGCACATACTTCCTATTCACAACACATACTTTCTTCTCGACTCCATCTTTTCTTCAACAATACCAGTTCAAAGCAAAACACTCAGAAGTTCCTTATTCACTTGGTATGTGACCTGATGCAAATGAGGTTTTACTCTCCCATGGCTTCAAAATACCATGGCATTTACTTTGTCAGATTGTAATCAACAGCTTTATGAGGAAAGAAAGTATGTCAGTCCAGTCTGCCAGGACACTGATTGTTTCAGAACAGAAATTTTCCGATATTTTTTCTCCCTCCTTCCCTTCAGTTCTCACTCTTTCTCCAACTTCGTTCTTTACCTTTATATAATTCCTTCCCCTCCTGTTTCTGATTTCTTTCTATATTTAAACCCTTGCCATTTATCTTAATAAGATCATGGGACTATATAATCATAGCACTTGCCTAGTTTATTGTTTGGTGTCATCAGAGAACAAAAGGTAGTTCCACAAAATTCATAAAATATACAGGATCACCTATCCACAATCACACTGTGTACATTTTTTTCTGCTGTTTCCTACTGTGCTTGACATTTATAAGAAATGGTTTAAGAAAGCCAGATGTAATGGAAAGTATTTATGTTCCTTTTTCCCAGGAGGGAGATGCTCCAAAAAAGGCTGCCTCTGCCACCGTTACTGTCACCAATACAGCTATTGCCACTGCCACTGTCACTGCTACTGCCATTGTCACTGCCACTGTCACAGCTACTGCCACTACTACTGCCACAGCCACCACCACAACCACCACCACCACTATTTCTACCATCACCTCTACTATCACTACTGGCCTTATGGATAGCAGTCACCTGGAGATGACGTCCTGGGCAGCCCTGCCCCTCCTGTCCAGCAGCAGCACCAATGTCCGGAGACCCAAGCTCACATTTGATGACTCGTATGTTATTCTCACATTACTGCAGATGCAGTTTGGAGTGGTGATTAGAGATGGGAATACTATACATTTTCTAGTACCATGCATGTGTCACCCCATATAAGAAGTTCATATGAGTTCCTACAATGTTAAATGAAAACCCCTTCCACACACATACCTCCATCACCAGTAAGAATTATCTTTAGTCCACTTTAATCCTGGATCTTTGTTGCTCTTTCCCAAGGTGGATTCTTGCCTCTAGGCTATTTTTGTTCATTCTTATTCATGACTTCAGTTATACAGAGTGATATATAGCCAGGTTTTACATGGTCTGTTTGGGAAACTGTAACAACTGGGGTTCGAGGATATAGGTTTCTGTCCTACTAGGCCATCATGTACTGCAAAGTCTAGTTATAAAGTCATTTCAGTATTATATATAAGTGACAATATTAGTATGCCTTTATCATGCACCCTGTAGGAATGAATTAATAGCTCAGTTTCAACATGAAAGGATGAACCACTGGTTTGTAAAAGAGTGTCTTTTGTTTGTTTAGTGTTCATAATGCTGATTTCTACATGCAAGAGGCTAAGAAGCTGAAACACAAAGCCGATGCACTGGTAGGTCCCCTTCTTCTCATTGCTTCCCCTTTCTAAAGCATATTTTAAACAAAAACAAGGAATGAATTTCTCAAATGGGACAAACTTGAAGTAGCACCGCCTAGACCTGTTTAAAGTACTGTTGCTCTTACAGAGATATGAGACCTTGTGAATTCTGTAGTATCATGATCCCCAAAGTTCTTTGGTTCTCATGTTATTATTTTTTATCACTTTTTCTTCCTTTGGATCAACTTTAGAACCTCAGTCATATGTACCCTTGTTACAGTCTTATTTGTGAACTGAAATTACTTTTCAACATTCTCTGGATATGATGGGTCCAGTAAGCCAAATCTGGGGTGGAAAGGTAGAAGGTGTTAAGTCACACTTATTTGGTCTCAAACTTTGATTTAAGGGAATATAAACTACATACAAAGCTTAGATTCTTGTTTCATTAGATTCCATGTTCTAAGAGAAAGGTTCATGGTCAGACTTTTCTTTTCTGATCAGAGGATGACAATGTCATCCTTGATTTCTCAAGAAATAAGTCCTAGGTATCTCTCAGGGTCTTAATTGACTTAAACTACTTATGCACTCACTATGTTGAATCTTTTATCCTAATTGGTCTTCCTAACAGGGGGTCTCAACTACGTACTGTAGCCATTTAAGTTTCTAAGGCTATATTCCAAAACAATAAAACAAGAATTTTTAGGACTGAGACCCTACCATAGTCACTAAAGCTCCAAAACTATCTTCTAAATGTAACTATTTGAGGACCATGGTCCTTGAGACAGTCTTAGGGTTGGACTCCTCATCATTACTATATCTCAGTACAATTGCAAATATCAGTTCAATAGCATTATGAGAACAATACTATCTTCAAGGATTGCATTGTATCCTTTCAGCCTTTAGCTTCAGTAGACACTGCAAAAACTGTGATGAAATGTCTTATCAAGCCCTACATTATAACTAATGCATGGTTAACATCAATTGCCTTTGCCCATTTCCATATTTTTGTCATTTCTCACTGTTGTTTAAATTGTCTAGCTATTTCCTACAGATAACCTTTAGATGCACTATGATATTTTCCCTGGAAACTATTTTCCCACAACAATGCAGGCAAAATTACCAAGGTAGGCTTGAGGATGTCAATGAAGAGACCTGGGTAGATTTTGCCTATGGTTACTTGACGATGGCCAACAATTTAAAGACTACTGGGTGGCAGTGGTGCTACCTGTAAGACTAACGGCTTTCTCCAACTGTTGGAATGTGCAGGTATATGAATGTCAATTTAACAAGGTAGCACATGGGATGACGATAAAGAGACTAAGATGCACATTTGAGACCATTTGAACCACTAAGAAAAGTCAAACCTACAGAGATCCCCAGATATTAAGGAATTATATCACTGACAACTGTAGAGAAATTGCTTCCACAGGGACAAAAATTGATTCTTAGAGAAAAATGGGAAAATACTAGCTACTATCTAGATCTGGGGCCTTTTGAAACAATCACGTAAAGAGATACTCAGTGTTCTCTTCCATTAAAACTTCATTGGTAGAATATAAAATGTCTTTGGAAATGTCTTTGGAGGAATGTGATCACAGGGGAAAATATCAGGAGGATATTTTCATTGAGATTTTTATCAATTTTATGGTTATGTTCTAGTTCAAACTTTTCAATTTGAGAAAAAGGAAAGTGAGGCTGGCTAACTGGCACCATGGCTATGAAATTTTCTTTTCTTTTCTTTATTTGTTTGTTTAAATAAAAACAATCTTATTTTATATATAAATCTTAGTTCCCTTTCCCTCCCATCCTCCCATGTGCCCCACAGACCCCCATCCCAACCCTCTTCTGCTCCATAGAATTTGTGAGACCTTCCATAGGGGATCTTCAAGGTCTATCACATTATTAGGGGCAGGGTCTAGGCCCTTTCCCATGTGTTTAGGCTGAGAGAGTATCCCTCTATGGGGAATGGGCTCCAAATGTCCATTCATACACTAAGTATAAATGCTGTTCCATTACCTGGGGCCCCATAGACTGTCCAGGCCTCCTAACTGTTGTCCACATGCAGGGGTCCTGGTTCTATCCTATGCTAGTTTTCAAGCTGAGAGTCTGAGGTCCATGAGCTCCCCCTTGTTCAGGTCAACTGTTTCTGTGGGTTTCCTCCCTGTCTACAACTGGATTCCAGGAGTTCAGCCAGTATTAGCTGTGGTGTCTACTTCTGCTTAAATCAGCTACTGGATGAAGGCTCTAGGATGACATATAAGGTAGCCACCAATCATGATAGGGGAATAACATGTAAGACAGCCTCTTCTCTATTGTTTAGATTCTTAGTTGTGGTCATCCTAGTATATCTCAAGACATTTCCCTAGTGTCAGATTTATCTTTAAACCTATAATGGCTCCCTCTATTAATGTATCTCTTTTCTTTCTGGACTTCAGTATGTGCTCCTTTTGGAATAAGATTGAGCTTGATAATCTTTAATTATCCTTCTAGCTATGGATTGTAATTAAAAATTCACCTTAAAAACCAAAATATAAAAATTCCCCAAGTGGAAAGTTAGTTGAACTCTGAAGACATATGGGAATTCTCTAGTAAACAAAATAGAAAGAAACTAGCCTACATATATAAACTTAGGTTTCTATAACAGAAAGTTGAACTAATGGAAAGCACTATTTCTGCACAACAACTTACAGAGAAAAGCACAGGATTTCTTTATACATGTGTATAGTTGTATTTAATCCTTACCCAGAGAGAGCTATACTGCCATTTTGAAAGTTGCAATCTTCATAATTGCATACACAATATTTTGATAAAAGGCATGCAAAAATTAAAATAAATCTCCATTGTACTGGTTCTTTTACATAAAGTTCCATATTAGTAGAATTCTAACATCCAACTATCAAAAATTGAAAATATAAAACCCTGTTAAAATTCTCACTACAACTGTGTCATCAATAATATTCATTATTAAAAAGAAATAAGTATGGCTAAGCCAATATAATCATGACCATTATCTAGGGTAAAATCTTTTGCAATAAAATCTTACTAAAGTGCTATATTTTGGGGTTTCTGGCACTATTTCCACCCATCATTTCAAATAAAAATGATGGGATTATTTTCAAGTATCATACTTGAACTTCTCATTTTTCAATCTGTTGCTGTCCACCTTGGGATTGGGTTGATAGTCTCATGACATTCTAAAGCAAGAAGCAGACTGTGAAGATAACAGAAGCAGAGATTGGGTGCAAGAGCTGACTATATGACACTTCAGTCTGTGGTCAGTTCAGTGCATTTAGTGATTAGAAGCTAGTAAATTAATTTAGATTCTGGTTGGTCCAAATGTGATGGAAACATCAACAATGGTGCCACAATCCATTTTGATGCCTTGGCTGCATTTTCCTTTTTTTCCAGTCAGTCACAGTGTCAGGGCCACAGGGCATTGAACCAGTTCCTTCATTATTAACACCAATTTGAAGACTGTCATCTCTCCATATCAGGATTTCTCAACAGAATGTCTAGAACATTTGGTTCTCCATTGTAGAGGTTGTCCCTTGCATTTTAGGGTGTTTAGAAGCATCTCTAGTCTCTCTCCATCCAGGTGCCTCCTATTTCCAGTGGTAACCATGCAAAGTACCTCTATCTAATGATAAGTGTTCCCTGGGAATGGGAACAAATGCTCACAGTTGTGAATTATTCTTTTATATGGAGGTAAGAAAGACTATCATACTGACAGTCATTTTCCTGTTTCAGTTTGAGAAATTTGGCAAAGCTGTGAATTATGCTGATGCAGCCCTCTCCTTCACTGAATGTGGCAATGCCATGGAACGTGATCCTCTGGAAGCAAAGTCCCCATATACTATGTATTCTGAGACTGTGGAGCTCCTCAGGTAAATGGCTTTACTATAGTCATATTCCCAAAGTAATTTTATACAGAGTTAGAAGCTGTTAATGCTTTTTTGCTCAAATATCATTTCTACAATTAATGTGTCCAAAAGTCACTGTAATTAGTTCCTGCCATTTTATTAATACCATAGAATATTTATAATTGATGGACACTGTTTTATAAATTATCCTCTTTAGAGGTTATAATGTGAGTCTAATAATTTGTAATATTCATTAAATGGAAATTACGATGTCGCAGGTGAAAGTAAAGTATAATCATTTTACCATGTGTCATTGACTTTTTCAAAACAAACTTTTGCTATTTCTATTAAGAATAATGTTTTCCTTTCCTCTTCTAAAATAATGCTATTTCTCCTTTCAGGAGAAACAAACATTTCAAACAAACAAAACAAACATTTATAATTAATTTGTAATGGAAATTAGTTTCTGTTTGTGGAAGAGAATGTATATCATGTCTTTGCTCCCTTGCCTTCTCTTGTTTCCATTATTCTCCTTTTACACAACATTCACTTCATACATTACTATCAGGAATTTTAGTTAGAGTAATAAACAAAGGTTAATTCCAAGGAAAGATATAGCCTTGCCCATATGGTCATTCAGCCATGTTTCTCTTGGAGCTATTCTACGACATAGAACCACAAAAAGAAAAGTGTTCTTCTTCAACTAATTTTATTCATTATGGAAACCATCACTGCCACAAGCTTTTGGTAGCCTTCAAGGAGAAATTGAATTCTTGGTCAAAAATACCTATAATTTTTGAAGTTAAATAAGGTAAGAATTCTGGGCAAACTATAATACAAAATTGATGGCAAAAGTGAATGAACAATAAACAATTTGTGTTCCTTTATCATGCAAATACACAAATTCAAATAAACTATGGTTTGTTAACACGAAAATATTACAATGTTATTACATCTCATTTCAAAAAAAAGAAGGAAATCATATTGCAGGCCACTCCTCTACTGCTGATGAGAATAGGAATTCTCATCCACTTGGCACTATATAAAAATCAACATGAGCACACATTTATATCTCTGGACACAGGATTTCAACTTCTGAAAATATGAATTTCCTTAAGGGTGTTTTTATAATGCAAAATCAGTATACTTTTCCTGTTTTGAACAAGACAAACAAACAGCCCCTGCCCTGCCCCAGTACTCTACAGTTTCAAAATGAGAAAAGGAGGTAATTTCTGGAAACAGTGGAATGGCAAACAAAGGAAAACCGGAAAACTGTATGTATACAGCACACACACACACACACACACACACACAGAGATAGATATACACATATGTGTATAACAACATTCAATTAGAAGTAAAAATGTAATAGGAAAGTAATTAATTTTTATCATAGAACATTCAAAGTACTTTGCAGCCACTGACACAGTAATGATGAAGTATAAATAGTGACATGAAAATGTGAAATCACAAGGCCTGAGTGGTGGGGGACATCCTTCTATACACATGTACCTCTTATTCATTGACGAATAAAAACACTGATTGGCCAGTAGTCAGGCCGAAATTGTTAGTGGGACTACCAGTCAAAGAAATTTCTGGAGAGAGGACATAGAAAGGAGCTTCCAGGAAGAAGCCATGTAGCTACTGGGAAGGTAGGATGCCTGAGCATTCTCCGGTAAGACAAAGCCATGTTGAAATACACAAATTAATAGAAATGGGTTAATAATTAAGAGGGAGCTAGCCAATAAGAAGCCTAAGCCATTGGTCAAACTGTTTATACTTAATATAAGTCTCTGTGTGTTTATTTGGGGATGAACAGCAGTTAGACCAGGCAGGATAGAAACTCTGAGCTAAGTGGTGGATGCTTGCGTATCATGGAAGAGGCCATGGATTTGATCTCTGTTACTTCAAATAATCATATTGCATAATTATATACAAATTACAATATGAGAAAAATTTGTATGCATCTAAATCAAACTGGAAGAAAATAAGATTTTAGCTGTAATTGTGAAAGGGTGACATTATGGGTCTTTTCCTTCTCTGCAATTTTTTCCTTCTAAAAGTACACACCCAGGGACTGTAGAAATGGTTCAATAATTAATGGCACTTGCTGCTCTTGCAAAGGATCCAGGCTCTGTTCCTAGCACTCACATGGAGGTTCACAGTTACCTATAGCTACAGTGCTAGGGCTTTTAAAACCATCTTCCAGCCTCTCTGAGCTATATGCAACCAGCATGTGGTGCACATAAACTTGTGCAGATACCCTCACATATAAAAATAACAACACTTAAAATTCTCAAGCCAAACACCAAATTTAATTCTGTGTTAAATCATGAAGCACATAGCTAAATAATTCTTCCAAAAGTATTTTCCTTATTTGTTAAATAACTATAATTTTTATTACATGATATATTAGTACTGACAGAAATATATTTTAGTAGAATCTTGGTGAACATCAACAGAGAATTTATTGACATTCTCTCTAATGTCTCTATTTTAAATTTGATTTTGAGGTTACTAAATACTCATGTGCAATTGTACGAACTAATACAAAGGATTTGTGTACCGTTCACCAAATTTCTTCCAATGGTAACACCCTCTGTAGCTGAAATTCAGTATCACCAAGGATGTTTTTCCTTTTAGATTTTTCCCAGTTTTGTATGAACTCATTTCTGCATTCTCTATATTTTTATTTTTCATATTTTCTGTGATGTGCATATTTTTAATGAGAGGAATTTCTATTGGGAATAAAATGAGTTGAAATGAACTAGGTCTTCAGGCCCATTTCAGCAATTGAAAATCACTATCAAGTCACTTTCAAATGTGGTTGTAATTAGGGGATGACTATAATATGAATATAGTGTTTATTATTACAATATTATATGGAAAACATTTTTATTACTCTCTTCCCAACAATATGCTGATTATAGAGGGAGACTCCTGGTTTTGTTCCTTTCAAATAATTAGAGTTGTTCTGAGCCCTGGGAATCTACAAGAGAAATGTTTTTGTAAACACAAGAATGTACAACAATGACTGGCATTTCAACAATCCATCTGTCAAAAAAGTTAGAAATATGTTATAAAAATACCACTTCTTGCCATTGTAACAACAGAAAGCACCTACATCAAGTATGCAAGTCCCATTGCTGAAAACATTCACTGAACAGATTTTGAGAAGTTATCATGAAAGCAGGGCAGAGAGCATGCTGAGGAAAGAAACAGTCTTGAGTGGGGATGAGCCAGGGCACCTGGTGCTCTGGAGAGGCTGTTATAAGTGGCAAGCGAGAGGACATGATAGGCTCTCTATTACCTTCCATAAAGGAGGTCTAGCCCAGACAGCCTTCACAATGTACATTATTTTTCTGCCACAGTGAACTCAATTACTTATTCTACTATAAGTACCTGTGAAATTGCATTAAAGCTCAGACAATGATTTTATGCAACGAATTGATTTATCAAGACTCTGAATGTTCATAATGAGATATGCTCAACTAGAAGGAAAATAGAAAAAAGAGAACTACTTGATCTTTTATCACTGTAGCATGGAACAGTAACAATTAAAGAAAATGGAAAGGCAAAATATAAAGCCCCATGAATTAGAATTGCTTAGACTTTAAAATGCTGTGTAATTGATTGTTTAACACACACACACACACACACGAAACATGCATGCATGTGTGCATGTTTTTTAAAGAACATGCACAAAGCTTGGCCCATGAGAAAATAATTTTTACCTGATTGAGGGCTTCTTAGCCAGTGTCAGACATACTCCTTTATTACTGTCTCATCTGTCATGAAGTAAACTGAAACTGGCATATAAAACAAATAACATTGTTTACCTAGCACACTCAAAGAAACAATATTTTGCCAGCCAGCAGTTATATATAGCCAGAAACATGAACCCACGATTAAACCAGCTTTTGTAGAGTTCAGTTCTTGATGTCACATAAGGTCCCCTTATGCTGTATAGATCATCCTTTTGTATGTGGTTTGAGAAAAGGACTATTCTGGCATCTGCCTTAATGAAAAGGCAGAAAGGCAAGTCATTTGGGCAATCAGAATTTTGAAAAACCAAGGTCCCACTTGAGTATTTCTTTCTTTTTTTTTTCCTCTGAAGGTATGCAATGAGGCTGAAGAACTTTGCAAGCCCCTTGGCTTCTGATGGGGACAAAAAGCTAGCAGTATTATGGTGAGTTCCAAGGAGACCACAAGAAAACTGCTGAAATGCTGCAGTGGGATGTGAACACTCCATATCTACTTAAGCAGCTTAACCCAGATCATTATTCTGACTTTCCAGTGAACTATTAAAGGATAACTAATGTGTTTCTTCAGTGACTGACTATACATCTACACCCATCTCAATTTATACCCTCATCAAAATGGGATTTTACTAATTCCACTTTCATTTCTAAGTGTCTTTATTTACACATTCCTCAATCTGAGATTAGATGAATGACTGCAAAATACGGATTTTTGTATTTAACAGTGTATAGACTTCATGAGGCACTGTTGCTAACTTAACCCTTTTATCCTCACCCAGCTACCGATGCTTGTCACTTCTCTATTTGAGAATGTTTAAACTGAAGAAGGATCATGCTATGAAATACTCCAGATCACTGATGGAGTATTTTAAGGTAATTCTTTTTTTTTTTTTTTCGTATGATTTCTTCATAGAGGGCAATCAAAACCTTAATGAAACATGCTAGGCATGTTACCATAAAAGAAGATAGATACTGCCATAGGCCTACACTCTTTTACTTCAGCTGGCCACAGCCTGCTGATTCCCAAGTGAGTTCGTACAGTAGAGCAAATGGCCTGGAGCAGCCTCTTGATTGCAATTATGGGAGATGTATTCTGTTTTCCATAAAGGCGGTCGTAACTTGAATCTGGGTGTATAACTAGTCTCATTTTTAAAAAGCAGAGAAATCATTCAGCAGGAACAGAAGTCACCATAGCTACATTGACACTGGGTGGACATGCTTTGCTTGTGGGAAATCTTGCAGTGCTGTGGTTTCCGTTTAAGAAATTTGAATTTGTTGGTCACTAAAGCAAACAAATACACAAAATCATCTTCCAGGAAACTGGGCTTGTTTGGTTTTGTTTTTTAATTTACAAACATACAAGAGATGTGACCACAATGTGCAATTCCAATATTTGTGAGTGAATCCACATAAAAATCCAAGCAGGAGCCTGGTACTAGTCTTGACTACTCTGTGCTTCAGTATGACTTTTGTCTACTAACACCGGCCATAACTTAGCATTAAGCTGGTTTACCGTTCTTTTCTTTTGGCCTGTCCTCAGGGGAAAATGTCTTTTTGCCAATTACATGTGACCACTTGACCACATTGTACCTAGAGGTTGACTGGGGTTTCTGAAGTGAAGCACATTATGATTTTGTAGAAAATATACTGTGACTGATAGAGTACTAGTGTATATCTGAATGATGATAATGTGAACTCAACTGGGAACATGAACAAGATCCCTAGTTACTAGGTGGGGTCAATGTAATGCTAAGAAGCTAAGTGCTCATGTGGCTGGAAAGGGATCTCAAACAACAGCTCCCCAGTCCTTTCTTAAGTCTCCATTCTCACAGTGTACTGTAGAAATGTGGGTTTTGAATTTCATGAAAAGTCCCTAGAGGACCCATAAAACCATAGTGTCAGGTCCCATCCCCCAAACAAGTGTCCTGGGCTAGGGCCTGAGAATGTACTAACCTTGTAAGTTTCCAAGTAATTCTCATGCTGCTGGCTTTGTCATATCACCAATAGTCACTGTCCTAATATCTGTCCTCTGTGTACTGGCAGGGAATTGGAAAATATCAAACAGATGCTAAATAACCCACTTGCCTGTGCATGTATACTGCTCATTTAGGTTTAAAACTGAATCAAGTCAATAGAATGCACTCTATGTCCAGCTTTCTGTGACACCAGGGTAGCACTGAATTCTTACTGGACCCCAGAAAATGCTGACCCTTCCTCTCAAATACTCCTTTTGAAAAGGGGGCTGGACTAGAGGTGAGAAGGCAACCTAGCTCCAACTGCCAAGAGCAGCCCTGACTCAGTCTCCTGTCACTATAAGCTTGATACCTGCACTGTCATGGCAGTGTTGTGCTGAATATCAGCCGCAAACAAACAAAAAAACAAACAAAACAACAATAACCCATGTCCCCAGGAAGCCAGTACTTTAAATCAGCCAGACTCTGTCAGAGAAACAAGAGGAAGGTTTTAATTCCAACTTCCATTGCAATGCAGGCTTGCACTATTTCTTTGCTAAATAGGGAAAACTGCCAGCCATGAAAATCTGCACGTAAAAACCACAAATCACAATGAGTCCTAAAAACAAACAAGCAAAAAAAAAAATGTATTGCTTGGTTCTGACATCTTCCTTGGATATCAGCCATTGCTGTCAAACCTGTATCCCATGGGAAAAGTTTGCAACTAAAGTTAAAGGTGAAAAGCTTACTTGTATTCTGAAGGGCTTGTTTTGCAGAATAAATTTCAGATGAGGATAATTAAACCACTTCTTGGAGAACTGAGTCTGATTTCACTGGGCCTTTTAGTATATAAGATCTTTCATCAAGTGACTTTCATGGTCCTGATTGGAGCCCACTAATTATCCTAACCAGCTATTTTCATCGAGTGTGCATGGTGGTGTGCTGATGCGCACATACATCCAAGTTCTGCATCCCAAAATGCTGCAATCAATATTAATGTACTCTAAATCACACTTACATCTGTTTCTGAATTAATAAACACAGAATAGATGTCCTTATTTCCCTCTTTCTCTCTCTCTTTCAGCAAAATGCTTCAAAAGTCGCTCAGATACCATCTCCTTGGGTAGGCAATGGAAAGTAAGTATACTACCAAAAAACTGCCTTTTCATGAAAATGAATGATTTGATATACCCCACATATTTTGCATTGATTACTCAAGAGTAAAGGACAATTTCAAGACAGCAGTCATTTTTGTGCACACAGAATTCTAACCAGGCTTCAGCTGATGGAGATACAGAGAAGTTTCATCTGACATGGTTCCTTAAAGAACTATAAGCTAAATTATGGCCGTAAAATAACTAGTAATGGGATAGCAAGCCACATGCCATTCCTGGGAGGTGGGATAAAGTGAAATCCACTACAATAATTTGTCAGTGATTCACTTGGTAATGAAAAGTCAATAAAATATTCATTGATATATGGTAAGTGTTGTTTAACAAAACCAAAGCCATAATACAGTTAAAATATGAAGATTCTTAGCCAATTATTTGATTCTTCATGAAAATTTGTAAGCCAATATTGAAACACTCTGACTTAAGTATAAAATTATGTATTCTGATATGAAAGTAAGACCTCATGAATGTCCCCAGACTTATAACCTTGTTTATTTAGAAAATTATCTATTTAGGGTCCCCCCACAGACTTCACAACCATACAGTGAGAGTCTGAAGGACTGATTAAATGAACTCGACCCCTCTCCTTCTGGATTTGCCCTTCTCTCTCTAAATGAAGGGTGCCAAGTCTTTGTTTATCAAGACAGGGTTTCTCTGTGGCTTTGGAGGCTGTCCTGGAACTAGCTCTTGTAGACCAGGCTGGTTTCCAACTCACAGAGATCCTCTGCCTGCCTCTGCCTTCCAAGTGCTGAGATTAAAGGCATGTGCCACCACTATCCAGCAAGGGGCCAGGTCTTATGCCAACTGGAGCCACAGAGGAGATGATCCTTATAGAGGGCAAATATGAATCAGACTCCATCTCCATTGTGTGGCTTTGCTAACTTTCCTGATTAGCCATGTCACCTCTGGTTTCAAAAGTGTCTAATACCCTGCAAGCCCATTTCCTACCAGTATAGGAAGGAAAAGCAAATGTCACTTGACACATTCACAATGAGCCTGTTATAACTGCTTTTGCCATTTTTATCATTTCAAAAATCTTGCATCTCAGATCAAAATACCTTCCTCATGAGTAAAATAGCCTATCCTGTCACTCTAGAAATAGCTACAAAGTATACTCCAAAAGCAATGGGCCACTGCACTCTACTTTGAGATCATAAAACCATTCAGGGTGAGGGAACAGATCCATTAAAAACTACACATGAGCTCAATTACTGCACTAAAAGGAAGCGCTTCTCCAATTGTTTAATTAGGTTTTACTATTGATGAACAAAAAGGAAAGATGTTTTTCTCTCTCTGGATGTTCAAAAAAATAACCATTGAGAGACCCAAAAGAAGTTCTTTCTCTCTGACCACAGAATAAAGTAAGGACAAGGTAGGTGATGAGCTAGTAAAGAAGCACTGGGAATTTTTTTTTTTTTTCTGAAAGGACATAATACATGCTAAACTTATGAGGTCACATTAAAGACTTACACAATGCTTCTCTATCAACCTCAGTCTGCACTCCCTTTGGTTGACAATAACGCTTTTAAAATGAGGCCACTCCAAATAATCACACAATGATGACATCACATTTCCTTGGCAACTACTACAAATCCATCTGCTCCACACCAGGCCCTGTATGACAGATGGAATCTGAGATGAATTCCACATGATCTCTGTACCACAGAAGGACACAGTTCAGTGGAGGGAAGTTAAAAGTACAAACAAACAGCTAATGGAATACCAGTTGAAAGAGTTTGGGTGCTTGGGCTTATGCAGACAAATGTTCTTATCTCAAGATAATATTAGATACCATGGCTTACGAATTAGTAAGAATGGTTTACTCCTTCAACAGACCCACACAGCACCTTGCAGGCAAAACCCCTGGTGTAAAAGCCTCACCTGGCTAGTGATTGGGAGTGAACTGCCCAGAGGTGATGCTGAACACTTTATTCTTGTATGAGACTATCACAGGAAAACACATGGAAACATGAATAGACAATTGAGAATAGATTTGTGGGTACTATTCTCTATTGAGACTATGAAAAATAAACTTCCAGAAAAGTAGTTGGAGAAAAGAGAAGAAAAATACTTGGTATAGGGTAAAGAAAAACTAGCAAGAATATTTTCTATGGTAATACCTGTTTTGACCAAGTCAATTATGTGGAAGAAAAGGGGAGAGGAAGAAAATTTCCATAATGAATTTCCCAATGAAATTTAAAATATAACAACAAAAATACTTGTAGATGTTTTGAAATACAACTCTATCAATGTGATGATATGTATATTATAATACACACACACATACACACACACTTTTCCAACTACCACTAGTTCACAGCCCACATAGAAATAGTTGGGCCAGATTTATAGATCCATGACAGAGAATTCTAAGAGTCATTATGTAGAGAGGTTAAAAGAGCTAGGCATGCATCTCAAATATCATAGAGAGATAACAAAAAGAAGATGGGGATAAGAACTGGAATTTAAAATTATGAATTTGTTTGAAGGCTCCCGAAAAGCTGTTTCAGTGGACATGTGAGTGGTGAATACTGTGTTGAAGGAATTAAACAGGAAAGAAATTTCTAATTGTTTGAGATATTGGCCAGTCCAAATAATGCAAGGGCTCTAGTGGCCATTGCAAAACCATCTATATATCAACTAAAACTACCTCCCCACCACATACAAGCTTGATAAACACAATAGTGATATGAAGAAGCTTATGAATCTGGGAAAGACACTGAAAATCAAACAATATAGACACAAGAGTGATGATAGAGGTGGGCATATGCCATATGAAATCTTTAGTGAAGTACACAAAAAGACTGAGGTAGCATGGTAGTTCTGATATAGAAAGGGCTTCAAACGAAATCAGACACATCATCAAATTCTGATTTTCTGTGTAATTTGCAGCATGGCCATCAGGAAAAAGCTGACTTCTTTGAATGAGACAATGGCAAGTCAAATAGGAGGCTAGTGATAATGGTAATTAACCTCTAAGATCTACACTCAGTGCGCTAGTTAAAAACACAAAAGTCAACAACAAAACAACAGGGGCTATTGCTGCTTTTCACAGTTATTATTATTATTATTATTATTATTATTATTATTATTACTACCTTTTAAGAGAGAAGGCATAACTAATCTTTCTTCCAGAAATCTTACAGCTCTTATTCTAGACTTACCCTGCTCTAGATTGCCAATGAATGATGAATTTTTCTCCTTCACTAAAACAGTATGTTCATGTATGTAGTGTATGTGTATGTACATGTGTTTATACATGTACACATATGACTGGAGACCAGAGATCAGTATCAGTTATCTTCTTCTAATCACTTGAAACTTTATTTTTTAAAGTCAGAATGTTTTACTGAATCTGAAGCTCACCAATCAGCTAGATTGCCTAGGTAATGAGTCCCTGAAATATACTTATCACCACTTCCCATCACTGGAATTATGGGTGCTAGCCATCATGCTGAGCTTTTTAAATAAGTGTTGGGATCTGAACTCAGCTCCTTATGCTCACAGAGTAAGCACTCATCCACTGAACATCTCTATAGTTCCCTTGTGTGTTTCTTTAAAATGAGGGGCCATTCATTGTTTCATTTGCCAAGCACTTTTGTATGCCAAACATTCTTGCAATGTCTTTATAAACAAATATCAATTACATAATCGCAAATTGTTCTCTTTCTATGCTGCAGAGCATTGTATAATGGTTACTAAATAAAGAAATTCAATTGGTATTCTTTGAGTACATGTTATGTGACAGGCAATGTTCTAGAATGCTGTGATATAACATTGGATAAAATTGATAAAAACCTAGTCCTGGTTTGTGGTCTGTTCTGTTGGAAGAGAAAGAGAATTAAAAATATATAATATTCCAGTTTCATTCTTCTACATGTAGTTATCAAGTTTGACTAGCAGAATTCATTAGATTCTTCCTTTTCTTCTGTGCGTATATTTTATTTCTTTTTTTAAAACACAAGGTGCCCTGGATGTGTATACTTATATCTGGGTAGTCAATTCTGACATTGATCAATCACTGTGACTTTTTATGCCATTACCATGCTATTTTATTGCTATCACTCTATAGTATAACTTGAAATCAGGAATGGTGATACCTCCAGCAGTTCCTTTATTGTTGAGGATCGTTTTGGTTATCCTGTGTGTACAGGTTTATGCACACATGTGTGTTTCTAAATAAAATCTAAGATTGTTTTTAAATTTCTATGAAGAATTGAGTTGGAATTTCAGTGGAAACTACATTGTTCTGTAAGTTTCATCTGTGAGGATGGACATTGTTACAATATTAATCCTACCAATTCATAAACATTGTAGTTCTTTCTGTCTTCTTCAATTTCTTTCTTCAATGTCTTAAAGTTTTTATTATATAGGTCTATATTATGTTTAATTGCATGGAAGAAACTGAAACAAGAGAAAAATATTCAAAAATTTCCTAGAGCAAGAGGAGAAGCAGCAGTATAATCTTGACTAAGTTTCTGGCAAAGGATGATAGAGCAGGCCATGGTATATCTGCAACTGAGAATTCCAATAAAGGAGGTCAAGGGAAAGCAAGGGGACAATATGAGTATGATGATCCGATATACTACAACATATTTTTCCTGTGTGAATAACCTGGATTCTGGACTAGTTGTCAAATCATTCCATCTTCTCCTTATTAATCATGATTCTATGAGCTACTTCTGTGAAATCGATCATTTTTAGACTCCATGTGTGAATGAAAATAGACTTTTCAAGATATATGAAGCAAAGAACCATGCTTCACCTTTGCTTTGTGACTTAAAGACATGATAAAAAACACACTGAATCCCATCTGTTATTTCTGTGTAAGAAGTAAGGCCTATCAAAGAGAATAGGCATGCTTGGTGGGACAAAGCAAATTTGTGGTAAGATGGTCTTAGAATCCTAGAATCTTAGAATTCTAGCACCAATATTTTCTTTTTCAATATGTGTCTCCTGACACCTTTTACATTTTCCTCTAGAGATTATAAATGAGAATGTATAAATTTGTAGCTATAAACTAACATTTACGACTTAACGATAATCACTGAAGAAAAGGAATATAAAATAGCATGAATGAGCTATGATAACAAAGAATTTTATTTTTATAGCACTAAGAAGCCCTGCTTACTAATTTTCCTTGAATTAGAAATCCTCATATCCCATCCCTGCTTTGAGAATAAATTGTGCTTTTGAGAAGCAAGGAAATACATAAGAAATCATAAACATCATAAACATAGTGGGAAAACCCTCACATGTTCTTCAACTATACAAATATATATCAACTTTGAAAATCAACCTTCCTACCAAGACATCAACACACCATAAGTTAGAGCTCATTTGCAGAAATACCAGAACTTTCCCTCACGAGTGTGGGCACAATCTACATGTATCAGAAGAACAGTATTTCAGCTGCAATTGTTCATAGAACTTGTCAATATACTTCACCATGTTTGTATATATGACCCATTTCTCAAACAAATACAAGTGCCTCTAAGATGTGAGCAGATGCAGACTCTGAGAAACATAGTCAACTTGGAGATGCAAAGTTGTCAATAATAGAAGTTGGTAAGGTATTAGAGCATGGTCCAGGGCTTCGTGACAATGCTCTTCCATGGAGACGTGGTTCCTTCAAACATGCAAAGTCTTAAATATAGTTCTGCCACGTTTCTGTTGTTTATATGCTTGATTTTTTTTTTCTAAGAGACTGATCTGGTTTTGTTGCATATACTCATTAGTTTCCAATGCCTAACCTCAATAAACTTCATTTCTGAGCCTCTCAATTGACTACAATTGTGGAAATGTGTCACCACATAGTACTGCCTATTACTATTACTCCCTCAAGATGTCCTGTCCAAAGTGGATACATATGCAAAGGAAGTTATTTCAAAGTACGGCTGAAGAAAGATTCCTTATGAGTGCTGGATAGATCTTGCTGTCATGCACAGGAGTCTGCTCATACATTCAGGCTTGTCTTTAGGCCAGGCTACATCAGGCTATCCGGAGCTCAGGTTCTGGAAAAAAAAAAAAAAACTACTCATACTATGTGTAGCCAACAGGTAACTCATTGTTACTGATGTTAAAGAACTCAACAAAATGTGTCCAAACACTGGAACTTAGAAGACTCCTCTGGATAAGTAGGTATCTTCTTGATGAAGGTAAATAGTCAGCAATCAACAGCTCATCTCCTTTGCATATCTTTTAAAAAATCGTTAACAGATATTCAAAGTCTTACTTTTCTTTCTAGCTTCTCCAATACTGTACTTTGAGGGACTTTTTTTAAAAAAGTGCATTTGGCTTGTTTGTGTCAACTGTATTTGTGATAAACTGTTACTTCTGTTTCCACAAAACACTTTGAAAATAGAACAATATTTCACATCATGTATTCTGAAGAGGTAGAGTAAGCATCACAACTCTGAGCTGTTTCTTTCTTGAAATGTTGAAACATGTCATATATACTCAAAGAAAGAGATACATTTGTGTTACCAGTAGTTTTCCCGCCAGCCTGGTCCCACTGCAATAACACAGAGAGATGGTATATTAGTTATAAAGCTGTTGGCCAGTAACTAGAGTTTCTTATTAGCTATCTTAAATATTAACCCATTTCTATTAATCTAAGTATTTCCATGTGGTCTTATCTTACAGCAGAGAGGGTCCAGACCTCTGGTCTCTCAAATCTCTACATGTTGAATCTCCTCCAACCTCTCCCTGAATCCTCCTTGTCTCCTAGTCCTGCCTATCTTGCTTTCCTATTGGCCAACAGTGCTTTATTCATTAACCAATATGAGAAATATATTTATAGAATGACATCTCCTGTCATTTGAAAGAAGTATTAATGCTAGAGAAAGATTCACCCAAGTAACTCTCTCTTTTCCTATTCCTCTCATTCTTCTTCTATTTTAAAACAAAAACAGAGGGCTCATTGTTAGAGACAATGAGAGCTTCAATGTTTCCCATAATTATTGTAGAGCCAGCATTATACCCCTGGATGAGCTAGTCAGATAGTATAGATTTGCAGTGGCAATGTGTTTCCCCTATACCAGAGCCTCCAAATAAAGCTATGATGTTGATCAGAGTTATCAGATGTTGTCTCAGAAGCAATGAAATATGGGGAATCAGTTGAAGCTTTGTGAATCTTATCACACTAAACTTTCTTCTGGCTAGTGGTATTCGGAAGAGATTCCACTACAAGGGATCCTCCATGCTGTATGCATTCAAAACTGTGGTATCACTCTTCCCTACCAACTTAACCTAGCCTATCCCTTTCCATTCTCCAGGAATACTCCATCCCCAGTGTCTCTAAACAATTCTTCTCCTATCAACGCAATGGGGAATTGTAACAATGGTCCTGTCACCATCCCCCAGCGCATCCACCACATGGCTGCTAGCCATGTCAATATTACCAGTAATGTGCTACGGGGCTATGAACACTGGGATATGGCTGACAAACTTACAAGAGACAATAAAGGTATGATGATTATATGTTCTATTCTTTGCTTAAGGACGAAAATGCCGTCACTTGTGTTTTGAAGGACTAGGTCCATTTTAACTGATGGTCTTATGTTATTCAGTTCTTCTGATTCCTATGTCTTAGTTGAGAGGAAGTTAGCTTGGGGCTGACAGAGTGACATATTTTTACATTTAGAGTGAGTAATACATATTTAGATGTATTGCTCTTTATGACCTGTAATATACCAGCACATGTTATTTTCAGAATTTCACTCAATGACAAGGATCATAAAGAGAAATGGCTACTGAGGCAAAAGGAGTGATTCAAAAATTAATTTAGAACCAGTTGTCTTCTGTTTAATTTTTGAGAAGTGAGGTGTAACTACGGTCATGTACCTTCATTATACTTATCAGCTACAGATGAATATATAACAACACATTTTGCATTTCCAAATGAGGACTAAACCTCAACTAGGACTTCTTCACACACTGACAGGAGTAACAACATCTTATTTATAGAAACACATGATTTTCTACAGAACAAATGCAAATGACACCCTGTTTCACAAAGGTCAATAATCACTGATGAGTTTTGCTGCCATCTGTGAGCTTAGCCGTCATTTAGACTCCAAATAAATCCTTAACAATCTAATATGATTGGGAAGTAAAACCAAAACCATACTCTTACTCTGGCCATTCATTTTCTGTAGTTCTTTCTAGCCCACTAATTATAGGAATGACCAGCTGCAAACAAGATGGGGACTTAGGGGAATCTATTAGAATCAACCATGAAATAGGTAACAAGCAGTTTAGGATAATAGAAATATGACCAGTAATGGGGAACAGTTAGCCTCCTCTACAATATAGGTTGTTTGGAGTAGACATGGGCTTTGCTAGTTCCTGAGCAGCTATATGAATTTCCAAAGATCAGGAAGTTTGATATAAGACACACACAGACAAACACTCACACACACACACACACACACACACACACACACACACAGAGAGAGAGAGAGAGAGAGAGAGAGAGAGAGAGAGAGAGAGAGAGATGTGCTTTTATGGTCACCAAAACTCACTTCATAATGTGAGACGTTGACTGTGAACCTGCTATCAACTTCTATTGATTGCCAAGAATATATACATGTAGTTACATCTGTTTGTACACTGATTCTTATATTCTATGTATTATGCTCTTTAGTTTTTGTTGTCTCATTTGTCCTTATTTTATAGCTAAAGACACTGAACTTTGAGAATATTTGAGGCTAAAGAATTTGCACACTCCACCTCTCACTGTAGTTCTCCCTCCCCTAGGGTTTTTCCTTTGTAGCCCTGGCTGTCTTGGTACTTACTCTGTAGAACAAATTGGTCTTGAATTCACAGAGATCTGCCTGCCTCTGCCTCCTAAGTACTAGGATTAAAGACTTGTGTCACCAGTGGATCAGAGCTCTTTAAATTTGCTAGAAGCAGTAGATACTTTGGGTGTCAAAGTATCTGATTCCACAATCTGAATTCAAACCAATCGTATACTCTACCTATCTAGAATGCACATTTAGTAGTAGTTGTTTAGAGACCTTTGGTTAAGAGCTTGAACTCAGTTATCTGAACAAAGACAATTCTTATGTAGTCTCCCTTCCTGACTTTTAGAGCCCCCACAAAGGCTCTAGAACTTCAAGCAAAGACCTGGGCATCTTAAGATGTGTCTGGTTTATCTGATGATAATCTGTCTTATTTTGTATTCATCATTTGAGGGAGGTTCAATATTTATGGATTTCCTTTTAAAATTTCATTCACTTAAAAAATCTGTTCAAGTAATTTCTTCTAAATTAACTGGGGAACTTTTCAGGAGCGGTGATGACTGTGCTGATGTTAGGGTAAAATAGTGCTAATCTTGTCATTAGCACAGCCTGCCAAGGAGTTTCAAAATTTTCTTCCTAATATTGAACCAAAACAATACTGTCACTGTACCAACAGAGAGAATACATGCTGGTGACACTGTCACTAGGCTTTGTAGTGGACTAGTAAGAGACTCTAATGTAGAATTTTGTGTTCATAGCTTTTAGCTTTGCACACATGTCATTTATGACCTGCTTGGATTTGATAATTCTTCTAACATCTACCTTGTATAAGTAGAACTTATATAACTCAGGAGCTTCTCTTTGGATAGAATCTCTACATCCCACTCAGACAATGATGTAATTAGCCTTTCTCAGCTGCAGATAGCTTATTACAGAAGGTTCTGGTGCTAAAACAGGCCAAAGGACAGATACTATCCTTTGACCTTTGATCAGAGGCCCTGCTCTCTACCTGCCCTAGTTACATATATTAATCCACTGAAGTGGTCATTAAAATGGTGACCTGACAGTTTAATTTAAAATGCCAAAGACAACTTTTCACAGAATGTTTAGAGGATGTCTTAGCTCACATAAGGCTCACATACATTCAACAATGACTAGTTCTTTAATATTTTCCTTAGAGTTGTATTACCAATGAAAATATTTTAGATACCAGAAGTAATTTACTCCTTTGATGGCAGAAATTCCCTTTTATTACATTGCCTAGGTTAAAAAAAAATGAAATGAAGTTGATACCTGGTGAAGGAGCCCATATGTTATATATGTAATTCTTTAATTCTTTAATAAATGCTTTTTTCGATGAAAAAACATTTGCTGAGCAGTGAGGTACATGTAATCTATGAATAGAATCTGATTTCCAAGAAGGCAAAAGAACATCTCAGCTACTTCAGGGTATCTCCAGTCCAACCCCTGTCCTGGACTTGCATTCCTCATCCTCACGCAGCACAGGAATGATTTCTTATGGAAGGCTGACTCTGCCTTCCCTTCCCTGTGAACTGTCTTGGGTAAAGGTGTCAGACAAGCCACATGGAACAAAGAGGTGCCTAGGGAATTTTCAGATGCCACATGGTCTCACCTACACCCCCAACCCAAGTCAGACATTCTAGTCACACAGGTGAGTAGTTAGTAATGGAGCCTAAGGACTATCCCATTTCCCAAGTCAGTCAGAAATAATCATGCCCAAGAATCTGGTAGAAGCTGGTATGTGCTGGATACTGGCAGGTCAATTTCTACCCCCAGGAAATCAGTAGCAAATCTTCCTACTTCAGATCCCTAGGAGATATTTATTTAGCCCTGGATGACAATAGCCATAATTGATGCTCAGGTTCACTTGAGTTTTCTACACTTTACCAATAAAGAACAGAAAAAACAATTCACTTGAACCAAAAGAAAATACATTTTCAATTTAATAGCATAAATACAAGAATCTTTACAATAGAGAAACCATGATACTTATCAGGATCTATTTATTGCATAAAGAAGTTTTGATAAAAAGTTATAACATTTATAATATGTATTATAAAATATGTTATGCACATATATTATGTAAAACATTTAATGACATTTATGTATTTTCTATATATTTTACAAATATAAATATATTTTCATACATTTACAGAAATGTTGTCAAATATGAGTGTGTGTTTGTGTGTATATGTAAGAAAGATAGAGAGAGAAAAAGATCATGTAACAAACTTCTATAGGATGGCAAAGCATTTTTAGCATATGCTGTTTGAGAAAGGATAGTGACTTAAAAATACTTACAATGAATTAATATATTTAAATGAGTTTTGTTTCACTAATCACAATGACACATTGTGTTGTCAAACTTTTGGAGTTCAATGAACATAAACTAGTTGTGTGTGTGTGTGTGTGTGTGTATATATATGTGTGTGTGTGTGCATATATGCATATATGTATATATGCATGCATGTATGTATATATGTTATATATGTAATACACATATAAAGAGAAGTATACATAAATTTCATAAAGATAGATAGATAATTTTGGTTGTTTAATAAACCCTTTACATTTTGATTGAATGAAGGTGTAGATGAATAGATGGATGAACAAATGAATAAATGTCAATGACTGCATAATTATGGTTTTAACTAAAGCTTTTTAATCTGATGCATAGTTCCATGATGTTAAATAAAGGCTTGACCAAGTATTGCTCTGATTTTCAGAATTCTTCGGTGATCTGGATACACTGATGGGGCCTCTGACCCAGCACAGCAGCATGACCAATCTTGTCCGCTACGTTCGCCAGGGACTGTGTTGGCTGCGCATCGATGCCCATTTGTTGTAGTGGGCATTTTCCCAACTCTAGCATCACCACCCATCCCCCTACCTTTACCAGTGCCTTGGTGGTCACTGGTGGGACTCCACTCATTTGGGAAAGTTCTCTTTCATTATGTTTGTTTTTATGCATTTTTATATCTGTGAAAAACTGAAGTCATTGTTAGTGGACACTACAACTTGAGAGAAGTGTATGTTTTATTTTTCCATATTTGATATGCATTTCTCATATCTCATTATTTTTGTGCTTTATGGAATGAAAATCCCTACAATATTGATTTAAATCTACATGATTCAAAGCAAAGAATGAGAAGCACATGTGATGATGAGAGGTTCCTGAGAACTCGAACAAGTGGTCTAACATACATATATGAACAAGGGATCATCAGAGATTTCAGCAGTGGCCATTCCCTAAACTATGCTATTGGGTCCAAAAAAGAATGTATTTCAGAATCCATTGTTAGACAATATCTGTGGTTCCCACAGACTAAATCTTTAGATGAGAATCTCCATTATCAAAACTCACAGACTTGATATTTTAACTACATTATAAAGTCAAGAGTAGCAAGAAAATTACAAGCATAAGAATCTACTCTTGAAATGACTCAACCAGAAGACTCTTTTGTTGACACCTTGATCTTGATTACCTATTTTCCTACTATTTTAATGGTGAGAAGGAGAAGTATCTTTTGGCTAACTTTATGGCATCATGTCATCATCTCCTCACCCAGGATTCTCTTTGTGCAAAGCTCCCTTTACAAGGAACAGTTTGGCAGATGCACATCTTAGTTATCAAAATATCACACTCATTTAGACTTGAGAAATCAGACTGAACTGAAAGACAGCCCTCAAAGAAGTCCATGCCTCTGCCTCATTTGCAGCCAGTAGGCAAAAATCTTAACTTCAAGTATTTTGATAAATTTGAATATCAAATGTATGAAATCGAAGTGTCAAATTATCACTTACTAGAATTAATAATGCACAAATTAATTTCCTAGTGTCCTCTATCTGGGATTTCTAAATATTATTCATATTTTCTATTTTCTAGAACTTTTTTTCTTTCCCTACTCTTTTATTATTACTTCCAGGAACTCTTAGTTAAAATACAATCATTGATTTTTATTAAAGTTTATATTATTATAAATCACTTACATGAAAAGTAGAAAGAAAACACTAAACTCTGTAAGTAAGACCTAACTTTTCTTTTTAAATTATAAAAATCTTGGGGGTAATGATTCACCCTAGGATCCTTACAAGTACTCCTAAAGTTTGGGAACAGTTCATCTAATTTGGATCATTGTCTTATGAGTTATGAATATCTCTCCCTCTGATCCTCTACATTCATCTTAATGACCCTAAACATCACCCTGTAAATATCATCTTCAGTGTACCAGCTCACCAGAAAAAGTCTCCGCTTTATTTTAAACACTCTTAGTTACTTACAATTGCCTGCTGGTATATAATTCTGTGTAACCTTTAATCTGACGAGTTATTGAATTCTCTTCACTGAGTTATGACTAGATAAATAATAGATATGTACATGAGAGATGCACACTTGTATGATTTCTAAAGCAAGTCATACAGGTCTCTGTACTTTCATTGGAAATGTTAGGTACTTCCCCAGTTGCAAAAGAGCCAGATTTGATTTCTGCTCTGATCATATTTGAGTTTAAGGCCCTTTGTTGTATAATAAAGTTATGGAAGGTGCATTCCAATGGCTAAAGCCATGCTGTTTCTATGGGTGATATTTGCACCCTGGCAGCTGAAGCCTAAACTTTTTATGCTCCCAATGTGGTTGAGTTTTAAGTCTACAGTTTCAGCAACAACACTTACATATACACAAACACAAATGAAATCTAAATCTTTTCTGTGTATCTTAAATGAGGAAAATAAAAACATGCAAGAGAGAACACCTCAAATGAATGTCACAAAAAAAAAAAATGAGCTGATGACTTTGTAGTAATTCCAGTTCTCTGTTTTTCAAGGCCTACCTGGAATATTTCCTGGTTATTACTGAATATTGATGCCTTCTGGCTTGACTTGTAAATTAAACCTAATCAACAATCCTTGACCATCATAGATTTACATACAGATTTTTTTAATTAAGTTTCCAGAAACTAGAAATTAGAGTGGTAGGGGCAGTTTTCCATAGAAACAAGCATATTGTCACATAGGGAAAAGACTTGTAGCTCTAGTTTCCATAGCTTGTTTTATCTTCTTATATGCAACAGGGAGGCAAGAGGATGCTCTGTCATCTGTGGTGGCTGAAAATAAAGTGTCATGGCAGTGGTGTGATTACCAAATGTGGCAATTAAGCTCTGGATCATCACCTGACTACTTAGTAGACCCACTTGTAACATATCTTAGAAATGAATTAAACATGGAGGATAAATAGATTCTCTTCCTATCCATGGAGATGGGGTGTCTTTGATTTCCTTATTAAGAATTGTTACTGTTTTCTAGGCACTCGGGTCATCACACTAGAAATGGTGATATGCATCATGGGCATGCATCTATCTGCACGATGAAAAGATTGAGGAATTTGTCAAGGGAATCTCTTCAGTGTACCAGTTATGTTGGAGGAATATGAGAAATATGGAAGGCAGTAACAGATTGTGCCTCTGGGGATTGGTGGAGGCTTGCAGGGCCACATCCAAACAAGTCTGTGCAGGTGTGGTGATGGGCAGAGTAATAGGCAATGACCCCCAAACAAATACAAGAAACAAGCACAGCCCTACATGATCTATATAAGGGCAGCACTATGCCTTCATTTATCACACAAGCTCCAAACATAAAGAATCAGACAAGTTTGTGTTATGATGTTGGCTTGGTTTTGTATCTTTAATTAGCTTTGACATTTTTAGTGGTTTTGTCATATTACTGTCTGAGTTTTGTAGGTAGGATTAATTTTAAGAGTTTGATAGTGTGGTCCTTGGGATAGAATTTACTTGTAAGCATGTTACTAGCCAGCCTATAGACTGTTAATTGCCTAATAATCTCATTGGGAAAAACTAGTAGTTTTATATTCAAACTACATAATTGGAAAAAGGAGACTAGCTTCTGTGGCTTTTTAAATAGTTATGGTTGAGATGTCTTTTTTCTTTCATGTAGTGAAATGAAAAGATCCAAATCTTTAATCAAAAGTAGCAAAATTAGATACCATTGCCTAAAATGTGTTTTTGTTGAGTTTCCAAGTGGATGGATTGTTAAATACATTGGATTTGGTCTACATTGGAAAGATGCTAGT
The DNA here is from genome assembly GCF_943737965.1 of Phodopus roborovskii. Lineage (NCBI taxonomy): Eukaryota > Metazoa > Chordata > Mammalia > Rodentia > Cricetidae > Phodopus > Phodopus roborovskii. The sequence goes on along the minus strand of NW_026125964.1, from coordinate 29,710 downwards.
TTTACGTACCTGAAGCTATCAAAATTGGATTTTGTTTTATCCAAAGTTAGATTCCAGAGATTGAAGATAGAGTTTGAAGTTGAAAATCACTTTTGAAGGCAGACTTGATTAAGTAGTGAGGGTGAAGCCCTTGCTTCCTTCTCAACAGACATAATAAAATTCACCTGCATGAGTTAGCAGGTGGGAGAACCAAACTGGATCACTGGGTAGGAGTACTCAGTAAAGCAATGAACTGCTTGCTTAGAGAAGCACCACTATCCCCATTGAGAAAAATGTGTGGCGAGTTGAGACAGCTACACAATATCAAACAAATGGGTGATTCAGTGCCCCAATCTCAACTCTCTGGGGAAAAATATTGAGCCAGTTGTCAGTGTTCTTTTGCAACTGGCAGACTCAATTCTTTGTCATTGTTGTTCTTGTTGTTGCTGTTGTTGTTTCGCATTTCCACTCGCACAGCCTTATTCTCATAATTAAACTCTGATTCATTCTCTTTGATGTTAGCAAACTCCAATGACAGAAGTGGCATCTGTGTATTGATAATCAGCATTTACCCTGGCAAGGGACTAATCAGATAGGCTGGTCTCAGATGTTAATTCTGCCAACTGATATTTCCAGCAAAAAAGAAAGTGTTAGTTCTCTTTCCATTCCCCTCCTCATGAATCTAGGAGCCCTCTGTGCCAAGAGCATCACATTTTTCTCTGTAATCTTTTAAAAAAAGAAAACTGCATTGTGGGAAGGGCAGAGGGGAATACGGGTGGGGGGTGGAGGGTGGGAAAGCCCTTGGAGGCCAAACTGCAGTTCATGCCCCTTCCTGCTTCTGACATAAAATGTTAAAGAATCATTTATAGTGCTCACACACTGGGTTAGGGGACACTGAACTGCTTTTCAGATCCATGGCCAATCATTCTTCTGAGATTGGAGCTTTGCTGTTTCATTAACTGTGCAATGTAGACTAATGGTGTTTAATAAAAATCATTCAAAATTGCAAACTCTTTTGCCCATGACCTCTATTTTCTTGGATGTTTGATTGTATCAGACTTTGAGGAGGGAAGGGGAAAGCAAAAGAAACCTGCTAATTGGCTGGTGGTAGGATATGGTAGCAGCAAACCCAGGTCTGCTTGCATGCAAGCCGTTGCCTGTGAGCAGTAGCATGCAGAACAGCATGCAGAACCTCCTGAAGAATGGCCTTGTAGATGCTTTCAGCTGAGGGATACCTTGTTCATATGAAGAATCATTGTTACTCTCCACAGCAGGAAGCCAGCTGCCTTATCCAGAGAGATTCCAATGTTTTGCTGGGTTGGTTCTGTCCTGTATCACTAATGTTACTACAAAACTGACATGTCACAGTGTAGAACCCAACCTGGCGATAATAACCAAATGTATCCCAGATGCTTAGGTCCTTCTATGCCTTTTCAGAACTTCCACTGCAGAAAGCAACGTTGGCAAAACCTCAAGATCCTCAGTTGATACTTGCACCTTTTGTGTACCACCTTTACGAAATAGTAAATACAAAGCACCTCATTTTTAGCACTTTCCAATTCACATGGTGTAAATTCTACCACTAAAACTGGTAACAAGTTAAGAAGTATGGCCTTACTGAAACCAAACTTGGGAGGGATAACTACTATCATATCCTGTGAACCAAGCCAGCTCCAGTACATTATTTGACACAAAGTGGGCTCACGTTTCATACATTTGTTTATGTGGATCCTCATGCTCATGGACACTTTAATAACTAAAACTAATATAGAAGGTTATATATGGACCGTTATACTAATGTAGTTAATTAATGATGAGGCCCTGGGGTATGAGAAACTCTGGAAGTGTAACTTTTAGTCTGGAGCTGGCTAGACAGAGTGAAATCCGCAACATCTGACAACACAGATTGATCTGTGCAGAGGCATTTTCTCTTACCTCAAAGATAACATGGAAGTGAGAGTAACACTTAGAAAACTAACATCACTCATTTCAATTTAAAGGCTAGAAAGTTAGCTTATCAACAATAGTTTCCATACTCTAAGCAGTGTTTCTAATTTTTACATAAAATAGTACAGGGCCCTTTTGACCTTTTGAGAAACACAATTCAAAATTAGTTTTTTTCTTGTTTTTTTTTTTTTTTTTTTTTTTTTTTTTTTTTTTTTATTGCTCTAAGGAAACACAGCAATTCAGGCATCTGTGAATTGTTGACCATATGACATTTACTTCAGTTACATCTTTAACATGTGTTCATAGTTAAGTCTCTGCACACTGTTCTAGCTCTGAATTAAGACCAGAATAACTCTTGAAGAAATAACTATGATTCCAAAATGATAGTTAGGAAGAAAACGAAGGTCACTAACAAGAAGACATAATCTACACTGGTTCTTTTTTTCCATTTGTTCTGTTTTCCGCTTTTTATTTAAATTACAATCATATTTTATATATCAATTTTAGTTCCCTCTCCCCCACCATCGTTCAATGCCCCCCCATCTGCCCCCATCCCATCCCTCGTCTGCTTCATAGAAAGGGTGACGCCTTCCATGGGGGATCTTCAAAGTCTGTCATATCATTAGGAACAGGGCCTAGGCTCTCTCCATGTGTCTGGGCAGAAAGTGTATCCCTCTGTGGGGAGTGGGCTCCCATTTCCATTCACACACTAGTTATAATTGATATTCAATTACCAGGGGCCCCATAGACTTCCCAGACCTCCTAACAAACACCCACATTCACAGGGTCTGGGTCAGTCTCATGCTGGTTTCCCAGCTATCACACCGGGGTCCATGAGCTCCCTCTTATTTGGATCAGCAGTTTCTATGGGTTTATCCAGCCTTGTCTTGACCCCTTTGCTTGTCACTCCTCTGTCTCTGCAACTGGATTCCAGGAGTTTGGCTCAGTGTTTAGCTATGGGTGTCTGCTTCTGCCTCCACCGGCTACGGGATAAAGGCTCTAGGATGGCATATAAGGTAGTCATCATTCTCACTATAGGGGAAGGGCATTTAAGGTAGCCTTTCCACGATCACTTAGATTGTTAGTTGGGATTATCATCGTGGATCTCTGGACATTTTCTTAGTACAATATTTCTCTTTAAGCCTATAATGGCTCCCTCTATTGTGGTGTCTTTTTTCTTCCTCTCCTTTATTCATCCCCTGACTCAATCTTCCTGCTTCTCCTCCCCACTCCTCCTCTCCCCTTATCTTTCTCCTAAAACAAAGCTTTCATTAAATATACACGAGACTTTATTAGGCCTTTACCACAAATCATGTTGATTTTTAACAGAAATGTTCAAAGAAGCAGCTCTTCTGGACTTACACATCTTCTGCACTTAAGAGTTTTATATAAAATGATTGAAGAACTTTACTTAATATCTTACAATTCTTTAAACAATACCCTTGATCTCCATCTTCTCTTGCCTATCTTTGTTTGTCCCTGTCTTTCAAGTACTTCTTAAAGATGTCCCTTCTGATGCTGGCTCTCTCTCTCTCTAAATAAATAGCTGAATTAATTGTGAATTTCTGAATTGTACTTGTTCATGCTCTTATGACACAATAAATTAATCAAAATAGTTATGCCCTGATTTAAGATGTGCTACCTAGAAAGGCACGAACATAGTAAAATAATAAGTAAACTTTAACATATATACATATATACATATATACATATATACATATATACATATATACATATATACATATATACATATATACATATATACATATATACATATATACATATACATATACATATACACATACACATACATACATACATATATATATATATATATATATATATATATATATATTAGTGCTGATTTAATTTATATTTGGACCTGTTACTAATAGTTTTTCCCGCCGGTCTGGATCCGCTGCGGCGCCTGCCCCAAATAACACACAGAGACCCTGTATTAGGTATAATGCTGTGGGCCTGTTACTTGTTTCTTATCGGCTAGCTCTGTCTTAATTATTAACCCATTTCTATTAATCTAAGTACTTCCACGTGGTCTTGTCTTACCGGAGACAAGGGGCCAGCAGTTCTGCTCTCTCCAGTCTCTCCATGTTGACTCCTCCCTCTATTTCCTCGAATCCTCCTTGACTCCTAGTCCTGCCTATCTTGTTTCCTATTGGCCAACAGTGCTTTATTCATTAACCAGTATGAGAAACAAAGCAAAATATATAACACAACACTTATCAAGTAATAATAACAGTTAACAATATTTAATCCATTAACATTTAGCAAGATTTAAAGAAAATATTTTATCATCTATCCTATCTTTGTGAATATAAAGTCTTATATGTAAGTTATCTTTAATCCTAACTAAGGAGAACTATAACCATAACTATCTGTCTTCAACTCCTTCAAAGGCCACAGAAGGACAATGTATAAACTAGAAATGACAGAGACATCTTGCCTGGTCGGTCACCTGAAGTTCTTCTGTAATCTTCCATCTTCAACCTATAGACCATATTGTGTCTGGCAGACTCCTCAGCAAAGTAGGAAACTTTAAACTGTCCATTTGTATTGGCAGTTTGTCAGTCACTTTTCTCTGTGCCCTGTAGACTGTCTGGCAGACTTTTCCATGAAGTAGGAACCCTGTATCAATTTCCATCTTGAATCAGCAGTCACTTTTCTGTGGGTTCTGCATGTCCAGTTTATACAGCACAAAGTATAAAAGTCCATACAAGGGCTGTATCTTACTCAAATGGCTAGTCTTGCCATATTGAAAGCAAATTCCATTACGCATTTCTTTGAAATCCATCTTCCTTTCTGACGCAGGGGTGTTGCAAGGAGCAGTAATTCATCACTGTTAAGAAAAATCCTGAGCCATTTTAAATGCCATATTCTTTAGGTCTTTGAAAGGTTAGAAGAATGCCTATTTATCTCAAATACATCTCTGTATATCTAGAAAACCTAACTAACTTAACTATAAGTTTTGACTATTATAGGTAACAATCTATAATCTGTACTGTTATACATTTTTAAATGAGCTATATAAACACAATACCTAAACAAGAGGAGAAATATATATATGAAAAATTGTCCTTAAATTTGTATCAATAAATGAAAATCCATTCCAAAACAAAGTATTCATATCTATAGCATAATCCCCTTTTACCTGTAAAACATTGGTTATGGTCACTATTTATAAGCAAGTCATTCTTTCCAAACTGCTTCCTGCTGGTAGGGGGCTCTGTGATGGGAATCTTAAGAAGATAAAAAATCATGCCTATAGTCTGCATGGCTAGCTTGTCCCAACTGTTTTGAATGTTGGATCACCTTGGACGCTGTTTCATGGGGTCTGGCTTGATCAAACCACATTAGTCTGGAAGGAATCCACAGCTTTTCATTTTTTGTGGGAACAAAAATAGAAATCTTTTTCCCCAGTAACCTGTCCTTAGACTTGAATTTTATAGTCAAAGCTTTTTTAAAATATACAAATTGGATTGATCCAGCAGCATTTGTTTTAACAGTTGTTGTTATTTCCTTAGCAGTCAAATGATACAAAGACAATATAATACCATACAGTATCCAGATTCTCTCCATCTTTTCAGTGGCTTTTTTATTACTCTGTTCTTGTACTTCTGTTTTTTTCATTTTTTGAGACAGGGTTTCTCTGTGTAACGTTTATCTGTCCTGGAATTCACACTGCATACTAGGTTTACTTTGCAATCACAGAGATCTGCTTGCCTCTCTCTCCCGAGTGCTGGGATTAAAGGTGTGTGCCACCACACACAGCTCCTTGCTGTCTTTTTAAAACCATTTTTTCCCTCTCCCAAGCCTATGTATATTTTAAAACACACTGTAAACCTTTAGCAGTTTTTCTTAATCTGTCTTTACTGTAAATCTTTATCTTTTTCTGGCCACGAGTCTTTTATCTGTTAAACAACAACATTGCTAAAATGAAAGACACAGTTGTTTCAGCTGCATTCTATCAAAGATGGTGGCTAGTACCTTTACCAGAACTGAGAGCTGTGCTTACTGCCTTGGTCTATGCTGCCATCCAGCAGCATGCTGCCGGCTTTGAGATGTGGTCACTGCCATTGCCAGCTCTCGTACATACCAGTGAATTGTTAGCAGAGCTCTTTAAAAGCCTTCTAGTGTTTTGCCTCTTATGCTGAGTGAGGAAACCTCCCTTAAAGAAGCCGTGCAAATCTTTGCTTGTCTCTAGCAAAACAGAGTCTAACCCAGAAAAATGCTGTCAGCAAGAATCCTTGTTTGTCTTTGTTCTTTGGTTTCTAAAACCCTTTTTTAAGGTTTTGTTAAATTTTAAGTGGAAGTTCTTGTTAGCCACATTGCAGTACCATATGATATGAGTAAGGTTTTTCCCTGCTGGCCTGGTCCCACCGTCATGCCAATTAACACACAGAGACCATGTATTAGATATAAGTCTCTTGACCTATTGCGGTAAATAAGGGTCAGGATAAACAAATAGGCCGAATAGATGTTTATTCAGGGAGAAATAACTTACAACCTAGACAGATGAACACCAGGAAATTCAACCCGATCCTCTCCTGTCCGAGTCACGCCAGAAAGAGAGCGCCTTCCTGGCCCCCTCCAACCTCCTTCCTCAGGTCACCTCCGCCCATCGCTCCACCCCCCAATGGGCGTGGTCAGTGCTACAGAAGGACTACCTCACTACAATTCCCCTTTTAGTCTAAAGAAAAGATTTAGGCTTAATACAAAACTATATACAAAACAGTGAATAACAAGTGTGCTCTAAGAAAAGGAAAATCGAGAACAAAATGACCTACATATCTAGTCCTAGGGTGAGGGCATAATGGAGTTTACAATAGAGTTGTCCTAAGCTGGAAAACGTAAGTCTAGTACCTAATATATCTAACTAGGAAGAGAGAATAATAGTTGTGATAGTTTAATCTTCAACCTCATCAAGACCTGAGAAGGAAAATAACAATACTAGAGTAGACAGGAAATGCGGATGGACAACTTCCAAAACGGTGCAGCAAGGACAGAAACAGCAAGCCACCTGAACAGTCACCCTAGGTCTCACAGCGACGTTGGTACACCCAGATTTGGCTAAGGCCAAGAGAACTTGACAGACCACAACAACAGCAGGGAAATAGAATGGCTGTCTTACCCTGACTTGGCAAGGTCAAGCAGTCTTCTATATTTGTCTCCTGCAAGCACATAGGACTGCATGTCCAAATCAGTGGTCAAGGTGGGGGCAATTCTATGCCCAACAGGCCATTAGCTGAGGCGAGATTGAACTCCAGCAGGAGCAACAACAGTGTCCAACATATTTTCGGGAAAATGCACGGTGCTGTCAGGAGCAACAGTGTCTCATGTCAAAGGAGTACTAATATTAAAACATTTAAATGCCATGTTCTGCATGTCTATGAAGGATTGAAGATTAAGCATCTATATCTGACTAATCTCATAGGTACAGGAAATGTGAGTGAAGATAATCTATAATACTCGGGAACTTAGCTAAAAAGACTGATTAAAACTTTCCTGAGTAAAGCAGGAACAAATACTTAAACAATATAACTATTTACATATACCTACATGTAAATCCCTAAAATAGAGGTAGAGTATAAGTGTCAAGACAAGAGGTAGAACTATAAAGGGCAGCAAGACAAATATCCCAAATTGTATCAATATACAAAATGTCTTGAACACAAGAAAAGTATACATACATAGAATATGGTAAAAAATAATGTGCATAAATATTATAAGTGGAAACATTTAACACAATATAACAAAATATAAACTTAATTTTACATAGCTTACCACATAGGAATGCATAACAATGTAAGCTGTAAAATACTATCTCATTCAAACTCAAATTCTCAAGGAAATAGGCTAATCTACTTATATCCCATCTAAACCATACCTTTACCCACCATTCCCTATTCCTGTCTAAAAGATAAACCCGAGTGTAAGCATCACCCAATCCCAAATAACTAAAACCAACCCAAAGACGATGACTATTATCCCAAATTTCCAAGGGTAGGGAAAGGGGCGTAGTCATATTAAGATTACTTCCTGCTGAAATGGGACGATGATTGCTCCAATGGATCCTGTAGGAAGAAAATTTTTAGCAACCAAATTTCTCAACAGAACTGGCTGTGACATATGTAGTTAGTCACTGTGTGGCAGAAAATTCTGGACTGTAGTTCTATTTGAAACTGGCCAGGGTGTAATAAAAAGGTGCACCATTACAGCTAGCTAGTCATGAGTTGTCTCGAGCAAAACAGTCTCAAACCGGTTTTAGGGTGATGTTTGTAGTTCCGATGCATCAGGTTGAGTCAAGTGGAAATGATGATGTGGGGCCCCATCTTCTTTCCGGAAAGTTCAAAGACTGCTGTTAGGAATCGTTATTATTCCTTGTGGAAAAGTTACACATCAATATTAAAGTAAAATTTTCAAGTTTTAAGGTATGCATTAGGGAAAGACAACAATAAGCATTAAAAGTATGTGAGAAAATTAGGATTTCAGAGAGAAAATTGCATAAGATATGAGTCCCCAGATTTTGTTTCTTCTGCCTTACACCAATTGGCTTCTTGATTTAAGGCAGAAACCATGAATTTAATCTTAACAACATGCTTGAATTTAGAGAAGGAAAGCCAAATCCAACTCCAAAGCCAGCATTGGTTTACAAAATTTGGGACTTCAGGAATACTAGATAATAGAGAGAAATAGATTTCTATATAGAAATAGTTTACTACAATTAAATTTTTTTTTTTTTTTTTTTTTTTACCATATATCAGATTCTGCTTCCTTAAGTGATTGTTTCTGAAAAGCTGTCTTCTCTTCTGTAGGCACCTACATGTTCAGTGTCTTTTGGCTGTTTGATGATAGGTTTTCTCTGTTTTCCTGTAAAAACAAGAACAGAACACTTCCCCTACCTTTGAGAGGCCTCCGCACACCTCATAGGACCTAGTTTGTTGGATGACTTGTCATTTCTCTTCATTAAGATGCTTCTCTTGTTCAACTCGGATCTTGATTAACTTAGATGGTATCCATAGTTTTTCTTCTCCTGTAGATACAAATGCAAAACCCCTACCCCAACGTAACACATATCCTGCTTTCCATTCTGAGGTCAGTACATCCTTGAAATACACTGGCTGATTTAGTTCAGAAGTTTTTTCTATTGTCCAGTGTCTTTCTGCAGCTGTTTTTCCTTTTTCATCAGCATTAAGAAAGTTTAATGTTAATAAAGCATTATGTAATCTGTGTTTGGGTGTTTTGGTTCCTCCTGCCTGTTTATGGAGCATTTCTTTTAAAGTACGATTGGATCTCTCAACCACTGCTTGTCCTGTAGGATTGTGTGGTATACCAGTTATGTGCTTTATCTTGTAATACTCAAAAAACTGTTTCAATTTGCTGGAGACATATGCTGGAGCATTGTCAGTTTTTATTTGTGCAGGTATGCCCATAATGGCCATTACCTCTAAAAGGTGCGTTATAACAGAATCAGCCTTTTCAGAGCTCAGAGCAGTAGCCCACTGAAACCCTGAAAATGTATCTATAGTGTGATGTACATATTTTAATTTTCCAAATTCTGCAAAATGAAACACATCCATTTGCCATATTTCATTCCTATTTATACCTTTAGGGTTACTGCCTGGTGGTAAAGGAGTTTGGTTATAGAATGAGCAAGTAGGACATTTCCTTACTATTTCCTTGGCTTGTTCCCAAGTGATAGAAAAATCCTTTTTAAACCTTTGCTGTTCACGTGGTGTTTCTTATGAAACTCTGAGGCTTCTAGCACACTTCCTATCAATAAACGATCAATTTCATCATTGCCTTGTGCTAGAGGACCTGGCAGACCCGTATGGGATCTGATGTGTGTTATATATATAGGATGAGTCCTCTTTCTGATAGTATCTTGTAACTGTATAAACAATGAAGTTAATTCTGTATTGTCAGGAATAAATTCTGCAGTCTCAATGTGTAAAACGACTCTCTCTGCGTATTGAGAGTCAGTAACTATATTGAGGGGTTCTTTAAAATCCATAAGTACCATGAGAATGGCATACAATTCTGCCTTTTGTACAGAATTGTAAGGGCTTTGAACCACTTTACTAATATTTCCTGATTTATATCCTGCCTTACCTGATTTATTTGCATCAGTGTAGAATGTATGAACTCCAGAAATAGGTGTTTTTCTTACAATGCGTGGAAGAATCCAAATCGTTTTCTTTATGAATTTGATTCTCTCAGTTTTGGGATAGTTGTTGCTAATTGTTCCCAAAAAGTTACTGCAAGCTCTCTGCCAATATTCGTTATCTTTCCATAAGGAAGAAATTTCCTCATTAGTTAAAGGTACTATAATTTCTGCTGGGTCCCTTCCTATTAGCTGACGAAGTCTTAATTTACCTTTTATAATCAAGTCAGAGATCTTTTCTATATATGTTTTCAGTTTTTTATTCTGTTTATGTGGTAGGAATATCCATTCTAATATGATATCTTCTCTCTGCATCAAAATCCCTGAAGGATATTCTCTAGATGGTAATATAACCAGAATACAGTCTAGGTTTGGATCCACACGGTCCACATGTGCTTCTAGTATCCTCTTTTCTACCCATTCTAATTCCTTCTCAGCTTCAGCTGATAGTATTCGTGGACTATTCAAGTCCTTATCTCCTTTTAGGGCCATTTTCAAGTTTTTCAAATCATGCCCTTCTACTCCAATTATGGTTTGCAGTTGAGAAATCTCTCCTAGTAATTTTTGAAGATCATTAAGAGTCTGGTAGCGATCTCTTCTGATCTGTACTTTTTGTGGTCTAATTTTCTGTAGACCTATTTTATATCCTAAGTAGTTGATAGACTCTCCTTTTTGTATTTTTTCAGGTGCAATTTGTAATCCCCAGCGAGGTAAAACTTCCTTTACTTTCTCAAACATTTTTTCTAATATTTCTCCTTTAGAGTCAGCTAACAATATATCATCCATGTAATGATAGATTATGGATTGTGGAAACTGTTTACGAATTATTTCTAACGGCTTTTGTACGAAATATTGGCACAGGGTGGGGCTATTTAGCATTCCCTGTGGCAAAACCTTCCATTGATATCTCTTCACCGGTTGAGAATTGTTATAATTAGGTACCGTGAAGGCAAATTTCTCTTTGTCTTGTTCTTGTAAAGGTATAGTGAAGAAGCAATCCTTTAAATCAATAACTATAATAGGCCATTCTTTGGGTATCAAAGAAGGCAAGGGCATTCCAGGCTGTAGAGAGCCCATTGGCTGGATAACTTTATTGATGGCTCTCAGGTCTGTAAGCATTCTCCATTTACCAGATTTCTTTTTGATCACAAATACAGGAGAATTCCAAGGGCTGGTTGATTCCTCAATATGTCCAGCATTTAGCTGTTCCTGAACCAGGCTTTCTAAAGCTTCTAACTTCTCAGAGGTCATAGGCCATTGTCCTACCCAGACAGGTTCCTCTGTTAGCCATTTTAAAGGTAGGGCTTTTGGTTCCTCTGTTTGTTCAGCATTTTGTACTGCCTGGATATTTGGTCTCTGTCTTGTATAGTACTTAACAGTATTCTTTCCACAATCATGAGGTCGTCTATGGTTCCTATCTAATACAGGAGGAATGTTAATCTGTGTATTCCATTGCTGTAATAGATCACGACCCCATAAATTTATCACTACATCAGCCACATATGGTCTCAACCTCCCTCTCTGTCCTTCTGGTCCTATACAGTCAATCCATCTCGTGCTTTGTTTTACCTGAGCCAGGGTTCCAATCCCTAAGAATTGAACATTTACCTCATGCAGGGGCCATCTTTGAGGCCAAGATTTATTAGATATGATAGTTACATCAGCTCCAGTGTCCACCAGACCCTCAAACAGTCTATTATTCATCTTAACTATCAATCTAGGCCTATGACTATTTATAGCAGTTTGCCAAAATATACGTTTTTCATTTCCTTCTGTCATGTTTGATTCAACTTCCGTCACTAGTTCGTCATCCAGAGCAGTATGAGTTTTTATAATAGGCACAGAATTTTCTAATTGTCCTGTGGGAGATTGTCTTCCACTGTGACTGGGAATGTTCGAACCACCTGTGATGTGGGGGCCTTCGAGAGGCCCCCAAGGAGTTTCCGATGGTAAAGGGTTTCCTTGCTTGTCTCTGGTCGATCTACACTCATTTGTCCAGTGTCTGCCTTTGCCACACCTTCTACATAACCCAGAAGGCTGAGGCCTTCTGTTTGATTCATTCCTGGGGGTGTTACTTCTAGGGAAGCTTTGCCTACAATTTCTTTTTAGATGTCCTATCTTACCACAGTTATAACATCTGACATTATGATATCTTTTCAAACCTTTGGGGATGGCTTCTCCTACCCAAGCTTCTAAGTCACCATAGTAAGGAACTCTGTTATCTTGATATCTTCTCTGACCTTTAGATATGGCTTCTCCTATCCATGCTTCAGTCTTATTGTCATTATACTCAATGTTGCCTGTATATAGGACCCATTCATCCAAGGGTGCTGATCGCATTTTTAAAGGCCAAAGCACCTGTTTGCATTGAGGATTCGCATTCGTATAAGCTAAAGATTCTATGAGTATTCGCCTAGCATCTATGTCTGCTATCTCTAATTGTACTGCCCTAGATAATCTTTCTAAAAAGATACTAAAACGTTCTCTAGGTCCTTGCTTTATCTTGGTATAAGGTTCTATCCTCTCTCCTAATTCATGAACCTTATCCCAAGCATTCAAAGCTGCTGTACTGCATAGAGACAAGATGTGTTCATCATAGGCAGCTTGGGTTTCTGGGTCAGCATAGAGACCCTCACCAAGAATTTTATCTTGGGGAGCTTTATACCCTTTCTTTAAGCCCTGAAGTTCAAGAGCTTTTGCTTCCTCTCTCCATAAAGCCCTCCATTCTATTTGAGAGGCGCTTTCAAGGACAGCTGATATTAATTGATCCCAATCCTTAGGGGTTACCTTGTTATTCCATGCCCATGATTCTACTAATTGCTTCACATAAGGTGAATGCATGCCATAAGAGACTACTGCTTCCTTTATACCTTTTAAATCTTTCATACGTATTGGTTCCCACTGATATGCAACGACACCTTTTGGATGTTTCTTCGTTGCTGGCTTTTCATGAATAGATACAGGGAAAGCTCCCCTGACCCTAAATGGTGTGGAAAATTTTAAATCTTTTTCATGCCCTATTACCTGTAGTTCTTCTTCTGATGTATCAGACTGAAGGTCTTCTAAAGCCTGAAATCTATTCACCATTGTTTCTTTGAGTGTCTGAACTTCTTGAATCAAATAACTTTCTAGAGACTTCATTGTATCAGTCAGTTTCTTACTTTCTCCAACTACAAATGATTCCATGTTTTTAATCTTATCATCCTTAGATATTATCTGAATGGCGTGTAAACTGCCTTCCAGAAACAATGTTCTATCTGCTAGCTTGCCATTATCCTCAGACATGGAAGAGATTCTGTCATCTAGTCTTTCTATCTGATGTTCCAGTTTTTAAACTTATTAATAGCTTCCTCCGACCAGGAGTGGGCTGTTTCTGCTAGTTTGTTAATGCATTGCATTGTTTCTGTTCTGGTTATTGAAGTATCTGACATTAAACAAATTATACCTTTCAGCTCGCCAACGCCATCTTCAATATTCTGAATCTTTCTTTCTATATTTTCTATGCTTTGAATTCTATCATTTTCAATGTTTCGAATCTTTGTCTCTATGCTTTGAATTCCATCATTTTCAATGTTTTGAATCCTTGTCTCTATGCTTTGAATTCTATCATTTTCAATGTTTCGAATCTTTGTCACTAAGTCTCCCATGGTTTGTACAAGTTCCTTATTGTTTGCTGTAATCTCAAACCATTTCTTTAAGAATATCATGTTAATGATGAAACCCATTGCTATTACAAAATAAAAGTATATATTGGTCCAGTCATAAGTTTCTTCTGCTAAAATCCCTTCTACATATGAAGTAAAATAATTCCTAAAGTTCTGCATAGTAAAATTATCTGCCATAGTTATAGAACAATTTATCTCAGATTTTATATCAGCTTAAATTGCAAAGGATGTTACAATTACCTTAGGTGTAATTCTGCTGTCCTGGAACTTTGATGCTTTTAGTTGTATATCTCCGCTTGTGGTAGCTACGCCTGGAGGTGTGTCATCAAATAGCGCCTAGCCGCCCAGGCTCGTCTGATCCCGGTTCCTGTAAAAAGTTCTTAACAAACTATGGCAAGCAGAATTTTGTTAAAAGGGGACTTTTGGAGTTACTTGTAACACAAGACGAAACGCGTGCAAGCCGGGCGGGTGCCGCCGGGCGGGTGCCGCCGGGCGGGTGCCGCCGGGCGGGTGCCGCCGGGCGGGTGCCGCCGAGAGGCTCTGCGCGAATGCAAAGTCCCGTGCGGAAATGGGCAAAAATGTTAAGCGGTAAGTGCCTTCTCAGGTCTGCTTTAGCGGCAAAGATCTCCTTTGCAGTAAGGAAGAGGCAAATGTCCCAAAGCTGTGGTGAGTCCACCTGGTTAAACCCTGCCCGTTGGGGAAGGTGGGGGAGGGGGCGGCTTCTGCCGCCTGGGGGCAAAATCCAGGTAAATTCCGCTTCTGACACCAGATATTGCGGTAAATAAGGGTCAGGATAAACAAATAGGCCGAATAGATGTTTATTCAGGGAGAAATAACTTACAACCTAGACATTGACCTGTTACTTGTTTCTTATTGGCTAGCTCTGTCTTAAGTATTAACCCATTTCTATTAATCTAAGTACTTCCACGTGGTCTCATCTTACCAGAGAGTGGGGCTGGTGTCTACATGCTGACTCCTCCCTACTACTTTCTCTTTCCTTCTTGTCTCCTAGTCCTTCCTATCTTCCATTCCTATTGGCCAACACTGCTTTATTTATTAACCAATAAGAGAAACATATTTATTTACAGAATGACATCTCCCATCATCTTTTCTGTCTAAAATAAAAAGAAGGGATTTAATTAACAGAAATGTTCAAAGAACCAGTTCTTCTGGACTTACACATCTTCTGCAGTTAGGAGCTTTGTATAAAATAGATTGAAGAATTTGACTTAATATCTTATGATTCTTTAAACAATACCTTTGATCTCCATCTTCTCCTGCCTGTCTTTATTCATCCCTATCTTTCAAGTACTTCCTAAAGATGTCCCTTCTGATGCTGGCTCTCTTTCTCTCTAAATAAATAGCTGAATTAATTGTGAATTTCTGAATTGTATTTGTTCATATGTAAGGAGTAAGTTATTTCCTCCCAACACTGGTCTTGTCCCACCACTGTGCCAGCCCCAATTAACACACACAGACTTGTGTGTGTTATATATTTGATATAAAGCTGTTGGCCAGTTACTTGTTTCTTATCGGCTAGCTCCGTCTTAAGTATTAACCCATTTTTGTTAATCTAATATTTCCACGTGGTCTTACCAGAGAGCCAGCTGATGTCCAGTTCTCTCTAGACTCTCCATCTTGACTCCTCCTTACTACTTCCTCTTTCCTCCTTGTCTCCTAGTCCCTCCTATCTTCCTTTCCTATTGGCTAACAGTGCATTTATTAATTAACCAGTATGAGTACCATATATACATAATGGCATCTCCTATCATCTCCTCTTTTCTTAACCTTAACATAGCAAAATATAATCACATAACAGTTATCAAATAAGAATCACAGTTAACACTATTTAGTCCATTAACTTTTAGGAAGATTTAAAGAAAGTATTCTATCATCTATCCTATATTTGTGAGTCTAAAGTCCTATATGTAACTTAACTTTAAGCCTAACTAAGGACAACTATAACCATAACTATCTGTCTTTTACTCCTTCAAACACCACAGAAGGATAGTATATAAACTCTAGAAATGACAGAGAAATCTTGCCTTGTCAGTCACCTGAAGTTCTTGTATAATCTTCCATCTTCAGCCCATAGGCCATAGTGTGTCTGGCAGACTCTTCAGCAAAGCAGGAAATTTTAAACTGTCTTCTTGTATCGACAGTTTGTCAGTCACTTTTCTTTGTGTCCTGCAGACTGTCTGGCATACTCTTCCATGAAGCAGGAACTCTGTAGCAATTTCTATCTTGAATCAGCAGTCACATTTCTATGGGTCCTGCATGTCCAGTTCATACAACATAAAGTCAAACAGTCCAGACAAGAGCAATATTTTGTCCAAATGGCTAGTCTTGCCATATTGGAAGTAAACTCCATAACGAGTTCCTTTGATGATCATCTTCCTTTTTGATGCAGGTGGTGTTGCCAGGAGCAGTAATGTCTCACTGTCAAGAAAATCCCTAAACCATTTTAAAAGCCATATTCTGTAGGTCTTTGAAAGTTTTGAAGAATGTCTGTCCATTTTAAATACATCTCTGTATATCTAAAAAACCTAACTCACCTAGCTGTAAGTTTTGACTATTATAGGTAACTATCTAAATTCTGTACTAAATTATACATTACATTTCTGAGTTATATCAACACAATACCTAAAAAAGAAGAAATATATATATCACAAAATTGACCTTAAATTGAATCAATGAATGAAAATCCATTCCAAAACATCTATACCATAATCCCTTTTTTACCTTTAAAAAGATATTGGTTGTGATCATTGACCATTTATAACCAACCCCATTTAAATGAAAAAAATTATAAACAATATTTGTGAATTTGGGCGTTGTTCTTTCCAAACTGCTTCCTGCTGGTAGTGGGTGCTGTCATGGGGATCCTAAGAAGATTCAGAAATCCTGGTTGTAGTCTGCAAGGCTGCCTTGTTCCAGCTGTTTTGAATGTTGGATCACCTTGGACGCTGTTTTAGGGGGTCTGGCTAGATTAAACCACATTAGTCTGGAAGAAATTCTCAGCTTTTTATTTTCTGTGGAAACAAAAATAGAAATCATTTTCTCCAGTAACTAGCCCTTAGACTTAAATTTTGAAGTCAAAGCATTTTTAAAATATATAAATTGAATTAATCCAGCAGTATCTCCTTTAACAGTTGTTGTTTCCTCAGCAGTCAAACAATACAAAGACAATATAATACCGTACAGTGTCCAGATTATTTCCATTTGTGGCTTTTTTATTATTCTGTTTCTTTTCTTTTTTTTGAGACAGGGTTTGTCTGTGTAACTCTTATCTGTCCTGGAATTTACTCTGCATACCAGGTTAACTTTGAAATCACAGAGATCTGCTTGCCTCTGTCTCCCGAGTGCTGGGATTAAAGGCGTGTGCCACCATACCCAGCTCCTTGCTGTATTTTAAAACCATTTTATTACTTTTTTTTTCTCTCTCAAGCCTACGTATATTTAAGAAGACAGTGTAAACCTTTAGCGCTTTTTCTTAATCTGAATCTGTCTTTACTGTAAATCTTTATCTTTTTCTGGCCACGAAACTTTATCTGTTAAACAACAACATAGCTAAAATGAAAGACATAGTTGTTTTTGCCAAGGTTTATCAAAGATGGTGGCGGCTATTTTACCACCAGCAGTGAGAGCTATGCTCACTGCCTTGGTCTGCGCTGCCATCCATCAACATGCTGCCGGCTTGGAGATGTGGTCACTGCCATTGCCAGCTCCTGTACACACCAGTAAATTGTTAGCAGTGCTTTTTTAAAGCTGTGTGGTTTTTTGCCACATATGCTGAGTGAGGAAACCTCCCTTAAAGAAGCCACAGAAATCTTTGCTTGTCACATGCAAAACAAAGTCCAATCCAGAAAAATTTGTAAGTAAGAAGCCTTGCTTGTCTCTGTTATTTTGTCTCTAAAACTCTTTCTTAAGCTTTTGTTAAATTTTAAGTGGAAATTCTTATTAGCCTCGTGGGCGCCATATGTAAGGAGTAAGGTTTTTCCGCCCCTGTGCTGGTCTGGTCCCGCTGGATGCCAGCCCCAGTTAACGCACAGAGACTCTGTATTGATATAATGCTGTTGGCCAGGTACTAGTTTCTTATAGGCTAGCTCTGTCTTAATTATTAACCCATTTTGTTGATCTATGTATTTCCACGTGGTCTCATCTTACAGCAGAATAGGGCAGGCGTCTCGTCTCCCCAGTCTCTCCATCTTCACTACTCCTTCCTACTTCCTCTCTCCTCCTTGTCTCCTAGTCCCACTATTTTGCTTTCCTATTGGCCAACAGTGTTTTATTCATTAACCAGTATGAGAAACATATTTACAGAATGACTTCTCCCATCATTCATACATTTATAACACAATAAATTAATCAAAATTGTTATGTCCTGATTTTAGATGTGCTACCTAGAAAGGCATGCTATATTATGAAAACATAGTAAAATGATAAGTACATTTTAACATGTATGTATGTATGTACACATACAGTGCTGGTTTAACTTATATATATTTGGACCTTTGTCACACAGTTTTGCAACAAGTAGAATGGTTGCTGGCAAAAGAAAAACTTCTCATTTCAGGACATTTTGATGAACTTTAATTGGAAATCTGGCAGCGGCAAACATAGATGTTGTATCTATTGTAAATACAATAACAAATGTCTTCAGTTAATTTCCCAATGTACTTTAGTTGAGAGATTTTTATGTTCATCTGGGGTTTTTCCACTTTACTTTTGGAAGGTGGGTTTTTCTTATTCACTGGAGAATTATTTTGATTACAATTCCCTCATCCCATTTAAATATTGAAATTGGAATCATTAGTAAATTTCAATTATGCCAGGAAAGCTACTATCCAGGAATGCAATCTAGACAAATACTTATGGGTAACCAAAAGGGACACTGTCTCTTTGTTGTGTCCTTCTACCTCACAAAGGAACAAATTGTCAGAAGCATAAAGGTAGTTTTTCAAGTGAATGTTTTTATAATATCCCCTGAGACTTAATTTAGTTTAATAAAAGACTCCAGCTATCTTACAGTAAGTTACTTGGAGCATACAAATACTCATGAGAGTTGCCAGGAGTATCTTCTTCATGCTCTGTAGTGCATCTGTTCATAACTAAGAAACACATTCCTATATTGTGTGCCCATTTATAGTATCTCATATTATTCCCAGAAAGATATTTCCAATATTTTACAAATGAAAATGTGACCTTGTAACATTTTTCTTTTTCACCTGGGAGGAGGACAGAAGCAACATCTTCATGCATGTTTTAAAAACAATATTATATATGTAACCATGTGAAAATTTTTATTAACCAAGACATAAATGGAAATATGTCAGCATATGTTGTTTTTGTGTGTTGTAGGCACTGTGTAGGCACTGACAATCATGTCTCTGGAAGACTTTTTTCAAGCCATAATTTCACAAATAGCACACATTTTGTGTGTGTGTGTGTGTGTGTGTGTGTGTGTGTGTGTGTGTACACTTGCGTGTGTGTGGGAGGGGGTGTGTATGTGTGTGTGTGTGTGTGTGTGTGTGTGTGTGTGTGTGTGTGTGTGTGTGTATGATGTTTCTGGCTGTCTATCCATGGGATTTTTAATGTTTCCCTTCCTGAAAAATCATTATTTCACAGTTACAGGAGGCCATGGGTACACTGGTGTATGAAAGAAGCATTTACAAACCTTCTTGGAAGCTTATGTCATAATATAAGGGCTCATCAAATGGATTCCATTGGCCTTTGTTAGTAATAGACTCTGTTGAAATCTAACAGTTTCCAGAGAGACTTGTAGGTAGAGAAACATGGGAGGAAAGACACAGGCCATCTCAATACCAACAACATGAACAGAGTTGAACACTCATGGTACAAATAACTTTGCTTCAAGGTATACTACTCTGATCTATGGAGTTTCTGGGCTCTTTCCAAATGAACAGAGGAACATAACCATTAAGAATAGCCTTGCCTAGCTCCTAAGAAAAAGTTTCTGAGGCACGGTCCTAAGAGATGCCTCTTCCATATTAATGCCCTTTCAGATGACCATTAAAATGCAATGATCATTCAGGAAGTACCCTTTTGACTTTAGCAATTATCCTTTTGAACTATTTTTTCATAAATGTAGAATGAATGCCAAATTCACACTCATTTTAGGCTTAACAACTGTCACTGTTCTTAATAAGCATGTTTGCCTCGTCAGAGTTTCAATGAGTTCAGATATTATATATAGGCTCAACTAACAGTTTAACATCAATCTATTAATGAACTATCTATCATCTGGTTTTCAAAATCTGGCTTCGTGAGCACTATGTGCATAACCTGTATCTACATATGTGATTTTGCATTTCATATGTGCAACACATATATTTTCCTGTTTTTATTTAC
The DNA here is from genome assembly GCF_943737965.1 of Phodopus roborovskii. NCBI lineage: Eukaryota > Metazoa > Chordata > Mammalia > Rodentia > Cricetidae > Phodopus > Phodopus roborovskii. The sequence goes on along the minus strand of NW_026125964.1, from coordinate 9,568 downwards.
AGTAACTCTATATAATAATTTTAATGTGGTATATTTTCTTGCAACAAGAAGGCTCTGTAAAAATGATACTGGTCTTCTCATAAAGGCATGGACTGTACTGCTAATGCAATGAATTATTTAAAAATACAAAACAACTTTTTCTGAAAACCTCATTTTCAACATGTGCATTAATCTGCTTACAGACTTTTTCAACAATAAGTACCTTGTTACTATCTGTTCCACATTATAATACAGATCCAATGTTTTTACTTACCTCAATAGTAAAATCAAGGGCCAAAAAAAAAAAAAAACTATCACAGATTTAATTCATTTTATAAAACAGACACTGGGACAATCATGCAAATCACATTTAAGAGAAATTGTTTTAAATGTTCGGTTTTATGAATTTTTTGTATACAGAGAAAAAAGTCTTTGAAATCATATAAGCATAACTCAATATCACAGAGAAAAACAGAAAAAACTATAAATCTAGTCTAAACCTCAGAAGGTCAAGTGTCTATGGCTGTTTACTACAGAGGCATGTAGCCACAAGCATGGAAAAGCAACATAGGCAGTGATTTTAGGTCACAATATTAATTTCAAACCATCAGAAATAAATTATTTTAAGTATATTCTTTGTATTATGTCAAGAGAATATGCCATATAATTTAGTATTATTTCCACTAAAATGTCAACATCTTCTAGACAGATAAAAAGCAGGTTTCAGGTATCACAAAATTCCATATATATGGAAAATAGTATCTCATAAGCTGAAATGAGTAATTATAATACTAAGATCATACAGCACATAGTATTTGTCAATGGATACAACATTAACAATTATTTTAGCTCAGTTTCCTGTGGGGGTAAAATATGAACTACAATTGCCTTGACCAGACATATTGACATTGCAAAGTAACGATCATAATCTAGGTATGAATACTCGTGTGCCTAGTGTTTAAAACTGGTAATTACCAATAAGAATTCAAATTGATTTTCTAATGTGAAGCCTATAGCATCCACAAATATGAAATTTTGTTGTGGTAAAACAAAGAAATAAAGCTAAATGGAATATATTTTCCCAGTCAAGCATGTTGTTTCTTATTCTTCTCAAAAATATATGGCATGCATGCAGAGAACTAGAAAAATATGCAGAATAGAATTTTAAAAAGTAAAGTGCTGAGGTTATATGGGTTGATCTGCTTCACAGGGCTTATTATCACTAATAGGGACACCATTAGCCTGACTGTCTTCTGGCACTTTCATACACATTTGTGTATGAAATCCTCAAAATGGCCCTATGAAGTAAAATTTATTATATATTTCTTGGATAGGTGGTAACATGGAGACCCAGCATGATTAAGCTGTTTGCCAAAGGTTACAAAGCCAAAATTTGTAACTTGTGTGGTACCAAAGGATTTGACCTCTGATGCTAGAGTATGTATCATTTTCATTATACAAACAAACCTAAATGGGATCACTGAGTACCTGGAAGTGATGTTCTTTTGATAAAAGGAAAGGGTACTGGGCCAGCCTTTCAGAAATACAGCGTTCGATGAAGATAGAGACCAAGGCACAAGAGAATCCTGCAACTCAGGTAAGGTTAAGTGTCATGAGTCTCCTTTAGCTTGGAAGATACAGAGACAGAAACAGAGGGGGGAGGGAGGGAGGAGGGAAGGGAGGGAGGGAGGCATGTACTGATGGAACTTTATTATCAGTGTGCTGTGAAGACAGACCCTGACTCCACTTAACTCCTACAGGATCTGAAGCTTTGGAGCAGGATTTTAGAGCAGGTTATTGCTACCTGACCTTTAACCTTTCTGCCTTCCTCTTTCTTCTACAAAATGGATTTGGTATCAGCCTTTTCCCTGACACTCACACTGGCATTTCTCATCCTACATTTCATTGCAACAGCTTGGAGGATTTTATTCTCCAAAATCTTTGCTTTGACACCGTATCATTATCAAAGCCATTAGTCTTAATACTGTATAGGTATAAGAGTAGTGAGGGCAGCTTTAAAGTTGAAGCTACAACCGCACATATGACTCAATTGGATAGGTGGTTGCAGATTGTAGCACAGAAAAGGCAGAAAGTGGACAAAATCCTGTGCATTGCAGAGAATATTTAGCTTTCAAATTTTCTATAGGAAACACAATGGGGCATGGGCAGAATATTCTATCGCCCATTTTTTTTTTTATTCACCATTTTTATTAGTCCTTTGAAAGTGTCACAAAACATGTTTGGGTCATATTAATCTTCCCTAGCCACTAAACTTAAGTCCTTTAACAAAAAGAAAAAAAAAAAAAAACCTTCAAGACCTATTTGTGCTGCCCAAATAGTAGGGGATATGCAGTCTTCCACTGGAGAGTTGGTCAACTTACCAGGGAATATACTCTTAGAGAAATCTGTCTCCCCCCCTCTCAGCAGCTAACAATTTCCAATAGCCCTATGATTAGTGTGAGATTGTGTATCCAACTCTCTTCTTCATGCTGGGATTTTGAGTTTACATAGGTCTTGCTCATGCTCTCCCAACAACTATGAGTTCATGTGTAGCTACTTCTTGTCCAGAAAATAATGTTTCTAGGTAGTAATCCATTACCTCGAGCTCTGATGATCTTTCTTCTCTCTTTTCTTCAGTGATTTTTGAGCCTTCGAAAGGGGGTGTGGTGGTATGTCCCTGGTCCTGCCCTAGGAGCACAAGGATTGATCCTCCCTGGGAAGGTGATGAATGGCAGGTAGATGGGGAAACAGAGACCTGTAGATATGACTCATATTGAAAGTTTTATTAAGGGAGAGGTAAGAAAATAAGGTAAAGAGACACAGAGACAGAAAGAGGACAGAAGAGAAGAGGGAGACAGGAAAAGTCTTGTCCCCCAGCGGACAGTGAAAAAGAGAGAGGGAAAGAAACTGTAAGTAGGTGGGGATCTGTCTTTTAAAGGGGTCCTTTGCACATGTGTGCAGACTAGTAATCATGGAACTGTGGGCTGACCAGGGTACTGCCTGAGATAATTCTGCTGGGTGACAGGGGCAGACCAGTATAATGCCCAAATCCTTACATGTGGTAAATATTTTCTCTATAGGGCCAAATATTCCACAGTCTCTTATCTTCATGTTGACCACATGCTAATTATAACACAAAATCCTTAGGAGTCAGTTTAATATGATGTCCATTTAACAGTATAATAGTACTAGGTTCTCCCCTAGAGTTTATGACCTGTCTAGGCATAGATTCTGAGCCTGATAATGTTGCCAGGTATAGGTTTTATCTTGTGGAGTAGTTGGTTCTTCCAATGATGTTCTTACCACTGATGTACCAGCTGGCATTTCATTTCAATCCCAGTCATTATTGTAGCTTGTAATAATAATTCTTAAGAAGGAGGAAGGGCAGGGAGTGTTAGGGGGGAGGGAGAGAGACATAAAAGGAGAGAGACTAGGTAGAGAGAAAATTGACTTGAGAGAGAGAAGTTTTCACCATGAGAAAACTTGGGTGAGTAGGGAGGTAGGAAAGATCTGGGGGAAGCAGAGGTGTGGAAATGTAATCAAAATATATTATCTGAAAATTAAATAAAAATAACAAATTTTCTAAAAGACATGGAATGCTAATACTACAGAATTTTCATATATATTGTTGTTATCCCATTACAAGGAAACAATGCCATACTCTCTTTACTTAGAAAGGAAAATAGGCCAGTCCCTCTTCACCCTAAGAAAATACCCTGGGGTCTTTATAAATTTGCAGCTGTAAGCCTTGCTCAAGAGAGTCTCATTCCAGAACTATGAGTGAGAGGTTGCCGGTATCAGTAAAAATTTTACTAAATTATCATTCATATATCATGAAATGCATCATTTTAAAATATGCATAGTCTCTAAATTGTAAATAAACTATCATTTCTCAATTCCAGAATATTCTTTTAATAATGTTTTCTTATTAATTCTTCAAGAATTCCATAAAATATGTTTTAATCATATTCATCCTCCTTCAGCTCCTTGAAGATCACCTTCCATCTCACACTTAAATTCTCTCTTGATGTCTCTTTCCCTCTTCTCCGTTTAAACTCATCAAGCATGAAGTTCAGTTTGTACTGGCCAGCTATGCCTGGACTTTCATCTCCCAATAGCAACTAGATGTCAACATCTTCTCAGCTAGGGTTCAGGACTTCATGGCTTTCTGTCCTCCTCCATGCTGGGATTTTGTCCAGTTTGAGCTTGTACAAGTCTTATGCATGCTGTCACAACTGCTGTGCGTTCCTGTGTGCATTTGCCCTGCTGCGTTTAGAAAACACTCTTTTCTTGAAAGCATCTACTGTAGCTCCTGGCTTTTTAAAATATTCTACCTCTTCTTCCACAAAGATACCTGACCCTTTAGGAAAGGGGTGTGTCATAGAACCTTAATGCCTAGCACTTCAAAGTCTAATATTCTCTTCATGTTGACCAACTGTAATTCCCTATTAATTATCATCTACTGCAAGAATATTAACAAAGCACTTTTCTATATGTCTAGCTATGTGTGATTTGAAGTTATTTTTAATGTTATGTTCATTTAACAGAACAGTAGTAGGTTTTCTCCTAGATTTCATGGTCTATCTAGCCACAGGGTTTTTTGGCCTTGTTGACAATAATAACATTTAAAGTTATCTTGGTTATACTCACAATGAAGCCAAGAAGAACTGTTTCTTTGACCTGATTAGAGAAAAGCCCAATTACTTATTCACCCCACACAGGGCACAGGCCATATGGTGCTCTTAAACCTCTAGAGAAAATATTCCATGGGACACCAACCCAGGGTATTCTTCTCCAGGAAAGGGATTTCCTTTCACATTTTTATAAGTATTCAGGAATTTTATAGTTACCTCAGCCACATTCTCCTGATTATATTCTTATTTTACCAATAAGTTTGTCCTTACAGCGTGCCATAGATGTAAGGGGAAATATTCAAAGAGTGGTGTGTCTTTAGAGGCATTCTTAATTAGCCTGTCTGAATGTTGAGTAAGGGATAGTAGGATTATCGGAAACACAGAGTTCCCACCACTAAGGACACACCAATGACTCAGGGAGCTGGAAGGTAACATCTGTCATATGAGTTCATTAATAAAATATTTCCATTCATCTTTATTGAACTAAAACATTTGTAAGAAAGAACATTATAGATTAAGCATGCAAGCAAGGCTTCCAATGAATTTCTAAATATATATTGCCTCATTCTAATCAATACAACTTTGTGTCCTCTTTTTTCTTAAATATATTATATACAGTTTGTGCTGTTTATATACTCTAGGATTTGTGGCCTTCCACTGGAGTGTGATTGACAGATACACGAGGAGTCAAACCCTGTAATTAAACTTAGCCCCAGAAGTTATAAATTGCCCATAACTCCTTAACTAGGCATGGGACTTGGTGATCATCTCCCTCTTCCATGTTGGGATTTTGTGTGAATTACAGAATGTTTAGTCTTAAATGGGATATTTATGTCACCTCTCCTTCTCGTACGGCTCAAAGATCATTGCAAAAGAGAAGGTGGAAAATCTGTAGGAACCAGGAGAAGTGGATGACTACAAGGAAATAATGCTCTCCAGAATCAGCAGGGCAATAGTACACGTGAGTATACACCAGTAGTGACTGCATGCCCAAGATCTCACACTGTTCTTTACAATACACACTTTATTTAAGGCCCACTTTCCTCGAACTGGAAGCTAATTGTTATAAATTTAGCCCCAAGTAGCAATTTCAGCTACTTAGATCCTGCCTGCTTTAGATAGCCTATGGAACTATGGCCAATATCTGCTAGGCATAGATGATTTTGACATAATGACTTTGACATAATTCTCATAAATTCAAACTCTTTTTAGTTGTTTGTTTTGAGACAGGGGTCTCTCTATTGTGTAGCTCTGGCTATACTGGAACTGCTATATAGACCTGGCTGGCCTTGAAATCACAAAGATCCACCAGTCTGCCTCCCAAGTATGAGGATTAAAGGTGTAAATGACCATGTCTGCCTAACATCAAACACAACCCTCTACGTGGCCCTAACCTCCAATAAAGATTAAGAATCAATTTTATCATCAAGGTTTCTCTAACTGGGACTCTCCTTCTTACCTTCACTGCTGTCAGCCTATGGCTTTCTTTGATGAGCCCCTCCACTGGGATGTTAGAGGGTCTTTCCATTTGACTGTAACTTGAGGTTTGGGGTTTACATAGCCCCAATGTTTTTGGAACATAGATTCTGTTGCTCCCATAGAAAAATATTAATAGTAAATAAAGCAATTCCTAGTTGTAAGTGGAGGCTGATTATCCCTTTTTGTTTTAAAAGTTGTTCTTTAAGACATTGATGCTTTCTTTCTACAATTGTTTGTCCCTGAGGGCTGTAAGGGATTCCTGCAGTATGTTTTATGTCCCGTATATTGAAAAATTCTGGCATGGTATTACTGACAAAGCAAGGACCATGATCAGTCTTAACCTGTGTGGGTTGGGAAACGTTGGGGGAAATGTGCTTGAGCACGTTTTTTGGGTTTTTTGTTTTTTTTTTTTTTTTTTTTTTTTTTTTGGTTTTGTCTTCTGTATGTGCAGTGGCCCAACAGGCTCCTGAATACGTGTCTATAGAGACAAAAACATACTTCTGTTTGCCAAAAGCTTGAAAATGAGTAACATCAGTTTGCCAGAGAGTAATGGGCCATAGGTCTCTAAGGCTAACTCCTGGTGTCTGTAGAGGAGAAACTCTTAGATATGGTTGACATGATGTGCAGGTGTGAGCTATCATTTTTTGTTCTTTTATAGGAATTATTATGTAGTGTCCTGCAATTGACATGGGTCATATCGTGCAGTTGGGTAGCTTCCTATAGGTTTAGTGACTCTGAGGCTGTTGCCAATCTATCTGCCCATTCATTGCCCTTAGTGAAGAACCCTGGGAGGCTGCAGTGTCCCTGAATATATTGAAGGTAAATTGATGCCTCTCAACCCTCTAAAAGGGCCTTAAGAACCACCATGAGGAGAGATATAGGGTTATTATCTAACCTGATATATGCCTGAGGGATATGGGGAAGTAAGTTCACTTCATAGATACTGTCTGATAAAAGACTGTAGGGCTCAGAGATGTCCTGCAATGCCAGCGTCACGGCCAGTCTTTCCTTATATTGGGAGAAACCTGGCAGGGTTGAAATCTTTGGTGGCTTGGAGTTGCTTGGTATCCCCTAAAGGCAATGAAGCCAGAGCTCACTTGGCTCCTGTCAGTGAAGATGCAAATGGCTTTGGAGACAGGCTCGGGTGGAAACAAGGAGGGCATCTTGAGGGGGGGGTCTTTGTAAAAGAGGAGCCCATTTGAAGGCTCATAATGGCAATTAATTAATACTCCCCATAAGTCCTTCTAAGGTGAGTGCAAGGCAGGAGTTAGCCCCTACAAGCCATTCAACATCCACCACCTGGGATTTAACCCATAGTGTTGCTGGGCCTGGGTCCTGACATTTATGATGTCATCAGAGAAGTCAGCAAGCTCATCTGCCTAAAGGTAGACCCTGGATATTCCTCCAAAAGAATCTGCCTGAAAGTAGACCCGGGATATTCCTCCAAAAGATGTATGGATCCTTTCCAATGGCTCCCCCTCCTGGGTTAGAACCACTGTAATCGGGGGGGGGGGGGTGGTAGAGGGAGACGCTCAAGCAAACAGCCAGAGAGACAAGGGCCTAGTCACCGAATACCGCCTTAGAGAGCATTTGTCCATGGCCTTCTGAAAGACATAGAACATCTCTCGGTGTTCCTTTGTCATAGTTATACTATCATAAGATGCCTTGTCCTTTAGCAGGGCACACAGGGGCTCCAGGTCTTCTATGGTGATTGACACCCAGGGTCTCAGCCAATTACTCTTCCCCAGTAAGGGCTGGAGCTGGGTCAGTGTCATAGATTCGGGCACCTCCAGAATAGGCTTAAGCTGGCTAGCCTTGTCAGCATGACACTCGAGCCAAGTACTTTGAAGGGAACATCTTTTGGACATTTTCTGGGGTCACAGTAAAGCAATTAGAGCACCTGTGTCACAAAGCCCTCCAAATATGCTGGATCCTGATGTCCCAAAATTAAATCATCCATATAGGTATATATTATTGAACCCTTTGACTTTAACACAGCCCTTAAGAGAGCAGCAAAATACTGTTGACAGAAAGCTGGGCTATTAACCATTCCCTGTCGTAGGGCTCCCCATTCAAAATGTGATCTGGTTTGGAATAAAAGGAAGAGAAAAGGCAAATTTATCACAATCCTCTGTATGCAGCAGTATAGACAAGAAGCAATCCTTAATAACACTTACCATAAATGTATATTCTGTGGGAATAACAGGGGTCCAGGTTATGCCCCTTAAGGGGGAGTCTACCAGTTCCTTCCTCTCATTTGTCTTGCACAAATCTTGAAGCAAGCGCCAAGCCCTGAACACCTTTTAATTATAGACATCAGGTGTTCCATGGGCTCATAGAATAGTGGATATGTCCCAGCCTTAATTGTTTGTCCACTAGCTGGTGGAATGCTAGCAACTTAGGTTTAGTCAGCAGCCACTGCTCCAAGCATACGGGTTTTCCTGGTGCCCATCTGATAAGTGGCACATTTGGGGCACAATGGGGGAGGTGTTGAAGACAGTCTTTTTAAAAATGTCCCTCCTGCCCACTTATAAAACATGCCTATTTTCCTGGCAGCCTTAAGGACCCTTTACCCTGGGTTGCCAGGACATGGGTGATGGCCTCCTTCATGGCAGTCATCTGTGCCTGTAAAGCCAGGGTCAGAGACTGGGATTGATGTTGTTGGGTACTTACATCTTGAGAGATTACCACCCATCTGCTCAGGGAACTATCTTTTAATTCATCGCAGGCCATTCTATGGTTCCCATTCATCCCTTCCCATACCAGCAGTTTGATAAATTGTTCTTTGAGGTCTCCTGGTGTCAGCTTGCTTGGAATGCTCTGTTAGACCCAGTCTATGAACTTGGAAAAGGCTCATGGGGCTTCTTCCTCACCACAGCTATGAAGAACTCAGTAGGCCCATCATCTAGTTTATCCCAGGCATTCAACCCAGTCTGTCTCACCTGATCTGTATATGGCACAGGGATCTCTGCTTGCTGAACCCCAGTGGAATAACCATCTCCTGTTCCCCACAATATAGCATTACCTATGCTTAGGTAATAGAGATGGCAGGGTTAGCTTGCCTATTTGTCTCAGCTCATATCCTACATTCCTTATTGTAAAAGGCATAACATTTGATAAACTGAGAACTAGGGATGACTGCCTTAATCACATCCAGCCAGTCTTTGGGCACGAATATTTGGTAAGCGATGTCCTGCAACAATGTCTATGCCCAAGTGGAATTAGGGCCATCTTCTGTCACAGCCTTGTGGAGCTCTTTAAGATCCTTGGCCTTCCAAGAATAGTAGTCTAGAGGCCTGATGGGCCCAGAGGCCAAGTTTACCAGGTAGGCTTGGGGAAACCTAGTTGCATCATCCTGTTCCTCCTTGATTGGATAGGTCTCTACATAAACCGAGCCTCCAGGTCTCGAGCTGCCATTGTCTGGTCGATAATAGGGTTTCAGGTCCTAGAGATTTTTTCCGAGGTGATATAGGGGG